>NW_027256881.1:306639720-307328887 GCF_029215685.1 Pituophis catenifer annectens
CATCACAACCTAACCCTGTGGAAGTCTTCTTGGAAGTATGCATCTAGATTTTGTGAGAATACACCACAGCCAGTCCTTGCTTAGTGACCCTAAGTGGGACCAAAATTTCTGTCACTAAGCAATATGGTTGATAAGTACTGAGTGTCATCTATTAATGGTAAGGCAATAGGAAGGGTTCCCCAAGTTGACATAAAGAGTAGCTGTCAGCCAGCTATCCTTTGACAAAGCTCAAACCATACTTGCAGAATACATATTTGCAGAGATGCAGAGATACTTGCTAATGTTTACCTACTGTACCATACTTGCAGAGATACCCAAAGTTGTGGTCCTGTATTTATAGAGAAGCTCAATAAGTTATTCCAGTATTTCTGGAAGCAAGGATTCATTCCTGCAAAACAGTTCACCCATTTCCATATGACTTGTGTTCATAGTATATTAGGCATCAGATGGCCAGATAAAGCACCAGACGCGGAAGTTCTCTCTAAAGAAAGTCTACCATCAGTTCCCACACCGCTGAAGCACAGAGCCAGTGGACAGATCATGTCATCTCGATGCTGGATGGGAGCATATTCAAGCAGCTCCTTTTGGGGAACTACCTGCTGGAAAACACTCTCATGGAGGGCAGAAAAAACATCAGAAACATACATTAAAAGTCTCCCTGAAGCTGTAAAACATCTTAGATGAGGGATTTTTTTTTACTGCTTTCCACTATAGCAGGAGTCAGCAACCTGCGGCTCTTTGGGCCCTCTGCTGTGGCTCCCTGTCAGGTGATCCCACCACTGGCTGGCCCCGCCCCACACCTTCCCCTTCCAGTCACTCCTTGCCTGGCCTGAGAAGGTAAGGGCGATGGTGGGGGATGAAGAAGTGGCCAGGGCAGAGACAGAGAGATAAGAGGGAATGGGAGAGGGGGTGGAGGGAGGGAGGGGAGATAGAGAGATGTCAAAAGGATTTTGTGGTTCCTGGTGTTTTTTAACAACCCTAATGACCGACTGGGTAGGCATGGCTAGGGGGGCATCATGTGACTGGTGAAAGTGAGTGACATTGAGTTGGCCATGCCCATCCAGGTTTTGTGGCTCCCGGTGTTTTCTTTTCTGTGGGAAACGGGTCCAAATGGCTCTTTGAGTATTTAAGGTTGCAGACCTCTGCGCTATAGCATGTGGATGAATAATCTGCATTAAAAGAGAATACAGTTATTCAACCACAACTTGAACAACTGTATTCTATTCAAAGAAGCAAAGTAATGTGTACTCTGCAATTTTTATTACTCTTTGGATGCTAACAGCAAAAAACTCACATTCAGATAATTTATCAAAATAATTTTTGAGACTTGAGGGAAAAACCACAAGGTATAGCTACATGCCAAGAGAATATACCTATATTTTCTGGGGGAAAAAAAAAACCCTGCAAAATGTGCTGTCAAATTTTGCAAAAGACCACACAGCAATACATTGATTTTTTTTTTTAATCAGAGACCTTAAGAATAGTCTTGCCCTGGGGGGGGAAGAAAAAAAGGTTTATTCTTATTTTAAAAGGTCAGACAGAGAAAAGAAACAAGGAAGAGGAAGAAAAACCTGTGCTTTACAGTGGAGAAATAAGTACTTTGAAAAGCCTGAACAGCTAGCCTAGACCGTCACCATGATCACCTTACAGTGAAGCTAGATTGGACTGTACACAAATGCTACCCTTCTGGTTTTGTGTTAAACAGACCCAACCCTACTGGATAAAGGTTTTAGTTTCATTGATCTTGAGGCACAACTGGGCATGCTGCCAACACTGGTTTTGTTTTGTTTTTTAAAAAAATCCCTTCTGTAACGGAAGAAGAAAACCAGCTTTGTTGAGCTGCTTCAACAGTCCCAGTTTTAAACACACGTCACATCTGTGCAAAATGTTCATTTCTGGAAATCAATCAGCTTTTCAGATGGGTGGGCATGTCGTGCAATAGGAACAGAATAAGGACATCTTTAAAGAAAACCTCAGGCTTGAGAAAACTATATGATTTAAGACTCTTTGAAAAGTGCCTGTTTCAACTCAAGCAAGAAACTGAAATGGAAGAGGTTTTTTTATCCCGCTATAAACTCTGCAACAGGAAGAGATGTGGTCAAAGTCAGGCTTAACGGAGCTTAAAAAAAAAAAAGACTTATGCACAAATTAAAATTTCCCCTGGGCATTACAGTTTCTTATCCATTACCATTTTAGGTTAATTTCTAATCTAGGCTTGATAAATAATACATCTCTTAAAATGGAAGGGTTTAAGACACTTCTTACACAGCTATGAAATATACTTGTCAAATATAATAAGGGAAGCGGGCATGGCATATGAAAATCCTTATGATCCCTTAAGGACAGCCCCCATCTAGGTCATGTGACCAGGAAGAAGGAAGTAGAGAGGCTATTCTCAGCAGGCACTCTGCTGTTTCAACGGTAACGATGCGCTGCAGCTTTCAGCTGGATCCAGCCCATTTTTGAACTTGATCTTTATTTTGCTGTTTTCTCTCCTACTCCAAATTTTGTCCTTTTATGCTAAATTTTCAGAGTCATCCTGGGGACAGACAGGAGTCCTAATCTCCTTTATGTACTCGATTTCTAACATTCATGGGTTGGGGAAAGTAAATGTCATTGGGGTCTTCCATCTAAAATATAAAAAAATTATTTTCAAAAGCCATATGACTCCACTCCCAACTTCTAAATTATACCTTAGTTTTATGACCATCAGGCATACTATTACCCACACCAGTTTTTCTTACAACTGAACACCTCCAAAAGTTTCAGTTTCTATTTTCTATAAATCCAATTAGCAAATCAGGAATAACGGGAGCAGCTGTTCAAAGTTTCTGGAGGGTGGTTTGGAATAAAACTGTTCAAGGTTAAGTGTCAACTGTTCTCCAAGCTCTCAGCTGGAAACTTTTCTCTGCCCATTTTCTAAAAATTTCTAACTGGAGGTATCAAGATTTTCATAAGAGACAATGTGTATGTCAGAATGTGCTCTTATGGTTATGGAACAAGAACTCCCTTTTGCTTAATTATTGGCACAATATAACAGATTATCTTTTCTGTGCTGTTCTTTTTTGAAATTTGCTAAATATATAACATAAAACAAAAAAGTCTTCCAAAACCAAACATAGGCTAGGAGTGATTCTTTATAAAATTTTCCAAAGGGAAAAAACACTACACTATCTATCTAGCATGGAAACAGGGTATTTGTTCAGTCTCAGTGATTTCCAACACAGATATATTTTATAAAATTTAAAAGCCATTTGCTCTTTTGGGTTAACTTACATTTGCAGCATTATTTTATTCAGGAAGACTCCATCTGCTAGATTCATATACAGTGCAAGTTTGTCTTCATTATCACTCTCTAGTAGTCCAAATGTTTTTACCTGCCAGAAAACATAAAATAAAACATTTTAGAAAATGCTTACAAAAGATGAAACATTCTAATTTTGTTTTGGAAACTGCATGTTTATATTCATTTGAATTATAATTTGAGGGTTATAAACTAATCATGAAAATGGTTATCATACTCCTTTTGGTGGCAAAAAAAATGGTTCTGTTGGGCTGGAAGGGATTCATTCTCCAGCTATTAACAGTGATCTGAAGAATCCACATCTCCTTCTGTATCAGAACAGGAATCCCATTTAGTGGAAATGTGTACTCTTCTTGCTATTTTTCCCATGATATCTGCAACCATACTAGTAGTGATAAGGTGAAGGTACACAAAAAGCTCCTTTTACAGAAAAAGAAATGTCCATGATTATCTCTGCTATTTTTTTCCCCCTTCAGTTCAATTATGTCTGATTCCCAGAGATTGTCTGGACATATCCCTACAGTTTCCTTAGTATGGTTTTTCAGAAGTGGTTTGCCATTCCTAAGGCTGAGAGAAAGTGACTGCTCCAAGGTCACCCAAGTGGCTTCACAGGTGGAACTAGAATTCAGTGTCCCAATGTCTAGCCTGATGCCAGTTTCTCTATCTCTGCTATAAATCCATTCAAAATTCATCTGAACCAGATCTAGTTTTCTTCCAAGATCTTTGTTAAATTCATTTAAATTCTCCACACTGACCAAGGCAACTGACTGCTTCTTAAAAAGAATCTGTTTATCATGAAATTTTTGTTAGCCACTTATAAGGAGAACAATTCTGCTAAAATATAAACATGTTTGGCTTCTTCCAATGTAACCTTGTAACACTTATCTTACTCCTGCTACATTATTAAGGGTTTCCATATCGGACTCTTTAGAGGCCTGATCTATACATGCCACAACATGGAACAAGAAGTCAAAGTTCAGGTAAATTACTGAATTTTGGAGTAAGAATTTCCTGCAAACAAGAACTAACCACCAGGAGAAATGTACTAACTAGTTCATTCAGTATTGTATACATTTTTATTAGGACTATTTAAGGGAATATCACTACTCTGTTATTATTTCTGCGCCATGTAATAAAATCAGGTTTAATCTGTAATATAGAGTGTTTGACTACAAAAAGCAGAGCAAAAATATTTGGTCATGTCAGATTGGTTAGCTTTTCCTTTCTTCCCAAATGCTGGTTTGGTAAAGACACTTTTTAGTTTTGCTGAAATCAAAGGAAGAGATAATAAATGGATAATCTTGGCATCAGAGGTGACACATATACTACTGGTTTTATCCTCCCCTGCAAATGTTCAAGTTTTGTATAAACACCTGAAAATTAAATGCCTATCCACAAATCACCATCCTTCCATCTGCTCCGATGATTTCAATAATTTATTTTCTAAAATCTATGGTACTCTTAAAATGCATTGGTTCCTAGTTCCAATCTCAGACACATTTCCTAAATGGGCCCACTTCCTTCCAACATAAAGGAAACTGATTAATCAAGTAAGATTCTATCCCTAGATCAAAAAACAAATTGGGATATATGTCTAAATGCAATGCAATGCAGCAATATACCTGTTCAAGTAAAACTTCTACAAAGTAGCTAGCACACACCATATAAAAATCATTTGTAGAACAATGAAGCATGCATGCACACCCACGATTCTAATGTACAGGAGAATCTACAGTACAGGAGGCAGCATAAAGGAAGTTAGAATCAAATACAGTCTTACAAAAAAGTGTTCAAGTGCCATGTACATAATGACTAACTCAAAGTCGTTAATGATTGACACAAGATTTGTACATTTATGAAAATATCTTTTCCTTACAAGGTTTGATATAATCATGTATTTACAACGCAGAAGCCCATCTAGTTTAAAAAAAAAAGGGGGGGGGGAAGCTCCCCCTTTTAATCCCGTGCCTGACACCTTGCTGCCATATCGACAACAAAACAGAAACTACTTTCTTTCAGAACCAAAAGGCGGAACTTCAAACTATACTTTTTGTTTTTTTTGTTTTTGCTCTCTGCCCTCCGTCTGGCTTTTGATCCGGTTAGTCCAACATCGCCAATAAGTTATTGCCTTGGCAATCACTCACGGTCCGCAGAAACTAACCTTTCTCATTGATTTTCGCTGAAATAACCGTTTCCCCACCACGTCCAACTAACTTGCTCCCGCTCGGAAGGCCAGAGAAAAGTCTCAGCGACCAAAAAGCCCGACTTTTGACGCTCGCCGGTCCCAATTCACTGCCCTCCCCATCCACGCTGGCCAGACAGCGCGCTTTCCCAGGTGGCCGGGCCCGATGCGCCACGAGGGAAGCCGCTTTCCACCCATCCCAAACTTTTTTCCCTCTCCCCTCTTCTCCCCCCACCCTCAATCCGGCCGAGCGCTCGGTCCGCCCTTCGCTGCCCAGCAAACGGTTCTGCCACGCCAGGCCCGCTTTACAAACTCACCCAGGTCACCAAAGGGCTCTGCAGGAAGAGTTCCAGGAGCTCGGAAACGGTCACATCCATCTTGCCTCCAGAGGAAAAACTCCGCGTTTGCTTTGGATCCGAAAGCAGGAGGCGGCCGGGGAAGGGCTCAGCCTGGGAACAAAGGCGCGGAGCCCATGGCCCAGAAAGGAGTCGCCTTGCTTAGGGGAACAATGCGAGGTTCATCTCCTTTCCCCTCCCCCTAGGCGGGAGTGGGGAGGGACGCGCGAGCAACTCCCTCCCCTCCTTCCCCACTTTCTCTGAGGCGGGGGGGGGGGGAGAAAAAAGCCGCCGCCCGTTCACAACCTGCTGAGGGGGCAAGGCAAGTAGCCGGCCAGAGGATAGGAGCAACGGGACGGAACTGCTTGCAAACAGCTTTTGTGGCTTCTAATCGTCGCTGGTATTTTTTTTTTAATTCCCCCCGGCGGCGGCTACTGTTGTTGTCGCCGCCGTCGCCCAAGAGTTTCTACTTCGTTGAGAAGAGTAACAGCGAGCTTTTTTTAAACCGGCAGCTTTGGCAAGTTTCGTCCCGTTTCTCTCACGGAAGGGCGAAAGCAAGAAGCGAAGGCGCGCTACGCTTCGCGTTCGCGCGCTCTAAGCCCGCAATCTTTTTACAGGGCGACGGGAGCGCTGGAGCTACTACCTGTGGGAAGGACGCGCGCTTTTTTTTCTCTCTTAGGTTGGAAACGGGGAGAGGGAGGGGGCGGGGGGGGGCAAGCGGGAGGAGTCGGAGGGAGGAAGAGAGTTTTTTTTTTAAAGAAAAACATGATCGACGTTACGGGTTGCAAATGACAATCTGAGGAAAAGGTTTGAAGTGACCAATAGAAGTGGGCTTGCAGGCGAATTGGGCTGGAAAGGTGTTCGCTGGGCAGCGTTGGTGAAGCCCTTGGAGGCGGGGATGGCGGGGGGCGCCGAGGGGGAGGGAAAAAAAGAGAAACAAAGTGTGTACAGGAAATGGGGGGGGTCTCGCATCGAGAAGACTCTGTACGCTTCTTTCGCGGGCGACGCGATCCTGACTTGCGAAGTTATGGCGAGTCCGGATCGAACCAGCCATTTTTCCAGCAGATAAATCCAGCTACCGCAACTCCCGGCTTTTTTTTTTTTTTTTTTCTGCCTCAGGAGCAGAAGAGAGAGCGTGGGTGCCACGGAGATTTGGGTGGGAGGCGGGGGGAGTGCGGCGTCCGTGGCTGGCACCTCTGACGGCTGGCCTCGCTGTGGGAAACCGAGGAGGAGTCCTCCTTGGCCGGAGAGGAAAGGGACCGAGCCCCATTGCGCGTGAAGGAACGGGTGGCGAGCCTGAGCGACCAGAGAAAGGCCAGGGGAAAAGAGAACCCCTTCTGGCTGCTTAAATTTGGCAGCAGCTGGAGGGATCGCCCAGCCTCGTTTTCAATACAAAACCCACCAATGGCAGACGTAACCCATGAGCTCCAGGATGTTTTTCTTCTGTGCCAAATAACGGCCTTTGCTAACAGCGCTGCAACTTTTTAGGCTTCCCTATTGGGTTTAAATATGAACTGATGCCAAAAAATGTCCAAACCACAAAAAGGTAAAAAGTAGACAGGTGACCCTTTAGAACAATGTTTCTCAACCTTGGAAGCTTGAAGATGGGTGGACTTCAACTCCCAGAATCCCCCAGCTAGCGCTGCTGGCTGGGGGATTCTGGGAGTTGAAGTCCACCCATCTTCAAGCTTCCAAGGTTGAGAAACACTGCTTTAGAATTAGATAGACAGACAGTCCTGGGGATAAATTTAGGGAGGGTGATGGAGAATGCAGATTACAGCTGTTGCTGAAACTGCAGCTCTCAATGGGGGGAACCATAAAGACAACATCCGATTGTCTTGGCTTTTGCTGTGTGCAAGGAAGCTCTTTCCTAGTCAAACTCTTCAGAAATAGTTTTTAATAATAAAATATATAAAAGGGCCTTAATAACTTGCTTTCTTCATGCCTTATTACCTTATCTTCTATAGGAGTGATAGATTCACATTTAGTTAAGACCGGCAGCTATTGGAAGGAATGGAGACAAATACCCAATACACAAAAAAGGATTAATTGTGGTTATGTTCACACAACACACTCCCTTGTGATTTATGGTAGTAATACAAATTTATGTTTGATGTCTGCTGCCCACAGCCAGTTGTTGAGATGGGCGGTTGTAGAAATCAAATTTCTGGATTTGCCTAATATGCAGAATCACAAAATTGCTTCAGGCAACAAATATAAATTAGATTGTGTGTATAATACTGTGGAAACTCAGTCTAGCAAATAACGTTAGGTTTTAATAGATTTAGCAGAAGCAAAATAACTAGATTATCTCTTTTAGAACTCAAAGGGACAGTCCTTTTAACTCAATTACATTGTGGGTTTCATATCATACCATAGATCAGTGTTTCTCAATTTTTGTCACTTGAAGATGTGTGGACTTCAACTCCCAGAATTTCCTAGCTAGCATGGGAATTCTGGGAGTTTAAAGTCCACACATCTTCAAGTGGCAAAAATTGAGCAATACTGCTGTAGATGCTTTTCCTTAATCCTTGTAAGGTGACAACAACTACAATAAAGTGCTCTACTAAAGCTTGATAACGCTAGTGTTGTAGTTTAGAGCATCTGTCATATTTCCCCACACCTACATAGTAGATCACAAGGATTGCATTTGCTCAAACACAGGATAGTTAACACTGGTTTGCTAAATTAAACAACCGAGCTATAAACAGCTCACTTACTTTTAACTTAATATGTTGTATGAACTCATTCTTTTATTAGTCTGGTGCTGCTGAGGAAGACACTGATGCTTAAAATAGAAAGCTTGTCTAGAGCTTCAGCTCCAATTCATCATTCCAGTCAGTGGAGTTAATGGACATATTGTTTGAGTTAAATAAAAGTTGTAATCTTCACACAACTGGAGAGTGTGAGGATGGGTTAACCATGTATGGTCACCCAGGTATTTCAGTAGGAAGAAAGTCCTTCCCAATTTTCTCTTGACTGAGATGTTTAACCTCTGGAAGCATAACAAGTTGGCTTTTACAGGGAAGTTCAATTAGTGTTTGACTTATTGGGTGTTGGAATACAGTTTAAAAGTTCCTTATTTTATCCTTCTTTCTGACTTCTCCCTTAAAATTAGCTGATAAGGACCGTAGGAAGTTAGCACTCACCCCTCTCCTAGAATAATAAATACTTTAGGAAATATTTGTCCAACAGGACAGAGATGTACTAACTGCACTTTTGAAAACTTAAAAAGTTTCTCAACCTTGCCAAGTTCAAGATAAGTAGGCTTCAACTCCCAGTATTCCTGTAAATAAATGCTTTTACCACTACTATAAATCACAATCCACCCATTGGATTTGTTACAAATTATTTCAAAAGATACTTTGATTTAATACTAATATAGCATAAATTAAAAGTTTATTCATCTCAAATATTTTAACTACTGTGATTTCTAGCCAGAGGAAATATCCTCTGCCTCTAGAGGAGAACTTAAAAAATAAACAAGATAGGTGTCATGAGTAGCATAATCAAAGCTCTGCCCCTCCTCCCAACACCTTATATCCTGCATGCTGGGGAATCCTGGGATTTGAAGTCCACACTTCTTCAAATTGCCAAGGTTGAGAAATATAGTTTGACTGGGAAAAAAAAGATTTTAAAAGATGGACTTAAGGCATTTGGGGGAAGCTATGTACTGAACAGGTGGGTAATTTGTTATTGGAAGGTGAAAACAGTGTCTTGTCTTAATAAATACATGCCAATCAAATAGGAAATCACTTCCTATTTATCATATACTGTATAGTCCTGACCCTGAACAGATTTTCCCAAATCAGTAGTGTTGGAAATTTGAATCTGCATTATTTTCCATTGCTAATAAGTACTACGAGACAGCCAGACGTCTAACATTTCAGAGGCATTGTTGTGTATGGATATCGGGAAATAGTTGCAGCTTTGGAAATTGTAGTCTAATAATTGACAATCAGGAAATGCCTGTGTATACAGTTGGGCTGTGATGAGCTATTATCAGCTAATTGTCTGTCTTATTTTCACGGTTATGCTTAGCTTTGATTGGTGGAACTGACATTTTTTTATAAAGGAACGCCTTCCAAGGCATAGTTTTATAAAGTATTGTTTTAGAGCATGGAAAAGCAGGAAAGGTGTCTGTTGCTTTTACCACATTACTGTTCAGCATTGTGTGATGCATAAATGAAGCAGAAACTTTAATGACATGTTTGGCAGGCACTGTATTAGGTTTCAGTGTAGATAGGAGAGCTGTCCTTCAAGCATACGGTATCAATTTTTCTTTCTTCCATTTCTCTTTTCCTTTAAACAACTGATGCTGTTTCTTTGATGACATTATTTGACACCTATCCATGTCTCAGGAAAAAGTTGTTAAATAAAAATGTGGATAATTTTCAGATATTTTTCTGCAAATTAATAATAATCTCTATGAATTTCATTCAGTCTTTGTGTTCCTGGTAGAAAGAACATCAGGAGGGAAGTTACTGGAAATTTGAAGAAGAGTGAAAAATTATACGAAATAAACATTTGGGCTTTGTGGGGATATACCAAGTGTTTTGATTTCATACATAGTACCTACCAACTTTGATACAAATATAATTCTGGTGTCTTAAAAACTAATACATCATGAAACTGAAGCTTTAAACATGGTGATTTAGCTTACAAAAGGTAAAACATGGTGCATTTTACAGTAACAAAGACCTTACAGTAGTATATTTGCACCATCTAGTGGTTATTATGTCAGAAAAAAATATCCTAATGACCATAGCAAATGGGGAATTTCAAACAAAACACACATAATACAAACATGATGCAACCCACCCTCCCAGACTGAAAATAGGCATTGCTTGCAGCTGGATAAACCGTTTCAGCAAGTATTTGCTTATTCTGTTCTGAATGGTTACTTTGTTACATTAAATGTTTGCTTTTAACAAACACTTTTAACTGTTGCACTTTCATCACTACCTTTGCTGGCTTGTGTTTTTGTTATTTGTCATGCTATTAGCCCTCTTGTACATCTCATATATATATATATGTATGTATGTATGTATGTATGTATGTATGTATGTATGTATGTATGTATGTCTTTTTTCCTTTTTCGTAGGCTTTTATGTGCATATTCTTTCTAGCCAGGTTTTACCTACGTAAACTAAACCAGGGCTGTAGAACAACTTAGTTTACGTAGGTAAAACCTGGCTAGAAAGAATATATATATATATATATATATATATATATATATATATATATATATATACACACACTCATGTATACAGAATAAAATCATTACTTAAAAGATCTGTGAATGTATCTTTTTATTTTGATGTACCATTAAGCCATTGTTCAGAACCAACTGAGAACACAATTGTACATATAAAAGAAATTCAGGTAAATGGCTAACACTAGTTCAACTTAAACTGGGGGATCAAGCAGCTACAAAGACTAGCAGGTATATTTTATTAAACCTTAAGAAAAATTGACACACCAATAAAGGAGAATATTTGTAGCTCAGGATTGAAATGAGGGGTCTTTGAAGCTCTCTGAGGTTGGTTGTTTTCTTGCAGATGTTTCATTACTTAGGTAATGAAATGCTAGCACTGATGCTGTTACCTAGTTTAGGTACAAGAAACTAACCAAGCTCAGAGTGCAAGGACCCCTCAAATCAGCAATTATCTTGAAATAAATTTTAGTATACACCATGGACTTTACTTGTAGACATGTATAGGATTAAATAGTGGTTAGATTTTTATGATTTTTACAACACAACAGTGGTGTCTGCCATTTTTTATAATCAATTGTTCCTTTTTTAAAATGAAAATTTCCTTCAAGCTTCATCTATGCTGTTTCAAACCAGAAAGTCTGAAAACGTAGATAAGACTACCAGATTTGGGCTGGAAAAAAAATCCAGTTAGTCACTAGATAAAAAAGCAAACTGTTTTCTGAATTGTTTTCCTGCCATTTAGTGGTAACATTATTTTTTCACTGAAGATTTGTTAACTCTAGATGTGGATGTTTTGATATTGCGGTTTCCCTAGGCATATTCAAACAGTTTTGGAGTTGAGAGGAATTTCCTGTGTGAAAACATTTCAAATATACTATGTGCCAATTGTCAACAAAATAATTGCCTGCTTTTGACTGTCTCTCAGCAACCATTCCAAGCGTCAACAAAAGCTTCCTTGCTCATACGTTTCTATTAGTATTTACTAGGGGGAAGGTAAAAGTATTTTGGTTTTAGAAAATGGCTGGACAAAACTAAAGGGATGGCAAGCCATGCCATTCTCAGAATTTAAAAAGAAATCACGTTTCTTGATTTAACAAGTATGACAAAATTGTAGCTACTTCTTTTAAAAAGTAAATATATTTAAATCTGCAAAACAAAAAAAAAAACCCTTCAAAAACTACATTGCTAGAAATACAAGCCAGATTATGAACTGATTGCTATTTATAAAAATAAAGCTGGTTTATTTGCAATTGATATATTTTGTTATTTATACATATACCCAAGTAATCAGTGGGCAAGCACTATTTGCAACTGGTTTTAACTTTTTACTAAGTGTTTTGTAGATTTAGATTAGAAGCAGGAATTTTGGGGAAACAAAAAGGGAAATTTCCTAAAATAAATTTAACCTCAGTGATTTAAACAAGTACTGAGTTCCTGAAATAATGTAACCCTTGTTAAAAATAAAGATCCTGATGCCATAATTCTATATTTGTTCTCAGAAAATGAGAGTTTACTGTAAATTTGTACACTATACATTCAAGAAGTAATAAAACTAAATTGAGAGATAATGAAGATAACCATTTTATTCTCCATCTTTAGAATATCAAAACAAATATATTTGTTTTGGCATGAAAAATGAAGTCAAAATTGTAGCTTAATCCCTCTACTTATGCTGACTTTCATTAAAAAAAATTTTTAACAGCTTCATAAAGTGGGACGCTCTCCTCTCAAATGCAAAGCATTTTAAAAGAATGGAGTCAATTAAAATGAACTAAAATCAACTAAGAGAGAGAGTGTGCCACTTGAAAAGTGTTTAACTTTGATGAGAGAGATCCAAGTTCAAGTCCTTGCTAGAGCCATAGAGGTCACTGGGTTTCTTTCACACAATATACATAAAAAGATTTTGGCAGGGGTCTGTTCTCAGAGCTTGCTGTTTAGCTCCTGGGAAGTTTTGTTACCAAACTAGGTAACATTTCGGTGGGGTTTTTGGGTGAAGTAGGTTGGCCTTGTGACAAGACCAACCAACTACCTAGGACTATATAAATGAGCAAGACACTTCACCCAGAAATCCAGCTGAAGATATTACCTAGTTTGGTAACAAAACATCCCAGGAGCTAAATAGCAAGCTTGGGGAACAAATGCCTGCCAAAACCTACAACCCAAGCTACAAATACTCTGTCTAGTGTCATAGGTCCAGTACAATCATGTGATTTGTTTTTTGCTTGGCAACTGTAGCACTTAGCAATGGAATGGCCAGTCCCAAATGTGTTTGGTAAGTGAGGATTACCTGTATTGTGTCCTAAAATACAAGCACATTTTAGGAATCGCTCAATGATTTTCAAAGCTGGTGTGGCGTCCTTGGAGGCAGATGTACTTAAACAAAGTTTATATTCCTTGCTCTGTGATATATGAAGCAAGAAACTCGTTACTTTCTGGAATGTGAAGATTTAACATAAGATGACCTATATGTTGGACTAGGAGAAGGGCAGCATCATTGATGGAGGAACATATTGTAGTCTAATTTGTGCCCATGTAAATTGCATGCAATGTTCATCTTCCAATCCAGCTTCAGCATGTAAGTTGAATAAATAAGGAGAGAGTACACAGCTTTGTCATGCTCCTCTGCCAATTTGGAAGCAGTCTGTTTCAGTTTTCATGTTTTGACCATACCATGGCTTCCTGACCTATATGTAGGTATCTCATGACACAGTCCTGTGCTTGCCATCAACCATTGCTCACAATTATCCATGGTATGGATAGTAAATCACTGGAAGCAACAACATAGATGTCTCCTTATTCCCTGGTGGATTGTTTGAGAACTGTGTTATTAGGATAAACAGCAAATATATCTAAGATACATTTGCAGCTAATACATCTAAAAAACCCAAGACAATTTTGTAAAGCACAATATTTGGGCATTGGAATTTTATGTGAAGTTTTAACCTAAAGAATAAGTCTTCTGAACTCTTAAGAAATGAGGAAACTGGATATAAATCATACTTGAAACCTGCACTTTTACAGAAAAATTGCTGTATTTTGATGACTAGGATCTAAGTGCATTCAAATAAAATCTGTATAACAGTTTTTAAATTGGAATATTAGTCTACTATGCAGCAATGATAACTATTTCCTCTCTAGAATAACTTACTTTCTTACCAAGAATGAATTTAACTGAATTCTCATAAAAATGTCATAAACCCAGAATAATGTGCAACATTAAAACTGGTATTCCAAAGGGAATCACTTTTAAAAAATACCACTAATGCTGTAGTCCTTAATTTTAATTTTTTTTTATTTTCAAAATTCAAATGTGTTAGTATGACTGTACTCTTGATAACCACTTTAAATTGAATTTAAACATACCAGTATGTTCCGAGTTAAGAAATTTCAAAATCTCTTTGGAATACTAATTTCATATTTATAGATTACTTAAAAAGTATTTTTCTGGTAAAAAAAAATCAACCTATTTCCCTGAATTGTTTCAAGACAGTTGATGATGTAAAGTTTAATATAAAATATTTAGTCACAAAATAGTATTGCTTTTGTATGCACATTGTGGCAAGATTAATTTGCTCTTTTTCAATAAAAACTATACCATCTCCCATAAAATTCTAAACACATTAGGAAATGTGATGTAGAACAGAATTACACATATGAAACAGGTACCAGCACAACAGTGAGATTATATTACATCAAAAAATTTTAATGGTCCCAAATATATACTCAACAACCAAGCATACACTCGGGGCAAAATAAAAATAAAATTATGACATAAAAGTGACATCTAGAATTCCATTCAATCTTTTAATTAAGGGACAGATATATCCCTCATCTCCAAACAAAAATCTGCAGTTTAAAGGGCAAAAGGGAACAGATTAAAAAAAGAGGAAACATGTTGAGCCCTCCCCGAAAAGAGTTTTTTTTTTTTTTTTTTTTTTAAATCTGTTGAAGTTTGACTAAAATGTTCAGAATGTGTGGTTTTAAAGGCAGGTCTCTTTATATAAAGAAACTGCTGGCATTCTTAGTTAATGAAGAATTATGGCAGAAAAGCCTTTTCTTCAAAATCTCGTACATGGTCCAAGAAATCATAATCTGATTGTAACAACTGAACAGCCAATCCAGAATTCCACCATCAAAACTCCTGCCCTGTTGGCGTTGTATTTTCCATTTCCTTCCCTGAGAAAAGGGCAATGTGTGGTCCAAGCTGGAGAGGTCAAAGGCATGTTTTTCCATAAAGCGTAGTATTTCCTCTTCTTCTGCTCCGCCAAATTGGCACTGATTAGCAGAAATCTGTTTTAAAGTTGATCTGTGTTATACACAGTAATTCATTAGAGTTTATTATTTTTATAATATGGACTTCCCACTCTGGAAACCCGGAAACCTAGTTTATATCATAATCCATACTGGTCTTCATATTTGTCATTATGAAGACTCTAACTTTGCTTTCTGTGTCAGAGGTAGAGTTTCTTCATCCTCTTCCTCATCATCATCAGGATAATCTACGAGCCCAACAAGTCCTCTCTGAAAAAACGAAAAACCATTTGTAAATTGAACTGACTTTCATTCATAAATTTACCAGCTCAATGAACTGTTTCATGTAGAACTATAGTACCTTGATAAACTTGTAAAACACAATGTTTACAATATTTAATTACAGTATTTATATTTAAATTATAATATTTACAAAAGTTAAAGTTTACAGTATTTAAATTAGAAATTAACTTTTATGAAAGAATTTCATAACTTCAACAGGAAAATTACATTGCTCTTGCTGAACTGCAAATAAGACTGATTCAACCAAAGGGTTAAGACGGCTGTCAGGAAACCAATTTTCCATGAAAGCAGCTAATGATCGATCTATTGATATGTCTGAAATGTTTTGTCAAATATTTGATATGAAAGGCACATTTGAGTGCCCATCCAGAGATGTCAGCGTATTAGTGCATCTGTCACATTCCTGAAAATTTTTAATAGCTATAGGCCCATTGGGAATGATTTTCAATTTTATTTCATGTTCCTCAATAAAAGTTGATCGTTCTTTAAATGCTTTATTGTAGATCAGGATATATGGGAAAGCCAAAGCAAAGGTGAAGCAATTTATCTCAAGAGAAGTATAGAACAGTCTCAATGTCTCTGATAATTTGGAGACGGAAGAAGAACTGAGGGGAGAAGGTAAATTGGAGGGCAGTTTTCACCTAGTAACCTCGGGTGAAATCCTCTATAATGAATCTCTGTAAATTTTCTAAAAGTATACATTTTAACCATCATGTTGAGAAACTCAGAAAGCCCTGACCCCAATCTCTTAATCTTTACTAGATTAATTTCTATCAATTATTTCAGCAGTCCCCAAACTTTCTGGCTTGGTGGACTGGTGGCAGCAGTGGAGTGGAGGTGGAGGAGGGGATGGTTTCACGCACACATGTGCCACTTTAACAAATGCAGCTTCACACTTATGCGTTTGCCCTCCATTTCTGCAGCCTGGTTCTGAACAGGCTGCAGCCCGTCACTGGGTCACGGACCGGGTGTTAGAGACCCCTGAATTATTCTTTACATTTCCAACATGGATAATAAAAATTAATAAAGGTGAACTAGACATAAACAATGATAATTATTTTAAAGCAGTTAATTGTTAAGCAGATACAAAAGTAGAGAAACACACACAAGCTCCATTCAAACAAATGGCAATTCTATTTGCACAATAGTAACTGTGTGGATTGATTGAATAATACAGAAAATATAATACTGAGACACGATCAGACTAAAGGGAAAAAAAGTACCTTTGTAGTTATAGCTGCCATCTGAGATGTGCTTTTAGAAACTGATCCGGGAGATCCTGGTGACCCAGGAGATCCTGGAGATCCAGGGGACCCAGGCAAATTACTTGCTGATGATTGGCTGGTGAGGTTAGTCTTTGTACCACTTGAGAAGGAAAGTTTAAAACTCGGACTCTGGCGACCAGAAATGTTAGTTTTCAGAAGGACTTCCTTTTCTTCACTTTCTTTAACTAGAATGTAAAACAAACACTGCTGTAACAAGTTGGACTATTAAACTAATAGGATAAAGATATAACCTGCTCACATTACTGAAGTACCTTTGCTTATTTCAATGACATTTTATCACCACTTATCCCCCAAATGGAAAGGACATTAGTTGTTACCTATACCTACACACTACTACACACATTATGTCGTTGTGAGTAGGTAGAAGTAACAACTAATGCAGAGATACAAATCTACCAAGTAGGTAACAATATTCTTCAATGGAATGGCTTGCCTAGCAATTATTTATATTGTTTTTCAGTACAGGATGCAGATTTTTAATTTTTCCAAAGCATTTTAAATCTGTGAATTTTAACTGACTAAATTTTAACTTTGCTGTAAAGTTTTAATTATTCATTTACCTGCTTTATGAACTGCTGCTGACTGATATGTATTGCATTACTTTCATTTATTACAAATTTATATTGTATTCATTGTTGAAAGGGACTCACAGAATTGCTAAATAGATACAATAGTTATTCTCTCTATAGATAGATACCTATTTATCTATTATATTGATAACATCAATATCTATTTATTATCCAAAAACAGTCAGGTAAATTTAATTCAGACAAGCTTTTCTTGCTAACTTGCTTTTATGATTGAAGAGTGTTATAACCAGATCTAAAAATAATAGCAAATCCAAATTCGCATTAGATTACAGCTATATCTTGACAATAATAGTATAACAGAATAGCAGAGTTGGAAGGGTCCTTGGAGGTCTGCTAACCCAATCCCCTGCTTAAGCAGGAAACCCTATACCATTTCAGACAAATGGTTGTCCAATCTCTTAAAAATCTCCAATGTTGGAGCAGAGTTTCTGGAGACAATGGAATGACAATGGAATGATTAATTGTTCTAATTGTCAAGAAATTTCTCCTTACTTCTAGGTTGGTTCTCTCCTTGATTAGTTTCCATACATTACTTCTTGTCCTGCCTTCAGGTGGTGGCAGCCCCTTAGATATTGGAACATTGCTATCATGTCACCCGCCTTTTCATTAAACTAGACATATCCAATTCCTGCAACCATTCTTCATGTTTTAGCCTCCAGTCCCCTATTCATCTTTATTGCTCTTCTCTGCACTCTTTCCAGAGCCTCAACATCTTTTTTATATTGTGGCGACCAAAATGGATGCAATATACCAAATGTGATCTTATAAAGACATTATAAAATGCTATTAACACTTCACATGATCTTTATTCTATCCCTCTGTTAATAATAAGAAGTTGTAATCACAATAAAGGGCAACAGAGGAAAAGCAGAGAGAGATCCATGTTAGAAAGATAACTCCAATAGTTTATTGGTTGCTTTTGAAATGTGTTGGAGAAGACTCTCAAGAGTCCCTTGGACTGCAAGGTGATCAAATCAGTCATCCTAAAGGAAATCAACCCTGACTATTCTTCGGAAGGACTGATACTGAAGCTGAAGCTCAAATACTTGGACCACCAAATGAGGAGAGAGGACTCAATGGAAAAGACCCTAATATTGGGAACATAACTACCCTGTCAGATCTTGTGAAATGAGTTGAAATAAGAGGAGACAGATGGTCCTCCAAATGATCTAAAGGCTTCTCTAACTTCTGAAGCATCTCTCTCCTTGCAGCTTTACCTGTTCTTTTCTACCTCATGTTGGCCAGGGGGATTAGTGATGGGGACAAGGCTGGCAATTAGTAACATGTTCCCTCAAGTTACTTACATTTTTTTCTTTCCATAAATTTACTTATAGGATCCATAATATCTTCATCATTTTTACTTTTATCAGCGGGTGGCACCACTACCTCTCCATCTTCCATATCATCTTCATCAGTGTTAAACCACATTTCTTCTTCATCCTCCAAGGTCCTTGCATCCCTTCTGTATCTATGGTTTCTTAAGATGGATCGCATGCTATAAAAGATGATTTTGTAATGAGGTTATAATATACGTACACTGTTAAGAATGAGTATCATACTGAATCGTAATTCTCTAATATTTTTAGAACACATTCAACTACTTTAATACATTTTCCCAATAAACTAACTCCAGATTGCAGTCATTAATGAAAAAGAGAAAGTGTTCATGTGTTAATGTGACACATTATCATTTTTGACCTAGTTACTTAGCCACTATGCAAACATATGGTTATTCCAAAATAAAGCACTTCAGCTATATTTTGCAGGTGTGAATTTGTAATATGTACTTAAAATTTTGTAAATCAACCCTGAATTATATATACAATAAGAAACAAAGAACAGTCTCCTAAATCAGTAAGCCTAATTGTGATCAGATTAACAGGAGCCTTGGTAGCACAGTGGACTAAAGCACTGTTATTAACATCTGCTGCTTGCAATTACTGTAAGTTCAAATCTCACCAGGCTCAAGGTTGACTCAGCCTTCCATCCTTTCAAAGGTAGGTAAAATGAGGACCCAGATTGTGGGGGCAATAAGCTGACTTTGTATAAATATACAAAAGTATGAAGGCTATTGCTTAACATATTGTAAGCCGCCCTGAGTCTCCGGAGAGGGGCGGCATATAAATTAAAGCAAAAAAAAAAAAAAAAAAAAAAACCATAATTACAGTTTCAGGTATTACATAAACCAGGGGTGTCAAATTGGTGGCCCGCGGGCCAGATGCGTCACAAACAGGCCAAGCCCCCTCCCCCAGCTCCACAAATGGGAAAAACTTCATGAAATGTCATGTGACGGCAATGTAGTGCCGCAAGTTTGACACCTGTGACATAAACCAACTCCTAGCATCCTCAAGGAAGTATCTACTACTCAAAGTCAGTTCTGGGAATTCTGATGCATTCTTAAAAAGACATTTTTCATGCAACTTAAGTCAGCGAAGAGACTGTGCTTAAATTTCATCAATTTTTCACTTTTTCACAGATTTCTACTACATTATCTACATCAGTGGTCATCAACTGGTGGTCCGCAAGAAAATTTTGGTGGTCTGCAGAAAAATCTTTGCATTTTTGCATTTTTTATATTGCACTGTTAGGGATCCTCAAACTATGGCCCCTGGGCCGGATACGGCCTGCCAAAGTAATTAATCCCACTCGCTGATGGGATGGGATCCTTCAGGCATTTAGCTTGGCTGCCTGTTTAGTAGCTCCAGCTTCTCCCTCCTTCCTTGGGAGTCCAGATGCTTCAGTCAGCGGTGCACGAAACGTCAGCCGGGCTCCTCCAGAGACAGAGTTTGAGGGGTGGGTGGGTGGGTGATCTAGTGCCTGGGCTGGCTACAAGGCAAACATTCATTCTTGGTCGTATTTGAGATTGCTAGCTGCAATGGACAGCAAAGCTAGGGTTGACCCCGGGCGCTTCTTTGCTAACAGGTGGCCACACTAAGTGCCTGAAGGACCTCATCCCATCACTAATTCCTATTAGTGGTCCATGGGATTTAAAATTATGAATTTAGTGGTCCCTGAGGTCCGAAAGGTTGGTGACCCCTGATCTACATTATTTGAATGACTGAAGAGGATCTGCCACGTGAGTATATATACAAATTATGCTTGTATTATGAGTCTAGTACCTATACCACTATACTGGTAGTAAATTATATAATAGTTGTTAGGACCTTCTGCTTTTGACAATGAATAATATGAATGCATGTTGCAACATTCATATAGAAAATTTATTTTGTTCAAATGTATGGATATGTTTATTTTCTGTACAATACTTTTTAAAAAAACTTAAAACATATCTCCAAAATAGTGCATCTATTACACCACTCTCATTTTTGCTGTTTCAAAATAAATGATCATTCAACTATCCATAGAAAAGACATTTCAATAACCGGACTATGGATCTTGTTCTATTTTTCAGTAAATTTTCAATAGGCAAACATCTAATAATAATTTCAGAGTGCACTAACCTGTCAAGTTTGGGATTATCTTGTCTTTCCCTTTGTTGCTCATAACGTAATTTCAAACCTTTGAAAGTCTGTACATAATCTACATCTTCTAGTGCCTTCCAATAATTCTCAATTACATGAGCTGTTAAGGATTTTATGTCTTCCTGGTAAACAAAGTTATTTTAATCCATTAAAAACATTAAAAACTATACAATTTTGGTCAAAAACATATAATAGAGTGTATCTGATCTGTTAATAAGTCAGGTAGTCTTTCATGTATATAACTGATAAGCAACATAAACATAATTATCACTGCAAAAACAGCTGGTCTACTGCACTGAAGTGGAATAGTTGTAAACTGTCCATCTACCTTAGTATGTTTGTCATTTAATCTTAGCATTTTGTCATTCTTCTTTCAAGCAGAACAAATTGAAAAAAGAAATTTAAAACAAATTATTTGAATCAATCAGTCATACTACATTTGGATGTCCTGGCAACATAGTCAAATAAACCAGTGCTATTTGTGGAGGCAGAAAGGAGTCTATGGCTCCAATTCATAGTAATAACATGGTAGTCTACAGAATGTCCATCAACGTTTTATAAAATTGCTTCTTGTTCATTTTATTTTTGCTCAAAACAGCTAGGCTTCAAAGTATCATTTTTAATACAAGTTATAATGGTGTTATTACAGCCTTCTGAATCAATTCTGACTCCTGGCTGCTACAAAGACAGACCTATAGAGTTTTCTTAGCAACATTTTTAATAAGTGGTTTGCCAATAACTTCTGGGATGGTTTTCAACTTTCCATGCTAGGGCTGAGAGATAATGACTGGTCCAAAACCACTCAACTGAAGTTTGTACTTAAATGAGGGCTAGAACAGAGATCTACCCACTTCTAACTCAGAATCTTTAACTACTACATCAAACTTGCCCTCCAGAACTGGTAATACAAAGTACTTTTTAAAAAAATGTATAAGCCTCTATCTTAAATACCATTATTTCCTAGTATGTCAGTGATGATCAGAAGAGGCGGTACTAGATCAGAATTATCTTCATTCCATTTACATTCCACTTACAGGGTAACTTCCAATTTGGCAAAATTAAAATTCATAGAATTACATGTTCTTGTGGTCATTCCATAAGGAAATAAAAGAAAATATACTTTTCAAAGACTTCAGTACTTTTAAAACAATGTGAGATTTAATTTAGAAAATAATTCAAAAAATATTAGGGCCATCATGTAAAATAAATGCATTTTTTTCTGCTTAAGACTTGGTGTGTGTGTAAGAGCAAAACACTAGCTAGGATTTGTTAGGAGCAGCACCCAACACAAGTCTCTTGAAGGCAAATGATCCAAATTCATTAATCCCTAGCCCAACACATTTTTTCTAAAGATCAGGAATGGTGATTTCCTTGTGTACAATCAAACCAAGTTCTTTATTTTCTATATTCCTGACCTAATGTTATAGAACCCTATTTTGTGGCAAAAGATTAATCACAATCTTTTGATTCACATAAATTGTGGATTTCCATTTTTACATATTTGTGTATTTCTGAGCCACTGTCTTTATAACAATGATTAATGGACATTTTTCCATAAGTCTTACTTCTAGGTAAAAGTGATTGTAAAGGTTTTCCTCAAAGAATCCATATAAAGTCTCATAATTCTATCACAATCAATATTATGGGAATATTCGCTCTTCCTAATCTCCAGTTTCTGATTTTGTGAACTTTTCCTTCCATGTGAATATATGCAAGTCAACTTCACTTAATTCCCAAGTATCAACATTCATTCTTCTCTAAAAAGAAATACTCACCACTCTAATAAATTCAAACATTTCTATAATAGCAGAATTCATTAGATTATAGCGGGATCCATTGTTGAGAAATGCTTTGACCACTGGTTCAAACAAAAAACTTTTCATTATATAGCGATTGTAAAATTCATCCTTCAATCCAATTATCTTTCTTTTAAAACGTAGGGCACCTAGTGGAGAAAATACATATTTTCAATAGTGAACACAGTCCTAGGATTAGATCATAGACAGGTAACATTGTACCTGCAGACAACTTCCTACATATTCACAGATATACTTCATTTGACTTTAATATTTTAAGATTCTTTTAATTAAAGAATTGGTCTGTGTTAATATTTTTAGAAAATAAAGCATGTTTTTCTGCAGTTCAGTGCTTCTTGGAATTCTACACCCTATTCTGAATTTTAAAAAAGGAAGGAAAAAAAAGCATACTGGAGATTCAACAGTATGCTTTCTTTACCTTTTTAAAAGTTTGGATATGAGACAAAAATTCCAAAAACACTGAACTGCAAAAAATCATGCTTTATTTTCTAAAAATGCTTGTGCATAACCTCATTTATTGTGTCTAGCAAATGTATGTTTAACAACTGGCCATGCTATACAGATAAAACTACAATACTGATGAATAAAAACTGCCCACTCTTTGGTCAAGACGTTTGTAATGGTTTTGTTTTGTAGAGTGTATTGTCACAAAGTAGTACTGTATATAACAGACATGTAATATTGTGTAAATTGATTTCTAGTTGTGCAATGAGAAATTCTCTATTTCCTTCTATCTGTAGCTCCTATGCTCTGCCAAATTCTACACTGAAACATCATCCAACTCTGCAAAGTGGATTTGATGGGCTACATGAAGGGAAGAGCGAATTAATTTTTTTAAAAGAAGCTATTCTATCTGTAGATATAGGGTCTTTTCTTAATATAGCAACATTATAGCAAAAAGCAAACTCAGTTGACATTGGAAATATACTAACAAGAGTAAAAGTACATAGAACAAGGACAAGCAGTTTTGGGCCTTTCCAGCAACTTCCCATCAGTCTGATCACTATGGTCAATAGTAGAAATCTGCAAATTATATCCCAAAGCATCTCAATATCAGGTTCCCTATCCTTTATACCACTCATAACAGGTATTAAGCTATTATATAAAAAATAAAAAAAAATACTTATAGCTAGAAATTAGGGAGAAAAAATAAGGCTGTGCAGCACTTTGGATTCCGTCTCCATAAAGTGTTTAAAAGACTATATGAAAAGAGTTGGCTACAACACTTGTTCCCAGGATGGAAAAGCAGCTGTACAGGGCAACCACACATCTCTGGGAAAAAGTATGCCTGCTTCAAGGTTCTGCAGACAGATACTACACATTTGTGCTCAGTAGTATCTTTTAGAGATGAATTTCAAAGTACCACACAATGCTATTAAAAAAACAACACAAATTATGTTTTATTTCATGTTTTCTGTTTTCATTCAAAATAACAGGCAAATGAAACATCTAAAAAGACTGTGAATACATAAAGGCAGAGGCCTACACTACATCGTACTTACATAGTGCCAAGAATGCATGCTTTGAGGCCATTAGAACTAGTACTCTTCGAAGAATATCCTTGTTAATTATGTAGTTCTTTATATGGTATGTATGATGTTCTACACAGAAAGTTAATAACTCTAATATCAAGGCCAATAACTGGGCAGTCTGAAAGTCATCTAAAAGCAAAACAAATAATGTATTTGCTGATATACATTTCCATTATTTTCAACAGATGTCCTTTTATAGCTCACAATTTATTACCTGCAAAAGCTAAACATAAACATAAACACACGCTATATTGTATCACTTAATTTTCCTCTCAATTGTTAGGCATGTAAAGCAAATACTTTATGGAATTTAATACCGTTAAAAAAGGGAGGAAAGCATAGACTTTTTTTCCCTCACCATTTCTTAAGTTCTTTTACCACCAGAACTTTATAATATAACTCTATAGTATAACTCTATTTATAATAGAGTATACTATAGTATACTTTATAGTATAACTCTATTTATAATAGAGTTAAGATATAAATAAAGAGCTAAATAAATTTCACGTCTATAAGCAATAAATTTGGGCGTGAGTAAAATACATTCAAGAGAGCGGTAACATCTAATAACTTTAAAAAGGGAACACTTTGGGTCTATGACCCAAAGTCTAATAGGAATGTAACAGAGTATGATACCACACTAATCCTTACAGTAGAGTTCTTCCTTATATGCAATCATCACTTGCTAATTTTATGGTTCAGAAAACAGTGGAAAAACCTCCTGAAGGCTCACCTTTGCTAGGCTTTTCTTCTGTAGTATTGGCCAGTAATGGTGCAGTGAGGACATGCATACAGTGTTTATAAAAGAATCCCAAAAATTCTGTCTTTTCTGTTTTCTATAGAATAAAAAGAAACCAATTTCTACTTAATGCATACCAATCCTTTAAGGTTTTAACAGAAAAAAAAATAATGTAAGAATTTATTTTTGTGCTTACATTTGCAGTAGCTAGCATGTTTTCTGGATCCACCAAAGTACGTAATAGGCCCATCAACTGGACTGCTCCTCCAAGTTCTGGATCTGTATCACAAATCATGTGTTCTATGATGAGGTTAATGAGCAAGATATCCTAATTAAAAATATAAAACACCAAAAAAATTAAGCATAACTAAAAGGTGAAATATACCAAAAAGCAATTCCAGTTATGAGGTCTGAACTTGTGAATCAAACAGAACTGTGTTTCTATATCAGCATCCACTAATATTGCACTTTTTCAAAAAAAAAAAAAAAAGTAAATGTGTCCCAAGGTCATATATTATAAAAAGATTTTAAGACAGCATTCACAAAGAGAGAAGGATCCTAATAAGAGTTATAATTATTTGTTTATTGCTTGATCTATGAAGGCAGCAAAAATATTTATGTAATGTCATTGGACAATGATCCACAGACACTTATGTTGACTGCACAATTTGACAAGTAATATATTTATAATAGGAAATATGCAGCAAGGGACTGAAATACTTAGTGTAGACAAAAGAAACCATTTTTGAAAAAGAAGCATTTATCTTTCATCCCCTCAAGAAGCAATCAGTAAATTGGTTATTTTAGACAACTATATAGTCTTGTCTGCAATTTTTTTCTTTTCAATGAATATTGTTAAGATGATCAACAGAGAATCCTGGATAAAACTGTTTATTTGGATCTCTATCAACAAGCGTTGAGCCTAGTCATGGAAAAAAAGCCATAATGGCCGTTCTGTTAGAAGATCATTTTGGGGACTCTGGTCCTATGGAATCTCTTAGTGGCTTTCAATATCAGGGTCATGATATTTTCCTGGATATGATGTAAGGATTGGGACTAGGAGCACTGAATTGGAGTTATTCTTCCTGAGTGGCTGATTCCTATCAATGATGGCAAGGGATGAAAACTGCTGGGAGAGATCATCTGTCAGCAGTTATCATCATAGATAGATAGAATTCTTTATTGGCGAGGGGTCTGTAAATATTTTCACAGCCTTCTATATATCATTATACTACATCAATATACTAATGATACTGTTATTCACTCCTGGTCTGACAGGAGATATAGTGATACTCTGAGCCAGTCCTTAAAGAGAATTAAGAGTGGGATCGCAGAAAGCACATTCAGACTGAAACTAGCAAGACACAATAGCTGTGGATTTCAAGCCAACTGAATTGGAATATAGTCAGCCCTTGGGGGCACAACTGTACTCTCCCAGATTAAAATGATCATAGCATGGGGGTCTCCTTCGACCTTTACTGGTTCTTCTTTTGTTGCTTGCCATATTATTTTAGATAAATAAATTTATAATAGTTAAAAAATATTTTCTGTCTAACAGAATTCAAGATAAATAGTAAAACTGTGCCACTGAAGAAACAGTTTTATCAAAATAATATAGTATATTATTAGTCAACTGTTTTAAAGTGGAAGGCCATTTCAGTACAGTTGCATATATGTGCACAGTTACCATAGATAACATGGATTTATACATGTGTAAGTATACAGAAGGTACATGGAGAAAGGATGGACTGCTCAGCCCTTCCAGTGGCAGTTCTAATTTTTTCCCTAAAATGTGAGACATCTGTCCTCCACACAACCAGCAATTAAACTAAGGGGGGGGGGGGCTGCTGGAGAGAGAAGGAATAGCTCATCTGTAGCCCCCTATAGGTAGTCTTATGACCAGTTCCTTAGTGACCGTTGGAAGTTCAGTGAGGTACTAATACCACTCTTTAAAGACTTAGTAAGACTGCACTTAAAATACTGCATCCGGTTTTGGTCACCACACTATAAAAAAGATGTTGGGACTCTAGAAAGAGTGCAGAGAAGAGCAACCAAGATGATTAGAGGACTGGAGGCTAAAACATATGAACGGTTGCAGGAACTGGGCATGGCTAGTCTAGGGAAGAGAAGGACCAGGGGAGACATGATAGCAGTGTTCCAATATTTGAGGACACAGAAAGGAGGAGGTCAAGCTATTTTCCAAAGCACCTGAAGGTCAGACAAGGAATAATGGATGGAAACTGAACAAGGAGAGATTCAATCTAGAAATAAGGAGAAATTTTCTGACAGTTAGAGCAATCAACCAATGGCTTGCCTTCAGAAGAATATCTGAACTTCAGCTTCATCACTGGAGGCTTTCAAGAAGAGACTGGACTGCCATCTGTCAGAAATGGTGTAGGGTCTCCTGCTTGGGCAGGAGGGTTGGACTAGATGACCTACAAGGTCCCTTCCAACTCTTTTAATCTGTTAAATTCCAACAGATGCTAAAAAAAGTATTTATGATCTGGATTCAAAGTTCTGACAGTTATCCCTCCCACAAGGTTCTGTGATCACGTTTTGGGAGCTTGACAATTGGCCCACATTTATGTCATGTGCCCTGCCCTTAATGACAGGACCATGATTTATGACATTTTTTGCAGGAAACAAGTATTTACTTCTGGCTTCCAGCAAAAACCAGCCAATTATGGACAGTGGGTTTGCTTAATGACCGTGAGTCACTTAATGAATTAAGGTGATTAGTTTAACAACCACTGCAAAACTGTTATAAAATTGGGTCAGTCACAAGATGACTCACTTAATGACTGGCACAATTTACAACTGTAATTCCAGGATCAATCGCAGTTGTAAATTGAGGACTACCTGTATTTCTTTTAGTAGCATGGAGGAGAAACATTTTAATAGCTGAATTCTTGCTCACAAGATTACAATATGATTAGCATTAGAGTTAATAAGTAGAATTCTCAAATAATAATTTAAAGGAATTGATTTGCAAATAATAGCTATATAAGGAAATCTCATTTGTAACAATAATGGTTATTACTGATAAATAAGTAATACTGAACCAAATTTGAAGACCTGGGAGGAAAAAAAGAAACACGTGCTAAGAAAATAAATTTGGGAGATGATTGTATACTCCTCAAATTAAATTCTAAACAGTAAACTCACTTGCAGGAAGTCAGTGAGAGATTATTTAGATTTTTTTTCTATAAAGTTTCATCAAGTTAAATAAATATTACTAAATTTATAATCCAACACATCTCAAGGAGTTTGAACAATTTTACTGTATGTTATGTAAAACTGAGAGCCACAAATTTATATAACTGTTAGCCACTTTTAAAGTTATACAAAAGTAACTCAATTAACAGTTCTGAAACTAATTTTATTCATATTCTTTATTAATGGATGCATCACCAAAGATCATCTACTTACATCATCATTCTGCTGAGCTTCTTGCATGACAAATTCTCGTACCATAGATGGGTTATATTCAACTAAATATGAGAATATATCAGTAGCCGCACTACGTACTTGGGCATCATCCATGCCCTGGAAACAAACAAAAACAGATTGTGATGGAAAGGCATAATCAAAAATTTATTTTTTATTGCTTTAATTCACTTATTTATAATTTCATTTTCTATGTACTGTCTCAATCTTAAAATATTCTCCATTCTGACAATATTGCAGTTCGACTTGGTTTCTATGGTGTGTTCCTTGACTAGAAACTTGAGTTTTTTAGGCTTTTCCTCTTTTTTTCTGTTTGCCTGTGTTTTTGCTCTGTTCTCTTTTATTTCTTGGTTGGATCATGATAGGACAGAATATAAATCACAAAAACACTGTATATCCACCCAAAAATTAAATTGTTTATATTATAGAAGGCTGAAAACAGTTATCCAAATTAAGATACCTAGTTTGGAAACTTACTAGTATGACTTCTAATGCTGGAAGTATGCCCATATTTGACAACGTTTTGAAAAAAGCATCACGGTTTTGAGGTTGTAATGTTTGAGAAAATGCACAAAATTCTTTAAGGAAATTTACCTGAAACACAGAAAAAAGAACCATGTTTATCAATAAAGAAAATACAGCAACTGTCTTTTTAATCATTTATAAAAACATTCCTACCAACTCCTGTCTTTTCTCTTCATCTGTTGCTTCATCTGTAAGTTGTGCAAATAGGTCTGTTAAGAATTTTTCATCTTCCTATGAAAATAAAACACAAATCACACAAATTATGTTCAGAAATTTGAATTAAAACTAAATATCTATAATGTATATTCCATCATTCCCCTCTAGGAAACAAAGCACCAGGGACAAATCTGGTAATTTGAAAGGACAAGTACAGTATATAGATCATTGGTATGTGCTCAATTTAAAAATATTGTAAAAAAATAAATTTCATTTTGCTTGTTAAGAATAAATTCCCACTAATTTTAGAAGTCAAACATACCGTCTACAATATTCAATCATTGAGAATGTTTTAAGAAATGACCAGGTTCAATTGTATTTCAAGACATAAGTCATTATATAATATCACCAAGGTTTTTGCAGAGACATGAATAGAAATTATGTCATGCTAACCAATTGCTCTTCAGTTTATTTCTGTTATTTTTCTGTGTTCAGAGGATGTTTTAAATATTTTTTAGCAAAATGCTATTTAATTTTCACTTTAATCAAAAGACCTATTTAAAAATATCCAGATAATGGTATTTGAATAGCTAGACCTATTTTAACCACTATCTCCCATTCCTAAAACTAAAAATGGACCAGTTTTAAAGCGTAGGCATAACATTTTTTTAATATTAAATGAAAACTATTACTCTTTCAGAATATAACATGGATCATCAAAAGCCAATCCCTAATAAATAAACAAATAAAATTAAAACTTTACATATGAATAAGGTTTATTGCTATAAGGAAGGAAGACAATGGTCTTCACTTCTGTTTCATCATATTTCAGAATATGATCCTTTTATTCTTTGCAGGTAGTTTATTTTTAATAATTACACATATCATTCCTTATTTATATTATCCCAAATACATTCTTATTGCATCTAAAGGCATGAAATTCCTATTAATACTGTAGAAAGTACCTTTAGTTTTTTGATACCATAGTATCATAAGCCAGGTAAATAAAAACGATTTTAAATAACTAAAATTGTTGCTTAAAATGTAAATACATTTTTTCAAAATATTATACTTTTTTTTCTATATTATTAAGAAGGAGCCTATCTCAGATATCACAAGGAGTAAACCAAAATATATTCTATAGATGACCGATATCTGGAGATGGTAGAGACAGAACAGATGTCCTTCTACAGTTGATGTCAATGTACACATCCCCAATCAAGCCCTTATCCTTTTCTCTAAAACATAATGACAAAAGTACAAGGAATATAGGATGTGGAGCACAGATTAGATAATGAAACAGAGACAACATACAGGCTCAAGCAAAATTATTTTGAATGTCCATTATTGATCATAAAAAGGATTGCCTACCATAGTAATCCTGAAAAATATAGGTAGTCCTCAATTTACGACAATTGAGCCCAAAATTTCACTTGCTAAATGACCAGTTATTGAGTTTTACCCCACTTTAAGACCGTTCTTTCGATAGTTGTTAACTAAATCACTGTGGTTAACTTAGTTACATGGTTGTTAAGTGAATCTAGCTTCCCCACTGATTTTGCTTGTCAGAAGGTTGCAAAAGGTGACCACATGACTCTGGGACACAGCAACCGTCGTAAATATGAGTCAGTTGCCAAGCGTCTGAATTTTGATCACATGACCGATGGGATGCTACATTGATTGTGTGAAAAACAGTCATGTTACTTTTTTCAGTGTGTTGTAACTTTGAACAGTCAATAAATGAACTGTTGTAAGTCGAGGGCTACCTGTACAATAGGCATTGATAAAACTGGGAAACAATGTTTCTTTCTTAGATTGCAAACATAAAGAAAAAGATAGATGACTCCCCCTTTAAAAAAAAAATACATCTACAAAAAACAATTCAGAAATACATTTCATTAATTGAAATTAATTTTATTAAACCATTATTTTGATTAGTTTTTATTCCATAAACAATATAAATAAGCATTTTAATACAATGTAAAAGCTGCTTAGTCATGATGATTCTCCTCTAAACCTATGAAAAAAATATCTTCGTCTTACCTAAACTGGAAATGAAACTGGTTTACCACCTAAAGATTTCTCAGCTTTGCTTCTGCTTTAGTATTAAATATCATCATCCAATTATTTTACAGTATTAACATTAATCAGAAAGAAACAAAATAAAAATGCTTCATAATAGTTGTACTTAGAAAGTAAACACATACCTTCTATTTGAGTAGAAATTAATATATACTAAGAGGGTGTCAAATAACAAGAATGTACTTAATTTATCATCTCAGAAGCAGCTTAATTAAAACTGAGCTTTAATCAGAATAATTCCTATCTGGCAGGTACCAATATATCTATTCACCATAATACCTTACTTTTTAAAATGTTCATTGTGTTGCCTATTCTATTACATTACCATTCCACATTTATTCCTATACATTACAGCCCTATTACTTGTTCAAGTCTTTATTCTGACTGTCTAGAAATATTTGTAGCATGTTAACTTTTTCTACTTCTAATCTACTAATAACCTCTAATCTTATCCAAGATAGTAACAAAGGTAAATAAACCAGTTTTTAAGAATCAAAGGAGATTTAGTATTGTATGTGAAGATACTTAGCCTCTCTTTGCCAATATTCTTTTCAAATAATTTTTTTTGAAAATAAATTATGATTTGTTTAAATGATTTAAGAACATTGACCTTTTATAAACTACTTTAAAAAACAAAACAGTAAATACCTTGAACTAAAATCTACTATATTTTAATAAAACCTTATAATCATATCTCAAAATAACAAAATGCTATGAAAAGGAATGACAATTTTTCATCATATGGTACATCAGTCAAATTCAAATTATCTCCACATAAAGCCTCATAGTATATATTTCTGATTTATCAAACTTTTATAATGCTGTAATCACAAAGATTTTCTAGTGATTAACAATGTAAATATAAATATGAAAATTGAACAAAATAACATGATATCCCTAGTAATAAATAACCTAAACCAAACCAAGGGAGCCCATGTCCTTTAAACCTGTTATCAGGTTCTCTGATAACTTCCCTAGAATTGATGATGTTACCTAGTCAAGTAATGAAATGTCTGCAAGCAAACAATCATGCTCAGAGTACCAAGAGCTCCACAGTTCAACCCTGAGCTCCATATATTCTCTTCTATTAGTTCTTTGATACAACTTGTCTTAACAAGCTTTCATAAAATCATTAAGGTTGATATCTGGTTTTAAGAGACTGTTTCTGGGTCTTTGCTTCTCTCACCTCCCCAAAGCAAGAAATTCTCAGTAGCTCTCTGAAAGCTGTATTTCAGGTCAATTCCATTTGAAAAGGATGGTCCTGAAAAGTATCTGTAAACCAAGTAGATGATCAAAGCCTGACAGTGTTCTGCTAACTATGGTCTGTTCTACAGTATTTTAACAAGTAGTGGTAATGCATAGTAGAAATGATTTTTTTGAAGGAAGAATATTCTATTCTGAAGTACAGATATTGTTGCTACTGGCTGTGAGTGTTACCCTTCTCTGTTCTAATGCTGTTTAGTCAATACTTCCTTTGAATGAGAGATTATGATGGAACATGGTTCCAGACATATTGTTATGAAAACAAACTTGGCAATTTTAATTAGAAGTGATTCACATTTTCTGGGCCACATCAGCATTTGGGAAGTGCCACTTTCTATCAACTGAAAGCTCCAGAGGCTGCTCTTGATAAAGCACATCGCACTTGCACTCTGCTCTGATAAAACACATTGCACTCTTAAATAGCTCAGATCCAGTCACTCAAGATAGTCCCTGACTGGAATATAACAAGGAGGCAATAAAAAGCACTCCTGGTTACTGCTACTGCCTCTTAGACACCAACAAATAAATCCAAAAGGCCCATAATGGTATTCTTGGGTGTAAAAGAAGAGCAGAGCTATAATGTCAACAGATTTATAATCTCAAACTGTCATTAGATGAATAAGAAGGAATCAGAAGTCTCCCAATTTAGCTTCTATAACAGAACATCCAGGGACAAATGCTAACAATGTGATATCTAAAGTCTAGGTCAAAAGTGCTCTAAGGGGATCCTATGGTCAGACTGATCACATGCTATCTACAGATCAAGTAGAATCAAGACATTATCATGAAAATCTGCTACCACTTTCCATCCAGAATTTAAGTTATCTAAATTAGGGCTGCCACAAAGAATAGCAATAGCACTTAGACTTCTATACCATTTCACAGTGCTTTATAGCCCTCTCTAAGCAGTTTATAGTGTCAGCATATTGCCCCCAACAATCTGGGTCCTCATTTTACCGACCTTGGAAGGATGGAAGGCCGAGTCAACCTTGAGCCAGTGAGACTCAAACTGCCAAATTGCAGGCAGCCGGCAGTCAGCAGAAAAAGCCTGCAGTATTGCATTCTAACCACTGCGCCACCAGAAGCTGGAATGGGTTTATTCTCTATTGTCCAACTCAGAGGAAAGAATCAGAACCAATGGATTAAAACTACAAGGAAACATTTCAGTTTAAACATCAGATGGAATTTCCTTTATGAACTGTCTGACAGTGAAAGAGACTACCACACAAAGTAGTCAATGGTTCTTCAAACAGAGGCTAGTTGGCTGTGTCCAGTGGTAATTTAATGGATCCTGCACTAAGGAGAGTATTAGACTATAAAACATACATGGTCTCCTTCAGCTATATGAATCTGTTGATTATCATTTCCATTCCTGGTTAGCAACTTTCAAAAACCGCTGAACGGAATGGGACAATTCACCACGGCCAATTTGCCAGGGACAACTTGCAATAAGACAATTCAACAAACACAAATGTTAAATTAATTTCAACAGAAATGTAGTCAATAATAATAAAATTAAAAATCTAGAAATACAAGAGTTACAATAAATTTGAAGATAATGTGATCACCAATAATAGAAGTAATTAAATGAAATGATTAATTCAGCATTGAATTGTCCCAGTGAGTTTTCCCATGGCCAGTTATCCCATGGCAAGTTGGCCGTGGTGACTTGGCCATAGCGAGTTGTCCTAGACCATCCCTAAAGTTTAAATATACTCCTCCCCTCCCCAAATCTTATTCAGAAAGAGCATGTTGGAATCAGTAGTATTTGCACAAAAACCTTTCTTTAAAGCAAAATCCATGCAATTTTTCAAAAAGCATATTAATTTGGAAGATTCTACTAATGCACATCTCTAAACCAGCTGCTCAAAGAACCATATCATTGATAAATCCTTGATAGAAAACCATATCCTTGAGAAAAATGAGCACAGCCACTACATTAATTGAACTGCTTATGCATGGAAGATGCTTTCATCTTTTGCTATGGCAAGTGTAAAAATATCTGTCTTTGCTTTATAGACAACTTCTGCATTTTTACTTAGAAAGGCTCAATATATATTATATATTAAAAATTCTCTATTTGTATAAGGAAACAAAATATTTCTATTTAACATTTTAAGCCTTGCAATTGTCAACAACCCTCTGATGTTTTAGAGAAAGGAAAAAACATTTCAAATTCAAACTGTTCTTAATTCCAATACCTGGTGCTGGTGCATAATGGATTGCCTTTATCATTTGGGAGATGTTTCAAATTAAAAGCTAACAGCTTCAAGGACAAAACTCTTCCGAGATTATCAGAATGTAAAACTGGCCTGTTAAAAAGTGATTTTACATTCAAAACAAAATACATAGAAGTGGTTCAAATTCAAAACTATTTTCTTCACCCTATTCATAATATTTATGGCACTTTGTTGTGAAGAATGTGTTGTCAGCATTAAATGCAATATTACTTTTAACAGTAAGGCTGGTGCAAGGACCACCTGTAAATGAAAAAAAAACTCAATTTAAAAAAAAATCCAGACTTACCTGTAACATACCAACTATTTCTACTTTATTAAAAAATATGAATGAATGAAGAGTAGACAACATGTTTTCCTCAAATACTGAAGGAGTAGGCAGAACCATATCTTGAATATACTGTACTCTGTATGTCTGGTGTATTTTTTGTTTCAGCTCCGGATCAGATATTGGAATAACTTCTTTAAATTTTGCAGTTTTTGTCAGAAATTCCCTGTGTTTCCGTGACTGTGATAAAGAAGGATCATATTCTAGACATCCAATTACATCCATTATACATTCTTCAGAAAACATGACTTCAAAAAGTGCAGTTCTATTCAAGAGGAAGATTCCCTTAATAATTTCATACAAATGATGTAGTCCTTCTGTATTTTCCAAGTCCTCACACACATGAAAAATTTCTAAGAGTTTTTTTATGTAGCCCTCATTTTCAAGTGCTAAAGCAAGTTTTTCACGCCGCAATGGGGAAGGCAGTGAAGATGCCACAAGTTCTGCAATCTCTTCTAATCGATTTAATTCACAGGATGGTAACTCTAGACCTGGAGATGACATATCATCAAAACGTTCCTCTTCAGATTCATCCACAAGATCCTGAGTAATGTCCACTGAAGGGTCTTTTCCCTGAACCTGTTAAAGAGAAAGAAAACTATAAAGTATACCATTTCAGTTGCTAAATGTCTTCAAGCATATACAGATATATTACTATAAAATGTTATTTTTTAATAGAATTGAGAATTATAGATCTGCATCAATAAATGCAAAATAAAACACATTAAAAATTAAATACACTACCAAGTACTATAGAACAAAGTCATGAATCAAGGAGTTCAATTATATAAAAGGCTATGATGTTGTAGCTAGTATTTCCAATGAGTATATACATTAAAAATTAAAGATAACAAAATGCTTAAAATAACTTTTTTGATGTAACCACTAATAGTATTTAACACTAACAACTTTCTGTACGTTCATCACTCTTTCTTAACAGCCTCAGAATATTATATAGGCATGAACTTTTATATTTTGACTTACAATATTTCTAGTTCAACATACCATATTTTTCGGAGTATAAAATGCACTGGAGTATAAGACATAGCTTAGTTTTTGGGGAGAAAAATAGGGATAAAAAATCTGCCTACCTGGCTATTCCTCTGGCTAGCATCCTTAGTCTGGTCAGCTTCAGCACATTAGTTTGCTGGTTTTTATCCCTTGCTTGGGGTTAAAAAACAGCTTCTAAAGCACAACTGATCTTTGGAGAGAGAAGCAATGAGAAAACCAGGGAAACCACGGAGATCGCTGAAAAAAAACTTCACAGCTGAGAGTTGGAGGGAGCAGGCAAAGCAGGGAAGCGGAGATCACTTCACTTGCTAGCACCTCGTTAGGGCTGAAAAAAAGCTTCAAAAAAGCTTCATTCGGAGTATAAGACGCACCCAAATTTTCAGCCTCTTTTAGGAGGGAAAAAAGGTGTGTCTTATACTCCGAAAAATACGGTATTCATTTAACTGTTGTAAATTGCCCTGAGTTTATCCTAAATCAAGACTGCATATCAATAATTTATAGTTTTCCAGATAGTGACAAAGCCTTCTATTATAAATTGATGTTTTCCAGTTTCCTGATCAATACAGGTATTCCCCAAGATATGAAAGGTCACTTAAGGCCGTGGTCCCCAACCTTTCCTGGCCCAACAGAGTGGGGGGAGAGGGGACGGTCCCTTGCAAGTGGTAGGTACATGTGCAAGGGTGCACAACTCAACTTTTTTTTTTTGCTTTAATTTATATGCCGCCCTTCTCCGGAGACTCAGGGCGGCTTACAATGCGTTAAGGAATAGGCTTCATACTTTTGTATATTTATACAAAGTCAGTTTATTGCCCCCACAATCTGGGTCCCCTCACACTTGTTGTGAGCCACTTGCACAAATTGAACTGCGCATGTGCATGTGTGCAGCTGCCACTCATGCAAATGGAGCTGTGTGCTGGAGAGCTCACCCAACACTTGTGTGGCCCGAGTTCCAAAGAGGCTGCAGCCCATTAGTGGACTGCGGTTCGGAGTTTGGGAACACTGAGTTAAGGAATATTCAAAGTTATGACAGACATTCCACTATTATATACACTTACGATTGATCCCAGGGATGCTGCAGCATCGTCCACCTCTCTCACCCCCTTCCCACCTCACCAGGACTCCACAGCACCTGGGCCTGCTCTTGATACGCCCATCACTCATTGTACTTACCTTTTGTAAATCTCTGCACCTCGTGTTGTGGAAGGAATGTAGGCCACATGTCCCAGGGCCACACAGCAGTGACTTGAAAGCAGCCATCATTCTGTTCTGGCGGCTTGTGGACGAGGACAAAATGGCAGCCACCAGACAAACTGTTTCATTCTGCAGTCTTAACAAAGTTTGCACAGCATCGAGGAAGCTTCTGCATGCTGCAGAAATGTTCTTCAGTGCTATGCAGACCTTGTTAAAACAGCAGAACAAAGCAACTTGTCCCCAGGCCACCTGGCAGCAACACAAACCCAGCCAGGACAAAATAGCAGCCACTTCCAAAACTGCAACCAGCAGCTGTGCAAAGAAGCAATCCATTCCAGTGGTCTAGAAGCCTTGGTGTTCTCCAAAAGGCGAGGTGGGGTGTTTGGCCTGGTGGGGTGGGAATCAGTCCTAAGGTCTGAGCAAACCTGATGGGAGTGGAAAAAGGCCTTTGGAGACCCAAAGGGCGGAAAATGGAGCAAAGGGATCTTGGGAGAATGAGGGAGGTCTTGGAAGGGCCAGGGCAGGTGGGCCTGGACCTGTGCTAGGCCTCCCCAACCTGAATTACATTTAATGGCCTGCTTTTTCATTTAATGATTCATTGAGGAAAGCAGGGATGGGGGTCATTAGATGAAATGCTTCACTTAAAGACAGTTGTAATATGTAACCATAATAGGCAGGCTCCATTACAGTTTTTTCTCAATGACTACCTGTATATGCTTATTAAAAATAAGTTCAGATTAGAATATAGACATTTGCTCCTGATATCTTAGTACTACTTATTTTATGACTTAAGAATCTGCTTACACCCCAACAATATAAAACAGACTTTTTTTATTGTACTTGTCCATAATCAAGAAGTCTAGATGCTTTGTTTAGTAAGGCTAGGCAATGCTTTGAATTTGTAAGGAAAAATCTGTTTCAGAGCAAAAAGGAACATAAATACAGCACTCATCTGGAATTTGTTAAAAGAGCTGCAAATAATCTCAGGAAAAGATATATTTGGTTTAAGGAGCTATAGATGTATGATGTTTTCTTCCCCTGGTATTCCCTAAAGCACCCTTTTGCATTCAAATCAAAAGTGTTACATAGCTATATTATTTAATCTACTTAGAGTAGACAACTTTAGTCTACTTACAACTCCTTTAAATTATTTCCAACTACAATTCTGAAAACACAGTGTATGAATTTCAAGAGGTGAAACTTTTGGGGAAACTGAAAATAATTATTTAGTATTGTTATTTGCATTAATTATGGCAGATAAACATTCAAGGTACGCATCTTACCTGACATATTTTTTCCCATATTTCATCACAACCAGCCTTTTCTTGAAAGCTAAGAGCCAGGTCATAGTTCTCCGCTTCAGACCACACAATTAGCGTGTCCTTCAAAATTAATAAATATATACATAGGTACATAGATATTTACTAGAGCTGTAGTCAGTCAGGACATGCAAAGCAGAAGTTTAATAGAACTGCTCTGGATAAAAATACTACACATCAGTGGTGAAATCCTCTGCGGGTTGCCACTGGTTTGCTGCCCGCACATGTGTGGTGTGCGCCAAACACACGCTGCGCATGCATATGCAGTGCACACCAAACATGCGCTGTGCATGCGCACGCGCACCAAACATGCGCTTCATGCGGAAAAAGGAGCCATTTGAAGGGGGGGAATATCCTGCTTTCTAGCAAATGTAAATCGCGTGGCACAGCTGATCGTCAGAAATACTGATTTGGACGAACTGGTAGCTTTTTTTTTTACTACTGGTTCTCCCGAACCAGTAACTTTTATTACCACCAGTTCACCCAAACCGGTCCGAACCGGTAGCATTTCACCCCTGCTACACATCTGGAAACACCTCCTCAAAGAAGTGGTGTCTTTTTGTGGGCTCACATGATAATCCTAACCAACATATGCATTTGAGGTAGGAAGGTCAATAAGCTGCTTCAGAACAAGCCTCTTCTTACCTCAATGTGAATTTATCAGGATTGCACTTCAAATATATTTAAGAACATAAAAGATTATCTAAGAATTACTATAATAATTACTTTCCTAGCTACAATGTGCAAATAAATGCATATGTGTAGGACAATGACAATACCCATAAAATGCACCTGTAGCATGTGAACTACAATTATTTGGCTCATTTATTTAAAACTGATTTTATATCAATATCATAACGTTGATGGCAGATGATTAATTTTATGTTAAAATATGCTTTATTCTCTGAAAATCCATTTTGAAAAATCCTACGTTCTCATAGTATTTTTCTCATATCATGGATACATTCTTAACTATCATCCTAATTTATCCATTCTTAATGTAACAAGATATCCCTTAATTATTTTGATTTTTGTACTACTTTATACTCCTTGATTTGGATATGTGTTGTATTCAAATTGCAGGATAATAATTCTTCCTATTTTATCAATTGCCACCCACATGGCCATAATAGTAAAAAATTCCTTTGACTTTTAGTTTTGTTTCATTCTTCTCATTCACAATTAATTTATCAATTTTGACCCATTCTTTATTTTTAATAGAATATTAAATGACTGTAATGCTTGTTACACATTTATTGATAAAGCTTACTCAACTTTTTTCTTTAGGTATGCAATTATAATTTTAACAGATTGATGAAGTACAATCACAAAAAACTTGGTGAACTAAATTAAAATGTATACAATTTGTTGGTATTTAATGTGGTATAAAACTGTTTAAATAAAATTTATGGGATTCCAGCCTCAAATACTGAACAAGCTAGTTTAAAGATGACAAAAACGATTTTCAAACCACACCTATAGCATGCTTTTTGTCTTGAGTTTTATTGAAATATGGACGAAAAATTTACAAGTTTCTTCCCAAATCCCTATATGTGTAATTTAAAAATTTCTGTGCTAGTCTCACAGAAAGACTGGGTATATAATAGCATATTTCCCTCCAAGTTAATTACATAGGCAATTTCATTACTCCAAAGCCTTTTAAAGATATATTTCAGTAGCAAAGTTATCATAAAAGCTAAATTGAGCACACCATACTTTGTGTAATAGGGATGTATCTTCTCATGTGCAAGGAAAGAAGTTGCAAGTTTTCAATCACATTTGCAACTATACTTTTATGTATAGTTTTCTGTATCAATACAAGAAATATTTTGATCAAACTACAATCAAATTAATCTTAAATGCAGAAAAATACTGCAGTCTGTTTAAACTAAAATGGAAAATTATAAACTATGTCTGCTTGCACAGAATTAAAAAAAGAGAAACAGAAGGTAAATACATGGAGCCAGAACTGTTGCCTTCTTATAATACATCATTAAGGTGGTTTTTTTAGGGCACAGAACAAAAATTATCACTAAATATAATAACCCTCACATTCCTGTGATGTAAAGTGGGAGGGGGGAATGGACTGAATTCTCCCTATAAGTATCTGATAACACTAACAAATCACATTGCATCTAACTTAGAGGCCTATATTCCAGTGACTGAGAAGAGTTTTAAAAATTTTCATAGCACAAAAGTTTCTGTAATTACCAAACCATTAATGAGCAACTGCATTTATTGTTGCTAATCAAACATAAGAAAATGTATTTTCAATATCATGCTAGAGGTTCACAGCACAGATAACATTTTCGCCAATCAACTTGAAATCTATGAATTTGAAATTAATTTGACTCATAATGATTTATGTTTGGTGTTCTATTTTAACTTTAATAAATTGTTGTAATTTTGTTTTATCAAGATAAGTATATAAATTCTCCATCTTTATTATCATTACAGTTCATAAAGAAATAATACCAAATATCTTCAATTTTTAATTAGTTACAAGAAAATAAAATTGACGAAACTATTACCTGTTGTTTCTGATAGGCAGTATTAGGGTTGATTTTGGACTCCAAAAGTAGAGAACCTAAAGAGTAGGGAAAAAATGTAATATTTATTAAAGCAAGTGTATTATTTATTAAACACATTTATTATGGCTGCCCAATTTGCACATAGGTGACTCCAAGAGGCTTACATCATTTAAAAATCCACCACATAAAAACCCATGAAAACATCATCCCACCCCCAAGGCAGAGGCAGCACAATCAAATCAACCACTTGATTGGTTCCATTTTCATTTGTGCAGCATATTTTGTGCTCTTAAAATATATTTAAAATGTGCATACCATTCTACAAGGAATGCTTTAAAATTAATAGACCTATCTATTAGTAGATAGCACATGCCTTTTTAAAGAGTAATTTATTGAGTATTTATCCTCAAGAGAGTTCTTCTAGGAACTGACAATGATAAAATCGTGCAATATTTAAAATTAAAGCAAGAGTTAGACTGGATAAGCAGACTTTTTCAAGTTATCATTCTGGATGTGTTTTCTAATAAATATTCAATATGATAAAAACTATGTGAAAAAATCCAAGTGGAAGAATCAACAATCCACACCTTTCTAAGCTTTTGGAAGGCATAAACAGAAAGTGTCATTATTCTGCATCAGAAATATAGGCAAACAACAATACAGAGCTAAACTAAGGGCCTTCTCTGTGGGGGCACCCACTATCTGGAACGAGCTCCCCCTGGAGATACGGAGGATCCCGGATCTGCGCACCTTCCGCCGTGCTCTTAAGACCCTCTTATTCCAGCAAGCCGGCCTGGCCTAATTTTTTTCCCCTTTTTAAAATTTTAAATTGAAATTTTAATTGGTTTTAAATTTACTGGGATTTTAATTGTCGTGGGCCAATATTATTTAATTTGGTTTTAAATTGTTTTAACTTTTGTATTTCTGTATTTTATCTTGTGCCTGTTCACCGCCCTGAGTCCTTCGGGAGTAGGGCGGTATACAAATTTAATAAAACTAAACTAAACTAAACTAAACTAAACTAAACTAAACTAAACTAAACTAAACTAAACTAAACTAAACTAAACTAAACTAAACTAAACTAAACTAAACTAAACTAAACTAAGAAAAGCTAGTACAAATTTTCTAAAAACAGTCCCACATATAAAATTCTGCTTTTTAAGCCACATTTATTAGCTCAGTCACACTAATGAACACAAATTATAATCATTTAAAAATATTAGATGGCAATATGAACTTTCCAGGTTTGGAAATAATTCCTTAAGATTATTTCCCAGACCACTGAAACTACTGATTTGAGCTCACTGTCTGAGTCAAAAAGAAGCAACATTGTGGGCAATACAGAATATTTTCTCCTACCATTAGCCATAGTTTTATAATTTATCAAATCAGTGGCTCAAAAGTTTTTCCCCAATCTGATATCACCCAGATATGCTGGATGTACAATCCTGAAATTTGGGAACTGTAATCTACAACATCTCCAAGCATCAGATTATATTTGCTTTAATTTATAAACTACACAATTTCAATGGACTCTGGGTGGTCTACAAAACCTGAAAAATGTATAAAAACAGATAAAACATATTGATAAGGTTGAATAACAGTTGAAAAATTAGGATGGTGGCAAAGTGAAGAGGTATTTATGTCAGAGACAACAATCTTATTCCTGAAACTGATTCTCAGTGTAACTGACACTGTCAGGGCTATGTTAATATCTCTTTTATAATACAATTGTATGAAACATTTTGAAAATTACTGAAAATTCTTAAAAAATAGAAACAACACTGACTTTAATCACAGAATAAAGTTGTTTTTAAAGTTATTTCCTCAAAGCTCAACTAGAAGGAAGTTTTGTATTGCTAAAATGTCATAAAGTTAATGGTTAAAATATTAACGCCCTCACCAATAATGGTTACCTTAGAGCACGAAGATAAAGTTCACTGAAATTGACATGGGAAATCAAACATTTTCACAAAATACTAAAAAAATATAATTATTTATATATTTTAATATAGAAATGGAGCAAGTATTTCAAATTTATTAAAGAAGTATACTTTTCCCCTAAAATCTGCTCCAATTAAGCCCGGAATAAAACTAGAGTGAGATTTCTTATTATGATGGGTTAAAGTGCTATATTGATTTTACTGCTTTACAACTTGTCACCAGAAGAGGAGATGAGTTATAAAAAAATGCACTTTGACAACAAACCTCTATCTACTTTCCTAGGTGCAAGATCCACTAAAATAGAGTCGTTTTGCATTGCACTGGTTTGTGAGATAAACAATTAACAATAGGTAAAGTATCACAAATTGTTATTTTGAATGGTATAGATAAACAACATCTACATACCATTCAAAAAATAAAAAAGGAAACAAAAGCCCAAAACACTGCCTTGTCAGCAATCAACACCCAGATGAGTAGAGGTAACACCAAGATTAACTTTAGACCAACAATTAAGAAGTGAACAATACTCCAATCAAGAAGTTACCAAATCAAACAATCTAACAGTAAACAACAGCTTAATTAAGGAACCACCAAGAACACTCCCACCAACACTGACAGGACAAGGCACTAGAATATAAAAAGAGAGCAAACTCCAGCCCATTCTAGCACATTACCCAGTTAAGTAATGAAAAGAGCACCAAAGATCCCACACCACATTATTTTATCATTATATCAGCCGTGTATCTGATGTTGCTAAATTCTAGGCCACTTAAAATATGCTGGACTTTTCTAATCATATGAGTGAGGCTATTTGAGTAGGTCTTTTTGACTTGCCACAAAGATGCTGATTAGGTGAAGAGGACACAGGTTTTCTATCCATATGGTTCCTTTGTACGCAACAGATTGCTCAGTAATGAGGAATGACAACAGTGGGTGCATGTTTACATCCATGAAAAAAAAAACCCCAACACCCATTATTTAAACATTGTAGGACTGTCTCAAAGTATTTTAAAGGTTTCAATATATCCTATTTGATACTCTTTTTTTTTTTACAATATCAATAAAGTGTGATCCTTAATGGTAATAATTCAAATGACTATTATAAAATCATAGGGCTAGAAGGGACCTCGGAGTCTTCTAGTCCAACTCCCTGCCAGAGAAGAAAGCTTAAGTAAAGCTTTCTTTACTTAATCCACAGTAATTTCCTCTAGACCTGTCATAAAACTGTAATGTCTGGACCAAAGGTGTTTTTCAAGAGGCAACTGGACTTCCAGATAGTCCAGTTGCCTCTTGAAAAGCACCTTTGGGACAACCATGACCTGGATGATTCATAATCTCCATAGAAATGTAATGTCTGGAGTTCAATTTGTTCCTCAACCACCAATCCCACCTCCCAAGGACATATATTATTCAAAGTATAATCTTGTTACGATGGAGGAGGACCATATAAGGGACCATATGTCGGTTGGCTAGGGGAAGATCAAATGTATCTTGCCATCCAAAATGTCACATGGTCTATATTCTGTTTGGTGGGCAATACTGATCTATTTACAATCAGTATTTACAATGTCAGGTACATCATAGAAATACATTATTATACTAATACACTCAAATGAGGAATTTCACATTTTTAGTATAATAAACATAAGGTACATTTCTAATAATCTGTTGCAACCTTCTAAAATTATTTTATATTCTGAGTCTATTTGAGTATTTGGTTAAAATTATGACCACGTCACTATGTTTTAACTTAAATCAAAGCAAATACATTCCTTAATTAGGATCAGACTGAAATATTTTTATGCACATATTAAAAACAAGTCTCATTGAAGTGAATGTGACTTTCTTTCAAGTAATGACATACTGAAACTGGTGGCAAATTGATTCCAATTTTATTTTCCCCCTATCTATCCATTCATGCTTGCATTTAGAAGAAAAACCTGCAAACTAGTTATGTGAAAACTGCAGTTTCACCTATATGATTAAAAACACAAGAATGATATGGCCGAATAGCCAGAAGTACTAGTACATTGAGACAAGATGGGATTTTAAATTTCATTTGTTATAATTAAAACTTATTGAAAGAAGGGAGGTTAATGGATGGGGTTTGTTTTTATTAAAAAAACAAATTAATTTTTTTCTACAGGATATGGAAAACATGACAAAGTATTTTAAATAGTCTACGAAGTTTCTAAGCTAATATGGTATAAAGATCTGGAAACATCTTTTAAATATTTGGCCATACAGTATTTTAATGGTCTACACATGAGTTAAACAAGAATAATATAAGTTTAAACAATTAGGTTATTTAGGTATCATAGGAAAAGTTCTCAATGTCTAGGGAAAAGTTTAATACTTTAATTAACACTATCCATAGTCTGCCATCTAGAAGAATTTAAAGTCACATACTTGGACTGTTAGGCAACTTACATGAACACAGATGGAAATTGTCTTTTGTGACACCTATCATATCGAAAATAGTCCTTACCTGATTCTCATCCTCTCAATGGCCCCACATCTAATTATTAGCACGTGGCAAGAGTTTATTAATACAAGGATTAATCTATTTGATGCAGACTTGTTCAGCTATACTTACCATCACTTTCTGCCCTGACAAGCAGGGACATGCCCTTCAGCCTTTCCACATAGCCAGAGGACACATGTCCAGTGCCCCGATCATCCCACTGTCTTTCTTCATTTAATGTATAAACCTTCACTCTCCTCCGAGTATCGGTCATTCTGCCTTTTCCAAACCACAAGGGTCTGTGATAGTCTTATCAAGAAAAGCTGTGATGGGGGGGGCTTTGCCCCCCTCAATGAAGGGGAGCAGAAAAGGGAGCAAGAGTCCCACACAATACCCCAAACAGATCTTTTAAAATAAAATGTTAAAATAACTGCCTCATCACCCCAAAAGGGGGGGGGGCGACTTAAAATAGGAGGCAACGCTACCGGGGGAGCACACAGAACTTTTTTCTGTCAAAATGGTAGCTTTGTAGAAAAGGGGAAAAACAGGAAATAAAAACGCCAAGATTTCAAAGAGAAGGAACAGAAGAAACACCAGGAGCAAAATGAAAAGAGGGCGATGAAAATGGGAACAGTTAAAGAGGAATCTGGGCGATTCAAAGCAAAAGCACAAAAACACAACAACAAATAATTCACCAGTGCAGACGACTAACGCTGGTTAGGGGGCAGATGAGGTGAACCGAAAAGCAGCAAGTGGGAAACAGGCCCGTGACAGGAAAAGTGGGAAGGATTAGCCGGCCCTGCAAAAAGCCTTCAAAAGGAGAGGTAAAAACGCCACGGGGACGGGGAGGGAAATCCGTGGGTAGTGCCGGGGCATCCTTAGGAGAAGGGGGCGAAGAGGCCAGCGGAGGGGAACGGGGAAGCAGGGGAAAAGGGGGTCAAATCCCCCCTTCGACCAGGCCTATTGTGCAAGGCGCTGCTAGGCCCGAAGCCCCTTTCCTCGCGCTCCGTTAGCCAGGCGAAGGGACCGAGACGGAACCGCCCCTTCTTCCCAGGGAAGGCCACGACCTAAAAGGGGGCCGCCGCGCTTGCCGGGACGGGAGCGCGGAGAGGAAGATGCCCGTGTGGGGCGGAATGGCACGCGGCGTGGGCGCCCGTCTCCTGTGGCGTGATCTTCCCCCTCACGAGCAGCGATGACTGCATTCTCGACGCGATGCCGCCGCCGCCGCCGCCATGTTCTTCCTGCGCTCGCTCTTCCGGATGCTACCGGCACTCCCGGCCAAGCTCCCTCGTCCCTTTCACGCCTCCGGAGCCCTTCCGTGCACCCGGCAAAGAAGCGAATCCCCTTCCGCGGGTGGGGAGGATGGCTGAAGCGGTGGCCGTCCCGTGTCCTTCTGTCTCCGCCTCAGTCACTATGCGGCCGCCATCTTGGTTTCACATCTCACTGGAGATACGGGGTCTCCCAGCCGAAGGCAGCACGGGCCGGGCGCGAATATTTAAAGGGCCCGCAGCCTCCAGGAAAGCTTTAAGAAGACGAGGCTCTGGTGGAAAGGTGTGCGCTTCGCACCTGTCTCCTTGACCGAGTGGGAATCACGGAGCACTTTCCTGTGAGAAAGCCGAAATGCCATCCTGCGAACAATTATGATGTTCGCCCCTATTTTATTTTTTTTTATTTTTTTTGCTGCAGCCAAGACTTTTCTAAAAGACATTTTAAAGACAACGGAGTAGCAAAAAATAAAAATGCAAATGCAAATGTATCTACCTTATTTGCCCAGGTTTGAAAACCGGCTTTTCGTACATCCTAAAGCTTATTCTTGGAAAACCTTCCTCCGGGTTGACTACCACAGTAGGCTGAGGTAAAGGTGGCAGGGCTCACAACAAATAAATGAACAGCAGTTTTGTAGCTTTGAATGCTTACGACCAGCAAGTACCGGTAATTAACTATTTTATAACCAACCATTTTATGAGCCATAACTAGGTGGCTTACAGCAACAGTGATAACATTTAAAAAAAAATAATAAAAGCCAACATTGGATACATACTCCAACGCCCAGTACCCTAAACCAGGGGTGGACAAATGTGGCCCTTTTACAACCTGTGGACTTCAATTCCCAGAATTCCTGAGACAGCTTGACTATATGAGGAATTCTGGGAGTTGAAGTCCACAGGTTGTAAAAGGGCCACATTTGCCCACCCCTGCCCTAAACCTAAAATTTGTTACTACCGGTTCTGTGGGCATGGCTTGGTGGGGTTAATGTGACTGGGTTGGTGTGGCCAATTTTATTTATTTTTTTTACTTTTAAAACCATTTTTTCTACAAGCTATTGGGGAAGAGGTTGTAAAAAAATGCTTTTAAAAGCCTTTGAGGATCCCAGCTGAGCTGCCCGATCATCAGAGGCTTTTTTTAAAAAGCATTTTGTCTGCCAAAGAGGTTGTAGAAAAAATGCATTTAAAAGTAAAAAAAAAGCCTCTGATGATTGTGCGGCTCAGCTGGGCATGGGGGTGGGCAGGGATTTTTGCTACTGGTTCTCCAAACCACCTGCTTCCATCGCTACCGGATCAGGCGATCAGTCCGAACTGGGAGCATTTCACCCCTGCCCTAAACTAACATCTCCCAATATGGCCGAAAAAGCCAACTAAAACCCTTCAAAACATCTTAAGAGAACCAAAAGACCCAGCAACCCCAGAAGAAAAAACAGGAGACCTCTACAACATACAGTGTAAGAACTGCAACAACCATTAGGTAGGACAAACAGGCAGAAGTCTGGCAGGACGCATCCATAAACACCAACTGGCAGTCAGAAGACATGATGAAAATTCTTTAATTTCACAATATATTGTCTTTATGTACACTGAGAGCATATGCACCAAAGACAAATTCCTTGTGTGTCCAATCACATTTGGCCAATAAAGAATTCTAATCTATTCTAACATATAGGCAGATTTAACCATAGTTTCATTTGGGAAAATGTGACAATCCTAGACCAGGTCAAGTCCAAAAATGCCAGGGAATTTCTAGAAGCCTGGCATTCTTGACAAATCAGCCATCAATAGACATTAACAACATCTATAGATCATGCAAAAGAGATAATCAACCAGTCCCAAAGAGCACCTCTCCACCAGCAATCAGCACTCAGATAAGCATAGATAACTCCCAAGGTTAATTTCAGACCAACAATCAAGTAAACAATACCCCAATCAAGAACCGGCCAAAGAGACAACAGTAAACAGTCCAACCAAAGAATCCTTAAAATAGCCCCCACCCACACAGACAGGCAAGACACCAAATATAAACTGATAGCAAACAGCACTCCTTACCAGCACTGATGATGTTACCTAGGTAGGGTAATGAAACGTTTGCAAGAAAATAAGCATGCTCAGAGAACACCAAGGTTTCCTCACTCCCCAATATATTTAAAAAGACAGTCACTGGGCTCCAGCCTCACTCTACTCAATGCCTGAGGGAAATCTGGCTTTTTATTCAACGTACTTCATTACTTTTGTTTCGTCCTCTTTTTTAAAAAATTCTTCAGAGGTCATATTATTTAAGATGCTTAAAATGTTCTTCAGCTTTTATTATGATGGAGTATTGCAAAAAATATGTTGATGCAATCATAGATACAATGGTTGGAGTGGTAGCTCTTAAGTTAATCAGAGATGCGTGGAGTGCCTATGGAGAGATGACATTGTGTTTTCAGTGCCTTTTGCATGACTAATCCCTCATGCAGGGCCCTTGTGAAGATCATTGAAGGCATTTCTTGGAATAAATTACCAGGGTTTGCTCAGAATTAGACTTTAGTTGTACAGGTCCTATGGAGGTGCCGGAGGCATGGTCCTTCTTGCTTATCTGAGAAGAGTTTAAACCTGTTAACCATCAAAAAGTAAGTGATGAAAATTTGTGAGTTTTAGCCTCACTTTAGGCATGAAAGCCAGCTGGGTGAGCCTGCCTCTCTCTCTTTCACCCTCCCTCCCCTCTCCCCCTCTCATTTATGTTCACTTTCTCAGGTGGCGTAAAAATCTAATAAATTTTTAAAATGAGGTGGACAGATTCTTTGAAGCTGTAGTTTGATGACCAGTACTTTAAATTGATGCTCTCATTGATGGTGGAGGCTCCTGCAAAGTGTCATATGCCTGAGTCCATGAAGCAGTTAATGGTTCTCTGCAGGATGGTGACATCTGTCTTGAAAGAAGCATTTATATGTTCACGCCCAGGGCTGGGTTCTACTTACCTTTACTACCAGTTTGTAGCGGGGCCGTGCGTGCGCGCTCACTTCGCTTGCGCAGAAGCTTCTACACATGCACAGAAGCGTTTTGATGACATCAGGGTCGGTGGGCGGAGCCTCCCACCAGTTTTACTACCAATTCTATAGAACTGGTGCAAACCGGGGGCAACCCACCACTGTTCACACCTCAAGAAATCATTACTGGATCCAGCGGAACAGGACAATTTTTGCCCAGGTTTTGAACTATCATTTTAAGGGAAGGTTGTAGTGAAGATAATCAGTTTACAGTTGTAGAGGATCCCGAAGAAAGTGGATTATGTGGAATATTTTCAGTCAGGTTTCAAACCTGGTTCTGAAATGGTTCTGAAGCAGCATTGATCACATTTGTCCCTCAGAATGGGGGATACTACATCTATCTGGGCCCATCTTGACTTCTCATGGCGTTGATACCATTGATTGTAGTATCTTTCTGGCTCAGCTCCAGATGATATTGTTGGTGAAGAGACAAAAAGCTTGCAAGGTTTCTCAAGACTCTCTCTCTCCGCTTCTCTTTTAACATCTATATGAAGCTGCTTTATATAGATCAGGGATGTCAAACTTGTTTTCATTGAAGGCCCCATCAGGGTTGTCTTTGACCTTGGGAGGCTGGGTGGGTGTGGCCAGCTTGACGTCACTTGTGTCAGGGGCACCTGTGGTGGCCCGAGCACTCTGCCAGTGAAAACAGGCTCCAAAGCTCCTGCAACTCTCTGCCAGTGAAAATGGAGCTCGGGAGAGCTGCATGCAGCCCTCACAAGCTCCATTTTCGCTGGCTGAGGCACTGTGGGCTGGTCCTTCACTGTTTCCAGGGCGGCCCCACAGGCCAGATCTAAGCACCCCATAGGCCGTCTCCAGCTCCCGGGCCTTGAGTTTGACACCCCTGATATAGATGATCCATTGATTCAAGGCTGTGAAGGTCTGGATAGAGAAGCAGCTCAACCTTTGTAGGACTGAGCAATTGTACATTTTAAGGCCCTCCAGATCCAGTGACTTTCCATCTTCATCTCTGAATGAAGGAGCATTTCCACACATAGAGGTTCCTGTTGTATGTATGAAGTGTATGTATGTGTGTATATTTAAAAAAATGAAACCTCATGGCTAAAATTGATCAAACTCTAATTATATTGGACTCTGGCCTTGTAGCAGGTCCTATGAAGGTGATAATCAAGGCGTGAGCCAGAGTTTGATCTTTTTGGACTTGAGGATGTGGATATAGTTCTGATGGCTAGTAGCTCAGCCAGAATTAGATTTATATTCCTCCTGGTTAGCCAAGACTGGCTGAGCTACTCATATATTATTGAATTGTGGGAAGCACCCCCCGAAGAAAGAAATATTTTGGGAAATATTAAAAAGGCAGAATATTATATTCCCTTAAAGGAGAAATGGAAAAAATCTTAAGGGAGGCAGGAACCAGTATCAGTTTCCCTGCCCCAAGCAGAAACTGAGGAGGCTAGCTTTTAGAAATGCAGATTTGGTAATCCATTCAGAAAGACTGGGTCAAGACAGATACTTAGATAAGCAACAAACAAAAGATTGACAAAATTAGCTCAGACAATTTGCATTTCTCCTTTTGCCTATAGAACCAGCCATGACCCTATAGCAGTGATGGCTAACCTTTTTGCCATCACGTGCCAAAAGCAGGGGGGAGCGCAGGGGGGGGTCACACACGCGTGTGCTGACACCCATAATTCTATGCACCCCGCCCCCCACGCATGTGCGCGTGACAACTCCCATGCTCCCCCTGCTTTTGGCACGTGATGGCACAGTGGGCCCGGTAGACCCGTTTTTCACTCTTCCCAAGCTCCAGAGCCTTTTCTAGGAGCCTGGGGAGGGTGAAAATGGCCTTTCCCACCCCCTGGAGGCCCTCTGGAGGCTGGAAATGGCCTGTTTGCCGACTGGTGGGCCTAGAAGTCCCAAAAATCAGCATGCCGGATAAAAAGCACCTACTCTCAGCTCCATTTTGTCAGCTGCCCAGAATCACATGTGGTTGGTGCTTCTGCTTCATCAATAAACCTTTCTTTCCAATCAACCTCCATGTTGTTTCCAGCATTTTTCTCCCAGCTTGGAACTAAACCAAATGGATTTTCCTTCCAACAGGGTCCTGGTGGTAGTTAGTTTTTCTTTGAGAGAGGGGATAGTTCCAGTCTATTAGGGAAGTAGTGGTCTGCCTCCTCCTCAAGAGGCCATCAAAGGTACTGGACAATTTTCATCCAGTTTCCAACCTTCCCTTTTGGGGGAAGGTTGTATAGAATATGGTTCTAAAGCAGCTTCAAAGAACTCTGGAAGACATGGATTATCTGGATCTCTTTTTTATCATGTTTCAGGTCTGAGTGAGACCAAGATAGCATTGGTTGCATTTTTGGATGATCTCTGCAGATAGAGAGATAGGGTTGAGAACCTATCTTTGCTTTTCTTGACCTCTTAGTGACTTTTGATATCATCAATCATGGTACATTTCTGGTATGTTTCAGGGATTGGGGTTGAATTACATGTTGTTATTCTGGTTCTCCTTCTTCTTCCATGGCTGGTTTCAAGCAGTGTTGACAGGGGAAAAGCAATCCAGCCCAGGCCCCCTCTTATGTGAGGTGCCATAGGACTTGGCATTCTTTCCTCTCTTGTTTAACATCTACATGAAACTGCTGGATGAAGTCATCTATTGATTCAGGATGAGGTATCGTCAGTATGTCCTGGGTTTGCCATATGATGCGATGGAGATCTTGTCTCAGGGTCTGGAAGTAGTGAGGGTCTGGATGGGGAACAAGAGGTTTCAGCTGTAAACCCAAGTGGCTTTGAAACACTTTGGTTCTATGGACTTTCCATCTGTTGTTCCAAGTGTGGTTGCACTATTCTAAACAGATCTTGTGAGCAATTTGGGAGTATTTCTGTACTTGTGGTTCCTGCTCAGATAGCATGTGGTAGCTGTGGCCAGGAGGATCTTTGCAATGTTTTGTGTTGTGCATCAGTTGCACTCACTCCTAGACCAGGAAGCCTGGCTCATAATCATACATGCTTTAGTCATTTCCCCTTTGGATTATTGCAAAATGCTGTGAAGGGATTGGCCTTGAAGAATATTTGGAAGCTTCATCCAGTGCAAAATGCAATGGCATGGGCATTTATGGGAGTTTTGATACATGTGACACTTCTGCTCTGCAAGCTGCATTGGCTATTGGTATACTTTCAGATACAATTTGAGGTGCTAGTAGTTATCTTTAAAGCCCTTTGTGGGTTAGGGTTAGTAAGGCATTAAAGATCTGAATGGTTTCACTGGCACTGGGGATTGGAAGATTAAACAAACCCTGTTCTTAACACTATTTTCAGTACTAGCAATCTTGATCTTTCTACTGGTAATTCTTTATCTTTCTGCTGGTAATTCTGCATAAGCCATTATTTTCTCTTATTGTAATTCTTCTTTTCAAGGGGTCAGTTCATAGGTTGTTTCAGTGCTGGTTTGTACTGGCTCTGTTGTTATTACTTCTTCTCATTTCTGCAGTTCATATCAGCTTTTCCTCAGTGGTGAAATCCATTTTTTTTAACTATCGGTTCTGTGGGTGTGGCTTGGTGGGCATGGCTTGGTGGGCATGGCAGGGGAAGGATATTGCAAAATCTCCATTCCCACCTCACTCCTGGGGAAAGGATATTGCAAAATCCCCATTCCCACCCCATTCTGGGGCCAGCCAGAGGTGGTATTTGCCAGTTCTCCAAATTACTCAAAATTTCCACTACTGGTCTCCGAACTACTAAAATTTCCACTACTGGTTCTCCAGAACCTGTCAGAACCTGCTGGATTTCACCCCTGCTTTTCCTGTATATTTGTAATTGTTGTTATCTAAGTTTCTACTATTCTACTATTGTTTTGGAATATTCCATTTTCACAATTTTTCTGAATCTCTTCCAGGCCTGCATCCCTGTTAATGAATTTCCTTTGATCTGCTAATTGTTTGTTCAGTGATATTTGAGTCTGTATAAATTATTTTCCATTGTCCAAACATTCACTTTAAATATCCCAGCTTTGTTGATTTCAATTTATTATAGGCCATAAAAGCGTGATTTTCAAACACAGCATTGTTTTGTCTAGTCTGTGGTTGTTGTTCTACAGGGCTAGGCCCTGGTCATTCAGCTGTAGCTCCTGACTCCTCTTGCTCCCCTGCCAACAGATGCCCAGGAACTTTTACATGGTCCTTGATTACCTGGGCAGCAACCAATTTAGTCTAAGATTCTCAACGGTTAATGAGCTGATGGATACATATAGTCTGGATTTTTGCTGAGGCCTGTCTGGAATGGGTGACCTTTCTGTTAGTATGCTCTACCACCAACGTAGCTCTCAATTTTTATATTATTATTATTAGGTTTATGCCTATGTACTAAAGCACGGGTGTCAAACTGGCAGCCTGCAGGCCGGATGCGTCATGTGCAGGCCATGGCGACCCCAGCTCCGTGAAGGGGAGAAACGTTGCGATATGTCACATGACAGCAACATGATGCTGTGAGTTTGACACCTGTGTACTAAAGGAAATGAGAATCAACCAGAATTGCAGATCTGAGGAAGGAATGCAAAAGATGCAGAAACCTAAATCTCTCCCCCAGAATTGATAAAACACATATCATTGTTCATTTTAATGAGAAGGAAAAAGAAAAGAACTGAAAAAGTTTCTTGGGTGAGAAATGAAACATTTTTAAAGGAAAAAAAAAAGCCAAGAAAGTCCAATCACTTTTTGGAAAAGCATCTTTGGAACAACTTTGACCTGGATGGTTGAGAATCTCCAAGTACAAAAAAGGAAATAAACTTGAAACGACCATTCTTGTTCTCCATAAACAAATATGCATTGTGTCAAGGCCACAAGAAGCAGTTTGAGAGGAAAGGGCTTGTGTGGGTATTTCCGACAGAACTGGTGAAGTTGTAGTGCATGATCATCCTCTGCCATTTTGCAAAATTGTGTCCAGGTAGCCCTTCCAGTGAAACAAATATTTAAGCCTACGCATTCAGGATCTGGAATCCAAAATAAGCCCCACTTTATACTCCTTTCCCTCGTCTAAGAAACTGGTGGGAGGAAGATGATGCTGGATTGAGAGGTAAGAAAGACCATCCTACAGAAGAAAAGAATGGTGAAATGATTGATGTATTTTCATTGAGATGGACAATTGCAAATGAAAAGCCACTGGGTTTATCTGAGATAGATGATGTCCTATCCCTCCCTCTCTGTTGCGAGAGGGCTGTTCAATTTTTGGGATAGCCACGTGTTCTGAGGGCTTCCTTGGGTACTGCACCAAAGCAGTAAAAAATCTTCAATAAAAGTTGGCAAAGCCTAGAAAATCTTGGAACTTCTTTGCACTTCTAGGTGCTTCCCATAAAAGAACTGAGTTTTTGCAGAATGCACCTGCATGCCTTCTTTAGAGATCTGTTATTCCAAATATCAGATATCAGCATAGGAGCTGAAATACATTTCTGTGGCATGAGTATAACTGATGGCTTTTTCTGGAAAAAAAAATCAACATGTAATTCAGATAAACTACTACATATTTGCACAAAGTGTCTGAAAATACCTAAATCATGAATCTGAAAAATACAGCTGGACTATAGGGCATTAGACTATAGGGCATTATTGGATATTCATATTTGTCATATCAAGTATCAATGTGCTCAAGCCCTTCTTTCATCCAAATCAAATTGTAAGCTCTCCTCTGATTTATCAAGTTTATTTGGAAGCAGTGGGTACTGATTTGCAATGGCCACATGATTTATAAGTTTGTAATCAGACCTTGAAGAATTAGCTTTCTTTTTTATAAAAACCAAGGTACAGGTGTAAGGAAGACAGGTAGATAAATCCTTTTTTTCAGATTGTAGTCCTTTTTTGGCAATGAAAGAGGTGAAGACAGAAGTTTTGAGAGGGGGAGGGAGGATGAAAAAGGATCCTGTATTTGGTAATGTTGACATTGTGAAGGGAAAAATGTAGTCACTTGCTCTCAGTAAATATCAGGATTACCTGTTTGAAATCAGGCTATAGGCTTTTCCAGTAGTAAAATGGACTGTGGCACAATAGCCTTATCTATGAAAATGGCAGTTTTCTCAGAGTCCAAAAGAGCCCTGAGCTGTACTTCTAACCCATGAATTTGCAAAAGCTATCAGGGGTTATAAAGTACAATTGCATAATGCCAGATATTGGATGGACCTAGTGTACAACCCAAGGTTTCACTTTCATTGTTTCTCTTTTGCAGTGAGTGACCTCGTCATTTCTCTTGTTTGCATGAGCTCCACATCTTTGCAGTCTGAACAGGCAACAGGGGAAAAAGGCAACTAACTGCCCATTTGGCTGATCCCTCTTTCAGCAGGCTAAGAACAAAGGCAACTCTGGTTCAGTCTGTAGGAAATCCACTGGCATGGCCACGATGAACAATTTACACTATGTTGTGAAAGTCAGGAATTAACCTTGACCCATTCTGAACCTCTCAGGTAGACTTTCAGGAGAATGGAGCAACATTGGTTGGGGCCTATTCCCAGATGAGGTAAGCTACCGGTATATCCCAAATTCTATGCTAGCTGTATGCAGGTTTATTATTTGTGTATCTATGTGCTGTTGATACTACCACAATACCTCAACTACTTGTTTTGCAGAGAATAAGGTACCTCAAGGAACTATCATCATATTCAGGTCTAGAAATCAAAGTCCAATATTTCTTTAATGAGATATTGCCTTTATGAAAAGACAGTATTCCTGCATGAAGAAATGAACAAAGCCATCTACATGCAGCAGCCAACCAGGTTCGAGGGATCTGGGGGAAAAGTTCTGGTGTACAAGTTCAGAAGAGCATCTATACTAGCCTGAAGCAATCAGTTAGAGCCTGGAATGAAAGGATGAACTATATACTATACTTGTCAAGAAAGAGTTCATGCAAGGTATAAATCTGACCCTTGCTTTTATTCCAGATTCAAAACAACAGATAACCTATATCTTATATGTGTGGATTATTTAGTCATTTACTGCCAAAACAATGTGATGGCCAAGAGAGTGAAAGAATTTATTCATTTATTTATTTCATCAAGCATGTATTAGATAACAGGTATAAGTATAAACATGATTATGAATACAGAAAATGGAAACAAATAAAAGGGAACATTAGGACAGGGACTGTAGGCACACTGGTGCGCTTATGCACGCCCCTTAAAGACCTCTTAGGAATGGGGTGAGGTCAATAGTAGACAGTCTAAGGGTAAAGTTTTGGGGGTTTGGGGAAGAAACCACAGAGTCAGGTAGTGCATTCTAGGCGTTGACCACTCTGTTGCTGAAGTCGTATTTTCTGCAATCAAGTTTGGAGCGGTTTACCCTGTGGTGGGTTGCCCCCGGTTCGCACCGGTTCTATAGAACCGGTAGTAAAACCGGCAGGAGGCTCCGCCCACTGACTCCGACATCATCTTCTGCGCATGTGTAGAAGAGCAAGTGCGCGAGCGAAGCGAGTGCATGTGTGTGGCCCGGTTGCAAACTGATAGTAAAGGTAAGTAGAACCCACCCCTGGGTTTACCTTAAGTTTGTATCTATTGTGTGCTTGTGTATTGTAGAGCAGGGGTCACCAACTTTTCAGACCTCAGGGACCACTAAATTCATAATTTTAAATCCCACAGACCACTAATATGATCTGTCTAATGACTGGCTGGGTGGGCGTGGCAAGATGGTCATGTGACTGGGTGGGCGTGGCTAACTCAATGTCACTCACTTCGAGGCCTTGCCAGCCTCTACTTGCTACTCTGCCTGGGCTCTTTAGAGTCCCAACAGGAAGCAGTTGCTGGAGCTAAGCAGCCACCATGAGAAAGAATTGGGAAAACAGCTGGCTCAGTTCAAATTGGATCTGACCGAGAAGGAGGCTTAACAAAAGCACCTCACTGAGGACTACGAGCATAGGCTTTCCAAACAGAGGGAAGACCTGCGGAAGTGCAAGGCCAGATACCAGTGCCTGGAGTCTCAGCAGGCTGAGATAGTCAGCCAGTTCCAGGCCATGATGCAGTCCCACTGGAACAAGGCCCTTCGCCACCAGCGGCCCTTCCTTCCAGCCTTCATCCAAAGTCCCGCACCAGGAGGCTGAAGCAGACCCCAAGTCGGAATTTCTGCCCCCCTCCAACCCACACAAAAAGACCCCGAAGGGGGAGACTCTCTGCAGCAACACAAAAGTTCATTGCACGTATCCGGCCCAGGGGCCGTAGTTTGAGGACCCCTGATTTAGTGCAATATAAAAAATGCAAATAATTTTTCTGGGGACCACTAAATTTTTCTCATGGACCACCAGTGGTCCACGGTCCACCAGTTGGTGACCGCTGTTGTATAGACTCGTGTATTGTATTGTGTATAGATGAGTGTATTGCTCATGTATTGTCTCAGTAGAATCTCAGTAATGAAATTAATATGAAAGTGTTGGGAATCAGCTTTTACTATCTTGGCATCAAGACAGAAGAAGAGTAAGATGGAAGTTACCTCTTTAGCCAGAAACAGAAAACAGGATCTTCTTCAGTATCTGGGGCTGGCTGGAGCAAATGAGATCAGTGCCCCAATGGAAACTCAAAACGTACAGCAGACTTCAAACAAGGAAGTCTGAGACTACAGGACAGCAGTTGGGAAATGAAAAGGCCAGACTTTGTCAAAGCATTTGGATTCCTGTTCAGGAAGGCATCAACCACAGAAGTCTGGATTCCAGCTGACAGATTTAAGGGAATTAAACTAACTCTCAAGCTACCAGCCACTATTCTGTATTAGTGTTGCAAACTGTATTGATCTTGTATTGGTAAGGTATATGGATGCCAACAGGGCAAAATACAAGGCAGATTGTTAATCCTGTATGGGAGTGAGCCAATCAACTAGGCAAGTGAAACGCAGCCAGTTGTTGTCCTATTGTCTAACAAAGCAGACTTTAGGATTTAAGACTAAAGCCAATAATATTTCAAAAGACAAGCAAGGATGTATATCTTTAACAATTCTCTGTACTTTCTTTCTTTTACCACGTTAGAAATTTTTTTTGGGTCTTATGACATTTACTTTTTTTCTGTCTGAAAAGTAATACTGCGTGCTGTGCTTGCAAATTTAAATTCAAGTCTCCCCCCCACCCCCCAAAAACTGATTTTTAAAGTCAAATTTGGATGTAAGGCACACCATTTCCGCAAACTGCAGTTTGTATAATTACCACTAGATGGTAATATTTTATTTTATTCTACACTTTTGAGGCTTGTCTTCTGCCTGGTTCTATAGGATGAAAAATTAGAAATCTACTCCATTTTTGGCACTGTAGTCACCTTAGATATTTGTTATTTTGTTTAATTTATCCAGATGTGATTGCAACTTCTGATACTGTACAGAAATTAGAGGATTTAGAGAATTATGTGGGGTTCCTAAGCCAGCAACCTTGGGAATCATTTTGAGAGAAGGAAGAGAGAGGAATAGAACAAAGTATTACCTTGAATCTTTGAACAGGAATGTTGTTATACTACTAATTTTTATTTCAGGTTCCATTTTATATCACACATATTTTGCTCTTAGGCATTCTCATGCTCTATGGCAATGAACCAACCATATTAATCTGTAGGGACATAATTTTTGAATCTTTGCCCTTTACTTCAAATTCCTGGATGTATAAAGCCAGTGGTGGGATTCTGCCGGTTCTAGCCGGTTCGGCCGAACCGGTTGTTAAATTGCTGGCTCGCCCCACCCCTTGCCAATAAATAGTGGGGGCGGGGCGGGGCGAGGGGCGGGCGAGCCAGTAATTTAACAAACGGTTCGGTGGTTTTTTGCAATTTATTGGCCTTGCAGCACACCGAACCATTTGTTAAATTGCTCACTCGCCCGCCCCTTGCCCTGCCCCGCCTCCCATCCGCACGACGTCAGCCTACCCTAGCCCAGGGCTGGGCAATTGTGGTTCTTTTACAACGTTTGGACTTCAACTCCCGCCTAACCCATTCTGGGGAATTGTGGAGAATTCTGGGAGTTGAAGTCCACAAGTCTTAAAGCTGCCAAGGTGGGAGACATCAAGCATGAAGCTGGCCAAGTATCCTCCTTGAGAGACAACAGTTGAACATCAGGAGAGCTGTAAGAGGGCAGGGCTACATTTGGAAATTTTCGCATTTTTGCAGGTGGTGCATTACGATCTGGTGTCTGCAATGGAGAGCAAAATCTGGCATATTTGCGGCACAAGGCAGCCCTCATCTCCTGCCGCTTGGGATTCGGAGCAGTAAAAAGTGTCTAGTTCGGGAAGCAGCCGGATTTTGCTCTCCATTGAGCGGTCCCTGAAGTGGCGCGGGAAACTTTGGTTGGGCTTCTCGAGAGATGAGAGCTTGCAGGGGGCTGAGAGAGCAATGGAGAGCAAAATCCGGCTTCTTCTCTCCGCTGTAAGGGAGGCATCAGGATTCCACTTTGGTATATTTGCAGCACAAGGCAGCCCTCATCTCCTGTCGCTTGGGATTCGGAGCGGTAAACAGCGACTGGTTTGGGGAGCAGCCAGATTTTGCTCTCCATTGCTCTCTCGGCCCCCTGCAAGCTCTCGTCTCTTGAGGAGTGGTGCCTGAAGTGGCGCGGGAAACTTTGGTTGGGCTTCTCGAGAGATGAGAGCTTGCAGGGGGCCGAGAGAGCAATGGAGAGCAAAATCCGGCTGCTCCCCAAACCAGATGCTGTTTACTGCTCCGAGTCGGCAGGAAAGGAGGGCTGCCTTCCGCCGCAAATATACCAAGGGTTTTTTTTTTTTGCTCTCTGTTGCAGACACCAGATCCGCCCACTGCAAGAGAATGAGAGAGAGAGAGTGGGGGAGAGAGAGAGAAAGAGAAAGGGGGGGGGGGAGAGAAAGAGAGAATGAGAGGGGGAAGAGAGAGAGAAAGAGGGGGGGAGAGTGCCTGAAGGACCCTATCCCGTCACTGGGAGTCCAGGTGCTTCAGCAAGCGATGCGCTGGATTCGTATTAGTGGTCCGCAAAATTAAAAATTATGAACTTGGTGGTCCCTGAGGTCCAAAACGTTGGGGACCCCGGCTCTGGAGGATTTAAGTAGCTTAATTGTGCTTGCTTGCCAATACCAGAATTACAGAGTTGGAAGGGACCTTTGGAGGTCTTCTAGTCCAGAGATCTCCAACCTTGGCAATTTTCTCTGCCTGGGCCTGATGCTTCCTGAGAGGCAGAGGGTCTCTCCAAATGGGACCCCCTCCCCAAAAGGCTGGCCCCAAAGCCCTAGCTCAGAGGTCTTCAAACTTGGCAGCTTTAAGACTTGTGGACTTCAACTCCCAGAATTCTCTAGCCAGCATAGCTGGCTGGGGAATTCTGGGAGTTGAAGTCTGCCAGGCTTAAAGTTGCCAAGGTTGGCGATCTCTGGACTAGAAGATAAATGATGACCGGTCAAAAGTGCGAGGACCTGTCAGAAATAACTTTTTTCAGCCCTCTGGGTAGTACCTATGTGCATATGGACTACTCAGAGGGCTGAAAAAGTTATTTTTGACCAGTCCTCGCACTTTTGACCAGTCCTTGAACTTACGACTGTCCTCACTGTTAAGTTGGGTGAATGAGGACGCAGCAAGCCAGAGTAGTCAGTGACAACAGCTCTTTATTGTATAGTGAGAATCCAGCAACTAACCCAGGGAGCCAGCTCCCTTTATATACCTTGCAGCTGTAGTGGTCAGCCAATCAGCTGAAGGTCAGTTAATTCGAACTTCCCGCCAAACAAACCTATTTACATAACACTCCTCCCCTCCCAGAAGTCACTTGGGGTGTTATTTACATACAAAGTCTCTCAGGCGACTAGGGCGTGTGCGAGTCCTAGTTGACCTGCGCAGTTCAGTCGGAGAGGCGGCGTCGAGCAGGTCGGAGGGACTTTCTGTTTCTCCCTGCTCCGCCAATGAGGCCTCCGGGACTTCCTTGTGGGCGGCGACTTCTCCGGCGGTTTGGACTACCTCAATGGGGCGGCGCTGGATACCAGAATCCTCAGCTAAGTCCTCCGCTCTACCCGGGCTTGTAGTTTGTGTTTCTGGTTGGCAGTCATGGTCAGAGATTGGTTCGTCGAATCTGTCGTCGGTGTCTGCGGTTACTCGTTTTCTCAGTTGGTCAATGTGTCTGCGCCAAACTCTCCCATCCCCCATGTCTACCCTGTATGATTTGGGCCCTGTGATTTCTGTAATGGTCCCTGCCTCCCAGAGTGGGCCCTGTCCGTAGTTTCTGGTGTGTACCGGTATTCCTATGGTGAACTCTCTAAGCTTCCTCTCCCCCCCCCTTGAAAGTTTCTGGGGAGTAATTGGGATTAAGCCTGTCTAGTACTCCTCGGAGTTTCCGCCCCATTAACAACTCTGCCGGGCTTTGGCCTGTGGCTGTACAGGGTGTGGAGTGCTGTGCTATTAGGAATTTGTCTACCCTTTCCTGCCAATCTCCGGGGCTTAAACGTGAAAGGGCCTCCTTTGCTGACCTCACAAATCTCTCAGCCTGACCGTTACTAGCCGGATGAAACGGGGCCGAAAGGACATGTCTGATCCCTAGTCCCGCTAAGTAACCCTCAAATTGTGTCGCGGTGAATTGTGGCCCGTTATCTGACACTAGGATGTCCGGTAACCCATGGGTGGCGAATAACTGTCTTAGCTCCCTGATGGTTGCATCGGTGGTAGTGGCCTTCATTAGCTTGATCTCCAACCATTTGGAGAATGCATCTACAATGACCATGAAGGTCTGTCCGTGAAATGGGCCAGCAAAGTCAATGTGTATCCTGGACCAGGGTCCCTGGGGTCTTTCCCACTCCCTCACAGGTGCCGTTGGTGGATCTGATCTGGACTCTTGACAGGGCTGGCATCTCCCCACCCACTCGGTAATGTCTGTATCCATGCTGGGCCACCAGATGTAGCTCCTGGCTAGCCCCTTCATTCTTACAATCCCAGGGTGCCCCTCATGCAACAATGTTAAAACTTTTTCCTGTAGGCGCAAGGGAATAACAACCCGATTGCCCCATAGCAAACAACCCCCTTGCATTGTTAATTCGTCCCGTTTTCCCATGAACTGTTTAAATTCTCCGCTCCCAATCTTTTCCGGCCACCCCCTCATGACCCAACTTGCGACTGTCCAGATCACATGGTCTTTGGTTGAGGCTCTCGCAACCTCGGCTGATGTTATGGGCCCGGAGTCCAAAACGTCTATCAGCAAGATGGGGATGCCGGGTGTGGGGTCTTCTAGGCTGTCGGGTAGTGGGCATCGGCTGAGTGCGTCCGGGTTGCCCATGTCTGCCCCTGGTCGATGTACCAGGCGATAGGAGTATGCTGCGAGGAAAATGGCCCAGCGTGTCATCCTGGGTGATAGTGCTGCCGGTGTTGGCCGATCTCCCGCGAGGAGACCCAGGAGCGGTCGATGGTCGGTGATTAGCTCAAAGTCTCTCCCGAACAAATACTCGTGGAATTTCTTTACTCCCGAAACGGCAGCGAGGGCCTCCTTGTCGAGCTGACTATAATTTCGCTCGGCGCTTGACAGAGTTCGGGAGTAGTATGTGATGGGTGCTTCTAGGCCATTCGGGAGTCTATGGCTCAGGACGGCTCCCACCCCGAACAGGGACGCGTCACGTGCTAGAACAAGGGGAAGCGTTGCGTTGTACTGGATTAGAAAACTCTCAGCTGATAGCAGTTTTTTAATGCCGGCGAATGCCCTGTCTTCAGCCTTCCCCCATTTCCAAATGGCTTTCTTAGTTAACAGTCTATGTAAGGGTTCTGCCACTGTTGCCTTGTCTTTAAGGAAGATGGCGTAAAAGTTTAATAGTCCCAGGAAGGCCTGTAATTCTGCCTTGTCTTTGGGGGTGGGCGCTTCTTTGATTGCTCTGATCTTGCTCTCTGTGGGGTGTATGCCGGTGCCATCTACCCTGTATCCTAGGAATTTGACTGAGGGGACTGCGATCATGCATTTGTTTCTTTTTACTCTGAGTCCCGCGTCCCTGAATTTCCTTAGGACCTCCCTCAGCCTTTCCCTTAGCTGATGCTCATTGTTGGCGGTAATGAGCAAGTCGTCAAAATAGGGCACCACCCCAGGGATTCCCTGTAGTAGCCGCTCCATGGTACTTTGGAACAGTCCGGGGGCTACGCTTACTCCGAATTGCAGGCGGGTGCACTTGAAGGCCCCTCTGTGGGTTATGATAGTCTGTGCCTCTGCGGTAGCGCCATCTACTGGCAGTTGCTGGTACGCCTGCGCAAGATCGAGTTTTGTGAAGATCTTGCCGGGCCCCAGGGAATGCAATAAGTGATGGACGATGGGCACTGGATAGGCGCTCTGCTGCAGGGCCTTATTAATTGTGCATTTATAATCAGCGCATATGCGCACTGATCCGGCTTTACCGATGTAACAATTGGGGTCTCCCATTTGGCGTGGTCGACTGGGACGAGCACCCCTTGTTTGATTAATTTGTCCAGTTCAATGTCAATTTTGGGCTTCAGGGCGAACGGTACCCGCCTAGGCTTTAAACGAATGGGTGCAATATTGGGGTTGAGATTAAACGAAATCGGGGTCCCCACATACTTGCCAAGCCGTTCGTCGAACACGTCCTGGAACTCCTGCATCAGGTCGTCTTTCAGGGTGCTTCGAACGTTCCTTACTCCGGTGAATCCCATGCCTAGGGCTCTAAACCAGTCCATGCCCAGGAGGCTTGGAAGGTTGTCACTGATGATGGTGAGGGGCAGTTTCTCGGAAAACTCCCCGTACTGTACTTGGAACTCGCCTCTTCCTTTGACGGGGATGCGGTTTCCTTGGTAGTCTTTCAGCCTGCATCGCTGTGGCTGGAGCTGTCGCTTGTGTGCGTTGGGAATGGCTTTCTTCAAGTTGTCCCATGACATGATGGATATTGGCGATCCCGTGTCGATCTCCATCTGGCACTCCCGTCCCTCGATTTCGACCGTGGTGTAGGTCTTCTCTCCGGGCGAGGTGCAGGTCTGCTCGATGCGTATGGTGTAGGCCCCAGCGTCTTCGAATTTCGTGCCCTTCCGGCTGCCGCCATCTTTGTTGGGCCTCTATGTGGCGCTGGCTCGGATTGGAAGGTTTGGCCACGTGGTTTGTAGCTCTGGTGTGTTTTGGATCTGCAGACCCGAGCGATGTGGCCCCTTTTCTCGCAGGAACGGCAAATGGCGTCCCTGAACTTACAGTTTTGTCGTGAGTGGGACCCTCCGCAGCTGGCGCATCCGTCTCTGGGCTCCCTCCGGGCTGTGCGGGACTGCTCGGTGCGGTAGACCTCCTCTTCAGACTCCCCCTCGCTCGCGGTGCTTACGGCCTCTCGGTGCACAGGCGCCGTCTTCTGCATTGTTCTGGTTAGGTGGGAGCTCTTTAGTTTCTCTGCAGCCTTTACTGACGATTCTTGCGCTCTTGCCTCGTCCAGGGCGATGTGTAGGGTCAGGTTTGACCTCGCGAGCAGTCTTCTCTGGAGCCGGCTGTCTTTCACTCCGCAAATTAGTTGCTCTAGGAGCATTTCATCCAGGTCTCGGTACTCACACTGGGTTGCGGCCTTACGCAGGGCAGCGACGTACTCGCTGATCGATTCGCCCTCCTGCTGGAGCCGTTGCTGGAAATCATACCGCTGGATGTATTTCAATGGCGTTGGTGCATAGTGGTCTTTCAGCAGGGTCTGTAGCATTGACCAGGAAATGTTGTGGACCGAATTCGGCTCCGACAATGCTTCGGCTGTGTCGAAGACCCGTGGTCCACAGTGGCTCAGGAACAGGGCTTTCTTTCGAACGTCTGGCAGCCCTTGCATGTCATTTGCCACCATGAAGCACTCAAACCGGGACATGTAGGATCCCCACTTCTCTTCCTTGGGGTCGAAAGGCGCTGGCGGGGTGTAGGCAGACATCGTTTCGGGATTCTCCTGTGTTCCGCTCGCTTGCCTGGCTGGATTCGGATGCGGTCTCCGGTCCCTTCTCTGAGTGTGGCTTCAGCTCTTTTTCTCGAGTGTGGCTTCAGCTCTCCTCTGCTTCTGGCCTCAAAATCCCACCTTCGTCGCCAATGTTAAGTTGGGTGAATGAGGACGCAGCAAGCCAGAGTAGTCAGTGACAACAGCTCTTTATTGTATAGTGAGAATCCAGCAACTAACCCAGGGAGCCAGCTCCCTTTATATACCTTGCAGCTGTAGTGGTCAGCCAATCAGCTGAAGGTCAGTTAATTCAAACTTCCCGCCAAACAAACCTATTTACATAACACTTACATTTTATGTTTTGTGCCCTATCTTGTCACCGTGGTGAAGAGAAGTAGTGGTGAAATGACTGACATGGTTGTTAAGAATGCCGCAAAGGGCATAAATGTGAGGATGGTCATAAGTGCGAGGGCCTGTCAAAAGTGCGAGAACCAGTCAGAAATGATTTTTTTCAGCCCTCTGAGTAGTCCCTTGTGCATATGGACTACTCAGAGGGCTGAAAAAGTTATTTTTGACCGGTTCTCGCACTTTTGACCAGTCCTTGAACTTACGACTGTCCTCACGTTTTACGTTTTGCGCCCTATCTTGTCACCGTGGTGAAGAGAAATAGTGGTGAAATGATTGACACGGTTGTTAAGAATGCCGCAATGGGTATAAATGTGAGGATGGTCATAAGTGCGAGGATCAGTCAGAAATGACTTTTTTCAGCCCTCTGAGTAGTCCCTATGCACATAGGCATGCCCACCCGGTCACATGATCAGCTAGCCACGCCTACCCAGTCACATGACCAACTAGCCAGTCACATGACCACCAAGCGACACCCCCAACTAAGCCATGCCCACAGAACCGGTTGTTAAAAAAATTGAATCCCACCACTGTATAAAGCACATATGTAACAGTAGTTGGTGGTTTTTTAAAGCAATAGCAATAACACTTAGACTTATATACTGCTTCACAGTGCTTTTTACAGCCCTCTCTAAGGAGTTTTGAGGGTCAGCATATTGCCCCCAACAATCTGAGTCCAATTTTACTGACCTCAGAAGCATGAAAGGCTGAGTCAACCTTGAGCCTGGTAAGATTCGAACTGGCAATCAGCAGAATTAGCTGGCAATACTACATTCTAACCACTGCACCACCATGGCTCTTTTTCTTTCTTTTTTGCTATATGTACTTTTGTTTTCCTTTGAAATTATCTCTGAATAACTTCTTAAAATCTAAAAATGTTCCTGTTTAATTTATTTACTTTTTGCGGATATTTTTTGCGGAGATATTTTAATGTAATATATATTTTAATCTATATTTTATCAGCCTCATAATTAGGGAATTTCTCCCTACAGTAAAATACAGAACAATGCATTCATAATTTTGTTTTTAAATTCATTTGTTTTTAATCTTGTTTGTTCTTAACTTTGTTTAGTTACTTTATTTTTGCAATGTATTAACATAAATGACAATGCTTGCAATAACTGCTAGATTTGGTTTACAGAACTTTTAATCAAGAAATAAGTGGTACTTAATAAATACCGAGTTAGAATGGGTATATATTTAATAACTCTTTTCTTTTACATTTTAATTAGGTTATTGTATACTGTTGAATGACATTTTCTGAAGATCAGTCTATACTTTTGCAAAAAATACCGGTAAATGCATACATAACTGACTTCCTCATTCAAAACCTAGGAAGTTCATGGCAACAGCGACTGGAATAATGTCATATTTAGAAATAAAAGAATATTCTTTTTGTTATCTAACAAGAAAAAAACTGTAACAAAACCCTTCAATTCTTGTGGGCCAAATTAAACAAAAATAGCCACTTACTGGCATGGCAGTGAGAACATTGTGGCATAATTGATAATTATGATTCGTTACTTTCATATGATGCTTCACTGGCAACTGAAGTTTTTGATTCTACTTTGTTTCTGGGTTTTTTCCTTTTAAAAAAATTTACTATCTGGATTTCATAGATGTGCAGAAGAAAAGCCATAAAGAGAATCCCTCCTATTGACACAGCTACAACTGTACTGATGAGATACTGTCCTGGAAAAGCCAGCGGTGAATCATCAACATAAATCTGCAATAAAAATATATCCTGGTAAATTGAAAAATCATACTACTTTAAACGTTACTTTAGATAGATAAGTTTACATTAGTAAATGTACCTTTGAAGGCAAGGCTAGCATTGCAAGATTAAATACGGATTTGAAAATTTATTACAATAAAGAAGCAGAAAGCGTTTTTTCAGCTAAATACAGTACAGGTAATCCTTGATTTATGACCACTTAGTGACAGTTTGATGTTCTGATGGGCCTACCTGAGGTGTACTTATGACCTGAATTAGAAGATCCAGTAGTTGCACCCCCTGTGGACACCTGACCATACTCTATGGCAATTTGCAATGTTCTGTGGTCACATGAACAAGTTTTGTAACCATTTTATAAAAGGTGATGTAACCAATCATTTTATACCCAGTATAAGTTATGATTGTGATGGACAGGTTCCATTACAGTTGTAACCTGAGGTTATATTTATATTATAAGAACTGAATAAATGGATGGATGGATGAATATCAATAAATCAGTCTCCTTTTGGAAGGGGAAATAATTAAAAAATCTTAAATTGTGCAGAAATTAACAGATTAACTTTGATGACTAAAGAGAGAGAGGATACGGATTATTATAAAATATGGGGGAAATTTTATGATTTTTTAGAAAGGAAATATAGATAAAGATTGTGATAATTAAATAAGGAGAATGTTATATTAAATGTATTGTAATTTGGGGGAAATATAGCAACAGAGAAATGGAAATTATCAAGAAAGAAATGAAGATAGGAGGAGTAATAAAAAGAAAAAGAAGTCATGGAAGAAACACCGAGAAGACACCCGGAAGGATTGATATATTATGTGTGTTTGTTTAAAAAAAAAACCTTTTTTTAAAAAATAAAAAAAATCAGTCAATCAGTGACAAAGTCTTGTAATGTTGTATTTGTATTCCTTAATGGTATATTTGCTTAACTTGCTTAAATTCTAGAAAGAGACAAGTAGGGGCTCAGACCTGTGGGACATCCATTGTAGTTCTCAATGGAACTATGTCTACATGGAGGGAAGTATGCATTAGGATACCCCAAGATTCTGTCTTAGGTCCAATGTGTCAGGGAAATACTTTAAGAGCTGACCAGATTACAGCTGTAATGCTGTAAGGCTATAATACTGAAATGAGGCTGTTTTATAAGAGAAGCCCTGTGAGGGTATCTCTCTCTCTCTCTCTGTGTGCTTCCATGCTATAGCTGATGATTGTTTGTCTGACTTTGCCTAGTACGTGTATGTATATATTCCTATTATATATACCTAATTGCCTAATAGTGGTTGATAAACCACTATTGGAAACACAAACCTCTGTTTACTATATTTTGCTTCTGGGTTGTCTCAAAATAGTCACACTGTGTGCACTCTGACAGGCTATGGGCCCAATCCAGAGAGAGGGCCAGAGTGACTGTCACTCTGACAGTGGCTTCTGTCAGCATAATGGGGGGGGGAAAGAGTTTTTGTGGTGTCTTGGCTGAATGAGACGAACTACCTCTCCTGGAGTGTAAAGATGGAGATGTACCTGCAAAGGGAGGAGTTGTGGATGATAGTTACTGATCCACCAGCAGTCCTGGATGATGGGGACCAGAGAAGAAATGAAAAGGCATTAGCCAGCGTAATTCTGGCTGGGGAGGACAGTCAGCTGACACACGTAAGGGGTCTCTAGTTTGCAAAAAAGTGCTGGGAGATGTTGTGCAGTGTGTAGTTAGAGAGACTGCGGGCAGTAAAGTCTTGCTGACAAGAAGACTGTATAAAGCACAACTGAAGCCGGGGGAGAGCATGTCCACATATCTGCAGGCTATGAGAAAGGCATTCCTGGAATTAGAGGAAAAAGAAATGATGTCTACTGAGGCACACAAGGTATATGTGGTACTCAGTTCGTTGGATGTGCCATGGGACATTCTTGTGACTAGCCTAGAGTCTATGCAAGAGTGTAATGTAACCATCATGTATTTTACTGGCTGATTGTTGGAGGAAGAACAGAAATGGCTGGAGAGGTGACCAGGAAAGGGAGGAAATAACACTCAGCACAAGCCAACATCTGCAACATCCCAGGATGCTGGCAGAGCAGCTGAGACTGTTTACACAGTGAGACGTTGCTACATATGTGGTTCTACAGAGCATCTCCAGTGACACTGCCCTGAGAGGAGAAACAGAGGAGCAGCAAGACAAGGGCATAGGGCTACTCAATACATAAGGGGTGGTTCTTCATCGTCGTTTTCTCTGGCAGCAACAGCATTTGAAAACACCAGGAACACTCGGGGGTTGGACAGTGGGGCGAGTTAGCATATTGCTAATAATCCACAAACATTATCTGGCTTGAGACCAGCTAAGCACACATTTGTTAGTTTGGCTAATGGTCAACGATCTGCTGTTAAAGGTGTATGTACCCGAGATAGGAGAAACATTATACAATGTCTTATATGTACCTGGATTAGATCATAATCTGTTGAGTACTTCCAGGTTAGATAGCCAAGGGTATGAAATACTGTTTGCTAGAGAACAATACACCATCAGGAAAGGTAGAAGAATTTGTGCGCTAGGGGTTAAGAAGGATGGTCTGTACATTCTAGGAAGGCAGGAGAATGGTTGTGCATGAACACTTACAAACACTCCCACACATGACAATTGTGTACATTTATTGCATAGGAGATTAGAGCATGCAAGTTTTAGAGTACTGCAGAAGATGTCAGACCTAGCTGAGGGACTTAGGATAAAGAAATGCAATGTGTATTTAGATTGCGCAGTTTGTAAGGAATCAAAGTCCAGGGTGTATCCTGTAAATAAGAAAAACTCAAGGCAAGCAAACAAAGTTATACCTTGGAGACCTGAAAGGTGTAATAAAGGTATACCTCCTGAGCGGTTCACTGCAAGTGGGGTTAGAGTAGGTAGTATTTGTAATGAATCCAGTAAATACCAAGATATATGGTCATGGTCATTGCCTAAGCAAAAACAAGATAAATGGAGGAAGTTAAAGAGAATGTCAGGCAGACAGATAAACCAAACTGAGGAAAGTGAGCTAGTGAAAAGGGAAAGTGACGGAATTCAGCCAAGACATGGTGAGCATGCCATAATAGAAAGTGTACAGAGTCATTAGACAATGAAATTAGCAGCAGCAGCAGTAGTAATGGTACTAGTAGTGTTTGTAGCAGTGAGAGTAGAAATCGAAGCAGGCGGCATGGACATAATAGTGATAGAAAGCAACATGAATCTGTAAAACATTCAGCTGTTCAGCTTTAAAGGGGAGAAGGAAATACTTTAAGAGCTGATCAGCTGCTGTAATGCTGTAAGGTTGTAATACTGAAATGATGATGCAATGAGAATGAGTCAGCACGGTTATTTAACTTATCACTTTAAGAGGCTGTTTTATAAGAGAAGCCCTGTGAGGGTATCTCTCTCTCCGTGTGTGTTTCCGTGCTATAGTTGATGATTGATTGCCTGACTTTGCCTAGTACGTGTATGTATTATTCCTTGTATATAAACCACTATTTGAAAGACAAGCATCTGTTTACTGTATTTTGCTCCTGGGTTGTCTCAAAATAGTCACACTGTGTGCCCTCTGACACAATGCTCTTCAACATCTTCATAAACAATTTAGATGAGGGAATAGAAAGGGAACTCATCAAATTTGCAGATGATACCAAACTAGGGAGAATAGCCAAGATAGGCTCAAGATCTGAACACTGGGCCCTATCCAATAAAATGCAATCCAATGGGGAGAAAAGTACCGTAAGGTTTTATACTTGGGTAAGAAAAACCAAATGATAGGTATAGTACCTGGTACCTGGCTCAACAGTATAACTGTGAGAGGGATCTAGGAGTCCTAGTGGATAATCACTTAAATATGAGCCACCAGTGTGCTGTAGCTGCCAAAAAAAGCCCCTGCAGTCCTAGTCTAGATCAACAGAGGGATTGTACCAAGATCGCACAAACTATTAGTACTGCTATATACTGCCTTGGTAAGACCAGACTTGGAATACTACATCCAGTTTTCGTCCCTGCAATATAAAATGATACTGAGACTCTAGAAAGAATGTAGAGAAGAACAACAAAGATGATTAGGGTGGGTGGGTGGGGTGGAAGCTGAAACATATCATGAATTGTTGCAGGAATTGGGTATATATTATTATTATTATTATTATTATTATTATTATTATTATTATTATTATTATTCGTATTTCTCTGCCCCCCACTCTCCGAGGACTCTGGGCAGCTTACAACAAAGACAACATGAACAACATATTGCCCCCAACAATCTGGGTCCTCATTTTACCCACCTCGGAAGGATGGAAGACTAGTCTAGTCTAACAAAGAGCAAGACTAATGGTAACATGATAGCAGCCTTCCAAGATTTGAGAGGATGTCAGAAAGAAGAGGGGAGTGAACCTATTCTCCAAAGCACCTGAGAGCAAGACAAGAAATAACAGAGGAAACTTATCAAAGAGAAAACCAACTTAGAATTAAGGCAAAATTTCCTGGCAGGGAGTACAATTAATCAGTGGAATGACTTGCCTCTAGAAGTTGTGGATGCTCAAACACTGGGGTTTTTAAGGAGGCGATTGGACAGCCATTTATTTGGAATGTTATAGGGTCTCCTGCTTGAGCAGGAGGTTGGACTAGAAGACTTCCAAGGTCCCTTTCAACTCTGTTCTTCTGTATTCTGTGTATTTCTGTTACAACAAAAGTATCAATCTTTGAAGCAGAAAATGTTGTGGCCCGTCAGCGGCCTGTGCAGCTAGTAGCTGATTCCGACAGTGAGGAGACTGGTGTGGTGCTGCGCCAGCAGCCTGTGCTGCTGGTACTCAAGTCAGACAATGAGGAGGCTGAAGAAGATGTGGTGCCAGAGGCGGGGATTCAGCCAGGACCGTCAGAATCTCCAGAAGCTCCCATAAGTGAAGAAGAAGAAGAGGAGGAGCTTCTTCTCGATGCACGAGCATATAGAGCTGTTAAAAGGCAGGAGTGGCTCCTCAGGAGGAGGTCTCCTCGAGAGTAAGGCTTGGGGCTAATTGGTCACTCCCGTAGCCTATTTAAGGAAGGACGACGACTGATGCAATTTGCAGGAAACAACTTCGTTCAAATACCTTCGCATCTTGATTCCAGAAACGTTTTGATTCGGCTCTTGTTTCTCTCTTATCAGTTTTCCTGCAAGTTGCTTCTGGGCATTCTGCCAACCACAGTAAGATTATGGTTATCTGAAATACTGTGCCTCAGAACTGAGTTATTGTTCTTTGAATTCTTGTCGGCTGTTAATGAAGTTAAATTAACAGCCCTTGTTTAGAAAAGACTGATTTATTGTACTTGTGTTTGAACAACTACTAAGAAAGCTCATTAGTAATCTTTAATTAGTAAATTAAGGTTTGAACGGACTTTGTGAGTGCTGCATTCTTTGGGGTCCGTAGCTGGGGCAGAACAGAAAAGGTTCCACTTGCTACAAGGAAAGGAATAGAGAGTCCGCCTGTGCCCACGGCTCTTTTATTATGTTGGGGGGCTACGAAGACTGGATGCAGTGTTTGCGTTCTATCAATATTCATTTGTAGAAATGTTATCACTCAGACATTGTTGTGGGGACACTTCAGACAATATCACTTAAATTTATTGAAGATGGGATTGCTGTTGATTATATTTGTACTAAAATACAGTTACTGTATATAAATAATTTTTGCCAATGTAATTATTCTATATATTTGGGATTTGTTTCACATTCTTCTATATTTCAGTACTATGAAAAATATACCTGAAATTCATCAAATAAATTGCAAAAGGACACTCCGGGAATAGTGGATACTCTAAAATGGAAAAGTTCAGATCCCTATTAAAAAGAAACGTTATTTTTTATTAGTGCAGAATAATATTTCTTTTGCTACAAATACATTTTCTAACATTGCTTAATCTGCTAAAATGAATGTTATTTTGGAGGACATTTTGAAGGACATGAATTGAAATGTCTATGGGAATTTTCAGTCATCCAGGTCATAGTTGTTCCAAAGGTGCTTTTCCAAAAGGCAAATGGACTTCCTTGTTTTTTTTCTTTGAAAATCCATTCTCCATCATTCAAACAGAATTGAAGAAACTTCTTGCATGAGAAGCAAAACATTTTCAAGGGGAAAAAAAACCCAAGAAAATTCAACTGCCTTTTGGAAAAGCACCTTTGGGACATGAATGGAAATATATTGTTTTTTCTATTACTATTTTACTTTATTTCCAAAGTGGGATTTGCTGCCCTAAATAACTTGATTGGTTTTAAATAGGTTTCTTTATTTGGACAGATGGATAAGGATTTAAGTGCATGCTACATTTATCATCTATTGTTTGTCTATCTAGGCCAATTCTGCCTTCTCTGAATATTCATGGATATGAATATAATGGTGCAGTTTTTTCTTTGCATTGGGAAATTACTAAAATTAGAGAACAATGTGAAAATATTTGTCCTGAATTATTTAATGCAATGTGTATACTAACTAATTATTGTTTATTCAACAAATCATGCAGTTTTAACAAATATGATTTAAGATTTTTTTTCTTGAGATACAGGTATTCGATTTAAAATACATCGGTTGAGTAGTAATCAACATTAGGATGGAAAAATTCTCCCTTTGGTGCAAAAACGAAGACTTTCTCTACAGTTAAAATTGCCACTTCTTTGATTGGTCATTGTGACCAAGATCATTACGAATGTAGTTTCTACTTGGGCTGCAAAAACCTGGATGGTAGCTACTTGACATGTACCTCCTCGCTGCCCTCTAATGATTATCCAGAAATTTGGAGCCAAGATATGGTAGTCTTAAAACAAGGTGGGGTAGGATTCAAAATATGGTATGCCAGATTGTTGCAACACTTTTGGCTTTTCTATTCAGAATATGTATTTTATTAGAAGCTTACACTTATTGATATAGTTAGCCCATCTGGATTATACAACTTGGTTTTGACCTTCTTTTCCAAGTACAACCTTAGTTTTACCAAACTAAATGTTTCGTTGGTACCTGAAAAAAATAGTTTAAATGAGTTATAGTTCTAGACATTGTCTGATTATATATTACAGTGATAAATTAATCCTACATAAAAAGGGTGAATTAGCCCATGTTTTTAATATAGATATCATTTTGTAAAAACTAACACTAAAAATTTAGATTAGAAATTAGAAATGGAGACCTATCTGCAGCAGATTTTTTGATATGATGATAACTTATCAGATGAAAGGGCAAACTTAAATCTTGGTAAAGAGAAGTATCATCAAAACTCTTTATCATTAGTGCTTGGGTGGAAACATTTCAAGAATAGTGAAAATGAAAAAAAGTAAACAGATTCAGAAAACAATATTTTTCATTTTAAGTTATTGGCAAGGAAGAGAGCATTAAACAGCATGGCAACACAAATATTTTGAACAGAATTTCTCAGAAAAATTCCTTCTGAACCCCAGCAGTCTGCTTCTTACCTGAAACTATCCAGTTTGTTCTATTGTTTACTTCTTTTATGGTGACAAAATAAGGAGATGTCAGATTAACAAAATGACCCTCATCTTCCACAACAAAATAGAGAGGAAGCTTTACTACTGGAAATTTCATCCGCAGAGCCTAAAGACAAATGAACCATAGAGACAGATACGTTAAAATCATTTTATATATTTTTACCAATGTGGGGGCATGGTTTCAAATGAGATAGCATTCAGACAATATAGGATCCACAAAAACGTATTTAAACTCGCCTCATTCAAGTCAAAATTCAGTGGGACAATCTGTTTTGAGAATATTTTTCCATTTGAAAGATAAGAAATTAGAGAAACTGACTTAAGAAGAGATACTTCGTGTATTATTTTGCATCTTCCTCTCCCACTCACAGATGTCTTACAGGGCAGGAATGGGCAATTAATTTTCCCAAGGGGTCATTTGAGAAACTGGGATTGTTGTGGAGGACCAAACCAATAACTCCTGCCTGCACTCTGCCCATTCGCCCAGAAAGCCATACTTCAACCCACACAGCAGTGGGTGGCCGAACCCAAGCTCCTCATGCAATGACCACTGCCACCAGCACCACCACCTCCTCCTTAGGCTGCTCTAGGTGAGGGGCGACCACTGCACAGGTGCAGAATAGTCCTTAGTGTTCTTGCCCTCCTGCAACTGCCAGCCAACTGAAGGAGCCCACAGTGACTTGCTGAGCTGGACTTGATTCATCTTTTCCTGCCCCCTATGGCATGCTTATTTACATTTGATTTTTAATTACCGATTAATCTTAGGTGAGCCAGACAGGGACAGCCAAAGGGCCAGATGTGGCCTGGGGACCGTAAAATCCCTAGCTCTGCTCTAGAGGCCAATAGTCACTCCATAATCAGATCCTCAGACAGGATTTTCAGTGGTTCCCTTTCTAACCCTTCATCTAAATCATTGATGAAGATGTTAAAGAGTACTGGGCCTAAGACAGAGCCCTGGGGTACCCCACTGCATACTTCCCTCCATGTAGATGCAGTTTTGTTGAGGACTATACATTGAGTGTGGTTGGTCAGTCAGTTATGAATTCATCTGATGGTGATGCTGTCTAACCCACATTTTTCTACCTTATCAAGTAGTAGGTTGTGGTCTACTCTATCAAATGCCTTACTGAAGTCCAAGTAGACTATATCCACAGCATTTTGCTGGTCCACTAATTTTGTCAGTTTGTCAAAGAATGCAATAAGATTTGTCTGACATGATCTGATCTGATCTGATCTGTTTTTGACAAACCCATGTTGGCTTTTGGTTATGATTTTGCTTGCCTCTAGGTGTTTGCAGATTCGTTGCTTGATAATCTTTTCCAGAAACTTCCCAGGTATTGATGTAAGGCTGTTAGGTCTGTCTCCTCTCTTGAAGGAGGCGGTGGTGAGGCCTCTCCTCAAGAAGCCTTCCCTGGACCCAGCAGTGTTGGCTAATTACCGTCCAGGCTCCAACCTTCGCTTCGTTGCGAAGGTTGTTGAGAGTGTGGTAGCGCGACAGCTTCCTCAGTACTTGGATGAATCGGCTTATCTAGATCCGTTCCAGTCGGGCTTCAGGCCTGGATACAGCACGGAAACGGCATTGGTCGCATTGGTAGATGATCTCTGGAGGGCCCGGGACAGGGGTTGCTCCTCTATCCTGGTCCTATTAGACCTCCCAGCAGCTTTTGATACCATCGACCATGGTATCATGCTGCACTGGTTGGAAGAGTTAGGGGTGGGGGGCACCATGTTGCGGTGGTTCTCCTCCTTTCTCTCTGATCGGTTGCAGTCTGTGTTGACAGGGGGGCAAAGGTCGACCCTGAGGCCCCTTGTATGTGGGGTGCCACAGGGGTCGGTTCTCTCACCCCTTCTGTTCAACATTTATGTGAAGCCGCTGGGTGAAATCATCCGTGGTTTTGGGGTGAAGCATACTGATGATACTCAGCTATACATCTCCACCCCGGACCACCCCAATGATGCCCTTAAAGTGATGTCCCAGTGCCTGGAGGCTGTACGGATCTGGATGGGGAGGAACAGACTCAGGCTCAACCCATCCAAGACCGAGTGGCTGTGGTTTCCGACGTCCCGATATAGTCAATTGGTGCCATCACTGACCATTGGGGATGAGTCATTGCCCCCCACGGAGAGTGTTCGCAACTTAGGCATCCTCTTGGACTCACGGCTGTCTTTAGAAGAACACTTGACGGCTGTGGCCGGGAGGTCTTTTTATCAGGTTTGCCTGATTCGCCAGTTGCGTCCCTTTCTGGATCGGGACTCGTTAAAAACGGTCACTCATGCCCTCGTCACTTCACGCCTGGACTACTGTAATGCTCTCTACATGGGGCTCCCCTTGAGGAGCACCCGGAGGCTCCAGCTGGTCCAGAATGCGGCCGCACAGGTAGTTATGGGAGCAGCATGGCATTCCCATGTGGCTCCCCTCCTGCGCGAGCTGCACTGGCTCCCTGTGGTCTTCCGGGTGCGCTTCAAGATCTTAGTTACCACCTTTAGAGCGCTCCATGGCTTAGGACCGGGGTACTTACGAGACCGCCTTCTGCCACCAATAGCCTCTCACCGCCCAGTACGCTCCCATAGAGAGGGGCTTCTCAGGGTGCCGTCAGCCAAACAATGTCGACTGGCGGCCCCCAGGGGGAGAGCCTTTTCTGTGAGGGCACCCACCATCTGGAACGAGCTCCCCCCAGAGATACAGAAGATTCTGGATCTGCGCACTTTCCGCCGTGCCCTCAAAACATTCCTGTTTCAGCAGGCCGGCCTGGCCTAACTTTCCCTTTATATTGCTTTTTGATTTTATTTTAAACTGGGATGTCTTGAATTATCTAGGACCAGAGTGTTTAGTATATTTTAATTGGTTTTTTTATTAACGTTTGTATTACATGTATTTTTATCGTTCACTGTTCACCGCCCTGAGTCCCTTAGGAATAGGGCGGTATATAAATTTAATAAATAAATAAATAATAAATAAATAAATATCCTGGATCCATTTTTTCCTCCTTTTTTGAAGATGGGAATTACATTAGTTCTTTTCCAGTCATCTAGTGGTTTCCTGGTGCTCCAGGATCTTTGAAAGGTATGTTTCAGTGGTTTTGCAATTACATCTGCCAGTTCCTTCAGAACCTTGGGACATAATCCACCTGGTCCTAGTAATATTATCTCATCTAGAGTGAATAGGTGTTCTCTTACCATTTTCTTGCTTATTTTGACTTCCATTCCTAATCTGTGTTAAGCAGTTTTGCTTTCTCTCTGCTACTTGTCACCTTCTTATCATTTTCTCCCATTAATAGATCAATCATTTCTTTGACTTTTTTCATGCTTTGTACATGTTGAGAGAAGCTTTTTGTTATTTTTGACATTTGTTGAAAGTCTTAGTTCCTTTTGAGCCTTAGATTTCCTGACTTCATCTTTGCAAGCTTGGGTTATTTTCTGATATTCTGCCTTAGTTATGTGCCATTTTCCCACTTTGTATACTTGTCCTTTTTGCCTTTCAGTTTATCAGAGTTCTTTGTGCAGCCATGCTGGTTTCTTTTGAGTTCTCCTATTTTTCTTCTTCATTGGTATTGTGCTAGACTGGGCTTTTATAATCTCACTTTTAAAGTTTCCCAAGATTCTTGGGTTGTTTTCCCCTTGAGGATTCTCATCCATGGAATCCTTCCCAAGCTCTCTAAATTTATACAAATAAGCTTTCTTAAAGTCCAAGACTCTAGTTTGGTTTTTTTCTATTCCTTGTGCTTGCATAATGTTGAATTCCAATATTGCATGGTCACTCCCTCCAAGGTTCCTGTAACTTCAACATCTTCTACCATTTCAACTCTGTTAGTGAGAATTAAGCCTGGTGGGGGAGTTGAAGTCCACAAGTCTCAAAGGTGCCAAGTTGGGAAACCCCTGCTCTACTTCTCTACCTTTTGGGAGACAAAGCTGTCTGATAATTTGTCAGGTTTTTCATTTCAAGGAAGATATGTTTGCATACTAAACTTTCTGTGTATCAATAGAAGAGAATATTTGTAACTCAGGGTTGAACTGTGGGGTTCTTGGTGTACTGATGATATTACCTAGTTTAGTAATGAAACATCTGCAAGAAAACAACCAAGCTCAGAGAGTACTAAGGATGCACACTACTTGTTCTGACCTAGGCTTCACCAAATCACAATACAGACCCTTTGACCCAGGGGTGGGTTCTACTTACCTTTACTACCAGTTTGCAACGGGGCCACACACGCGTGCTCGCTTTGCTCATGTGAGCGCTCTTCTGCGCATGCGTTTTGATGACGTCGGGGTGGGTGGGCAGAGCCTCCCTTCAGTTTTACTACTCAATCTATAGAACCGGTCCGAATTGGGGGCAACCCACCACTGCTTTGTCCCCAAAAAAAACCTTTTTTATTTGGCTAATGTGAATTCCTAGCATTCACATCCAGAAAAGTCCTGGCAAACAGTCTTTCAAGGGTGAATTGCAACCACAGACCTTATCAGTCCTTGGATAATTGCCAGGCCGATAGCTTCCAGGTGCAACACTGTACAATGAAATGCTTGGCAAAGAGTCTCTGTGAGGCAAATCTTCACACTAATAAACAAACTAATTGTCTCCTGCAAACACCACTCCCCTTTTGCTCCTATTTATTTCCTATGGGGGGGCATTCAGCATCCCCTTGTGCTTTTACTTCTGACTTGACCCCTGTTCCTTAATTGTTCCCTTCTCCTGACAAGTCTGTGCATGCGCACATCAGGAACAGGCTCCAGCTGTTCTTCTGCCCCTCTTATCTCTGATTCCGAAGGTAGCTGATAACTGTCGGATGGCCCTGGCCCAATCTCTGCCTCCAACACAGAGAACTCATCAGATCCTTCCTCAGACTCAAGGACTCCCCAAACTCTTCACTGTCCGAGTCTGCTGTCAGCTCCACTGGCCACTGGCGAGCCACCACACTATCTATGTAGAGACTTCTTGATTAAGGTGACCAGACGTCCCGCTTTTGGCGGGACAGTCCCGCTTTTGAGCAATTTGTCCCGCGTCCCGCGGCGTTTCAAAAAAGTCCCGATTTTTCTTGAGCCCCAGCTGATGGCTAGAAGAAAAAAAAACTGTTTAAACTCTTGCCCGGGGCTTCAAAGGGCCGCCCTACAGGCAATCAGTGTAAAGCAGTTTTTTTTTCCCCTAGCTAAGCTTCAGAAACGAAACCGAAACCAGGGTCTTTGGTGCAGCGTGACAAAATGAGGCAGAGAGAGATTTATTTTTATTTTTATTTTTCCTCCCCAAAAAAGGTAGGTGAAAAACTGCAAACAATGGGAAATTTAGGAGGAGAGTTCAAGATTTTAAAACACAAAGGAAAAAAAGCTGTATTTAACTAGGGAATTGTAATAATTGAGATACTATTAATTGTATATTGTGTTGAAAGCAGAAATGGTTAAGTTGTGGTTCGGAGGAATATATGGGAGAAATTATTTGGTTTATTATTATTGGTAAATATAATTAATTGATTTGTAAGAAATTGGATTGCATGGAAATAATTGGAATATTCATGTTCATATTGATTAATATACAAAAAAGATAGTTTTATAACTAATTGATTTATATTAAAATGTTGAATTTGTATTAAACAACTGTATTACATAATTACATAATTAAACAATGTGAGGATGGATATAAAAATAGATGACAATGGGAAGGGGTATAATATAGAATAGAAGGGAAAAATTGAATTTGATTAAGATTAGAGATGAGGATGAAGGGTAATATTGGTTTTTTTAAAAAAATAGATGAGGAATAAATATGGCAAAAAGGAAATATAGAAATTGTAAATTTAATTGAAATGACTAAACGCTGTTTAAATTTGTGAACCAGCCAAATATTCTGTTCAAAGAAAATACATTGTATGTTTGTATGTGTGTTTCTAATTATTGCTATTTATTCATATTTGTTCTCTTTTATTCTTTAAAGTTTAACAATTCATTCTTTATCTTAATATCTTTATATTTGCTTGGGGTTGGCTTTCTTCTCTTTCATCTTTTTTATTGTACAGCAATCTTTCTCCTCAAACCTACCACCTCTCTCTTTTCTTTCCTTCTTACTTTCTCTTCCCCCCACCCTCTTTTTCTCCTCCCTACTTCCTCTTTCTTTCTCCTTCTCCTCCTCTCTTCCTCCCTCTCTTACCCTCACTCCTACTCTAATTTCCATTCCTTCATCCCTCTCTATTGCTGTAATCCTTTAATGCATATGGACTACTCAGAGGGCTGAAAAAGTTATTTTTGACTGGTCCTCACACTTTTGACCAGTCCTCGAACTTATGACTGTCCTCACATTTTACATTTTTGCCCTATCTTGTCATCATGGTGAAGAGAAGCAGTTGTGAAATGAGTGACATGGTTGTTAAGAATGCTGCATGGGCATAAATGTGAGGATGGTCATAAGTGTGAGGACCAGTCAAAAGTGCGAGGACCTGTCAGAAATGACTTTTTTCAGCCCTCTGGTTAGTCCTTTTGTGCATATGGACTACTCAGAGGGCTGAAAAAGTTATTTTTGACTGGTCCTCACACTTTTGACCAGTCCTCGAACTTACGACTGTCCTCACATTTTACATTTTTGCCCTATCTTGTCACCTTGTTGAAGAGAAGCAGTTGTGAAATGAATGACATGGTTGTTAAGAATGCTGCACGGGCATAAATGTGAGGATGGTCATAAGTGTGAGGACCAGTCAAAAGTGCGAGGACCTGTCAGAAATGACTTTTTTCAGCCCTCTGGTTAGTCCTTTTGTGCATATGGACTACTCAGAGGGCTGAAAAAGTTATTTTTGACTGGTCCTCACACTTTTGACCAGTCCTCGAACTTACGACTGTCCTCACATTTTACATTTTTGCCCTATCTTGTCACCTTGTTGAAGAGAAGCAGTTGTGAAATGAGTGACATGGTTGTTAAGAATGCTGCACGGGCATAAATGTGAGGATGGTCATAAGTGTGAGGACCAGTCAAAAGTGTGAGGACCTGTCAGAAATGACTTTTCAGCCCTCTGAGTAGTCCCTATACACATAGCCATGGCCACCCGGTCACATGACCAGGTAGCCACGCCCACCCAGTCACATGGCCTCCAAGCCACGCCCACACAATAAGCCACGCCCACAATGGTGTCCTTCTTACCAATGTTAAAATCTGTTCACCTTACCCTATAGACATAGCCATGGCCACCCGGTCACATGACCAGCTAGCCACGCCCACCCAGTCACATGACCAGCTAGCCACGCCCACAAAATAAGCCACGCCCACAATGTCCCTCTTTACCAATGTTAAAATCTGGTCACCTTATTCTTGATCCATATTGGGTGGTAAAAAAAAATTCAATTGGACAGTCCATTGTTGAAATTCTTTTCTTAAGAGAGGTGCGCCTCTCACACTTTTTCTAAAAAATATTGCTAATTAAATATCACATAGTTGATTATATTTGGTTATGAATGTTACTGTGTCTTTAGTTCCTATCTCCCAAATTCTAGAATAAAGCCCTTTTCAAGTACATTAATTTAATTAGATGGCAGTTAATGCTTACCTTCTCTTTACAGTCTGAAAAGGCAACAGAAAATGACAGCTTCATATAATCAGCACATTTGCACTTGGCTCGGCTTGATTTGTTAGCACACTGTTTGTACTTTCCAGATTTCTGTGGAAAAAATATCCATTGATCTAAAACTGCAAAATCAAAGTATGACTAAACAGTGATCTGGTTTTTAAGTCAGTGACATTTTTTGACTATCATTTATTCACATGTAGGCTCCTAAATGGTAGAATAGCGATGGAAAGGGATTTGCAACTGCTTTTCATTATTATGTGACTTGTAATTTATGAATATACTTGTATATTAACATTGTACATGAACATAATGCATAGCAGCAAGGTATTTTAAGCTTATTTAAGTCTTAAAATCATGGCATTCAAAGGACAAAAATTCAAAGGATAAAAATGATTAATAACCAAAACTTACTTTTGATCCTTCAAAATAATCTCTCATTCTAGGTTTACTTGGATCTGCATTATAAAAATTATCTGTGAGTGGAACAGCAATTCCCATTACAGACGGTGGTCTGTAGTTCACCTACATTAACAATAACAACAAAAACTGTTGGAGAATACGAAGAGTACTTCAGCTTCCTTTTTCTAATCCCAAACTCCTATTTACTAGTATCATTGGCAAATGATTCCTTGATTGATTCCTATGAAATTACCCTGATTCCACTGAAAGTGGAATATATTTAAATATTGTGCTAGAAATCCCAGTCTTTAATATAATTTACATAATCAAATATGCATGTGAAGGAGATCCCCCCCCCTGAAAAAACATTAGCCAGCTAGTTGTTACTCATGTCTGTAATTATAATGAAGTGTTGTAACTCCCAGGGAGTTTACGGATATAGTAATTTCTTCAAAAGCAAAGTGTGAGGTCAACAAACCAACAAACCTCAAATAAAGAATAGCAAAACAAAATCTCTACCTACATATAAGGGATAGGGGGCCACAGTGTTGCTACTAAACCCACAGGTTTTTTAATTTACCAGACTATTGAGGGCAATCTAGTTCATCGAAGGCAAATGAATTGCCTTCAGGAAATACATATACAAACTATCCACCCAATCCACACAATAAAGAGGGAATAGGTACACATATACAATTTATTATTTACTGTTTATTTTTAAAAAATTATTATTATATGTATATGAAATCTTAATCTGTTCACCGCCCTGAGTCCTTCGGGAGAAGGGCGGTATATAAATTCAATAAATAAATAAATAAATAAATAAATAAATAAATAAATAAATAAATACAAGTCAAATAAAGGATACAGAACTTTACACAAAGTTTAAGTGTGACACACCCATTTGCTTCCCATCACCCCTGGACTTTCACTCCATTTCACTCTTGGGACCTAGGAACTGCTCTTCTGGGATTCCAAGAATCCTGCTGGAGTTCTGAAGCTTAGCTATGAATCTGTGACCTAAAATTGATGGGATCACCTCGGCTTTTCTATATTCCTGGAGTCTGGAGATGCAAAGGAAATTAGAAGGGCATAGTTGGTTCTGATGGATCCAAAACCAGGGCTAGATCTGAGTTGTCCTCTACAAAGAAGTTGAAAAATATGGCTTGCAGCACTTTCCATTTGGGCTTCAAAAGAAGCTTCAAAATGTGCAGGAGGGGAAAAAAATGTAACACTGGAATAGGCATAACTACTTTAAACTTTCACATTATGCTGCTATTTGCTGGGGATTAAATCCAAACATTGCACAGTCCTAATGTTTTGTGACAAATAGCTTTGACCAAGAACTTTGCAGTGGCTGGATTTCTGCATTCACTATAAAATATGATTGTATGGCTAGGGCAACAGAGGCAAAGATCACGGTTTGCAAAAAAATGGTTTGCAAGAAAACACAAGATGGGAGATGTTCAGAATTTTTAAAATGATATTCCTGAACAAATTTATTTGTGGCTGGCTTTCAATAAAAAGTACTAAAAACAGTTAAAATTAGAAAAAATGAATAGAAAAGTTAAAAACCAAGATGATGGGAGGCCTGGGAATCTTCTCTACAGTCAGACACCCCAAGGCCAAGCAACAGAGTCCAATTCTTAGGCTCTGCATAAGGTCAGGAGTGTTTGGGTGGACCTCACCTCTGACAGGAGAATATTCCAGAGGGAAGGGCCCAGAGCATTAAAATCTTTTTCCTGGACCCCACAAACCAAAATTTTTTGGCTGATGGGATCTGAAGTAGGCACTTTCCCCAGGATCGAGTGCGGCAAGCTAGTCCCATCACAATGAGATGATTTCTTAGATAACATACTTTATCATTGTCAGATGGCCACTGTACTTGTACCCCCCCTCCTTTTTTTTTTAACATGTGTCATGTACTTTATAACTTTTTTGCTGCCTATACTTCTTGCTTTGGTAACATCAATCAAGGTTCTCTTCAAAGTATGGTAAAAAAAAAATCAAGATGACAGTTATGAGATTGAAGCTCTGTCTGTTTTTTTTAAAAAATAATCTTTATTTACATTTGTCATTAAAAAAGAAGACAACACACCACAAGATAGAAGGCCATGATTTACAACAGGGCTGGCATATGGCACTCTGGTGGAATAACACTCCACAAAGCAAATAGTTTACCCGGCATTATATAAGGAATATCTTAATTCGAAATTGGGAGAACATCAGTAAAAAATACTATATTAAGACACCGTGCTGGATATCACCTCTAGAAGCGTTGATATATCCAAAATTATAGAACCCTGTGAAAAAAATAATGTACAAAGACTTGCTGAATGCACGAGGAGAGCTAAAGCCAAAACAGGAATTGAATTCCCAGGGACTACAATTGGATTGGTGGACCTATCTACAGATTCAATCAAAATATAAAAAAGACAGAGATAGGAAAAGTATAAATGTTGACTTGCAGGAGTTAGACAAAATCTTGATGGGCCAGGAAAAAGGCATGATTTCTAAAAGCTATAAACTATTGATGAGGTTAGAGATTGGCGACGAGATAATAAAGGATACAATGATTACCTGGGGGAAAAATTTTGGCTACTCAATTCATCTGGAAAAATGGCAAGAGATTTGGTGGGGGAATATGAAGCTAGTAGTTTCTACGGCATATAAAGAAAATATTTAGAAGATGGTATATAGATGGCATCTCTCCCCCGATAGATTGGCCAAAATGTTTACTGGACAGTCCGCCGAATGCTGGAAGTGTGGGCTTGAACGTGGCACTTATTATCACCAATGGTGGACATGCCCAGAAGCAGTAAAATTTTGGGGAAAAATAAAAAAGTGGCTCAACAAGATCTTAAACCAAGAGATTGAATGGCGACCAGAGACATGCTGGCTCGGCTCCAAACCAGAAAATATTTAAAAAGATTCATGGTACCTTGCATTACATATTATCACAGCAGCGAGATTAACATACGCTCAATTCTGGAAAGATAAAAATACCCCATCAGAGGAAGTAATTATAAAGAAGATTTTGGATTGTGCGGAAGCAGATAAATTGACTAAAAGACTGAAAGATAGAGACCAAACACAAACATGTTTATCTTGGGAAAAACTATATATCTGGCTATCAAAGAGGAAACTATAATCCCAAACTAGATTAGGAGTCGTATTTATTGAAGAATTTATATGATACAAGTAAAGTGAGGTCGGATAGACCTAATTGATTTATAAATGTAAATTAGGTTGTTCTGCCTCCCCCGGAATGTAACATAGATATATTGTACCAAATATTAAGTTATTAAGGTCGAAGCTCTGTCTGTTTTTTATGTGCATTGCACACACTGTACACATACAAATATGAGCAGAGTTTCAGCAACCCCTTGTAGCCGCCATCTTGACCTTTTTGATCTCACCTTGGAAAACAACACTGCACCAACTGAGATTTTTTCCTAACGTCTAGCTTCCATATGGAGAATCAGGAAGACTAGCTACTACTGGAATGATTGTCCACTGAAGATTGTCCAATTCTCTCAACCTTGTTTACCTCCTAATTACACTTGATAGGTTGCTAAGCAACGCTATCTCACAAATAAGCAAAGCTATATTCAGCTATATCTTTACCCATGGCAAATTTGCTATAGTTTCCTTATCCTTTTTAAAAAGTAATAGTTCAGTTCTTAATTAAAGGAATGGTTACAATGAAATTCAGTGCCATACTTTGATGCCAGGTGTCTGATTAGGTCCATCTCTGAAACAGTGGTGGCCAGAGACCATATTGCTACATCTTTGTTTCCCCCTGTCTAGAGCATTTTAAAAATTCTTCAGTATCCTTACCGGCAGAACCTTCAAATATTTACTAATCTCTGAATTATTGTACCCGAAGGTATTCTCTGGAGACAGCCAGTCGGATGGAGACAGTTTATAAGGTAGAACATAGTGTGTTACTTTAAGGTAGGAGCAGGAACTCTTCAAGGTTAATATAATACATACAACATCACATAAGAGACTGGCATATGGCATAACCACAGCTACGGTAGTTTTACCCTAGGGATGATAATTAAAAAGCATAATATTAATTTGCCCCAACATAAAATAAATAATTATTATCCCATCATAAGGCTATAACTACAAAAGCTCAACCATTAAAATGGTTAAATATCTATGCTGTCTTTCATTACAATAGTTCAAGAATTCTAGGTGGGAGAAATATATCTTCAGTGGCGACATTATTTGTACATTGAAATACAGCAAATATAATGTATGCATTTTAAGAGAATCTTTCCAGTCAGCTAAAAAGAGAAACAATAACACAAAAGTTATCCATTTAAAAAAGTATATATTGTTGCTTTCAGGAATCTTGCAGTGCAGTCCTAGAAATACTATGAATTTAATTGGGCACAAAGACAGTACCTGTCACAGTCCAGTAGTTGGACTGGAACAGATGAATTCCTGCCTTCATACAAACTTCTTCAGGCATTCTCCTAGAGGGCAGTGGCTTATGTAGGGAGACAGTGGTGGGTTGCTCTTGGTCTGGTCTGGTTCTTACAAACTGGCAGTAAAATCAGTGGGAGGCTTCAGCCACCCATCCAGACGTCATCATGGACGATCTGCGCATGCGTAGAAGGGGTTCTGCGCATGTGCAGAATCACGTGCGCTCCCATTGCGAACTGGTAGTAAAGGTAAGTAGAGCCCACCCCTATATGGAGAGTGATGGGTCTGTACACACTGGTCACACATCCTTGCTTGAGCAGAGCAAGAAGAGTTCTGCTGGCAGTTTGCTTGAATGTGAGTAAAACTCTATATTGAATTGTGGATCCTGCTTTATTAACATATGCACTGTAATCTCATGAAAAATTATGACATGTTTAAGTACATGTGAGTTAAGTTTCCATTTAAGCTGCATGGTTTCCACCTGAGAAAATCTGCAGGGACCAAAGAAAGGAAAATATCTGTTTGCGAGGCGCTGTCTTATACATTTAAGCATTTCTGGTCTGTTTTGATACTATTAATCATAGCATCTTGTGGACCACCTGCATTGTTTTGTCGTAGTTCTGCTCATTACTTCTGAATGGTTTCTATCTGTTGCAGTGGAGAAGGAGAGGTTGTCCCATAGCTCCTCATTAAGGTGCACATCAACCCCTTGCTTTGTAACATTTATATGAAATCACTGGAAGAGCCATTCAATGTGCTGATGGACTATGCTATGCTATGCTGTGCTGTGCTGTGCTGTGCTGTGCTGTGCTGTGCTATACTTTATACTATACTATACTAATACTAATACTAATACTAGTACTAGTACTAATATTAATGCTATGCTATGCTATGCTATGCTATGCTATGCTATGCTATGCTATGCTATGCTATGCTATGCTATGCTATGCTATGCTATGCTATGCTATCAGGGGTGAAATGTTCCCGATTCGGACCAGATCAGGCGATCCAGTAGTGATGGCAGTGGGTAGTTCGGAGAACCGGTAGCAAAAATCCTGCCCCCTCCCCCACCCATGCCCACCCAATCGCCCGGTCCTCACTTGCCCACTTGGCAGCTTGCTGTTTCTTTCAGGTTCGCTTGCTTTTCCTGCCTTGCTTTGGCTGCTGCAATCCATTGCATCAGCTAACAACTCAATCTGCCTACCTGCAATGAATCCAACTGGTGAGCAACTCTATCTGCCTGCCTGCCTGCCTTGTGCCTTCAATTTGGTAAGTAACTGGGGGTTTTTTTTTGGGGGGGGGGAGGAGCTTTAAAAAAAAAAGTTCATTAGGTTCTTTTTTTAGGAGGGTTTTTTTTAGACAGCAATTTAAAGTTAAGGAAGTTTTAAATTTAGCTGCTTTTATCTAAAAATATAAATAAAATAAAATAATAAAATAAAATATTTGTGCAGCTTTCTGAGATTTGGTGTGTTTCTGTAGTGTTTCACTCTAACTACACAAACACACAAAATCTCACAAAGCTGTATGTGGCACACAGTAAACTCTATCAAATAGTTGAGCAAAACAGTTTGTGTATTACCTGTTCAAAAAATTTACTGCGAACAATGATATTGAATACATAACTATGATTATCATCCCAGTAATCTGCTGCAGTCATATCCAGTAGATTAGGCCTTCCAATTAGAACTCTCATCATATACTGATGAAACACTATGAAAGCTGTGGATTGAAACAACCATGAAAATTATATTGATTGCAATAAGGGAGCAAAACACTTAAAAATTAAAAACACTTAAAAATTCAATGGTAAGAAAAGATTTTACACATAGGCAAGCAAAATCAAATGTACAGTACAGGTATAGAATAGGTGGAACATCAATAGAAGCAACTGTGAGTGATCTAGGACTCCTATTAGACAACCACTTAAATATGAGCCAGCAGTGTGGCAGTGTGCCAATGCATTCCTAGGCATTCCTAGGCTACATTAACAGAGGAATAGACCAGTGGTGGGCTACTGGTTCGCTCACGTATGCACCATTGCTTCATGCGCACACACAAACTCATCTAGGATGGACAGGTGTTTTCTTACCATTTTTTTTGCCTATTTTAACTTGTATTCCTATTTATGGTACTGTTTTTGATAGGTTGGACTGTTTTTTCCTTTAGTGTAAAGACAGATGCAAAAAATGAATTAAGCAGTTCTGCTTTCTCTCTCTTGCATATCAATTTCTTGCCATTTTCTCCCATTAATGGACCAATAGTTTCCTTGACTTTTTTCTTGTTTTTTACATGTTGAAAGACGCTTTTTTGTTATTTATTTCTTTTGTCACAAGCCTTAGTTTATTTTGAGCCTTAGCTTTCCTGACTTCATCTTTATAGGCTCGAGATATTCTGTCTTAGTTATGTACCTGTCTTTTCACCTTTTATACTTGTCTTTTTTGTGCTCAGTTTATCAGAGAACTCTTTGTGCAGGCATGCTGGTTTTTTTGAGAGCTGTTATTTTTCTTCTTCATTGGAATTGTGTTAGACTGGGCTTTTGTAATCTCATTTTTCAAAATTTCCCAGGCTTCTTTTCCAAAGCACTAGAAGACAGGACAAGAAGTAATGGACGGAAGCTAATCAAGGGAGATACAACCTAGAACTAAGGAGAAATTTCCTGACAGTGAGAACAATTAACCAGTGAAACAGCTTGCCTTTAAAAGTTGTGGGTGCTCCATCACTAGAGATTTTTAAGAGATTGGACAGCCATTTGTCCAAAATGGTATAGGGTCTCTTGCTTGAGTAGGGGCTTGGACTAGAAGACCTCTGAGATCCCTTGCAACTCTGTTATTCTGTTACTCTATACCATACCATAAAAAATAAGAGCACTTGTTTCTATTTCATTAAACTGAAAGGATTGGAAAGATGCATTGTGCTTGACAGAGATCTAACATAGCTAGGTGATGTTGTCTATGGAAACTATAATGCCAGCCCATCTCTTTCACTAATTTCTTTTAAGTACTACAGGTACTCTTCATTTAATGAGTGCCTTTTGTAGCAATTGTTCACAATTACAATGATGAACATTTTACAAGTAATCTTACAATTATGACCTTCACAGGCCTGTAAAACAAAGGAAAGCTGAAGTAAGATCACAAACACAATAACAGCTTTAGTTAACAACTATTTTGTTTAACAACCCAATTGCCTGTCCCAATTGTGGTCAATAAATAAGAACTGCCAGTATTGCCTATTTAAATCCTACTGATTCTAGTTACCTATGCTAATAATTTTATTATTATAATCTTACATTAAAATGATAAGAGCTTGGAAGGCAATTAATGATTAATTAGGCAAGGATAGCATTTTCCCCCAGTGTAGAATCAATCACCATCTAAGAAATTTTGCTTTAGAAGGTTGTAGTGGGGGCCAGGGATGAAATTTTTCAGCCTTTTCTACAGATTGAAAAACAGATAAATGAATTATGCATTTCAGAGCCTGATATTTCTATTGTGAACATTTTAAAGATAAAAAAGGCAGAGCTGCCTACCCATGAATAGCAGTGAATATTTGCACTGAGGTTAGTAAAAACATACATTTAACTTAAATTAATACTTTCATGCTTTAAAAACCTATTGTACGTATATTTATAACACACTGAGAGTTAAAAAAGAGAGAAAGATACATGCATGATTCCAGTGGTCTTACCAGTATTAACTGGAGTTACTCTGAATGAAAAACTCAATTGTTGCCCAAGATCCAGGTATTTAATGGCATGGAGTGGTAGATCATCAAACTGTTGTACTATATGTCTACATGTGTCAACTACAATTTTCCATTTTCTACCGTTTGTTGTGCCAAAGTCATACATAAACCACTCATCAGGTGGAAAAGAGTAGTTTAGAAGCATTTTTTCAGGCAAAGTGGTAATTCCTAAAGCGTTAAGATCATCCAACACCTCGGTGATAAAGAAACTGCTAGTGCCTGGAATCACCACTGTCTTTTCAACATCACTTGCCTTAAATACATTAGTACCTGGAAAAAAAATCACACACAGAGAGACACAACTGTCATTAAAAATGAGTTGGCATTATAATGAATAAGGTTAAGTAATTGCCTGACATCTGCCAGTTTCACTTAGTATAAGGAACCTTAGATTTTATACCTTAATTAACAATAAAAGACACATTCTCTGCAAAGTAACCAATGAACTATTGAGGATAGCCCACAACCAACTAAAACACTGTAGCCCAAACTGACAAAAGCACTCCAAGTGTCAATATTACCTGGATTTTTTTAGGCTTCATTATCAGCCTTTTAATAAAGGTGATAATTAGCATTATTAGCATGGCATCTGTGACTCCTTCTGGAGTTCGGGAAACCAGTAGCCACTGGAAATAAAGTTGTAATTCAACAAAAATAATTTTTTCAGACTCAGAAATGCAAAGATATATGAATAAAACAAAGGCTGATGCATGTTTGAAGGAGGCAGACAACCAAGGAGCCAAGAGGAGGTAAATGCTAGCTGATAATCGCTTGGGAGAGAACACAATGTAAAGAAATGGTACAGGGGAACAGCACTCCTGAGGAGCCAATTGGGGTTCGGGATCCAGTTGTGTAACCTATACATCCATCAGGAGACAGCCAGTAGTCACAGTGTGCACAGGAATGTGGACAAATATACAGGTACCTTTTACAGGAGAAGTGATGGTTGGAGCCTTATTCTTTTTGACTTGAGACTGCTGGAGGCAGTGGAGGCAGTCTGAATGCAAACAGAATAGACCCACCCCTGCCAAATGAACTTTTGGATCCCATGGGCTGAAATGACTGAGTGACAAGTGGACCAGATGATGGTTGTAAAGACTATACTCTTCACTCCTTCCCTTGATCTGCCATCCCCATCCTACTTCTGAAGGATTAATGATGATCTGATTCTGGTCTTTCATCCTCAGGAAGGAGCTGTGGGGGTGCAGTGCAGTGCAAAACCTGCAATCATGCAATTAGATACACAAGAGGGAATGTACAGCCATGGGGATAAAGTGGGGAAGCCTCAAAGGTTACCCACCTTCTGAGAAAATCAACTAGACTGCAGGCAATGGTGTCACATGAAAAAGAACAAATCAAGACACAGCTCCTACCTAAAGCAGGGCTTTATGGAGAATAGGGAATTGATCAGGAAGACCTGACATTTACTGCTTGCCATTTTTTCCTGGGTCCTGGGAAATTTAGTTCAAAAGTCTCAGCGTAATAAACACCTGAGAGAATTTGCAGGATTTGGCTCCCTGATCAGGTTGAGGAAACATTGAATGTGTGTTTGAGAAACCATAATTTGGAATTTTACAATGTTTTCAAGAGATTTGTTAAGTTGGAACTTGACCAATGATATCTAGCTGAAATGGAATATCATTCATTTTGTATAACAAAAAATATGGCTTTTAACATTATAAGCATAACAATTTTTTCTTATTCTTATAGAATTTCCAAAGAATTTCAGATACCACAGTAGTACACTTAATACATTAAAAAGTATAGCTGTTCAGAATTTAGAAAATGCTGATATTTAAGAAAAATACTGAAGGGGTATGACTCACATAAGCAAATTCAGAACCAAAAGTTCTTCATTATCGAATGATTGACATACCTGCAGTACTAAGTACAAGTTGATATACGGTAGTGGTAGAATTAGTAGGTAGAATGGTTAAAGTATTTGCTGTACAAGGGCTGTCAGTTACAGATTCAATAGGAAAATGTTCCAGAACATCTACCAAGATAGATGATACAATTCCTTTAGGATTCATACGTGGGAAGATTGTGTTAATTACACCTGATCCTCCTGGCCTTAAAAAAACAGAAAATATTATTGTCTTGATAGTTTTGTCCAATTGCATTTTATATGTACCACAATTATAGCTTGTCATATGGCATTCTTCTCTCAGAAACCTTCTAGGTTTGATCCTGTTTTCTGCTTTGGGGTAGCATGTGTTTCTGCTGCTAACAGCTGTCTTCTAAGGGGCTCCCATTGGGGGAAATAACTAATCCTTGATTCTATATAGTATTATAAGAGGAGGTGCTTGATCTTTAATATTCAGATTAAAAAACTCTGGAACAAGCACCATGATGAATAAACTCATTCTCTGTTCATTGGGGTTTAGTGGAGTTCAGCAGGATGTCAAGTTTAAGGGCCTCTCCATACTTTTCACTGCTGCTATATCCTCATAGGATTTGTGGCCTTGTTTTTCCTCCTGAATTCTACTGTGCATAAGATAAGGGACAAAGCTTGAGGAAGAGGAAGGTAAGTTTGAAATCATTTGTCCTTGACATGTCATAAGGTAACATTTTATCAATAAGTTTTAAGAATTGACAGGGGGTTGTATCTTAGAATTCTGATTCTTGGCTATTAGAGGTAGGTAGAACTTTGAAAGGACCTATGTCAGAATGAAGCTCTAACACAGTTTGTTTTAAATCTTCCAGCCTTCAAAGAATATCAATTTGTTCTTCCTCAGGAAATTGTCTTAAAGAGTTTTGATTTAAAGTTTCCTCTATAAACTGTTCAGATTATGACCTTATTAAATATTTACTAGGAGTCATAATACCTTTCTTTTTCAAAGTCGCTGTATCAGGCACATTGTGGCCATCAGTGTTCTGTTCCATTTTATGGGAAATTGGCTTGATATTATTCCCGGACTTTTTATTAAACAGCCGGGTTCTAATATATTGGTCAAACTCCATATTTCGGATAGATCTGATATTTCTGTTCCATTTTATGGGAAATTGGCTTGATATTATTCCCGGGTTCTAATATATTGGTCAAACTCCATATTTCGGATAGAATTGAAAACACTCCCATGAATTTCCTTACTTTAAGTAACATTAATATAAATTGAACTTTTGTATTTAATTATAACTCTATAAGTACTGAAACGTCTTGCAAAACCTCTCAATAACTTCCATTTATCTGCAACATTTGGCTATGGGGAAGCTGACTCAGAGAACATATTGCTTTATGGGAGACTCATTATCTTTTGGAATGAAGAGGTTTTTTTCCTTGTACATTTGACTTATACATTGACTACCGTGCTGATTGTATCAAAAGTAAGTCCCACAAACCACATCCTAACATTCAACCCCCCATCATCCAAAACTAGACACGCACGCCTCTAACTTCAATACCAACCGCTACTGATCTTAAATGCAAGCTACTTAACACAAGAAGCCTCGTAAACAAAATGCCTGAATTTCTCCTCTTACTAAATATGGCTATATTCAACATTATATTTATCTGCGAAACGTGGCTGAATGCATCCCTTCCTGACTCCATTACCATAGTAAGAGACTATCATGTTTACTGGTCCGATCGTGAAATCCGTAGAGCAGGTGGTATTGCTATCTTCTATAAAAAGTCCCTAAATCTAAAAAATATTCAAGTTGCACAGGAACTCACTCTTCCTGAGACCATCGTCTGCGAGCTGTCCATAAATACTACATTTCACTTCTTACTATGTTACAGAGCCCCTGACTATGACCTCGTACATGTGAACAAGTTAACTTCACTACTAACATGGGCAGCCTCCTGCCCACACCCTCTTATCTTTCTTGGTGACCTCAATCTACCATTTATTAATTGGACCCTAAACGAATGTACAACTGAACCCATACATGCAGTCCTGTACAATGCTGTTACTAATCTGGGACTGGATCAACTAGTAACTAACAATACTAGACTGAACAACTGCCTTGATCTCATCTTCTGCAACAGTTTAAACTCAATTTATGGACTACAAATAAAAGAACCATTCTCCAACAGTGACCAAAGCATGATTGACTTTTGTTTCAATATACGTCCTTACAAAAATAATCATAATTATGGGATCTGCAATTATAACTTTAAAAAAGCCAACTATGATCTCATAGACACCGACCTCTCATCTCTTGATTGACAAATTCTATTCACTAGCTGTAATACTGCCAAAGACCATTATAACATTTTTTTGCTCAAAATCAAAAGAGTCATTAAACTATATGTACCACTAATAACCCCCAAAACCAGAAAAAACAAATTACCCATAACAATAAGGAAGCTCCAATCCCAAAAAAAAATATCTTTGGCGAAAAAACAAACTAGCTATGTAGCTAACTTTAAAAGCCACTGCAAAAACGTATGCCACCAGATAAAGACTGAATGCATCAATTATCACATCAAACAAGAGGAAAACCTTCTGCGCACAAAATCCACCTGTACCTTCTATAATTTTGTAAACAACAAACTTAAAGACTCGAGATCCATCCCACCCCTAAAAAGACCTAACAGTAAAGACTGTAATGATGAAGCCGTTAAAGCCAACCTCTTTAACACATTCTTTGGCTCAGTCTTTCTAAACAGCAATGTTTACAATATTGGAGTCATGTCCAATATTTCCTTAGTCGTATCACAGATAATTACAACGATTTAATACATATCGATTTTACAGAAGACAACGTTGAAAAGGCACCACGTAGTCTAAAACCATCTCTATCTATTTTACCTGATGGACTATGTGCCTACTTCTTAAAAAAGCTTTCCACTGCCATAGCAGAACCTCTAAGCATAATCTTTGAAAAATCTTTCAGGACCAGCTCCTTCCCCAACCTATGGTCACTAGCCACGGTCATCCCTATCTTCAAAAAGGAGACCCCAATCTAATTGAAAATTACAGACCAATCTCTTTATGTTGTGTCACCTGCAAAGTCACGGAATCAATTGTAAACCAATCCATTACCCTTCACTTAGAGATAAACAATTACTCTCTAACAAACAATTTGGTTTCAGGAAAAATTTATCCTGTAATCTGCAACTCCTACATTGCAAAAACATATGGATTACACAACTCGATCAGGGCAAAGCAGTAGACGCAATTTACATAGACTTCTGTAAAGCCTTTGTTTCAGTGGTACATGCCAAACTACTTCTAAAACTAAAATCTTCTGGCATTTCTAGACTCCTGCATAATTGGATAACTGTGTTCCTGTCAAACAGGCAACAAGTGGTCAAAATAGGGAGCACCCTATCAAATCTTGCACCTGTTAACAGTGGTGTCCCCCAAGGCAGTGTTTAGGACCAACACTCTTTATACTTTACATAAATGACCTTTGCGATCATATTATAGGCAACTGTGTTCTCTTCGCTGATGATGTAAAACTATTCAACACCACCGACAATGCTGCTACTCTTCAAAAAGACCTTGATTATGTGTCAGAGTAGTCAAACAATTGGCAACTCCAAATCTCAACCAACAAATGCTCTGTCTTACACATTGGCAAAAAAAAAATCAGAACACAAAATACAAGCTAGGTGGACATATAGCATCCTGAACCAAAACCAAATAAATCGTATTATACTTTACCATGGTGTACAAATTAGGCCTCTATACTCTAATAAAAAAAAATGTTAAGGGGGTCTTGTATAATCTCAATTCTGCATTACTGGAATAATTTAATTTCAGATGCTGACAAATATGATTTCATTTTAAAATTATTTGTGCCAGGTCTGTTAATACTTGCCAGGTATATTACAAGTTCTGTCCCTTAAATCTGTATTTTAAGAATGAGTGCTATTTATTTTTTTTAGGAAACAGACAATGTTTTAAAATTCATAATACCGGAGTAATTTTAAAAAAAGTAGAATAATTTAAATACTATTGGTATTTACAGATAATCTATGCGCTTTCTATTTTGTAAGTTGGTGAATGTTGGCATAGTCTCTGGTGGCCCGTAGTGAAAAAATAGCATTTGCTCTTCAGTAACATAATGTGGAGATAAAGGACCATCAAAACCTAAATCCGTCTCCTGAAACAAAGTGAAGAAGTAATTAGTTGATTTCTTCATTTAGATGTACAAATTTTTAACTATTTTAGGGAAAAAATCTAAAGGGTTCTTGGTCAACAATATGACATAGTACATGTACATTCATGTCTCCAGGCATAGACTACTCATTCTTAGATTCAATCCATATTCAATTTTAATTTATTCACAACCAATTGATCCTTGATCCTGTCTCTTCTTTTTTGCCATGCAGATTCCATTTAAGTAATTCATTGTCACTTCATTCAATTTTCTTTTATGTGTCTTCAGACACCTTATAAAAATATTCAACACTGGAACATGAATCAAAGCAACAGCAGTTAAGATTGTTAAGTCCATGCCCATTATTATTATTTTTTTAAAGGAAGAGGTAAAATATACATTCTGTAAGAGAGAGTGAGTTCACAGTAATAGAACCAACTCAGTAAAAGCTATTTTGTTGTACCCATCTGTTTAACAAATATAACATTGGGATAATCTATGTAGCTGATATCAAGGGTATGACAATCTCATTTAAACATGAACGGCTGTGACAAAATCATCTTGTTTTACATAGGGTTCATGATTATGGCTCATGAATCAGCCAAAGTTGATAGAAAGCATTCCTGGTGGTAAGTCAGTACATGTCATCATCATCAGTAGCTTCAAAACCACAATAATCCTAAATGTTCACCTGGTCCTTTAATGGAAAAAGATCCTGCTCTGACATGTATTTATACTTGCAGCAGAAGGTTTGCCCACCAGAGTATTAAAATAACTTAGATTTAGAAGCGAGGAGCAAGGTGGCCAGTTTTCTGATGCTGTCAAATTGTTCAGATCAATAAAATAAAAGATGAATTGCAAAAGTCCAGTGATGAAAATTTAAAGCAAGCAAATGTAAAGTGATGCACGCTCATCCATAAACCTCTGATTTCATATGTGCAGTAGTCCAGAGCTGATAGTAAAATCAGAAAATGGATATTAAACCCTTGGTTAACAGATCAACGAAAATGTCAAGCTACTTTCCAATGGCAAAGCCAAATCCCACACGTGGAGTTATTAGAAAAGAAAGTGTAAATAAAACTGCTAGTTCAGTGATACTTATATAAATATAGAGTGTGATGACTCTTGAAACACTGTATATTTTTGTGGAGCCTGCATCTCCAAAAGGATATTGATATCACAGCATGATAGTAGGAGCATTTCGACAGGCATTCTAAAGAATTAATGGGAGCTAGTGTGGATTTATAACAAATAAATCATATTAGACACGGTTGTAAATTAAGAACTACGTGTACTGGCAGGCACGCTGCTCAGTTGTATATCTGAGCAGACAGATGGAATCTTTGCAGGTTATGACCATTCCAGTGTTCTTCTAAAGTCATGTTTGATGTGTCATATCCAGGCACAAGAAGAATTCTAAGGGAATTTAAATCTTAAAATTATATTATGTGTTACAGAACTCAACTACAAATTTAATAGTTGCTGGCAATACTTAAGAAATGGATATGATTCAATAAAAGCCAACAATTTCTAAAACTCTCATTAGTTTCTAAGAAATCTCTAATTCTTTCAATAAGAATAGAATAGAATAGAATAGAATAGAATAGAATAGAATAGAATAGAATAGAATAGAATAGAATAGAATAGAATAGAATAGAATAGAATAGAATAACAGTGTTGGAAGAGACCTTGGAGGTCTTCTAGTCCAACCCCCTGCTTAGGCAGGAAACGCTACACCATTTAAGACAAATGGTTATCCAACTTCTTCTTAAAAACTTCCAGTGTTAACTGATTAATTGTTCTAACTGTCAGGAAATTTCTCCTTAGTTCTAGGTTGCTTCTCTCCTTGATTAGTTTCCACCCATTGCTTCTTGTCCTATCCTCAGGTGCTTTGGAGAATAGCTTGACTCCTTTTCTTTGTGGCAGCCCCTGAGATATTGGAACACTGCTATCATGTCTCCACTAGTCCTTCTCTTCATTAAACTAGACATACCCAGTTCCTGCAACCATTCTTCATATGTTTTAGCCTCCAGTCCCTTAATCATCTTTGTTGCTCTTCTCTGCACTCTTTCTAGAGTCTCCACATCTTTTTTACATCGTTGCAACCAAAACTGAATGCAGTATTCCAAGTGTGACCTTATCAAGGTATTATAAAGTGGTATTAACACTTCACATGATCTTGATTCTATCCCTCTGTTTATGCAGCCTAGAACTGTGTTGACTTTTTTGGCAACTGCTGCACACTGCTGGCTCATATTTAAATGATTGGATAAGGATAAGGATAAGGATAAGGATAATTTTATTTCTCTCCCGAAGGACTCGGGGCGGTGTACAGCCAGGTAAAAACACAATACAAATATCACAATTTAAATTAAAAAAATTATTAAAAGTATTACATTTAAGGCCAATTAACTAAAAAACCCAAAAATTTAAAAATTCCAAATTTAAAACTCAATTTATGAAGCTAGCCCTGCCTGTCGGAAGAGCAGGGTCTTAAGAGCACAGCAGAAAACTTGGGGTCAGAGATCTTGCATATGTCCGGGGGCAGTTCATTCCAAAGGGCAGGGGCTCCCACAGAGGAGGCTCTCACCCTGGGTGTCTCCAGCTGACATAATTTGGCCGACGGCACCCTGAGGAGTCCTTCTCTGTGGGAGCAAACTGGAAGGTGGGAGGCTATTGGTGGCAGAAGGCGGTCTCGTAGGTACCCAGGTCCTGAGCCATGGAGCGCTTTAAAGGTGATAACCAACACCTTGAATCGCACCCGGAAGACCACTGGGAGCCACTGCAGCTCGCACAGGAAAGGTGTTACATGGGCGCAACGAGTTGCACCCATAATTACCTGCACGGCTGCATTCTGGACCAATTGGAGCCTCCGAGTGCTCTTCAAGGGGAGCCCCATGTAGAGAGCATTACAGTAGTCCAGCCGGGAGGTAACAAGGGCGTGAATGACTGTGCGCAAAGCATCCCAGTCCAGAAAGGGACACAACTGGCAAATCGGGCGAACCTGATAAAAAGCCCCCCTGGCCATGGCCGTCATATGCTCTTCTAAAGACAGCCATGCATCCAGGAGGACGCCCAGATTGCGAGCCCTCTCTGTGGGGGGTAGGGATTCACCCCCTATAGACAGCGATGGCGTCAGCTGACTATACCGGGATACGGGTAGCCACAGCCACTCGGTCTTGGAACGGTTGAGTCTGAACCTATTTCTCCCCATCCAGACCCTCCAGGCAGCGGGACATCACGTAAAGGGCATCATTGGAGTGGCCTGGGGTGGAGATGTACAGCTGAGTGTCATCAGCGTACTGATGTACCCTCACCCCAAAACCACAGATGATCTCGCCCAGCGGCTTCACACAAATGTTGAACAGAAGGGGCGAGTGGACCGACCCTTGCAGCACCCCCCAAGTGAGGCGCCTCGAGATCGACCTCTGCCCCCCCTGCCAACACAAACTGCAAGCGGTCGGAGAGGAAGGAGGAGAACCACCGCAGCATGGTGCCTCCTATTCCTAACCTTCTCAACCGCTGCAGCATGATACCATGGTCGATGGTATCAAAAGCCATTGAGAGATCTAATAGGACCAGAACAGAGGAGCAACCTCCTTCAAAGATCATCCACCAATGCGACCAATGTCATTTCCATGCTGTACCCCCGTCTGAAGCCCGACTAATAAGGGTCCAGATAGACAGCTTCATCCAGGTACTGGTGGAGCTGTCATGCCATCACACTCTCAACAACCTTCGCCACAAAGTGAAGGTTGGAGACCGGACGATAATTTGCTACTACAGCCGGGTCCAGGGAAGGCTTCTTGAGTAGAGGCCTCACCACCACCTCCTTCAAGGCGGCAGGAAAGGTCCCCTCACTCAGAGAAGCATTTATAATCCCCTGGAGCCAGCCTTGTGTAACCTCTTGGGAGGCCAATACCAACCAGGAGGGACACGGGTCCAATAAACATGTGGCAGTACTAAGCCTTCCCAGAATCCTGTCCATGTCCTCGGGAGTCACAGGGTCAAACTCTTCCCAGATAATGTTCTCAAGACCTAGCCCCATCTCACCCCCTGGACTCACCCAGTTGGAGTCCAAGCCTTCCTGAATCCGAGCAACTTTATCATGCAGGAACTGCACAAACTCCCCTGAAGAAGGGAATGGGTCACCCTAAACAGAGCGGCTGGGCGGTTCTTTGCAGATGCGATAAGAGCAGAAAAATAGTTAAATTTCGCCGCTTTTATCACCACTAGGTAGGTCTTGATATAAGACCTCACCAGTGTTTGGTCGGAATCAGATTGACTAGTCCTCCAGACACTCTCTAGGCATCTTTTCTGATGTTTCATCTCTCTCAGCTCCTCGGAGAACCGAGGAGCCAATTGAGATCGACATCGGGTCAGAGGCCACAAAGGCATGATGCGGTCTAAAGCCCTGGCGGCTGCCCTATCCCAGGCGGCCACCAGGTCTTCAGTCGAGTCATGTGCCAGAGTTTCAGTAAATGGCCCAAGCTCCATCAGGAACCTATCAGGGTCCATCAGGCGCCTGGGACGGAACCACCTGGTTGGTTCCGTCTCTTTGCGGCAAGAGTAAGTGGCTCGAAAGTCTAAGTGAAGGAGGGAATCATCTGTCCATGACAAGGGCTTAATATCTAAATCCCCTATTCCTAGATCATTCAACCACTGACCAGAGACAAAAATCAAGTCCAGAGTGTGTCCTCCTGTGTGAGTGGGGCCTTGACCTAACTGGGTCAGGTCCATGGCCGTCATGGAAGCCATGAACTCCCTAGCTGTCTCCGACAGATGGCAGGTTGAAATCCCCCGTGACAACAAGTCTGGGGTTATCCACTGCCACCCCCGGCAATAACATCGAGCAGCTCGGGTAGGGCTGCCGCCATGTGGCAGGGAGCCAGGTACGTAGTCAGCAAACCCATCTGCACCCCACGACCCCACTTCACAAAGAGGGAATCACATCCGGCTATCTGAGGAACAGTGGCCTCCCTCGGCAAAGACTTTCCCTAATAATCGTCACCACACCCCCCCGCCCCTCCCGTGGGCCCTCGGCTGATGAAATGCACAGAAACCCGTGGACACATTTCTACGAGGGGGACCCCCCCTCCTGGCCCAAGCAGGTCTCCATAATCCCTGCCAGGTCTGCACCCCCCCCAACAAAAGGTCACAAATGAGGGGGGCTTTATTAACCACCGACCTGGCATTACACAACATCTGCCGAGGACCTAGGGCCTGAGATTCTGTGCAACCCGGGAAACGAGACACGCATTGGGGGCCGGAGTACACAATCGCTCGCAAACAGTGTGTGTGTACCCCCTGAACATGATATGGCCCCTGCGTCCGCCATACCTGCCCCTCCCACTCACCATTTCAATTGAGCTGCCCTTCATCTCACCCCCCATCCCCATCCCTGTCCCCTCCGCTGCACCCATCCGACCCACCACCCCCTTCAGTGGCTATATGGGCCCCCCCAGGTCCACCTTTACAACCCCCTCCCCCCTCCTGGGTCCCCTTAAAATTTTCGTTAAAAATTTTGTTAAAAAACCTCTCAATCTATGTCCCTTAAAACCCTTAAAATCCTTAGAATCCTTGTGCCACCTCTCGGGGTCCCAAGACCCATCATTAAGATAGGTCTTTGCAAGGCCCACTGGCCACACCCAAGAATGGGGGGAATTTCTCAAGGCGACCAGGTCCGCGATTGTATAAGTTCGTAAAGTCATCCTCAAACATAGAGATGGGAATGTCAATGGTAGCGGAGGCTATCGAGATCACAGGTCAGTACTTCAAGATCTAAAGTCTAACATCCGCCCTGGCCATAGACAATAGGAGCCTGCATTCCCAGATGCCCTCTCATGGCAATAGGAAAATGACAGACGATGGTAATCTTCACTGCCCTCTCACCACAGCAAGGTTCCTAGGCCAGGTAGGAATCATCCGGGTGGGATCCATAGGTCATTGATGCTCTCCCACCGCAACACAACTTGGTCACACAACAGGTCCACAGCTGCCCTCTCACAGCGGCGGGCAACCACACCCAGAGAAACTGACCATTATAGGGCTGGAAAAATGAAGGGCAAGGGCTCTAGATGCCATCACCAGTCCAGGTGGTTGCAGCAGGAACAATCAGGGGTCAAAGCAGTAGAGATGGAACGTCCAGGCAAGGCCTTCAACCGCCTGCGACCCCCAGCTCGGCCCAACCAATTGCCCACTAGGACTCCAAGATCCCTCTCACAGTTACTATTATTGAGCAAGGTACCACATATACTAGACCTGTGCATTTTGTTTTTCTTGCCTAAATATAGAACCTTACTTTTTTCACCATTGAATTTCATTTTGTTAGATAGCACTCAATGTTCAAGACTGTCAAGATCCTTCTGTATCTTAAGCCTATCTTCTGGAGTGTTGGCTATTCCTGCTAGCTTGGTGTCATCTGCAAATTTGATGAGTTCTCCATCTATCCCCTAGTCCAAGTCATTGATGAAGATGTTGAAGAGTACTGGGCCTAAAACAGAGCCTCGGGGTACTCCGCATACTTCCCTCCATGTAGATGCAGTTCCATTGAGGACTACATGTTGAGTGCCGTTGGTCAGCCAGTTACAAATCCATCAGGTGGTGATGCTTTCTACCCACATTTTTCTACTTTATCTAGTAGTAGGTTATAGTCTACTTTATCAAATGCCTTACTGAAAATAAGTTTTGTCATAGCTTTGCGTTACCAGCTGTTCACACAATAAATTAGTTAAATCACATTTTAAACACATTTAGTATCTAGTTAGAAATAATTTCAGTGGAGTATGCATTTAGGCTGTGTGTTTTAAGGAATCACAGCTATATTATCTTTACAAAGCAAGTAAATATGCATTTCATACACTCAAACTGAATAAGCTTTACATTAGTCTAACATTTTATAAATCATCTTCAGTAGAACACCAAATAAATGATAAATATCAAACCTCCATTAAAGTGTTCATATCCACCACAGAAACTGACAAACCATCGATACTTGTGCTATTAAAACTTATATGATTTAAAATTCCCAGATGATCAAAGTACATGCTGAAAACACCAAGTGGCATTGTTGTAAGAAATGTATATGCAGTTACTCCTACAGAGAAAAAAAAAATATGTGTGCATACCTTATGTTACTATTATAAACTCTATGACTTCACACAGAAATATTTTCAAAGAGAACATTTCTTCTAATCAAACTGAGTTTGCTCTACGTAATCAGGATACAAGATATTTGATTTAGAAAGAAGTGAATGTAAATGTTTTATTCCATAGATCCATGTCAATTAAAGCAATATTTTCTAAAAAAAATGCAGCAGTGGACAAATCTACAGGTACAAAGTGCTTCACGTGGAGAAAAGAAGATTGGCAGTATTGAGGACTTAGTTTGGAGTGGTTCTATGTATTTTATAAACTGCAATTTTGACTGGTCTTTTGTCTTTGGACAGAAACTGCATATAAAATTAATGAATGAAAAACATTCAAGAGCCAATGGAAGATTGCACTGAGTTTCTTCTATTCCAGCCAATAAGGAGAGTGTGGAAAATCAACAACTGAGTTGAATGTAAAGACACCGTAATTTCCAGGAAAAAAATGGATGACAGAGAAAATGTTATTAAATCACAGCTTTTAATATAAGTTATCTCAATGCTTTGTTTGTTTGTTGCGCATACTTCTATATCACCTCAGTCATAAAACTCTAAGCATAGCAAATATATATAGTATATTACAATAACTTAAATGTTATCCAAATTATATAATCACAATCTCAACAATATAAATTCAACAACAACAACAACAACAACAACAACAACAACAATAACAACAACAACAACAACAACCTCCGAGGAGCTCTACCTTGTCGTGGTGGAGGGGCTTGCATGCTCTAGTGATCCTAAGGGCTATGCTGAACAGGTGCAACCATATCAGACAGATCTTAGGTGAAGGGCCAGACAAAATTTGCTCCACGACCCATTCAAACATGGTGAATAGAAAAAAAATGAAATTTATGCCGGCTGAACCATCGCCCGGATTAACAAGGGTTCCATTGTATGCTATGGCTCCTGGGCATTCTACACAATATGAGTTACAGGGCTCAGCTCCCTCTGCTAGGCAACCAGGGCATGGAGCTGACAAGCTACTGGAAGAAAAACCCAAAAAGCGAAAAATCTGGACTAGGGAAGAAAACATCTCTATTATGGAAGCTTACTATCAGTCTGAGCCAGCAAAACGTGGATTTCAAAAACAAATGTATCGGATTTGGAAGATGAACCACACGGACTGTGACACCAGTGAACAAAGGTTAATGGACCAACGACGTGTAATCCTAAACCACAAATTTTTCACTACAGAAGAATTAATAGCAATAGAAGAGAAAGCAATTAATGGTCTGAGTACATCAACAAAGAAGAGTAACATCAAGAATGATTTGCAGACTCAAAAGCAAATTGAGGAAAAAAGGAAGGAAGAGGATACTGGAAATGGATGAAGATAAAGAACAAGGAAGCACTGAAGAACAAACACCAACAGATAGTGCTCAATTAGCTGGAAAAATAAAGCACCAAATGGAAGATGCTGAAAGAACACGTTTGCCAAAGCTGAACCAAGTGAACCGGAAAGAATTGAGAAATGTACTAAAAAAGGTCAATGAGGCTGTGCAAACTATCCGAACCACTACATTAGCCGAAACAAACCAACTGATGTATGCAGCAGCCGTCATAACCATCAAAGAACTGGGTTTGAAAATATAAAAGAACCAAAGAGGCAAGAAGGGGAAGCCTAAGTGGAAAATTCGGTTAGAATTAAAGATCAAAAAATTAGGTGGACATTCGAGCAACTTGAAGAACCTAAGGCAAGGTCAGCTAAAGAACAAGCAGGTCAAAAGCAGCCTGGAATCAAGATATGATCTGAGGAATAAGGAGATTGCGGTAGTAATTGAAGAGCTGAAGCAGAGGGTTGTTGCCATCGCTGAAAAGATTAAAAGGTATGAAAACCGAGTAACTCAGTTCAAGGAAAACTCACAGTTCAGAGCTAATCAACACCAGTTTTATAAGAGCTTAGAAAATGGAAACGGAGTAACAACAAATGAAAAGCCTGATAAAGAGAAAGCTCTGAAATTCTGGAAGAATTTGTGGGAAAACAACAAAAAGCACAACAGAAATGCAAAATGGATCAAACAGGTTGAGGACTCTATTAAAGTGCATAAAATGGAAGACGTGAAAATAACAAAAGAAATGGTGCAAAGACAGTCAAGAAAAGTGAAGAACTGGAGTGCACCTGGACCAGATGAGCTGCATGGCTTCTAGTTAAAGGGACTTACAAGTGTGCACAAAAGATTGGCAGCCCAGATGAACCAGATCCTGAAAATGATGAATGGATGACAACTGGAAGGACATTTTTGATCCAAAAAGATAAAGAAAAAGGAAAGGACCCTGGAAAAAAGAGCCTTGATAGTACAGTGGTCTAAGCACCCTGTTATTAACACAGCTGCCTGCAATTACTGCTGGTTCGAATCTCTCCAAGGCTCAAGGTTGACTCAGCCTTCCATCCTTTCTAAGGTAGGTGAAATGAGGACCCAGTTTGTGGGGGCAATAAGCTGACTTTGTATAAATATACAAAAGTATGAAGGCTATTGCTTAATGCATTGTAAGCCGCCCTGAGTCTCCGGAGAAGGGCGGCATATAAATCAAATTAAAAAAAAAAACAAAAAAAACTATAGGCCAATCACCTGTTTGCCAACAACATACAAGCTTCTTACTGGTATCATTGCAAATCAAATCTATGGATACTTGGAAAGAAATAACTTGCTTCCTGTAGAACAGAAAGGATGCTGCAAAAACTCAAGAGGAACAAAGGATCAATTGCTGATCGACAAGCTAATCCTAAAGAACTCAAAGAAAAGACGAACCAACCTGTTCATGGCTTGGATAGACTATAAGAAAGTGTTTGATTCAGTTCCCCATAGCTGGATCAAAAAATGCCTGGAAACCTTTGGGATCAGCAGCAACATACAAAAATTCATGGAATTCAATGAACCTCTGGAAAACAAAACTTATGGCTAATGAAGAAGAACTGGGTGAAGTTGAAATTAAATGAGGCATTTTCTAGGGAGATTTCCTTTCACCCCTACTTTTTATACTCTCAATGCTACCACTGACAATCATTTTGAAGAAGATGAACTGTGGATACGAACTTGCAAAGAAAGGACTGACAATCTCGCACTTGATGTACATGGATGATTTGAAGCTTTTTGGTAAAACAAAAGCTGAACTGAATTTATTAATTGAAAACACAAAAGAATTCAGCCAAGACAGTTTGGAATTGACAAATGTACAACAATAGCAACCAAAGCAGGCAAGATCATAGAAGAGGATGGAATAGAATTAGAGAATGAAGAAATGATAAAAGCAGTAAAGTCAGAAGAAGGCTACAAGTACTTGGGGATTTTAGAGGCCTCAGACTTAATGCATAATAAAGTCAAGGAATTAACTTCAGCCAAGTACATTCGGAGAATTTGTAAGATATTAATGTCCAAACTGAGTGGAGGAAACATCATAAAAGCCATAAATACCTGGGCTATACCTGTGATTCAATACTCTGCAGGAATAATTGACTGGACCCAGATGGAGTTAGACAATTTGGACAGAAAAACAAGGAAGCTTATGACAATGAATCATGCCTTGCACCCTAAAAGTGATGTTGACCGATTATATTTACCAAGAGCAGAGAGTGGTCGAGGACTCCTACAAGTAAAGCAGACTGTGGAAGAAGAAAAACACAGCTTGAATGATTACATCCAGAAAAGTGAAGAACCAATGATTAAGAAAGTAAATAAAGGAGGCCTTTTAAAGACAACTAAAACAAAAGCAGAATATAAGAAAGAAGTAATTGAGCAGCAAGCTGAAAATTGGAAAAGCAAACCTCTGCATGGCCAATACTTGAAAAGTATTGAAGGCAAAGCTGACCAGAAACTAACTTGGAACTGGTTAAGATCAGGAGTACTGAAAAAAGAAACAGAAAGCTTTTTTTGGCAGCTCAAGAACAAGCCCTAGCCACAAACTGCATGAAGGCAAAAATTCAACACGTTACCACCAACAGCAAATGCCGCCTCTGCAATGAGAAAGACGAGAGAGTCGACTACCTGATCAGTGGGTGCAGCAAAATTTCACAAACTGACTACCTACAACACCATGACTGCGTTGCTAAGATCATTCACTGGAAATTGTGCCAGAAGTTGGGATTTGAGTACAGCAAAAACCACAGGGAACATCAGGTTGAGAAAGTTTTAGAGAATGAGAAACTCAAGATCTTGTGGGACTTCAGGATTCAGACTGACAGGCACTTGGTCCACAACACACCTGATATAACAATAGTTGAAAAGAAAAAAGTAAGCTTCATTGACATTGCTGCAGACAGGAAACATCAGTGAATGGTTAACAGCTGGGAAAACCTACTTGATACAGAAGGATCCAGTAAAAGGGGCAACACCTGCAAATTACAGGCCAATAACGTGTCTGCCAACCATGTTCAAGCTGCTGACTGGCATTATAGCTGACAGGATCTAGGACTACCTAGAAGTAAATAACATCTTGCCAGTAGAGCAGAAAGGAAACAAGTGATCTGATCCCCTTCCTTGAAAGTTGCTATAATATTTAGAGAAGGGGGGCAAAATACCAGATACCAACAAAATGTTTGTTTCTGTTGCCAGGTCTTTCTTCAATCCTGTAACTCATTTTTCAACAGCTGCCCAGGGACAGCAACTAACCTGGGCAACGACCAACCCAGTGCGGGATTCTTTTTCTGTTGCCACATCATGGTTAATGGGTTGTAAGTACTCTTAGTGTGGCTCCTCAGTCGAGATCTATCTGGCTTGGATGACCCTTCTGCTATACCCGTGATGGCGAACCTGTGACATGGGTGCCACAGGTGGCACGCGGAACCATATCTGTGGGCACGTAAGCGTTGCCCTACTCAGCTCCAGTGTGCATACACACGCCGGCCAGCTAATTTTTGAGCCTTCCGGGCCCACCTGAAGTCAGAAAATTGACTGTTTCCGGCCTCTGGAGGGCCTCCCACAGGGGGAGTGAAGGCCGTTTTCGCCCTCCCCAGGCTCCAAGAAAGTCTTTGGAGCCTGGGGAGGGTGAAAAACGGGCCTACCAGGCCCACTGTGCAATCGTGTGCCAAAAGCAGGGGTAGCGTGGGGAGGGGTCATGCACACATGTGTGTGGGAGGTCGCATTTAATTATGGGTATGGGCACACACATGTGTGACCCTCCCCCCGCATGATCCCCACTTTTGGCACGCGACAGCAAAGAGGTTAGCCATCACTGCGCTATACTTTCTGGTGGCATACTTCCAGCATAGCTCTCAACCTTAACAGAATAAATAAGCCTTTCCCCCATGACAAATGGGTATCCACATGGAGGGGATATATTCATATAGGAAGATTTTTATTGGCTGGTGTCCAGGTTGATGACAGCATCTAGCCAACCTATACCGATCTTCAAAAGCTAAGCAGGCTGAGTAGGAGCTCATCTGGTAATACTGTACTAGTTATAAGCTAGACTACAATTTAAAAAAAAAACTCAGCCCGGAGGAAAGCATTATTAAACCATTTCTATGGCTTTGACAAGAAAAGTGCAGGATTGTTTCTATTAAATCATCAGAGTTCAAACTCAATAAGTAAGTTTGAAAGAGAAAGGAAGAAAAATAAGAATGCAATATTTTATGCATCTGGTACACAGTTGTGTGGCTCCTGGGAGGTATTCAGGACTAATTACATCTGACTCTCTCTTTAAGATGATGCTATGAGTGCAAAAATGTCACATCTTGGGATTTATGATTTTTTGGCCCTATTACTCACACCATCACACTATTTACACTATTTTCTATGTATCAAATAATATTTGATATATCTGTTCAGCTGGTCTTTAGAGAGCTTAAGCTCATTAAAAGCTTACTTTTCAGACTGCCAATGTGCTTTATTTTAACAGACTAATACAGTTATTTCTTTTTATAATAAATACATTCTAATCTTTTTTAAATTGCTATTCTTCATATTTCAGTATTTGATGTTTTATTATTCTATATGTTAATGGAGAAAGACAATAATTTGCATCAGATCAGATTTTAAAAGCTTCACAATCCAAGAGTAATTTTAATCTTAAAAGAATTTCTTACCTGCTTTAGTGTAATAAATATTTGCCTTGTCTGAAACATATACAATTCCCTGAGTGTAAACACATGAATCTGCATTTACAATAGTCTCATTAATCAGTATAATCAAAGGTATAAAGGTGTTGCCTCCATCAAAAGAACCCCATATCTAAAAAAAAAGACAAAATTGAATACAATTTAAAATCACAATGACTGAAACTTTTTAATTACTTTGTTGGGGCTCAGAAGGAAGATATGGTTGGAAGGACTTAGAAATTAGGACCTTTTCTAAGAAAGAAAGAAAAAATGTCCCAGAAGATGGCAGTGTAAAGCTGTCGTAAAGAAAATGGCAAGATTATGTCCAATTTAGTCAGTAGGAGTGTGCCTGACGCCAAAGCACTTTCAGATTTATTTTTTTCATATTTTATTGAAAAGGATAAATTAAAGATTACAAGACCCTTCAAGGAGATTTTTTTTCATGATAAAGCTCTAGGACCATGAATGTGGACAAACTTGTTCAGAGTAGAATTATTGAATGCAATTTAGAATGTGATCTAAAGATAAATGTATGGTTGTAAAGGGTCCTCTATTGCCTGAGGACAATAACCAAGCAAATATATTTTGCAAGATAATAAAGACACAAACAAAAACAATACCACAGAGAAAGAAAAACAAGAGACTCCAGACAAGACCGGCATGGTTGCACAAACAGTCTCAGACAAGCTGAGGGATAAAAAGGACAAATTAAAAAAAAAATGGAAAGAGGGGCCTATATTTAGAGGAGGAAACCAGCCAATAGCCTGAATTTGTAAAGAAGGAATCAGGAAAGCTAAGCTCAGAATGAACTAAGGCTTGCAACAAATGCCAAAAATAACAAAAAGTTTCTTTCAAATATGTAAGGAGTAAGGAAAAAAAACGTCAGGAAAATGGTTGGACCACTAATGGAAGAAGATGGCAAGAAAGTACAGTCAGGAGGGAGGAAGACTTTACACAAAAGGAAAATATAGCCCAACCTATCAAAAACAGCACTGTATGGAAAACAGAACAGGAATGCAGATCAAAGTAGGCAAGGAATTATTGATAAGAGAACATCTATCTGCTTTGGATGAGTTCATATATCTGGAACCAGGTAGTTTACATCCCAGATTACTGAAGGACCTGGCAGATATGATCTTGGAACCATTGAATGAAATCTTTCAGAGATCCTGGAGCCAGAAGACTGGAAAATGCTGATGTGGTTCCAATCTTCAAAAACAGGCATTTTAGTTAGATACAGTGTAATTTATAAAGCTCCACAAATTTTGCCTGTAATGGAATTTTAATAAACTAATTTTTCAATGTCTTGGAAATAGAATCAATTTAAATTGTGGACCTCCTTGGATGCATAAAAGATTTTTTTGCTGAAATTAACCCTCAAGACAAATCCCTCCAACAAATATGTTCATGACTCATTTGTATGAATATGTACTGTATATAACTGTATATATTCATGTAAGGCCACGTTCCCATAAAAGACTGGACCAGGAGAAAAATTAAATCAATATTTTCAATATAATAAATATAATATCAATAAATCAATATAATCCAAAATCAATATAAATCAATATTAGTAAAATTAATAATTACTGCTGAAATTAATTGCCAAAAATAAGAGTTTGAATGACTTATTTATTTGCACCTCTTTGCTCATATGCTAATCTTCAAGCATGTCATCGTTTATTGCCATACTTCCAGCCAATATAAAATGATTTTATAGGAAGTTATTTGGGGAAAAATACTCTCTTTCTTTCAGGTAAATTTCTCCTGCATGTGATTATATTTGTTTATGGTTCTTGACACAGCAATATTTTACTATGTAATGTTGTTATTTATCTTGTTATTTTAGTTGTTTCAATCCTATTTGCCTAATGAGAGCTATGTCATCCATCTGACAGTGGGACAGCATTTTCAAGAAAAATTGTGGCTGGATGCTGGATCCAGAGTGGCAAAATTTCTCTAGAGAAAGGAGAAATAGTTGAGATAAGCCTTGTGCACTTCAGAAAACCACTCCTTATAATTAGAGTGCAGGGATTGTGGTTTTGTGGTTGGCTTATGATTTGAGTGGCTTGGAATCAAGGGATACAATCTAAACTCATACTCTTAACACAGCCCTTTAAGGACAAAAAGCTTGACAACTCCTCATTTCATAATTATTATTTGGATTATTTTTTAATTGTATTGCTTTGGAAATATTTTATTGCTTTGGAAAAAATTAAGGCTTTTTCAGTTTTTTAAATATTCAACAAAAGGATGAATGGAGTATTGATTTAAGGAAATATGTCACTGAAGACTTAATCAGCCAGGCCTTTATACACCTTTGGCCTGGATGATTGAGTCTTCATTGACATACTGCAAGCCACTTTGGAGAGAAACCCCTAAAGTTGGTTTGGCAATAGTTGGTAGATTCCAACAACTCTCTGCCTAACTAATTTGCTCTGACTGATAAAGTTGCTTGGATGAGCAATGAAATGTCTAAGATTAAGAAAGTTTGGTCCAGTTGCCTTGATTCAACCTTTAGACGTGAAGTTTTGAAGTATACTATGGCCTCAGATGAATTCAGATTAATTATTTTAGTTTAGTTTAGTTTACTTTATTGTCATTGCGCATTGTACAATGAAATTAAATGCCCCCTTCAGTGTACATTTATAACTATAAAAATAAAAACACAAACATACATCCTTTATATTCTATATAACTGAAATTGAAAATCCGATATTGCACTATACCGTAGAATTCAATATGGTTATTGCCCTGGGATAGAAGCTGTTTTTCAGCCTATTTGTCCTTGTTTTTATTATCCTATATCGTCTGCCAGATGATAATAGTTCCAAAAAAGGGTGCCCAAGATGAGATGGATTTTTAAGGATGTTTTGAACTTTCTTAAGGCAGCAGGAGCTATAATGCTCTTCCAAAGAAGGGAGAGGGCAACCAATGATCCTCTGGGCATGTAGATGCAGTTCCATTGAGGACTACACATTGAGTGTGGTTGGTCAGCCAGTTACAAATCCATCTGGTGCTGATGCTGTCTAAGCCACATTTTTCTATTTTATCTATTAGTAGGTTATGGTCTACTTTATCAAATGCCTTACTGAAGTCCAAATAAATTATATTGCTAGCATTCTCCTGGTCCACTAATTTTGTCACTTTGTGAAAGAATGCAATAAGATTAGTCTGACATGATCTGTTTTTGACAAACCCATGTTAGCTTTTGGTTATTACTTTGTTTGCTTCTAGGTGTTCACTGATTCATTGCTTGATCTTTTCCAGAGTCTTCCCTGGTATTGAGGTCAGGCTGATAGGTTTATAGTTTCCTGGGTCTATTTTTTTTTCTTTTTTGAAGATGGGAACTACATTAGTTCTTTTCCAGTCCTGTAGCAGTTCCCTGGTGCTCCAGGATCTTTGAAAGATATAGTTCAATAGTTCTGAGATCTTGTCTGCCAGTTCCTTCAGAACCTTAGGGTGTAATCCATCCGGTCCTTGTGATTTGAACTCGTCTAGGGTAGACAGGTGCTCACTTACCATTTTCTTCCCTATTTTAACTTGTGTTCCTAATCTATTTTTTGTGGTGCTGTTTTGATAGGTTGGACTGTTTTTTCCCTTTGTGTAAAGACAGATGCAAAAAACGAGTTAAGTAGTTCTGCTTTCTCCCTATTGCTTGTCACCTTCTTGCCACTTTCTTCCAGCAATGGGCCAATTGTTTCCTTGACTTTTTCTTGCTTTTAACATGTTGGAAGCAACTTTTTTTGGGTTATTTTTTACTTTTGTCGCAAGCCTTTGTTCATTGTGAGCCTTAGCTTTTCTCACTTCATCTTTGCAGGCTCGGTCTATGTTTTCATTTGGGAACAAACATAATTAATAAGATGGCTTTGAAGGTTGCCTACTAAAGGACAGATGGATTCCACCAGAGGAAAACAAATAGTAGATCTCTGAGAGTGTATTACTTTTGGATTCAGAAAATTATTTAAGAAGAACATACATAAAGTATATTGCAATCATTTTAATATAAGAGTTCAATCCACAGTATTTACATTATCACATGCCCACTAAAAATAATTAAATCAGATATCTGCATCACTTAGAATCATAAGAATACCAACACAGTATTTCTTCACTGGCTTTGAAGAAACATGTATCGTACAATAATAGTTCTACACTAGGGATGTCAAACTCTCATCATCATGGCGGCATCATGTGACATATCAGGACTTTTTCCCCCTTCACTAAACCGGGTGGGGATGGGGCAAGCACGTGACACATCTGGCCCACGGGCTGCGAGTTTGACACCCCTTTTCTACACACAGTTGAAAAGTATCCTGTTACACCATCTTGAAAATACATTTTGCAATTTGTTTTGCAACTTCTTCTTTTTTTTTTTTTTTTAATTTGATTTATATGCCGCCCTTCTCCGGAGACTCAGGGCGGCTTACAGTGCGTTAAGCAATAGCCTTCATACTTTTGTATATTTATACAAAGTCAGCTTATTGCCCCCACAAACTGGGTCCTCATTTAACCTACCTTAGAAAGGATGGAAGGCTGAGTCAACCTTGAGCCTTGGAGAGATTCGAACCAGCAGTAAATTGCAGGCAGCTGTGTTAATAACAGGGTGCTTTAAACCACTGTAGTACCAAGGCTCTTTTTTAAATTTTTTAAAATTGTATTTGTCTCAGTTACAGAAGAATAACTGGGTTTATAAATGGCCCAAGGCTCCAGATGGCATGAGGATGTAATCACTCTTTGTTCTCTTCATGTATACCTACAGCTCCTCCCAAAAAAGCAACAATTAAAAGATTAGTTGAAACTGTCAGTTTCACATCTCTTCCATTTTACACACCTGGTTTCCATAAACATACACAAAATGACTTCCTTGATGAAAAAATAATCCAGTTGGTTTTAAACTGTTTCCTGGAAATATGAAAGGAGGAAATTTGGTTTTTTTATTCAATGCACCGTCGTCTGTTAACTTATGCACAGATACAAGTGTTTGGTCCTGGGAAGAAAAGGAAAAAAAATTACTAAATTACTGTACTTTTAAAAGGCACAGAATAAACTAAGAACAACTACATGTAATTTAGCAAGTAAATTTGCCAGCGGAACAGCATTCATCTGAGCTTATGAGGCCATTATAAGAAACTGGAATTTTTGTTAGTATCAGAAAGCTAGAAGAATTAGGGAGGGGGGCTTGGAGAGAGAGGGACAAAGAGAATAAGAAAAACTGGGTGAAAACTTTTCTTCCAGCTCAGCTGTGGTATGAAAACCAAATTGCAATATACATACTTTTTTGATGAGGAAAACATCCTTCCCACCTCCATAAACATCAGAATTCATCAGAATAATTTATTCTAATTCTAGCAGGAATTCAATGAGTCAATGACTGTGAAAACTTGGCATATTCTAATGGCAGATAATTATACTTTTTTTAAAAAAAAATCACTTTGCCTCATAGGACCTGTGTCGCAGTAGTTAAGTACTCAAAGCCGATGTTGCCTTGGGCAAATTTGTTTGGAGTTCCTTTGGAAGAAACATGCCAATGTCCAAATGACTCCATGTGGGTCTCATTAAACTCTCTCCCAAATACAATAGAAACAGTTGTACCTACATAATAGAATACAATTTCCTAAAGAATGATCCCATTATCCTGGAATTTTGAGTGAAAAGGGGCAGGAAAGGACAACTGCCGGTTCTTTTTAATTCTCTTTGTAAAATGGGGAAATTCATTCTACCGAAGGATCTGAATATAAAACTGGTTTATTGTAATGGAGAATGCAATCATTTTTCTTTGCTGTCAAGACCCCCTAAGGCAGGGGGGGGGGTTTTCAAATCCCATTGCTACCAGTTAGCCCGTGTGTGTGTGTGCGTGTGCGTGCTCGCGCATGCGCAGAAGCATTTGGGCCAGTGGATGGAGCCTCCCGTCACTGCTACCAGTTCACCCAATCCGGTGTGAACCAGTAGCAACCCACCACTGCCCTAAGGCAATTTTTTGATCCATATGAAAACATTTTAACAGGTGCTTATTTTTAAAGAAATATTCCCATGAGACTTATTATAAAAACTTGTTAATACACAAGATTATAACAAGAAACTATCAAGGAATGATAACACTATAACTGGACAGTTAATGATTTGTTCTTCAGGAAGTGATAAAGGCTAAAATGCTGGTAGTCTTTATTGTGGATGTGAGCATGCCCAAGTTAGCCATACATCTAAAGATGTAATGATTCCCATACAGGAGAATAGATATTGTTCAGGGTTGAATGGCTGGGTTCTTAGTATTTTCTGAGTTTGCTTCTCTGTTGGAATAAAAGCAAGCTGAGAGAACATCAAGAACTCAAGCCTATGCTGATTATTATCTAAGAATAATTAAAGATTGTAACAACTTTGAAACCAATAAACCAGGGATGTCAAACTTGATTTCACTGAGAGCCGCATAAAGGTTGTGTTTGCCCTTGGGGGGCCAGGGTGGACGTGGCCAGTTTGACATCACTTGTGTTGGATGTGCCTATGGTGGGCCAAGCAGTCTGCCAGCAAAAATGGGCTCCCGAGCTCTGTTTTTGGCAGTGATGGCTTCCTGCAACCCTCTAGCAGTGAAAATGGAGCTTCTGCAACCCTCTGCCAGTGAAAACGGAGCTCAGGAGGGCCTCCCGTGGCCCTCCTGACCTCCATTTTCATTGGCAGAGGCACCGCAGCCCAGTCTTTTGCTGTTTCCAGGGCGACCCTGTGGGCAAGATCTAAGCACCCTGTGGGCCAGATCCAGCCCCCGGGCCTTGAGTTTGACACCCCTGCTATAAACTGATAAGATGAACTATAAGTTTGCTCCAAACCACCTTGGTGTAACAGGCTACATGCCAGCTTGAAGGGCTCAGTGAAATGAAATAACTTTGATTCAGATTCCTTGAGAAAACCTTGCTGATAAATTAGTTCCTACTATGATTTTGTTTACAAATTTATTTATATGTTTCCTAAGTTATTTACATCAATGTCCAGCAAATTAGCCTTAGCACTACAACAACATATGAAAGCAGGCTCAAATAATAAAAGCAACTAAAACCACCATATAGACTTGCCAAGTAGCATTTACACACATATAAAAAAGAGAGTGAAATAAAACAAAACAAACATAAATGTTAGATAAAATAAAAGGACTCCCTCATAACATTTTTCCAATATTAGGATACCTTTAATCTTGGTATGGCAATAACTGCTAATAAGAACTTGGCAACTTTGCATGTAGAAGGAAGGTTCTCGTCTGAGAGTATAAAACAAATCACCTATGCCTCATTGAAGGCTTGATGTCTACCAGGAGATAGTTTAAATACTGTACTTTAGCATATCGGTTCTCGTAAGACAGACAGTAAAGAAATACATGAACTAAGATTTTCTTGTTGATGGAATTCTTTGGGAGAAGCCAATGTTCAACTACTGTCTCTACCATGCTAAAAGCATAACCAGCAGTGCTGAGTGCTTCTTTTCTCTCTCCTTTAAAAAAAATAATAATCTGAAAAGCTTTAGATAATTTGAATTTGAAACAATTCCTTTAAAAAAAATCATAATACGAATAGTTTGAAAGAAAAGCCTCAGTGTGTACCAGTAATATAAGGATGAAATTGACAAAAAGCATAAAGATATTTAAAGAGCAATAAATTCACATAACTGAACAATCAAAAACAAGTACTGGGGTAAGGAGAAAGCTGAGGCAGTTTTATAAGCACCCAGCAACACAGGGATAGTAAAGTCCTAGATTGCTTCAGATATGTTATCCCATTGTTGTTCACTGTATCATAGCACAACTGAAAAATCTTGATCAAATCATTTTTAATATTAAGCACATTTTAAAACTGCATGATGAAGGGAAGGGGAGGGGAGGGGAGGGGAGAGGAGGGGAGAAGAGAAGAGAAGAGAAGAGAAGAGAAGAGAAGAGAAGAGAAGAGAAGAGAAGAGAAGAGAAGGTCTCAGTAGTAACGAAGGATACATAAACAGAACTAGTAATTGAAAAAGTAGCATTTCTAATACTCTTACCTTTTGCGATAATAGCGCTATACCAGTATTCTGCTCATAATCAACAAGAAAAGAAACTACCCGTCTAGAAATATGCTTTTCGGCTTGGGTTTTATGTGGTAAGCAACTGTGCCATTTTGTAAATGAATCATTACTATAGAAGCAGGTGGATTCCTGTAAAAGCATGAGAAAGATAAATATGAAAGTGCAATATTAAACTGTTAATATATCTAGAAATATATTCCGGGGGTAAGGGGGACATTAGAGTCCATTCTGTCGAGGGCTTTTCTATCAATGTGTTGAGTGGGAGGGGCAGATATGGCGGGAGCAGGGGGCCGCATCATGTGGTGGGGGCGCGCACTCGCTATCTTCGAGCGGTGGCGCGCCCCGGTCCCCATAGCCCTTCTCGTATCCCAGGCTGTTCAGACTCTCAGGGCCCGAGCCTTCGGCTGCTGTCGTGCAATGCCAGGTCCGTGGTAAATAAAGCCCCCCTCATTTGCGATCTTATTCAGGAGGGGGGAGCGGACCTGGCAGGTATTACGGAGACCTGGTTGGGCCATGAGGGGGGGTTCCCCTCGTGGATATGTGCCCACCAGGTTTCCGAGCATTTCATCAGCCGAGAGCTCAGGGCAGGGGTGGGGGGGTGGCGGTTATTATAAAGGAAAGTCTTGATCCGAGGGAGACCACTGTTCCACAGATAGCCGGATGTGAGTCCCTTTTTGTGAGATGGGGTCGTGGAGTACAGATGGGCTTGTTGATCACGTACCTGGCTCCCTGCCGCGTGGCAACGGCCCTGCTTGAGCTGCTCAACGTCATAGCTGAGGTGGCGGTTGGTACCCCCAGACTTCTAGTCATGGGGGATTTCAACCTGCCATCTGTCGGCGAAACGTCTGAGGTGGCTCGGGAGTTCATGGCTTCCATGACGGCCATGGACCTTACTCAGTTAATTCATGACCCCACTCACATGGGTGGACACACTCTGGACTTAGTTTTTGTCTCTGGTCAGTGGTCGAGTGGCCTTGATACAGGGGATATAGTCATCGAACCCTTGTCATGGTCTGACCACTCGCTCCTTCGACTGGACTTTCTAACCGCTGCACCCCGCCGCAGGGAGGCGGGACCGACCAGGTGGTTCCGCCCCAGGCGCCTGATGGACCCTGATAGGTTCCAGATGGAGCTTGGGCCATTTCCTGAGACTCTGGCTCACGACTCGGCTGAGGACCTGGTGGCCGCCTGGGATAGTGCGGCTGCCGGGGCCTTGGACCGTGTCGTGCTTTTGCGGCCTCTGACCCGGCACCGAACTCACCTAGCTCCTTGGTTCTCCGAGGAGCTTAGGGAGATGAAGCGCCGGAAAAGACGCCTGGAGAGTAGTTGGAGGACCAGCCGCTCCGAATCCGACCGAACACTGGTGAGGTCTCATATTAAGACCTACCTAGTGGCAATAAAAGCGGCAAAATCTAGCTATTTTGCCGCTCTTATCGCGTCATCAGATAATCGCCCGGCCGCCCTGTTTAGGGTGACCTGCTCCCTCCTCCATCTGGAAGCGCGGGATGACCCCTTGCAGGGCCGAGCTGAGGATTTTGTGCAGTATCTGTATGACAAAATCGCTCAGATTCGGGAAGGGCTGGCATCTGACTGGGTATGTCCGGACGGGATGACTGAGGCAGGTCTTGAGAGTGTTATCTGGGGGGAGTTCGATCCTGTAGCTCCCGAGGACATGGACAGGGTCCTGGGACGGCTGAACGCGACCACATGTTTATTGGACCCGTGTCCCTCCTGGTTGGTACTGGCTTCCCGGGAGGTGACACGAGGCTGGCTCCAGAAGATTGTTAACGCTTCTTTGAGTGAGGGGGTCCTGCCGGCTGCTTTGAAAGAAGCGGTTGTGAGGCCCCTCCTCAAGAAGCCCTCTCTGGATCCGGCTGTTTTGGCTAACTATCGTCCAGTCTCCAACCTTCGCTTTGTTGCGAAGGTTGTTGAGAGTGTGGTAGCACAACAGCTTCCCCGGTACCTGGATGAAACTGTCTATCTAGACCCGCTCCAGTCCGGCTTCCGACCTGGGCACAGCACGGAAACGGCATTGGTCGCGTTGGTGGATGATCTCTGGAGGGCTCGGGATAGGGGTTGCTCCTCTATCCTGGTCCTGTTAGACCTCTCAGCGGCTTTTGATACCATCGACCATGGTATCATGTTGCACCGGTTGGCGGGGTTGGGGGTGGGGGGCACCGTTCTGCGGTGGTTCTCCTCCTACCTCTCTGACCGGTCGCAATCTGTGTTGACGGGTGGGCAGCGGTCGACCCCGAGGCACCTTGCTTGTGGGGTGCCACAAGGGTCGGTCCTCTTGCCCCTTCTGTTCAACATTTATGTAAAGCCGCTGGGTGAGATCATCCGTGGCTTCGGGGTGGAGTTCCATCAGTACGCTGATGACACCCAGCTGTACATCTCCACCCCAGGCCACCCCAACGATGCCCTTGAAGTGATGTCCCAGTGCCTGGAGGCCGTGCGGGCCTGGATGGGGAGAAACAGGCTCCGACTCAACCCCTCCAAGACCGAGTGGCTGTGGCTTCCAGCGTCCCGATATAGCCAGCTGACGCCATCGCTGGCTATTGGGGGCGAATCACTCGCCCCCACGGAGAGGGCTCGCAACTTGGGCGTCCTCCTGGATGCACGGCTGTCTCTAGAAGACCATTTGACGGCCGTGGCCAGGGGGGCTTTTTATCAGGTTCGCCTGATACGCCAGTTGCGCCCCTTTCTAGATCGGGACTCTCTACGCACAGTCACTCAGGCACTAGTCACTTCCCGCCTGGACTACTGTAACGCTCTCTACGTGGGGCTCCCCCTGGGGTGCACCCGGAGGCTCCAGCTGGTCCAGAATGCGGCCGTGCGGGGGATTATGGGGGCGACGAGGCGCTCCCATGTGACACCTCTCCTGCGTGAGCTGCACTGGCTCCCGGTGGTCTTCCGGGTGCGCTTCAAGGTGTTGGTGACCACCTTTAAAGCGCTCCATGGCTTAGGGCCGGGGTACTTACGAGACCGCCTACTGCCACCAATAGCCTCCCACCGGCCAGTACGCTCGCACAGAGTGGGCCTCCTCAGGGTGCCGTCCGCCAGACAATGTCGGCTGGCGACCCCCAGGGGGAGAGCCTTCTCTGTGACGGCGCCCACCCTCTGGAATAACCTTCCCCCGGAGTTACGTATAATAACAGACCTCCGGATTTTTCGTCGGGCCCTGAAAACTTATTTATTTCAACTAGCTGGGCTGGCTTGAGCTAAATTTTAAATTGGTTTTAAATTGGGTTGTTTTAATTTACGGCCAGAATATGTAATTATTTTAATACTGTTTTTTAAATTTTGTATGCTTTGTTTTTACATAGGCTGTGCACCGCCCTGAGTCCTATTTGGAGAAGGGCGGTATAGAAATTTAAACAAATAAATAAAATAAATAAATTATATTCTTGACTTAAAAGTGCTACCAAAGAATCTGTTCAGCATATTAAAACAAATCAGAAAGAAAGGGGCCAAGAGTTCAAGTTTCCAATCAGAATGAGCTTCTGAAATGCACTGGGACCCTGTATCAATTTTCTGGTTAAAATTATTCCTCTCTCCGTTCATCCCCCAACTGCTACTTGTTCCCATACAGCCTTAGGTACAAAAACCAGCAAGGCTGATGGCATTTCTAGCTGGAAATTACCTGTACATATAAAACCCAACTAAAAAAAAATGTATAGTTGGCTCTAAAAAGCAGGTGAAGAAAAAAGAAATAAAACTGAATTCACAAAAGACAAAGTATCCCATCTGAGAATACACACATTATATTCAGTTATATTGGAGGTTTTCTAATTGTGTGAACAACTTGTGATTGGCAAACAATGTTTATAGATTAGAATTATGTATGGAGGGAGTCAATGAGGGCTAATAATATTGCAAATCCAATTGATATTTTAGTGGAAGTATAAACTTTTGAGCATGTCTGCTTTCCTCACTTCACCTCTATTTGGTGTACTGCCCAATATGCTCGACTTGTTTGAGATTTGATGGAACTTTCATGTTCCCATCTCTTCTTGTCTGAGTATTCTTGCTAACATCTCATAACGTAATTTATAGTTTAGTAAATAGGTTAGACTTTAGTAAATACAGGTAGTCCTCGATTTACAACAGTTTATTTAGTGACTGTTCAAAGTTACAATGGCACTGAAAAAAGTAACATGACTGTTGTTTTTTTTTACAATTACGGCCTTTGCAGCATTCCCATAATCATGTCATCAAAATTCAGATGCTTGGCAACTGGTTGATATTTATGACAGTTGCGGTGTCCCAGGGTCACATGATCTCCTTTTGCAACTTTCTCACAAGCAAAGTCAAGGGGAAGCCAGATTCACTTAACAAACATGTTACCAACTTATCAACTGCAGTCATTCACTTAACAACTGAAGTAAGAAAGGTTGTTAAATGGGACAAAACTCACTTAACAAATTTCTCACTTAACAACATAAATGTTGTGCTCAATTGTGGTTGTAAATCGAGGACTACCTGTAGAGAGAGAGAGATTTTTAGGCTGAAAAATCTCTCTCTCTCTCTCTCTGTGTTTGTGTGTGTGTCTCTGTCTGTCTGTCTCTCTCTCTTCTTTTTCTTTCTTTCTTTTCCACATAGCATCAAACCTTCTCTCCAGGAGAAATGGCAGAAATGACTTTGCATGGTTATCAGTTAATAAAATTGGATTTTTATGCTCAATCCTCTGTATGATGTTCCTGGGTCAGCTTCTATATTGAACAAAATAGACCAAGCCATGATAAAAATGGTCATTATTTGTCTTACCTGACTCAATGTCTTATCTTTGTTGAATGAGAGACTGACATAATCCACTAGAAAAAAAAGGAAGTGCATGTAATTGCTTACATTTCTAAAGTACAAAGATGCATGCATCTAGTTACATACGAACAATTGCAGAAAAATGTAGGGTGTTTTTTTTTTAAAAAAAAAAGCAAGGTAGCACAAATTAATATGACTGAGATTTGTTTTTAGAAATTTTTTTGATGTGTAATTCACTTTTGAATCATCCGGAGTCACATTATAGGGAGGATGGATAGCATAAAAATTTAATAAATAAAACGGTCAGTAGCTTTGTAGCATTTCATACTCTGTACTTTTTAGCATCAAATATAAATAATTAATTATTAATGTATAATAAACAGAAATATTTGGCAGAATAGCTTTCCTAGACTGTACGAAACATTTAAATTAGGTTAATTTAATTTAATTTAATTTAATTTAATTTAATTTAATTTAATTTAATTTAATTTAATTTAATTTAATTTAATTTAATTTAATTTAATTTAATTTAATTTAATTTAATATGATCCCAGATTGGGATCATATCTGTGGCTTTCTGAAATAGTTTGAAGTGTTATATACTAATTATAGTCTGTCTTTCAAATAAGAGCTCAAAGCGTCATAACTTCCATGACTGAGAGTGACCTTGAATTGGATCTGTCCAACACTTTAATATTACAACTAAATATTGTGTATGAAATACTCTATAGAGAGAAAGGTTGACATCCATTATAAGTATCATTATTAACTAGCATTTTGTTGCTCTTTTGGTTTAGAAAATCAAACTTGTGAATAAGAATTTTTTTTTCTACGCTGTGTCAAAATATTTTACATTGTGGTACTATATTCCAAGTATTGCAACACTTCTGGGCTAGGGTGTTATACTGGGATAAAAAATGTGAGGCCAGGGGATTATCAGCATCTTCATGGCAGTATTAGGGTGGCGCCTTCCTTTTTTTTTTTCATTATAGAGGGAATTAAGGAGCATAATATTTGCTTCAACCCTGTTCAAGTTTTAACACTTCAACATTGCCCTCTTGCAAAATAAATTCTATCCACTTTTGGAAGGAATCTTCCAAAAGTCCAGTATAGCTCAAGCTGATAGAACTTATGCATTCCTGCATTACCTGAATCCCAGTTTTTTTAATCTAATGACAACATGCTAACAAGTCACATTGATCTATTAGATAAAAATGCTAAGTTTATATGGTTACAGTTCATAGCTGTGGGGTCATGCTTTGTGCTAAGCTAAAACCAAATATGGCACATTTTGAGGTTTTTTAAAAAAAATAATAGGTCAAAAATTCAGCAGGCAAGGAATAGAGTGACCCAGTTGTTAAATGAAGATGTGTAGGAAAGCCATTTATTTCAGTCCCACGTATATGTTGCAAATGTGTGTGTCAAAAGTTTAAAATGTAACTACTACGGTCACTATCTTGATTCTGACACAACATCACTGGCTGACATAATTTCCAGAGCTAACATTAAATGCCAATGATTATCACTGAAAAACTAAAAGTGGGGGCTATTTGAAGTTCTGTTCTTAAACTCACCTATGTGTGAGTTTACTGCTCATTCTTTAATGGTCTTAAGAAAAAATTGAGTATTTGATTGATTTTGATCAACCTGAACGTTCCAATATGGTTTAAAGTGAAACTGTTATTGATTTTAAAATACACTTGTTTTAACTCTTAATGTGAATTTAAACTTTTTATACTGCTACCTTAGTTGACAGCATACTTGTAATTTGAACATTTGATCTTGAGATAATACGAATATTCACAATTCATTTTTTAAAGATTAAATAGAACTCTTGAAATTAATATTTAAAGGGATCAGATCTAATAGCTTTTACACAAAAGATATGGTGTAGCCTTGATAACCTCATGAATTACTTATTAATTGTATCAGCCGTGATGCCTTTATTACTAAATCCTTACAAAGTTGCAGAAATATATCATGACAATCACTTGAAAAGCACCGATAACATAGTTCTCATTGACTATTTTGGATATATCTTTATGCATCATACATTTTACTGCTGGAAAATCTGGTTTTCTTACCTTCATAGTTTTCTCTATTAGCTAAACACTGAAGATTATACCAGATTTTTGCTGTATAATAATCATCCTGTGGAAATCAAAATGTGAAATAAATACTTAACATGTAAATTGGAACATGATGTATGTAAGTATTATACATGATTGGACCCACTGGAATAGATCTGAATTTCATTTTCCTTCTGCCACAAGTGAAGCTGAGGAAGATAGATGTTAGGATTATCAAATGCCAGCAAGGTTAAATGACAACCCAGGATCTCTAGTTGCAGTTCTGGTGACAATGGCAATTAACAGCAGAGACCATCACTATAACATTATTATGGAAGAGTAAGTCCAGTAATTCAAGAATAAAGTGGAATTAACCAATCACGGTTAATAAAAAGAAGCACGTAGGGCACATAATAAGAAATACATATTTCACAGAACCTTCTTGATGTAATTCAGATATTTGACTCTTACTAGGGATTAAAAGAAAAAAAAAGTTTATTCTTAAATGATGGCAATTGGGAGCACTACTTGTTCATATGCCATAAACTACAATATAAAACAGGGCTATCAGATCCAGTTTTAAAAATCTTGTCCAACACCCAGAAATCTCTAAACTCTTTGCTTCTGTTCAAGGGTTACTACTATATCCTTGTTTTGTGTCCAGTCATGGACAGCTCCACAGATGGCAGCTTAGCTAAACACTTGCAACCAACATAATCTTGACACCAAATGGCTACAAATTGCTATCCCATATCCCTCCCAAATGCTTTTTCTTATCAGTCATGCAACCACCATAATCTCTAAGTAGAAAAATAACTATAGAAGATACAATGGCCTTGTGACCAGTAGGTCTTGAGGTGCTACTGGATTTGGACCCTCAGCAATAATATTTACTGCAGCATAACCCTGCTGAAGAGTGGGATAAAGCAGGCAAGACTGGAAGAAAATATGTCAAGAAAAGGGGAGACATTAACTGGCACCTTAAATTTTCTTAGAACACTGCCTGTTCATTTCTTGTCCCAGTCATGATAGTGTATAGGATTGCGATCAATTCTGTATTTAGAATATAATAGTTGCATAGCAACAATGTGGCTTCACAAAAGTTATTTAATAGAATCATAGAATCATAGGGTTGGAAGGAACCTTGGAGGTCTTCTAGACCAACTCCTTGCCCAAGGACTTCAAACCATCTCAGACAACCAGAATGGTTGTCCAATCTTTTCTTGAAAACCTCCAACAACGGAGCAACCACAACTCTGAGAGGCAAACTGTGCTATTGATTAATCATTCTCACTGTCAGAAAATTTCTCCTTGGAAGACTGGTATCGTATCTCCAGTCTTTGTGAAGCTAAATGCATATACAGTAATTCCTTTGGCCATTCTTCATAGGATTTAGTCTCCAGACTCCTTACCATCTTTGTTGTGCTCTGTACTCTTCCTAGGTCTTGCAGTGATCAGAACTGGACTCAGTATTCTAAATGTTGCTCACCAGTGCCATATAGAACAGTACTATCACGTCCTTTGGTCTTGGTACTATCCCTCTGTTGATGCATCCCACGACAACATTGTCTTTTTTTTGTCAACTGCAGCACACTGTTGGCTCATACTTAAGTCTCTCTAGGTCAGAGGTCTTCAAACTAGGCAGCTTTAAGACTTGCGGACTTCAACTCCCAGAATTCTCCAGCCAGCTATGCTGCCTTAAAGTCTTAAAGACTTAAAGCTGCCAAGTTTGAAGACCTCTGTTCTAGGTCCATACTCTAGGTCCATGAAGGCACCCAGATTCCTCTCATAAGTACCAGTGTTAAGCACATAATGCCTATCCTGTATCTTTGCATCTGATTTTTTTCCTGCTTAGGTGAACAACCTTATATTTCTCATCACTGAGCTGCATCTTGCTGCATCATGCTCAAATCTGTCAAATCCTTCTGAATCTTGAGTGTCTTCCAAAGAGTTAACAATTCCTCCCAGTTTTGTGTTATCTGCAAATTTGATGAATGCCCTTTCAATCCTCTCATCTGGGTCATTTATTAAGAAGTTGGTCTCAAGAGGCAACCTTGAAGAACCACTCTGCATATTTCCCTCCAAGTATATGTAGTTGCATTAAGGATCACATGCTGAGTGTGGTTGGTCAGCTAACTACAAATCCATCAGGCCTGAAAACCTGACAGATACTGTCTATCCCATATTGTTCTTGTCTTACCAAGAAGTAGGCTGTGGTCAAATAATGCACTGAAAACTAAGTATACTGCATTTCATAATTTGGTTATATATTATAATGTATCATTTTGAAGATCCTTCCTTCCTCTCTTTTCTTTTTCTTTTAAAGTAAAGATGTTAAAAACAAGTACTTAGAGAAGTCAGAAGCTTTAAAGGGTTTGCGATTATGTTGTGAAATAGCATGTCAAATAATTAAATGCTATGACTATGACCGTAGGAAAAATATTAGCAATTTCTCACCATTTCAAAGCCACATAAAGCTGGTTTGTTGAACTGGAAGAAAGAAAAGGTAAAATGAAAAAGCAGAAATGTATGAATAAATTAAAACTTCTAAAGCTTGCAAAGCAAGTGCAGAAACATATTATATATTATATTATATATTCACCTAATACTTAGGCTACCTTGATATGGTGCTGTGTCCTAATATTATAAGTTTCTCCTGTGTTTGTACTAGCATTTAATTCCCAAATATTTCAGGCATGGGGACTCCATTTAATTCAGGAGTTTGCCTGCTAGAATTGCAAAGGAGGAGCAATTACATCATCATTCTCAGGTTTCTAGTCTCAAATGTTTATACTCATTGTTGTAGCTTCTTTGTGGGCTGTTTTTTTCCACAATCACGACTGCTTATCTATCCAGTTAACCTTGTCGAAGTTAATTTTTTTGTAAATCTTTTCTGCTTGCTTAGAATGAGTGCCACAAATAGCAGTCCAACATAGGAATTCTTACATTGATAGAAACCATTCCTAGAACACAAAGCCTTTTACTAATAGACTTCAAGTGAAAGCTGTACTGGAATCGTGACATTCTTACCAGAAAGTTGGTATCTAATTCAAGTGGGTTTTTTAACCAGCTCCATTTACACTGACATTTGTTCTAAACTGCCATGAGGGAAAAAGCTTGATTGCCTTTACAGCAGAATAGTAGAACAGTAACAAGGACACCAAAGAACAGGATAACAAGTTTAATATCATACTCTCTATAATATCTGCCTTGCCATGAGGACAAGTTAATAGCTTTACAGAAGATCAATGACTTAAATAGAAATATAGGCTATGTATCTTTAAAATAAATGCATGAAAGTAAAGTGTTTATTTGGCTATAGCAAGCCCAAATCTTGAGCTACAATCTTATTCAGGATGATTCAATATTCTGCCATCATCAGATTTGCTACTGGTTTTCATTTTTATAGAAGAGGCAGAGAGAGTAGCTATGAAACAGTTTGTGAATATCTTTCTATAGAAACAAACAGTATATTAATCTCTTTCAGTTCCTCCCTACACCGAGAGTTTTCTAACTTTTTCCTCTAACTCTGTGTTCTACTTCTTTAATTTGATCTGGCTTACAGGCACTCCTCAGTTTCCCTCAATGGATTTCTGAAAGCCTAAAGTGTCACTTTTCAAACTTTCTCTGAACATTTTTTCAGTATGTTCTTTGTTAACTTTACTACACCGTATCATAGGGGAAGGATATATTCAAAACACACTTTCAGTTTATATTTAGAAGGATACCGCAGATCTTCACTGACAAATAAACCCAATGTAGTAAGCAATATTAAACGTGTATTTGTTAGAATGATATCCACAAGTGCAAGACCAGAGCAATCTGTAGAAAAGAAAAAGATTCATGGGAGAGTGGTTATTTTTCTTTATATCTTTTAATGTTTTATTTTCTACTGATAAGGCAAATAATGTACATTTTTCAAACATCCAGATTTGAGGATTGAGGTAGTATATATAAATATATGCAAGTTTTGGTGTATTCAGGTCTTTACCCGTGTAAGATTGAGAGTATCTTGGCAATGTTTCGCCGAGGTCCCACTCGTCATCTTCAGGCTGGTGTCTTCGGCTTCATGCTTGCACGAGGAGTACAAGCACGAAGCCGAAGACACCAACCTGAAGATGACGAGTGGGACCTCATCGAAATGTCACCAAGATACTCTCAATCTTACACGGGAAAAGACCCGAATACACCAAAACTTGTCTTGGCAACGTTTCGACGAAGTCTCATTCGTCATCTTCAGGCTGGTGTTTTCGGCTTCATTCTTCTAGGTGCTTCTGGCTCCTAGAAGCATGAAGCCAAAAACACCAGCCTGAAGATGACGAATGAGACTTCGTTGAAACGTCGCCAAGACACTTCCAATTTTATGCGGGAGAAAACCCGAATAACCAAAGACCTACATACAAACACCCGTGAAAACCTCAGAAAATATATGTGTGTGTGTGTGTGTATGTACACACACACACATAAGGAATGCTTGCCAAGATACATTTAGTTGTTTACATTTCTATGCAGAAAATATTGCGTTGCTATCTGAGAACTTGAATGATTTACAATGGATTTTAGATGGACTGTGTGATGCAACAAGGAGAATGGACATTTATGTTAATATATTAAAGACCAACGTATTTGGAGCGGACAAATAACTTGTCTTCTGAGTCCTATCAGAGGGAGTGCCATGGCAGAAAGGACCAATAACATGTTCCTCTCTTGCCAGACCTGATGTTCTACAAGCTGCATTGGTTGCCAGTTTGCTTATGGGTCTAATTCAAGCTGCTGGCTTTGACCTTTAAAACCCTACATGACATTGAGCCAAATTATTTGAGGAACCATCTCTCCCCAATTATATCTATTCATCCCATCAGGTCTGGCAAGAGGAGCATGTTATTGGTCCTTTCTGCTAAGGAACTCCCTCTGATAGGACTCAGAAGACAAGTTATTTGTCCGCTCCAACTACGTTGGTCTTTAATATATTAACATAAATGTCCATGCTCCTTGTTGCATCATACATCTAAACATACCTTGACAATCACTCCTTATGTATACACACACACACACTGACTGATATCCCCCCTAGGGAGGAAAATAATCACTAAATAACCTCGGCTAAGAAACGGAGATGAGCACCACCCTCTAGAATCAGACCTGACTGGAAAGAGGAAACTGTTATCTTTTTATTTGTGATGTAATTTTCTCAGTTGATTGGAATAAAGGCGAACTGAATGTGGGAGACTTGCTGGAATGCCCTTCCCAGAGTGGCTTGATTGATGCCCATATTAGCATTATTTTGTCGCTGTGGGAAGGCCTTTTTATTTTTCCTTTATTTTCTTTTAAATTGTTTTTTAATTCATATTATTTTAGATTTTGAAGACTACCTTCCTTTCTTTCTTTCTTTCTTTCTTTCTTTCTTTCTTTCTTTCTTTCTTTCTTTCTTTCTTTCTTTCTTTCTTTCTTTCTTTTTTGGTGTTTTTATTGTAAACTATCCAGAGAGCTTCAGTTATTAGATAGTTTATTTTGGAAATAAATGCATAAAATGGGAGAGGAAGCCTATTTCCATTATGCAAGTGTATAATCTACATTGTTCATCTGTCTAATCTTTGTTTTGTCCTAATTTGGTACATGTTTTTTAAAAATTTAAAAGCATTTATAATTAAATTTTATTTTAAGATATTGATATTTGTATAGTATTAATAATTTATGATCTGGTTTGAAATTTGGAGAGAAATGCAGAATGTATTTGAACCCATACATTTAATCTGGAAATGGCAAATTGAGTGCATTTCTGTAAAACAACAATGAAAATAGCATTGATAGGAGGATGGTACAAAATAGAGGGAAGCATTTGGGCATGTACAGGGACATCAACTCACTCCAGCTTGGACCTGGCAATTAAATAACCGTGACTGAAACATCAGCAGGACAATTCATGGGAAAAGCCAGTTGGTTATGAGGCATTAATAGAAACCCCTAAACTCCAATTGCTTATTTGACTTCAGAATGAAAGGGCACTAGCCATTATCTTTTAGAGATTAAAAGAAGAGCGATTATTCTGAGTCAGTGAAGAGATGACATGATACATCCTGATCTTCTCTCCAAAGCATAAAATTACCGTACAGAATTCTAATAGGCCTTAAAGAATGGAGCATACAATGTTTTCAGGCCCTTTCTCCCAAAAGCATCAGACCAGACCAGGAAATAAAAACTGAATTTAATAACACAATAACAGATTTGGAAGGAACCTTGGAGGAATTCTAGTCCAACCCCTTGCTCAAGCAGAAAACCCTGTACCATTTCAGACAAATGGTTGTCCAAACTCTTCTTAAAAACTTCCAGTGTTGGAGCATTCACAACTTCTGGAGGCAAGTTGTTCCACTGATTAATTGTTTTAACGGTTAGGAAATTTGTCCTTAGTTCTAGTTGGTTCTCTCCTTGATTAATTTCTATCCCTTGCTTCTTGTACTGCCTTCAGGACAAGAAGCAATGGATGAATAGGTTTACTCCAGTGGTGAAATCTAAAATTTGTTACTACTGGTTCTGTGGGCGTGGCTTGGTGGTGGTGGGATAATGTGACTGGGTGGGCGTGGCCAATTTTTTAAAAAAACTTTTAAAACCATTTTTTCTACCACCTCTTCGGCGAAGAGGTTGTAAAAAAATGCTTTCAAAAGTCTCTGACAATCCCAGCACAGTTGCCTGTTCGGCAGAGACTTTTTTTCTTTTAAATGCCTCTGCCGATCAAGCAACTCAGCTTGGATCGTCACAGGCATTTAAAAGAAAAAAACCCTTTTCACCCCTGGTTTACTCCCTCTTCTTTGTAGCAGCCCCGTAGATATTAGAACACTGCCAGTGGTGGGTTGCCCCTGGTTCGGACCGGTTCGCAAGAACCGGTAGTAAAATAGGCGGGAGGCCCCGCCCACTGCCCCAGATGTTGTCATCGGCAATCTGCGCATGCGCAGAAATTTCTGCGAATGTGCAGAAGCAAGGCGTGTGCACGAGCAAAGCGAGCACGTGTGCGCGCTCCCATTGTGAACCAGTAGTAAAGGTAAGTAGAACCCACTCCTGAACATTGCTATGTTGCCCCTAGCCCTTCTTTTCATTAAACTAGACACACCCAATTCCTGAAACCATTCTTCATATGTTTTAGTCTTCAGTCCCCTAATCATCTTTGTTGCTCTTCTCTGCATTTCTCTAGAGTCTCAACATCTTTTTTATATTGTCGCTGCCAAAACTGGATGCAGTGTTAAGTCTTACCAAGGCATTATAAAGTGGTATTAACACTTCATCTAATCTTGATTCTCTCCCTCTATTAATGCAGCCAAGGACTGTGTGGGCTTTTTTGGCAGCTGCAGCACACTGCTGGCTCATATTTAAGTGACTGTTCACTAGAACTCCAAGATTCCTCTTGCAGTTACTACTGTTGAGCCAGGTATCTCCTATTCTATACCTGTGCATTTGGTTTTTCTGCCTAAGTGTAAAACCTTACTTTTCTCTACATTAAATTTCATTTTGTTAGATAGGGCCCAATATTCAAGTCTATCAAGATCCTTCTGTATCTTGAGCCTACTTTTTATTTTCAATAAGCTATAGTTAAGTTAGTATGTTTACTGTTCAATCACATTATTTAATTTTTTTTCACTTCAGACTGATCAGAAATGATAATTGGTATAAATTGAGGAGAAAACTCTGCTTCTGTCATAAAATTTAAGAGCTATATACAGAAATTTACAAATGAAAAAAGACAAATACTAATTGAAAAGAAAAAATTACCGTAATCCATGAGAACACAAATGTTATTTGTTAAATTTTGCCAAATTACATCTCGAGACATAAATCCATCGTAGGTGACTCCTATAACTATTCCTATGAATCCCCAGAAAAAAGTATACAGACATGAACACAGAGTTATATATAAATCTGGATATTAATACATAGTACAATATTATAGGCTTCCCATTTCTACAAGCGATCTAGAATTTTCAGAGGTGAAACAGATTTGGATTCCCGTGGATGAAGAGAAATAAGGCATTTCTTTCATATTTGGTTTTGCAGGATAGGTGGAGACATAACACTGCAAAAGGAGCAACATTTACTATAGTCATAGCTCATCTCTAGTTGGAAGCCCTTCTGCCTCTTCAGGAGCTTGCAGAACATAAGAGCTCAACTGAATTTCTTGTTCTGACTGAAAACTTAACAAAATGTGGAGGATAGAGGTGAGTAGCTAAACAGATTACCATGGAGTTTTATGTATGTGCAAGATTCTGAATTCAATTCAGCTAAGCCAGAAAGAGATCAACTCAAAGACCATGTGGAAGTGTCCTCAGTCCACAAGTTTCCCAACATAAGAAATATTTCTATGGAGATTCTCAGTCATCCAGGTCATGGTTGTCTCAAAAATGCTTCTCCCCCCCAACCGCCCCTCCCTCCTGTATAACTGTGTTTTTTCCTTGAGGAAAAGGAAGAGATTTCGCTTCACATCCAAGAAACTTCATCAGTTTTGGCTAGATGGTGGTGGTGGTGGGGAATGGAAGGATTAGTTGTGAATAGTTGTCAGAACCTATCCTCCCATTCCCTCTCCCTGCCCCAGCTAGCCAGAACTGAAGAAGCTTCTTGGATGAAAAACGGAATGCTTTTGTTAGATCAGGCGCAGGGAAAGAAGACATGACCAACTCGATACATTTAGTAACTTTATTGCAACAGTAACAAGACTGGCGCTGTGCTGCCGGAGCTCTCCTTATATTTGCTCCAGCAGACGCACCGCACCTAAGACAGCTATTCAAACTTCCCGCCCGAGGCTTGCAGCCAATCCGGACGGATGTCCTTATAAGGACATAACACTCCTCCCCCCTAGTTCTTAGTCTGTCCATCAATCAGGTAATCGCGCAGGTACGCGGGACGTTGAGAAGTCCTAGATGACCTGCGCAGTCCCATTCTGGTTTGGCCGTCTTCTTGGACGGAAGGAGTTCCTGCGTCTCCCGGTCCCCTCCCAGGAACCGGGCAGGATCTGGCTGTCGAGTGCGTGGGCTGGGTCCCCGCGCCTCCGGCCTGGTCTCGGACCTCCGCCCGCTGGCGATGCTGGTCTCCTTCCCTGCCTGGGTTGTGGATTACTTGCCACTGGCTGTCGTTGCCGACTGGTACGGAACTACTGAACCCCGGTAAGTCTCTAATGTCCCGTTTGTCTTTCACCGGTTTGGTGGTGGCTGGTTCCGGTCAGGGGTTCGGGTCTCGCAGCTCCATCTGGTTCTGGTCCCGGTGTCCCTCGGTTGAGGCTGGTGCCCTCCCATGGTGACTGCCGGGACGTGGTGGTTCTTGTCCGACCTCGCCGGGGTGGTGCTGGCCTCCTCCGCAGGGGTGGTGTAGGCCCCCTCCGCTGGGACGGCGTCCCCCGGGTGGTTGATGATGTCTGCTGCCGTCATATTGGAGTTGGTTGTCCCTGTCGGGTTGGTGCAGGCCTCCCTCGCGGGGGTGATGTAGGCCCTCCTTGCAGGGTTGGTTTGTGTCTTGTCTGGGGTGTAGTTGGTCTGCCTGGTAGGGTCGTTGTAGGTCTCCCTCCCCGGTGGGTTGGGCGCCGACCTTGCTGGGGCGATGTGGAACTCCCGCTGGGTCGGATACCGGTCTACTGGCTCTTTTCGGTGGAGGTCTCCCTTCTCTGGGTGTTGTTGACCAACCTCCCCGGGGCGTTGTGAGGTGCGGCTGACCTCTGGGTTCCGGTCTACTGTCCCACGGTCGCAGGTTGAGAGGTCTCTGGTCCCGGGGTGTTGCCGGCCACCCTCCCTGGGGGGTTGTGTGGTGCCCCCCATGGATGGTCCCTGGTCTACTCGTGCCGCGTCTTGGTCAAGGTTAACGCTGGGTGGTGGTGTTCTTGCCTCGGTGGGGTGTGGGAGGCCAATCTCGTCGGGGTGTGGTAGGTCTACCTCGTTGGGGTGTTTCAGTCCTACCCCGTCTGGCTGGGGCAGGCCTACCTCTTTGGGGTGTTGCAGGCCTACCTCTTTGGGGTGTTGCAGGCCTACCTTGTTGGGCTGGTTTTCCCCCACTCCCTTCCACCTCTTCCGGAGCTGGTCGATGTGATGTCTACAGACCTGTCCATCTTCCAGCTCTATCTGATAGGACTTCGGGCCAGTTGTGCTCTCGATCTTCCCCTTCAGCCATTTCAGAGAGCTGTGAAAATTCAAAGCAAAAACTGGATCTCCTATGGCGAAGGTGCGAAGTTGGCGGCTGGCGGTTGTGGGTACCTCTGAGTCGTATTGGGGGTGCAGCCTGTCCAGTGGTGACCGGATTCTTCTGCCCATCAACAGCTCCGCCGGGCATTTCCTTGTGGTGGCATGCGGGGTGATGTGTTGGGTGAGGAGGAAGTTGTCAATCCGCTCCTGCCAATCACCTGTGCCCACTTTGGTGAGCGCTTCCTTGGTGAGCCTCACCATCCGTTCCGCCTGCCCATTTCCCGCCAGCCTGTAAGGTGCTGAAAGGGCATGGCATATGCCCAGTCCGGCCAGGAATGCCTCCATGGCCAAGGACGTGAGTTGGGGCCCGTTGTCGGAAACCAACACGTCCGGCAGCCCATGGGTAGTGAAGAGTCGGCGTAGAGCCCGGATCGTCGCTTCGGTTGTGGTAGATGCCATGAGTACCACCTCGAGCCACTTGGAGAAGGCATCGACGACGATGAGTAGGTGGCGCCCCTGCATCGGACCCGCGAAGTCGATGTGGATCCTAGACAAGGGGCTGCTGGGGGTCTCCCACTTCATCGGTTTGGCTTGGGGTGGCGCTGAACGTACTTCTTGGCACGGGTCACATCTGGAGACCCATTCCTCAATGTCTCTGTCCAGTGATGGCCACCAGACGTAACTCCGTGCCAGGGCTTTCATGCAGATGATGCCGGGGTGCCCGTTGTGCAACGTTTCTAGCATTCTTCGTTGCAGAGTGCTGGGAATCAGCATTCTGTCTCCCCATAGTAAACAGCCTCTCATGGTGGACAGCTCCTTTTGCTTTCTGGTGAAGGGGCCGAATTTCTCTTCTGTCTTCTCCGTCGGCCACCCTCTGAGGATCCAGGACTTGACTTGGTGGAGTGTGGGGACCTTTTGTGTGTGGGTGGCCACATCTGCAGATGTGACTGGGCAGCTGTTGTCATTGTCAATGTGGAAGAGGTTGAGCGTGGGAGCTGGGTCTTCCACTGGGTCTTTGGATGGGCATCTGCTCAGTGCATCGGCATTACCAATGGACGTTCCTGGCTGGTGCCCAAGCCTGTATGAGTAGCCAGCTAGGAAGATGGCCCATCTTGTCATCCGCGGGGACACGAAGGTCGGGGTTGGTTGGTCGCCTGCGAGGAGCCCCAGCAGCAGCTTGTGGTCGGTCACTATGGTGAAGCTCCTCCCGTAGACGTACTCGTGGAATCGTCTGACTCCTCCGACGATACTCAGAGCCTCTTTGTCCAGCTGGCTGTAATTGCGTTTCGCGCTGGACATCATCTTGGAGAAGTATGCTATAGGGGCTTCTAAGCCATTCGGTAGTTCATGGCTGAGTACTGCTCCAACCCCGTATGGTGATGCATCGCAGGTGAGCTTGATTGGGAGCATCTCATTGTATTGTATGAGGACGTTTTTGGATGTTAAAAGTCCTTTGATGGCCCGGAATGCCACTTCCTCCTCTTGGTCCCACTTCCAGGAAGCCACTTTCCCCAGTAGGTGGTGGAGTGGCTCAGCAATCGTAGCTTTCTGTTTGAGGAATATGGCATAGAAGTTAAGCAATCCAAGGAATCCCTGAAGCTCTGTTTTGTTTTTTGGGCTGGGAGCTTCATGGATAGCTTTAACTTTTGATTTGGTGGGCTGGATGCCTGTGCCATCTATGAGATAGCCCAGGACCTCGACCTCCTGGACCCCTAAGATGCATTTATCTCTCCTGACTCTCAAACCCTTGGCCTTGAAGTGCTGCAGGACAAGCCTGAGTCTTTCAAGGAGTTGGGCTTTGGAATCTCCAGAGATTAGTACATCGTCGAAGTACGGCACCACCCCTGGAACGCCTTGAAGAAGGCGTTCCATCATTGATTGAAAAATTCCTGGGGCAGCGCTGACTCCAAATTGGAGACGGTTACATTTGAATGTCCCCATGTGAGTAACGATCGTTTGGGCCTCCGCCGTTTTTTCGTCCACTGGCAGCTGCTGGTAAGCCTGGGCCAGGTCCAGTTTGGCAAAAATTGAGCCAGTTCCTAGGGAATGCAGCAGATGCTGCACCACTGGGACTGGGTATGCGCTCTGCGGCAACGCCTTATTGATGGTACACTTATAGTCAGCGCAGATGCGCACAGATCCATCATGCTTTATTGGGGTCACAATGGGGGTTTCCCATGAAGCATGATCAATAGATTCCAGAACGCCTTGGGCGATCAGCTTATCTAGCTTAGCATCTACTTTTGGCCGCAAGGCAAATGGAACCCGGCGGGGCTTCAGCCTAATTGGGGTGATTCCCTTGTCCAGATTAAAGGAGATTGGCTTTCCCACAAATCTACCAAGCTTACAATCGAAGACTTCCTGGAACTCTTCAATGAGGTTATCGAGTTCGTCCTTCTGAATCTGGTAGATGCCTCCAATTGATAGCCCTAGTAGTTTGAACCACTCCACTCCCAGCAGGTTCAGGCGGCTGTGTTCCACGACTGTGATAGGAAGGTTGCCTTGGAATTGCTTGAACTCGATGCGGAGCGTGGTTCTGCCCAGGACACCGATGGGATTCCCGCTGAAGTCCACTAGCCTCGACCGCAAGGGCTTCAACTGGTTCTTCTCACAGGCTGACTTCAGGCGTTTCAGTTGATGCCAGTCCATAATGGAATAGATGGAGCCTGAATCTACTTCCATTGTGCACTGTGACCCCTCTGCCAGCAGTGTCACATTGAATTTAGTGGCACCGTCGTCACTTGTGTGAGCGATTGTGGTTTGGTGCACCGCTCCACTGCGAGGGTATTCCTCGTCTCCGCGCCTGGACTGGTACGAGGACCGTTTGGATGTCCTCTGGGTATCTTTGCGATTCTCGCGGAATCTTGGCCTGGATGGTTCGGGAGCTGGATCTGCTGCTCTGCAGGCCTCGGCTATGTGTCCCCTCTTCAAGCAGCGATGGCAGGTTGTGTCCCTCCATCTGCAGTTTGCTTTGGGGTGGTCATCTTTGCAGCTGCCGCAGCATTCCCCCCAGTCATCATGTTGGGGATTTTCCTGCCTGGGGGGGCGGGAAACCTTGTGTACGGCCATTTCCTCGTCAGATTCGGATGGCGTGGCGGAGTCATCTGAGGAATTTGGGCCCTATTTGTGGATCTTGTGGATCCCCCTCGCCTTCACCATTGCGGCAGCCGCTTTCTCGGATGTCTCAGCGGCTGTGGCTTCTTCAAGGACTTCCTTGAGTGGGATCCTCTTGCGGCTCAGGAACTTCTTCTGGAGACCCACATCCCGCATCCCGAAGACGATGTGGTCTCGGATGGCATTATCAACGTTGTCAAATTCGCAGTTGGCAGCGATTTGACAAAGTGCGGCCACGAAATCTTTGATGGATTCATCTTCCCGTTGATTCCTCTGCTGGAAGGTGAATCTGTTTGCAATCGGGGTGCCTGTGAGTGCATAGTGTTCCTGCAGGACTTCCTGCAGGTCACTCCAGGACATCTCCTCAATATCTCTGGGCGCCACGAGGTCAATGACCATCTCTAGAACGTCAGAACCGCAGTGGGCCAGGAACAGGGCTCTCTTGCACTCGTCATCGAGGTTTTGGTAACCGTTTCCTTGGAGGAATTGCCGGAATCTGACCATATATGACCTCCATTTCTCTCTTGCCGGGTCAAATGGGTTCAGCGAAGCGATCGGTGCTTGTGGGGTTGCCATTCTGTAGGATGCCGCGGTTGGGTGACTTCAGCTCAGTTAAGGCGATCGTGCCACGTGTCTTGCTTAGGTTCTCTTCTCTAGTCCTTCGTCGCCAGTGTTAGATCAGGCGCAGGGAAAGAAGACGTGACCAGCTCGATACATTTAGTAACTTTATTGCAACAGTAACAAGACTGGCACTGCACTGCCGGAGCTCTCCTTATATTTGTTCCGGCAGATGCACCGCCCCTAAGACAGCTATTCAAACTTCCCGCCCGAGGCTTGCAGCCAATCCAGACGGATGTCCTTATAAGGACATAACAGTTTTCTTCCTCAAGGAAAAAACATCATCCAGTTGTCTTTTGGAAGATGCCAGATTTCTTATACTTTTGCTTGTTTCTGGGTATGTGTGGTAAATTTGAAATAAATTTACTTAATTCTTGTGTTTATAGATACAATAAAATAGCTTGCAGTCTTAAGCAAAACATAATTGTGCAATCCTTTACAGGCTTAAAAGACAAAGTCTGTTATGAGTTCACTTATTTATTCAATAATTAAAGCACTGAGCTCACTGTGACTTATTCCTAAGTAAGTACAGATAGTCCTTGATTTACAACAGTTCATTTAGTGACTGTTCAAAGGTACAGCAGAACTGAAAAAAGTGACGACCATTTTTTACACTTACTGTTGCAACATCTCCATGTGATCAAAATTCAGATGCTTGGCAACTGACTCATATTTATGATGGTTGCAGTATCCTGGGGTATGTAATAATCCTTTGCGACCTTCTGACAAGCAAAGTCAATGGGGAAGTTGTAAAGTAACACTTTACAACAGTGTTACTAACTCAACAACTAAAGTGATTCAAAAACCGTGGCAAGAAAGGTTGTAAAATGGGGCAAAATTCCCTTAACAACTGACTTAGTTAGCAACATAAATTTTGTACTTGTGGTCATAAATCAAGGACTATCTGTAGGAATAGGAACATGTAGTGGCATTTGGTTCCAAGTACACATATATCAGATTAGCTTGTTGGACAGCAAATCTATCATTGTTGGTGGTTATAGCTATGTAACACTCATCAAATAATATGCAGTTACAAGATGCTGCACTTACCATTATCTTTCTTGTTATAAATCACACCAGCTATTGCTACATCACTTGCACAAGGACTCTTGGCTACTTTCAATTTTTTTATGTCAGATATTGTTTTCTCAATAACTACGTAAGTACCAAGTCTAAAAATCCACTGAAGAATTGGCTCTGTAAAATATAAGACAGTGAGGTTAATATGTAAGAAATGTGTATTCTGCATAGTTTTGTAACTTTACTATAAAATACAGATATAGAATGAAAATACAGATTTTCATTGTTAAAATGAATGAAAATATATTTACAGCCCCATTATTATGAGCCCAATCCCAAATACTATGTATCTAGTATCTAAATTCCAATACTTCCTGGAGAACAATGCCATTAAAAAAACAAAGCAATGCTATCTGTCCTTCATATTTCATTTGGATTTATTTGTCCTAAATTCCAGGAATAAAAGTCACTTGAAAATCTATCTCAGGTGCCAACAAACAAATCTCTCCTTGTGACCGTAGTGTCTTAGCCAATCAGATGACCACCATTTAATATCTGAACACCTTCAGAAAACCTTGAACTGAATGTAGCTACAAGTAATTTCCTTGGAATGTAGCTCTAACTTACCTCGCATTATATCCAATAATGTTCCTTCAGTGGTGAACATACCTAACCCATGATGCATATTGAATTTTACAAACCATTCCTCTACTGGAGCAATATCTAGTCAAACAGGAAATAGAAAATGAGTATAATTCCTAAAAATATTTAAGTGTAATATTAACATCTTTCTTTAATATACGATACACCCAGGCATATTCCATGGATTTATTCCGTGGACTTTTTAGTAATGAGTATGTTTTCATATTTGCGGGTTCAAGTAATTTTATTATTTATATTAGCATTTACATTTATATTTATCATTTTATATTGTTTATGGTTAATATGACATAATAAAATAAATGGAAAGGACCACACTACTGGAGCATTGGTGCAAATTAAACTAAGGAAGCAGCAATAATCCCATTAGAAGAAACGTGCTATTTTAGCACTTAGACTTATATACCGCTTCACACAGTGATGGGTTGCCCCTGGTTTGGACCAGTTCGCAAGAACTGGTAGTAAAACCGTCGGGAGGCTCCGCCCACTGACCCAGATGTCATCAGGAAGCTTCTGCACATGTGCAGAAGAGTGTACGCATGGTCCCATTGCAAACCGGTAGTAAAGGTAGGTAGAACCCACCCCTGGCTTCACAGTGCTTCATAGCTCTCTCTAAGCGGCTTACACAGTCAGCATTTTGCCCCCAACAATCTGGGTCCTCATTTTACCCACCTTGGAAGGTTGGAAGGCTGAGTCAACCTTGAGCCTGGTGAGATTTGAACTGCCAAATTGCAGACAACTGGCAGTGAGCAGAAGTAGCCTGTAGTACTGCACTCTAACCACTGTGCCACCGTGACTTATAACTATCTCTCACCTGTATTATATGTAATCTTTTCTCTAGGGATATTAATAGACCATGAAACCACTTCTTCAACTTCTTTTCCCTTTAGAAATTATGTCAGAAAAAGACTTTCAGACTTAAAGTTTAAACAGCTATAGTCATTTACATGTCATAATTTTAATTATATTTAGTATTGTATGGTATGGTAGGTTTAGATTCGGTTCTCTTCTCAGCCAAATTTACTAGCTTAGCCTGCATGAGTCAATCTTTTAACCAAATTTATTGCTTGATGCTTAGATGGGGATAAATTACTCTTGAATAGGTTATGACTCCTTGGGAAAAATCAAAAACAGAAGTAATGCAAATTTCTTATTTATATTTATATCTTGCAAGAATTACACAAGGTCAATGATTAGTATTCAGATGAAAAACTACAAAGAAATCCCAGGTTTCTTTGAGACTAAATGTAAACTAGGTGTAGATACAGTATATATACTGGAAGAAAACAGAAAACAGTGACACTCCACTTCTGGCCAAGAAAATAAATGAGTATGTATTATAGAAACATCAAACTAAAATAACAGAATGTTTATGCTGTTCATTTTATGCAGAATGAACATTTTAATTTAAGTCAGCTTATAGGGGTGATGGGCAGCATAAACATGTAATACATAAAGTAAACATTTTAATTTAGATTAATGCAAATTATACCAGACTATAGTTATGCCCAATTCAGCAGTCTTTTTTCCCCAAGAGTTGGTTATCAAGGCCCATGAATGGATCAAATCATCTCTTGCTGTAATTCACAGTAACTGATGACTGAGATCTGATCCTGGAAGTAGTATCAATCATCATGAATGCCATATGTACACAGACACACATATATGTTGTATGCGTATTTGCTTGATATTTAATATTATCAAATACAGAAGTCACGATATGCCTTCTCTGCTCAACTACAATACACTCCACTTTCAGCCTGAGCAATGTTGTAAATCTCTACTTTTTCCTTTACAAAGATTACAATTTTTTAAATCAAATCTTCTAAGCACTGTGATATCTGGTAGTCTCATTCTTGCAGGAATCATGGCACACATGATCCTCTTAAAGGAAACCAAAATTAAATTTAAAAAGTTAAACAAGATAACTTGTTTAAACTAAATGGTGGAAATTCCACGAGATTGCCAAATCCTATACAATGTTAGCGGTATAAAAAGGACCCAAGTCTTATAAAATCCCTATTTTTGCACAACAACTGCAAATTCAGGTTTTAAAAAAAAGTTTTAGAAAAAAAACATTTTAGAAATGTTGTCTATTTTTGTAGCACCTGATGTAACATGTAAAATCAGACAATAATGCCCATCATCTGAAAAGATTGCTGGCTTCTGCTACAAAATATCTTCCCCAGTCATTTTATTTACCAGAGTCGTTTCGAAGAAGAAGACTTTTGAGTAGGTGCTATTGAAGATCTGTATGCTGGGAGCAAGACCTGCTGAAGAATAGAGCAGAAGATTTTTTCTTCTGTTCTCCTTGGTATCTTCTTCATTAATATTATACAAATGGCAGATGACTTTCTTTGAGATGAGATGCACACCAAAAAAAGGAGAAAAAAAAGATTATACACAAAGCCATATTGTCCAACCATAGCACTGAGCATGTTTAAATGTGAAATAATATACCAACACACACACACACACACACACTCCTAATTCCTACAAAAAACATCTTCCAACTTGCTGCTTCTGTGATATAGCTAAATAGATTCAATCTATATCTTTATTATTAAAGCAGATTTTCCTGACCTCCATGGAAATAAAGTTATGGAACCTTAGAACCTAAATGTACCTGAAATGACCAGATTCAAAAAGCTTCCTTTAAGTAAATATAAACCAGATTTCTCATTCCTTGGGACCTCTGTCCAGTGCTTAAATGACAGCGTAAATGAGGAGGATTTTTTTCATTTGTCTCCTTCTGCCATGGAAATGGCTCTCTCTAGGCCAATGGCTGCAAATAAATAGCTGTGTCCCACATTGTTCTGGCTAGTAGAAAAGTGCATATTTGGAAAGCTTGAAGTTGCAAAGTTGTATTTTTGTTTTTTGTTTTACAAAAAGGAAAGTATTTTCCAATCTTTACAGGTATTTTATCCCACAATAGGTAAATGAAGACTGTCATAAGTCTTTTACCTATTTTTGCTGGCTACTTCTCTAGACTTGAGTTGAGCAACTATAAATGAAGTGGGATACTACTTCTAATAATAATAATAGACAGCAGAAGAGAAAAGAAACAACTGGAGAAAAATCACAAAATACAAAGACTTATAAATAGAATGACTGTGACAAAAGAAAGCAAAGATAATCAGTCAATTGCAAAATGTAACTGTACTTAGAACAGCTTATATCCTGTTATGATGCCTCTAACACCCATCAAACAACATTTTCCTATCTCAGGTCCTTGGGAATGACTCAATAGATGGATAAAAATGCCAAATCCATTCTAAACATAATAATAATAAAAGACTTCAACATTCACAATGAGTGAAGTTGTTGATGTTGGCAATTCGTTTTTTCAGAAAGTGGACTCTTAGCTGCTCTAAATCCTTGTCTTATCAATACATACAAAGACATGGTTGTTCCGGTCCGCCAGAGGCCTGCGGAGCTGGCAGCGGAGTCGGACATTGAGGAGGCTGGGGAGGACAATGGGCCAGTCCTGGAGTCAGGAGAAGGCCCGGACGAGGGCTCTGCATCGGAGGCAGAGATGGGGCCAGGGCCATTTGGGAGCGATGTGTGGACTCCAGAGCCTCCGGAGGCAGATAGCAGAAAGGCAGAAGAAGGAACAGGAGGAGCCTGTTCCTAGTAAACACATGTGAAGAGCTGCCAGAAGGCAAGAGCAGCTAAAGGAAAAAGGACAACTTGGGAGTAAGGCCAGGAGATGATTGGCCCCTCCCAGAAGGCTTAAAAGAGCAGCAAAAGCTCTTGGGATCTTTGTAGGAAAAAAACATTGCTACATTGTCTCTTGTCTTGCTACATTTGTTTAGTGTTAGAGTCTCTTGCTTCTGAATTTTTACCAAGAAAAGCCTTTGGCAGGATGCCAAAGAAGTCAAGATTGGTGATAAGGCCGAAGAACTGTTTATTTATTTATTTATTTATTTTTAATCAAACAATTTTTATTTTAAAAACAAAAAACAAATTAAACATCAAAATCATCACCATTCCAAACAATTACAGACAGTTTATCGATCGGTTAACATCTTTTTGTGCTCCTTCCTCCCTTCAAAATATCGCTATATATCCAGAAATTTATTTCCAAAAAAAGATATTTCACTTAATTTATCTCAATGTCTACTTATTTCCGATTTATTCTGGAACATTCTGGCTATTCTCGTCGGGGGTAAATGCCACCTGTAAAACATCTTATACAAATTCTCTTTATATGTTGTAGACATTGTCATTTTATAATTATGTAAATTATACATTGTCATGTATAATTATGTACCACAATTTTTGCCATTTTTCTAAATCAATACCATGCCTCTGCGGTCCTCTGCGCATGCTCCAAGATGGCAGCCTCCAGCTGATCCTCCGTTGCCGGAGGGGGTAATTTTCAGCATTTTCGAGGGTTTGTATGGGCCAAGCTTCTTTTCTTTGGCCTGGCCCGGCTATATGAATATGTTCCGGTCCCATAGAGAGCTTTTAAGAGCCTGTGCCTCTGGAACATCTTGGGGACTGAGAAGAGCCGAGAGGAGTTGATGTGAGGCGGACACCACTGGGAGGCCTCGACGATGACGATCGGGGCGGCAGCTGCAGCTGCAGCTACTCGGCGTGTTGCTGGGGGCGGCTATAGCAGCAACGGCAGCCAAAATAGCGGCGGCAGCGTTTGCGGTGGCGGCGGTGATGCGGCGGCCTTTGTCGGATCCCTGTGGGCTCATGGAGGACTCGGGGGATGATTTGGCTGCTGGTGGCAGCGGCGCGGGGGCGACTATGATGGCGGCCGTTCAGACAGCACTGAGAGAAGTCAGCCTGGTCAAATCATCTGTGATGGAGAGTGAGAGGAGCTCGCTGGTGGCTTATCATCTTGGAATTGCTCTGGATAGGAACTTTGTAAAGATCTGGGAACCTGGGAGCAACTATATGAATTATAGGATTGCTGGAAGATCTGAAGGAGACTTGGAAGGGCTGGATGGCCACGGACTTTGTTGCCCTATTCGGTCTCTCTTACCCCTATGGCCTGGTTTCAGGCATTATTTGGTCATCTGCCATCCGGACTATTTCCATCCACCGTGAAGAACTCTCCCCTGGCCTTGTAGAACCCTCCCTGGATCCATCTTATCCTCTCTTTGTTGCCATCTTTAGTCTGCCCCCCTCGTCTTGGCTCTATATTCCATCTCATACCTTTTAGCCGTAAGGAGAGTTCTTGGCCTTTGGATTGTGGGTACTGAGGGAGCCTGGTTCACTGTTGCCGTTCTATTACCAAAGGTGATAGTCCATCTTTTTAATGCCAGCCATCGTGAGAGGGTGGTTTTGGCGTTTTTATCCTCCGGTTTCTTTTGAATGGCTGAGACTCCTTTTCACTGCCGTGAGAGGGCAGTGGATTCCAGATGACCCATACCCAAAGGCTCTGTATTTTCTCTCCGGGACCATTTTACTTGTCGATCATAATTGAATCCCCGGCCATATATCATCTTACCCCAGGCTGTTTTCGGATGTATTCAGCAGCTGAACTTTTGATGTTGCGAGACTCCCCCTTCTTGCAGGTCTGGCCCTCCACACTATCGAGGGCCTACCTTGATGATGGGTTTTGGAACTCCGAGAGGTGGCATGCAGCGAAAAGGAGGCTGAGGAGTTTTCTATCTAAATTTTTAATTAAATTTTTAAGGGTTTCTGGGGGGGGGAGGGTTGGATTGGAACTAGGGTTGTGAGTTTGGGGGATAACCCACCGAGGGAGGGACCAGGCCCGGCTGGGGGGCATGGCATGGGAGGCGCAGGGTTCCGGGTCGATGAGGAGGCTAGAGCTTGTAATGATGAGGGCCAGTACATCAGTACTGTGAGTGGGAGGGGCAGATATGGCGGGAGCTGGGGGCCAAACCTGGTTCTGGGAGTGCGCGCCTGCTGTCTTCAAGCCGTGGCACGCTCCGGCCCCCAAGGCTCCTCTCATTCACCAGGTAGTCCAGATTCTTAAGGCCCAGACCTTCGGCTGATGTTATGCAATGCCAGATCCGTAGTAAATAAAGCCCCCCTCATTTGTGATCTAGTTCAGGACGGGGGAGCAGATCTGGCAGGAATTACAGAGACCTGGTTGGGCCAAGAGGGGGGATCCCCCTTGTTGAAATGTGCCCTCCTGGTTTCCGTGCATTTCATCAACCAAGGTCACAGGGTAGGGGTGGGGGGTGGCGGTTGTTATAAAAGAAGGTCTTGGTCTGAGGGAGACCACTGTTCCTCAGATTGCCGGTTGTGAGTCCCTCCTGGTGAAGTGGGGTCATGGGGTACAGGTGGGCTTGCTGATCATGTACCTGGCTCCCTGCCATGTGGCAGCGGCCCTGCCCGAACTGCTCAACGTTATAGCCGGGGTGGCGGTTGATACCCCGAGGCTTATGGTCATAGGGGATTTTAACCTGCTATCCATCGGTGAAGCATCTGAGGCAGCGCAGGAGTTCATGGCTTCCATGATGGCTATGGACCTGATCCAGTTAGTGCATGACCCTACTCACACGGGGGGAAACACTCTGGACACCTGGAGAGCGGTTGGAGGGCCAGCCAGTCGGAATCTGACCGAACACTGGTAAGGTCTCATATTAAGACTTATCTTGTGGCAATAAAAGCGGCAAAATGTAACTATTTTTCCGCTCTTATTGCATCATCAGATAACCGCCTGGCCGCCCTGTTTAGGGTGACCCGCTCCCTGCTCCTTCAGGAAGCGCGGGAGGACCCCTTGGAGGGTAGAGCCAAGGACTTTGTACAGTATCTGTATGATAAAATCGCTCAGATTCAGGAACATCTGGACTCTGACGGGGTAGATTCAGGGGGGAGGACGGAGGCAGGTCTCGAGAATATTATCTGGGAAGAGTTCGATTCTGTGACTCCCGAAGATGTGGACAGGATACTGAGTAGACTGAATGCTGCCACATGTTTATTGGACCCGTGTCCCTCCTGGTTGGTGCTGGCCTCTCGGGAGGTTACACGAGGCTGGCTCCAGGGGATTATAAATGCTTCTTTGAGTGAGGGTGTCTTTCCCGCCACCTTGAAAGAGGCGGTGGTGAGACCTCTCCTGAAGAAGCCTTCCCTGGACCCGGCAGTATTGGCAAATTACCATCCAGTCTCCAACTTTCGCTTTGTTGCGAAGGTTGTTGAGAGTGTGGTAGCACGACAGCTCCCTCAGTACCTGGATGAATCGGCTTATCTGGATCCGTTCCAGTCGGGCTTCAGGCCTGGGTACAGCATGGAAATGGCATTGGTCACATTGGTTGATGATCTCTGGAGGGCTCAGGACAGGGGTTGTTCCTCTGTCCTGGTCCTATTAGACCTCTCAGCGGCTTTTGATTCCATCAACCATGGTATCATGCTGCACCAGCTGGAAGAGCTAGGGGTGGGAGGCACCGTGTTGCGGTGGTTCTCCTCCTTCCTCTCCGACCGGTCACAGTCAGTGTTGGCAAGGGGGCAGAGGTCGACCCCAAGGCCCCTTGTATGTGGGGTGCCACAAGGGTCGGTCCTCTCGCCCCTTCTGTTCAACATTTATGTGAAGCCGCTGGGTGAGATCATCTGTGGTTTCGGGCTGAAGTACCACCAGTATGCTGATGACACCCAGCTGTACATCTCCACTTCGGACCACCCCAATGATGCCCTTGAAGTGATGTCCCAGTGCCTGGAGGTTGTACGGATCTGGATGGGGAGGAACAGACTCAGGCTCAACCCATCCAAGACCGAGTGGCTGTGGTTTCCGACATCCCGATATAGTCAGTTGGTGCCATCACTGACTATTGGGGGTGAGTCATTGGCCCCCACGGAGAGGGCTCACAACTTGGGGGTCCTCACAGCTGTCTTTAGAAGAGCACTTGACGGCTGTGGCCGGGAGGGTGTTTTATCAGGTTCGCCTGATTCGCCAGTTGCGTCCCTTTCTGGATCGAGACTCATTAAATACGGTCACTCATGCCCTTGTCACTTCCCGCCTGGACTACTGCAATGCTCTCTACATGGGGCTCCCCTTGAGGAGCACCCGGAGGCTCCAGCTGGTCCAGAATGAAGCCGCGCAGGTGGTTATGGGAGCGATGGGGCACTCCCATGTGACCCCCTCCTGCGCGAGCTGCACTGGCTCCCGGTGGTCTTCCGGGTGCGCTTCAAGGTTTTGGTTACCACCTTTAGAGCGCTCCATGGCTTAGGACCGGGGTACTTACGAGACCGCCTTCTGCCACCAGTAGCCTCTCACCGACCAGTATGCTCCCATAGAGAGGGGCTCCTCAGGGTGCCGTCAGCCAAACAATGTCGACTGGTGGCCCCCAGGGGGAGAGCCTTCTCTGTGGGGGCACCCGCCATCTGGAACGAGCTCCCCCCGGAGATACGGAGGATCCCGGACCTGCGTGCTTTCCGCTGTGCCATCAAAACATTTCTTTTCCAGCAGGTCAGTTTGGGATTAGCTGTCAACCCTGAATGAAAACTTACTGCAGCAAGTGCTGCAGATGTTTTTTTCTGAATGTTTTTCTTATGCGTCAATACATCAGGAATCACAGCAAACATCCACAAGTCTGCCTTCTGCATCCTGTTTAAGATTCCTGTTTTCCCCTTGTTGCTGTAGGCAGGAAGTGAGTGCTTGCCCTTTGAAAACACAGGTGTGAAATGGCGGAATAAAAGGTCCTCAATACCAAGAAAATGATACATGTGGCAAGAGTGGACAATATAATTACAACTTTTTTTCTCTTTTTAAAGATTTTTTAAAATCCCACCTTTATTATTATTTATAAATAACTGAAGGTGGTGAATATACCTAATATTCCCTCCTCCTATTTTCCTCACAACAACAGCCCTGTGAGGTGATTTTGGATGAAAGAGTGACTGGCTCAAGATCACCAGGCGGCTTTCATGCTTAAGGCAGGTGTAGAACTGATAGTCTCCTGGTTTCTTGAGTGTTGCCTTAGCCACTAGTCTAAAATTGATAGCTGAGAGCCATTTCTTTAATTTACATTTTATTTATCATATTTTTTCTATACTTCCATAGATTAAAAAATCCCCAAACAAGTAAAAAACTATTCTTTCTTTTCGGGACATTTCTTATCCAAAGTACTTGTATATTCAAGTATACAACTGGTTCAAGCTGAATTTTATAGAAATAATAACAAAACAATATTTTTATAGAAATAACACATTTTCATTCATACAAAGAAGAAACTCTTGATTTAATGGACTCGTGGGAGAGAAGGGTGGATCAGTTACAACCAAATGTAAAATAGTTCCTGTGTGGAATGGTGTTATGCTTGAGTAAAATGGCATTTTGCCTGTTGTTTATGAAGTCTGTGAAACAGAGATTTGGTAAACATATTTACTGGATAGTGAGTTTGTAAAAAGTTATTGTTAATTGCTATAATTTAACTTTCTGCACAGTATATGAAACTGAATGAGAAACTTACTAAGCTCGTCCGTGGAAGATACAGTTTGATTGCTTTAAACTTTGCAGTATCATTTGCGAAAATATCTGTGTAGCAGGCAAAACTTGAAGTGGACACCTCTGAGAGAAAATACAGAATTGCTATAATACCATCTCTAAACATGTTTATTTATACCAAGGATGTACAAACTTTGTGGGGTAAAGGCTGCATCTGGTCTTTGCTCATGTACACCTATGACTAGAAGGGTAGAGGATAAAAACCAAATTTTAATCTAACTAAAATGAAATTAAATGTAATTAATATAATGAAGTGACTATAGTATTTTTCCTCTTATGTCATATTACAAATTCTAATTCTAATTGTTCTGTTATATATATGAGACTGAGGTCAATTAATATTAATTTGTTTCAGTTCTGCCTGTAACAGGTTCCACATAATGCATTCATAGAAGAGATAGATTACCATCATAACATCTAATACTGTATGTCTTATTTTGAAATTTTCAATAGCTATATCTGCAAGATCGTCAAAACTTTTCCAGGAGGCATACAGTAGGACTGCCAGATCTGGGCTGCAGAAACCTGGAAAACCACTAGATGGCAGACATGAGTTCTTTGCCAGGATCCATTGTTCATCTGAATTTTTGCAACCTGGATTTGCTAGATTTAAGATATACCGGTAATATGATTCTTCAGAAGTCTAGTCAGGAAGCTGAGGATGCCCTTGTGGTGAATGATGCATACTATATCTATTAGTACTTGTGCCGCAGAAGGATTTATTCTAATTCCTGGAATCACATATGTACATAGATAATTCTTACTGTAACACCAATATTCATTATTGTTCCTTGTATAACTAAAATTCATTTTGGTTTAGAGGATGAATGAAGGCAGAGTGAGATCATTTAAAGAAGGATAGCCTGAGGTCATAATGTTGCAAAGAATGTAAATATAGAAAATAGAACCAGGTGGAAAACAGAACATAGCAAAAGGCTCTGGACTGCAAAGTGATCTGAAATCAAGCAAAACAAAACAGAAACATTCAAAAGCAATTTGACAAAGCCAATGAGAGATCAAAATCTCATAATAAAACAAGGACATTACAACAACTAAAACAGAATCCATTATGAAACGTAACAAGCATGATTTCAGCTGTCATTTAAAGCAAAATTTCCTTATGATGTCAGGAACATGATTGGTGGTCATTGCAGCTGCCTGGGACTGCACAAAAAAGCCAGTCCGAGCCTTCCTATGGCATAAACAGGCAAAGAAAGAGAAAAATGAGCAAATTCCCTAGCCTGAGTGTCCATCTTTTCCTTTTGATCATTCTAACAATTAGGAATGAATGTGTTTGAAATCACAACTTGCCTCTTTTATTGTAGGCAATGCCTGAAGAAAGTTTCAAAACAGCTCCAAGCAAAATATAAAGCCATAGCAGCTCCATCTGTGAAATAAGGAAAGGAAAGAAAATGTGAATATAAACTATACTTAAAGCTGTTTCTCTTCCCGACATGGTCAAATAAAGTCAAGATGATAGCCCCAACAGTGCGATCCCAGCTGTTTTATCTGCATTCATTGGCCAGATGTCACTTCATCACGCTGCTGTGTATGTCATCTTGTTCTTTTCAACCATACAGATACTGTTTATGTGCTGCATCCCACTCTCGTGATATCTCTGCTCCAGTGGCTGGTTGATATTTTACATATCTGTTTAGCCCAGGCAGCTAGGCTGTGCTGTCCTCAGAGGATAAGTAGTTTCTTTCTTTTCTTTTTTTAAATCCCAGTTGATCACTGAATCCAGTAAAATCTCCTGGCTACTCTGGTTTCCCCACCAGTTCTCCTAGCCTTCCTCCAGGTTAACTTTATATCTCCTGCAAACACCTTGTTTTTGATTTGACTTGCTTAGGCCGGTAGAAGCACATTCTCCTCTCCTTCTGATCCAATGCCCTCTGTATTACAATAGTTCCCTTCCCCACTTTTTAAACCTTTAAACTACAATTTAGGCATGTCGGAATGAAGCCACAACATTTCAGTGAATACTATTTCTTTGCTTCTATGAACCTGAACTATCAGCTCTTTATTGCCACAAAATTGTTATGGGACCTAACAAAAGAATAATGTGTTCTTTTCACTTTAATCTTTGTAGCATCAAGGCAACAATAGTACAATATAAGAGAAAAGATGATAGATAGATAGATAGATAGATAGATAGATAGATAGATAGATAGATGATAGATAGATAGATAGATAGATAGATAGATAGATAGATAGATGATAGATAGATAGATAGATAGATAGATAGATAGATAGATGAGAGAGAGGGAAGAGGGAAGGAAGGAAGGAAGGAAGGAAGGAAGGAAGGAAGGAAGGAAGGAAGGAAGGAAGGAAGGAAGGAAGGAAAGGTCTGCTAGTGTCAAACAAGGAAGTGTAGGAGTTGGTTCCAAGGTGTATAAATATTTGGAAAAAGGACTAATGAGAAGGGAGCAATCCATAAAAAAAAAGACAATCACTGGTAGACCTGTCCACAACTAGTCTAGTCAGCAAGACTTGCTTTCCATGTATGATAGGGAAGAGCAGGATGCTAGAGAATGACTAGTTAGGGCCTTTAATGGCCACACAGTGGTCTCTAACCCTTGGTCTACAGTCCAGGACTGGGTTGCAGCCAGGGGTGGGTTCTACTTACCTTTACTACCGGTTCACAACAGGAGCACTCACACTTCTGCGCATGCACAGATCACCCATGATGACATCGTGGTAGGTGGGCGGAGCCTCCTGCTGGTTTTACTACTGGTTCTATAGAACCGGACCAAATCGGGAGTAACCCACCACTGGTTGCGGCTCATTGAGAACCAGACCATGCAAGTTATAATTGAGCACACAAGCACATGAAGCTCCATTTGAGCAAACGATGGGCATGCACACAAAACCACCCCCTTTCTCCCCTGCCACTGCCACCGCCACTGGTCCGCGGAGCTGGAAAGGTTGAGGACCACTGGGTTGTAGCATTGCACGTTGTCTACCACACCCCACTGAGTTTCCATTTTTTCCTACTACTAGTGAATGTCTGTAAATCTCCCATAAGTAAAAGCAAAGTACTGGACTTATAGAACCAGGTTTTGGAGGAAACAAAATCGTACTTTATTTTTTATTTTATTTTTATTAGATTTATATGCCGCCCTTCTCCGGAGACTCAGGGCGGCTTACAATGCGTTAAGCAATAGCCTTCATACTTTTGTATATTTTATACAAAGTCAGCTTATTGCCCCCACAACTGGGTCCTCAATTTACCTACCTTAGAAAGGATGGAAGGCTGAGTCAACCTTGAGCCTGGGGAGATTCGAACATGCAATAATTGCAGACAGCTGAATGTTAATAACAGGCTTTTAGTCTGTTGAGCTATCCAGGCTCCTGGCAAGTACCCAGGCAAATACTCCTGGCAAGTATCCAGGCAAGTACCTATCCAGGTACTTGCTAACAACTGCAAAGTAACAATGATCTAATAAACAGACTTCCCCCCAACTATACATTTTGGGATATTTTTTCAAAGACCCAGACAGATGTCATTGTTCTGGAAACAGTTGAGAGTGGGAGAAGTGCTTTTTCTGCAGCTGTGGCTATGGAACTGCATCCCCCTGATGGCTCTTTCCTGGGGTTGGGTGTGCTGATTTGCTCCCTGATGATATTCTGTGCCTAAAATTCTCTCTTTTGGTCCTCCCCCCTTTTTTTTCAATCATTTTTCCCCAAGGAACAATATATATTTTTGTTGTTAGTGTGTGTTATCTATGTTGCTTTACTTGCTGCCTAAACCTTAACCTTAATAAGGGAGGTCACTGAGGTGCCTAGAATTACTGAGTTGAGGGTGTGATATAAATAAGGAATCATCATGTCCTGTGCTAAACACATTGGGCTACAAGCAATAAATAAGGAATGAAAGTCAGCCAGGGCTGACTTTAGTAATAGGAGAGATTAAATGAGATGCAGCTTTGTTAACAGAAGGATTATCTAGTAGATCTTTCCTCTACTGTGTAATGGTATACCTTATGAAAGACAGAATGCTATAACAATTGGCTGATGATACTAATGATGGGGAGTGTAGTCAAATATACATGAGAAACATAGGGCAAAGGCAAATAGTACCTTTCTCTGCTTCCTGGGGTCTTCCCCCTTGCACTCTTGCTGTTTTCTACCTGCCCCACACCCATGTAGGCCTTTGAAAGAGCCAGTCAACTGATTCTTACATTTGAATCTTCAGAAAGGCAGTTAGAAGGATTCAGTTTCTCTTCCAACTGTCATGTTACACGAGCAGATCAAACTACAGGTAGTCCTTGATTTACAACTATTCGCTTAAAGTTACAACAGCACAAAAGTGACTTATGACCATATTTCACATTTATGACCATTGTAGCATCTCCCTGATCAAAATTTGGACACTTGGCAACTGTCATGTATTTTTGACAGTTGCAGTGTCCCGTGGTCACATGATCACCTTTTCTGACTTTTGGACAAGCAAAGTCAATTGGGGAGCTAGTGAAGTTAGCGTTACTAATTTAACAACCGCAGTGATTCACTTAACAACTGTGGTAAGAAAGGTCATAAAATGGGACAAACTGTCCTGCTTACCAATAGAAATTTTGGGCTCAATTGTTGTCATAAGTTGAGGACTATTAAACACTGATATATATCCAGACAGTTGATTTTCAGAATGATTTCAATTGGAAGCAGAAGATTGCATGAGACAATCTCTTGCAGAATATAATTCCTAAATATAAATTGGCAGAGCTAATTTGGAAACTTTATTTGTTTATAGGGCAGTAAAGTAAATAAACTATATTTATAGTGAAGGTCAATTACTGGCAATTTATTTTGGCAAAAAATAAACTTCCTTGAACTCTGAGGGATATAAATTAAAACAAATGAAAGGACATAAATAAATTATCTGAGGCTAATGTTTAGGCTTACAGAAGAAGATTATGAATAATAGTGTCAACTATATTTAACTAAATGCATGTTCAACTTTTGTCCTTACCCCACCCACTATGCTTTGGCCCCCACCACAGACTCAAAGACTGGGTGAGATCTGGAGCCCAGAAAGTCACCTTCATTTGACTCTTCAGTGATCCTTTGCAAGAGAGCTTTGTCTGTATGCTCTGACATGCATACTCTTTCTGGCTTTGGAGCCCCTTTTCCAATATCTCTGACACCTTCCTTTAAGTACCAATTGCAGGTCTTAAAAATGTTGCACATGCTTAAGATGCCATAAGGATTCTATTTTCTGATGGGTTTGGTTCCAAGCAGTGGTGGGATTCTGCTGGTTCTAGGGGGTTCGGCCGAACCCTTTGTTAAATTGCTGGCTCGCCCCGCCCCTTGCTCCTCCCCTCCACACTACTATTTATTGCCAATAAATGGGGCGAGTGAGCCAGCAATTTAACAAACGGTTCGGTGTTTTTTTGTAATTTATTGGCCCCGCAGCACACCGAACCGTTTTTTAAATTGCTGGCTCGCCCGCCCCTCACCCCGCCCCACCACTATTTATTGGCCAGGCAGCACACCGAGCTGTTTGTTAAATTGCTGGCTCGCCTGCCCCTCGCCCCGCCCCGCCTCCCACCCGCGCGGCGCCAGCCTACCCTAGCCAGGGGTAGGCAATTGTGGCTCTTTTACAACCTGTGGACTTCAACTTCCAGAATTCCTGAGACAGCTTGGCTCTGGGAGTTGAAGGCCATAGGTTGTAAAAGAGCCACAATTGCCCACCCCTTCCCTAGCCTGAGTTCCGCTGCCTGGGATCTATGTGGGCTGCCATGTGGTTCCCCACCAGCACCGGATGGGCTCCAATGGCTGCAGCGGCGATGGTGGCAATGGCATCCGGGCAGATCCAACAGGTGAGAGCGCAGGAGGCGCCGCGCAGCGCAGGTGCATCTTTGCAAAGCAGCCTCATGGCCGGCACCTCCTTTCCCCAGCCGGGGCTGCTGCACTTACGCCGCCAGGGAACCGGCGGAGGGAGTGGGGAGGGTGGGCGTGGGGTGGGTCCTATCCAACTGGGCTTTTGCAAAACAGGCGCGAGTTGGGGATTCTGATGCTTGACGCACGTTTTGTGTGGCTCACGGGGAGAGGGGGGTGGGCGGGTTTCTGAGCCTATGGATTGGCTTGTTTGGGGTGGGGGCCAGGATCTCTGATGACTGGGACTTCTAGGGGATGCTCCTGGCTTTGCAACAGAGGGGCCTTTAAACCTGCCTTATCTGCGTTCCTTTTCTTTGCATAAATCTCCCCCTCCCAAAAAAAGGATGGGTTGCCCAAACGTTTGTGCTGCTGGCTTCCCTGCCTGTCTTGGCTCTATCAGGGTTGGGTCTCTCTCGCTTGGGGAGAAGGTCTCTTGGATATGTATGTGTGTGTTGTGTTAGACTAGGCAGGGAGGTGTGATTCACATGGTTGTTAACTTAAGTGAATCTGGCTCCACCCCCCATTGACTTTGCTTGTTGGAAAGGCTTCCCCCCCCACCTCTCATCGCCATCTCAGCCCTTCTGCCCTGCCTTAACCTTAAACCGAGCTGCGTTTCCTCCGAAATCCAGTCTGTTCCCTTGCTGGGAGAGACTTTCCTGCCCCTGCCACTCAATTTTCAGGAGTTGTTTGTTTAGAGACAGGAAACCTTCCAAGGTTTCTGATGGGGGGAGGTTTGAGCTGTGGAATATCTCACTGCCACACATGTGTGTCCCCCCCCTTGCCCTTTTTTGCCTTGAAAAGGCAGAAGCTTGAAGAGGTTGCAGGAAAAAATGCTCTTAGAAGCTTCTGAGGATCAGGCAACTCAGCTTAGATCATCAGAGGTTTTTAAAGGGATTTTTTTGAAGAGGTTGTAGGAAAAAAAATCACCTTAAAAGCTTCTGGCGATCCCAGCAGATTTGTGTGATCGTCAGAAGCTTCTAAAAGCATGTTTTCCTGCAACCTCCTCAGCCGAGGAGGTTGTAGGAAATAAAATCCCTTTAAAAGCTTCTGGCGATCTCAGCAGATTTGCCTGATTGTCAGAAGCTTCTAAAAGCATTGTTTTCTGCAACCTCTTAAGGTTGTAGAAAAAATGCTTTTAAAAGTAAAAGTTAAAAAAAAATTGGCCATGCCCACCCAGTCACTTTACCCACAGAACCGGTAGTAAATGGACTACTCAGAGGGCTGAAAAAGTTATTTTTGACCGGTCCTCTCACTTTTGACCAGTCCTTGAACTTACGACTGTCCTCGCATTTTACGTTTTGCACCCTATCTTGTCACCGTGGTGAAGAGAAGTAGTGGTGAAATGACTGACACGGTTGTTAAGAATGCACAACAGGCATAAATGTGAGGATGGTCAAAAGTGTGAGGACCGGTCAAAAGTGCGAGGACCAGTCAGAAATGACTTTTTTCAGCCCTCTGAGTAGTCCCTATGCACATAGCCATGCCCACCCGGTCACATGACCAGCTAGCCATGCCTACAGTCACATGACCAGCTAGCTACGCCTACACAGTCACATGACCAGCTAGCCACGCCCACCCAGTCACATGATTGCCAAGCCACACCCCCAACTAAGCCACGCCCACAGAACCTGTTGTTAAAAAAATTGAATCCCACCACTGGTTCCAAGCCAGGAAATGATGTGTGAATCCAGTCAGTATAAAAAAAGCATGCAGATAAAGGTGATGCAAGTAATTCTTGGCCCTGTTCACTATTTATAGCAAGCTGAAACATAAGGGAGAGAGAAATGTGTTGTGCAATTACGGTACTTTAACTTGGTCAGCTGACTGTATCAAGTGACCCTGGTGGGGTTATCAGGTGAATTTTGCTTTAGTTCCCAACAAACAAAGGTCTGTTTTGGCTAAAACAATGAAAAATTAATGTCATTGCATGGGACTAAAGTGACTCCACCCAGTTAGTCATGTAGCAATTCTTCATTATCGCTTTATTTTATCATTCAATGAAAAACGATAAAAGGATTTCACTTAACCAGAAAAATGGATATCAAATCAGCAAATACAACTCTAAGTGTGAACATTTAAAAAACATTTCCTCTATGTAATCAACTTCCACTAAAAGCCAAGTTTATATTTGTTTACAAGTTCACTTTTCAATTGGCAGAGTCTCTGCTGGCATAGAAACATATATTCATTTTTATGCTATGTCCAAAACTGGGTTTGGTTTTATTATTTAAGGGCTACTTTAGCCAGAACATGGCTAAAACAGCAACATTTCTTCTTAGTAACCTCCTCCCCTTAAATAAATAAAAAATAAAAATAAAAAATAAAATAAAAAAAATATTTTTTGACATAAAATCCCTTTGTATCACCGTTAGAGCTGAGGTGGCGCAGTGGTTAGAGTGCAGCACTGCAGGCTACTTCAGCTGACTGCTAGCTGCAGTTCGGCAGTTCAAATCTCACCAGTTCAAGGTTGACTCAGCCTTCCATCCGTCCGAGCTCAGTAAAATGAGGACCCCGATCGTTGGGGGCAATATGCTGACTCTAAACCACTTAGAGAGGGCTGTAAAACAGGAGTGATTTCTACTTACCTTTACTACTGGTTTGCAGCAGGGCCGTGCACACACTCTTCTGCGCATGTGAAGCGTTTTGATGACGTCGGGGGCGATGGGTGGAGCCTCCCGCCGGTTTTACTACCGGTTCTATAGAACTGGTGCAAACTGGGAGCAACCCACCAATGCTGTAAAAGCACTATGAAGTGATATATAAGTCTAAGTGCTATTGCTATTTAACTGATGCTTAGTGAAGTAAATGAATAAAGCTGCAGTTATCTTAACTGTATATCTCAATGCTTTCTCACTGGGGCAAAGATCCATAAAACTGAATTAACATAAAGTATTTTCTGTCGGCTTGTGGCAACTGAGGAAGAGAGTAGAGGATTTTGTTCCACTTGTGCAGTCTAATTCAGTGTTTTTCAGGCTTGGAAAGTTTCAGATGTGTGGACTTCAATTCCCAGAATACTGAGAATTGATCCACCCATCTTATTTAACTTTGCCAAGTTTGAAAAAACATTTGTCTAATTGATCTTATGGCAGCCAGAAGCAAATCAGTTAGGAGATTGCAGAATCTACTGGCTGGACTTGACGTTCATAAGCTTCATTCGGGTTTGCCTGACCCATAGAGTTCCAATTCTATGAAGCTCTCTATAATAGAACACTGTTTGCTATCTATTTTTCTTTGTTTTTTTTTGATCTATTGCTAAGGCATCCGGCTGTAAATTATCTTAATAACTATTACATCACTTTGGTTGTGGAGTGTTAAGTTAAATCCACTGTTTGGATTTAGGGTGTGGAAGGTGTGAAATTTCAAAACCTCAAGTTTTGAAGTTTGAGGGCTGATTAGCTAATTTTCCTCCTTCCATTAGCAGATGGCAAGAAAAGACATCTACTGTAATTCATGACATCAAACCTAAATTCCTGGAGTTCCTGGAATTATCCAACACATGAGCTCTCAGAAGATTAGTCAAAGCATGGAAGACTTGGTCTGGATGCTATTGTGCACCAGACATTTTAGAAAATTATCAGTTATCAAGTGTTCATTGCCCAGAGTCTCTCTCATGTGAGATGGATAGATAAATCAGCATGGTTGTTCCAATAGAAGAGAGTATATGTAGCTCAGGTTGAAACTGTTGGGTTTTTAGTGATCTCTGAGCTTGTCTGTTTGCTTGCAGATGTTTAATTTCCAGCCTGGGTAACATCATGAGTGCTTGTAGAGAGTGCCATACAATTGTGTCCAAGATTTTCCCATCAAATAAATTACTGTGTCATTTAGACATTTCTTTCACCTCTCCATTTTTGCCATGGCTATATTTTGGACAAATACGCATATATTTTCTGCTGTAATTGAAATATACTTTTATACTTCTGCATATAAATTATGAATATATAAATCCAAATCAGACTTGAAAATATTCCTCCACAAATCACACTTCAATACATTTATTTATTGCTTTATTTATTGAATTTGCATGCTGCCAAATTCAGTTGGATTCATGGTAGTTTACGGAACAAATAAAATACCCACAGTACAACATGAAAATGAAATAATAAAAGATCTATAATAAAAATATCAAAAATAACACTGAAACATCTATCACAATTTCAATCAGTAAACATTACATAAATATTCTCGTGCAATACTTTATTTATTTATTTATTTATTAATTTAATTTGTATACCGCCCTTCTCCCAGAAGGGACTCAGGGCGGTGAACAGCCAAAATTAAAAAACATACAAATGCAAAAGTTAAGATAATTAAAAGAATTAAATCATTGGCTACCCAAATTTAAAACCCCAAATCCATAAAATTTAAAATCCCAATTAAAAAACCATTTAGGCTAGGCCGGCTTGATGAAATAAAAACGTCTTCAGGGCTTTACGGAAGGTCCGGAGGTCCGGGATCAATCGTATTCCAGGAGGCAGCTCATTCCACAGGGCGGGTGCCCCCACAGAGAAGGCTCGCCCCCTGGGGGCCGCCAGCCGACATTGCCTGACCGACGGCACCCCGAGGAGGCCCTCTCTGTGAGAGCGTATTGGCCGGTGGGAGGTTATCGGTAGCAGCAGGCGGTCTCGCAAATACCCTGGCCCTAAGCCATGGAGCGCTTCAAAGATGAGAACCAACACCTTAAAGCGCACCCGGAAGACCACCGGGAGCCAATGCAGCTCGCGCAGGAGAGGTGTTACGTGGGAGCGCCACGTCGCTCCCATAATCACCCGCGCGGCCGCATTCTGCACCAGCTGGAGCCTCCGGGTGCTCCTCAGGGGGAGCCCCATGTAGAGAGCGTTACAATAGTCCAGGCGTGACGTAACCAAGGCATGAGTGACTGTGCACAAGGAGTCCCGATCCAGAAAGGGGCGCAACTGGCGTATCAGGCGAACCTGATAAAAAGCCCCCCTGGCCACGGCCGTCATATGCTCTTCTAAAGACAGCCGTGTGTCCAGGAGGACGCCCAAGTTGCGAGCCCCCTCTGTGGGGGTCAGTGACTCGCCCCCAATAGCCAGAGATGGCACCAGCTGGCTATACCGGGACGCCGGCATCCACAGCCACTCGGTCTTGGAAGGGTTAAGCCGAAGCCTGTTCCTCCCCATCCAGACCCGCACGGCCTCCAGACACTGGGACATCACTTCGAGGGCATCATTGGGGTGGTCCGAAGTGGAGATGTACAGCTGAGTGTCATCAGCGTACAGATGGCATCGCACCCCAAAACCACGGATGATCTCACCCAGCGGCTTCACATAAATGTTGAACAGGAGCGGCGAGAGGACCGACCCTTGCGGCACCCCGCAAGCAAGGCGCCTCGAGGTCGACCTCTGCCCCCCTGCCAACACAGACTGCGACCAGTCAGAGAGATAGGAGGAGAACCACCGCAACACGGTGCCTCCCACCCCCAGTCCCTCCAGCCGGCGCAGCATGATACCATGGTCGATGGTATCAAAAGCCGCTGAGAGGTCTAACAGGACCAGAACAGAGGAACAACCCCTGTCCCGAGCCCTCCAGAGATCATCCACCAATGCGACCAATGCCGTCTCCGTGCTGTACCCAGGCCTGAAGCCGGACTGGCACGGATCTAGATAGACAGTTTCATCCAGGAACTGTGGGAGCTGTCGCGCAACCACACTCTCCACAACCTTCGCAACAAAGCGAAGGTCGGAGACCGGACGATAGTTTGCCAAAACGGCCGGGTCCAGAGAAGGCTTCTTGAGGAGGGGCCTCACCACCGCCTCTTTCAAGGCGGGAGGCAAGAAACCCTCTCTCAGAGAAGCATTTATAATCCTCTGGAGCCAGCCACGTGTTACCTCCCGGGTGGCCAGTACCAGCCAGGAGGGGCACGGGTCCAATAAACATGTGGTTGCGTTTAACCTCCCCAGGATCCTGTCCACATCCTCAGGAGTCACAGGGTCGAACTCATCCCAGGTAACATTCTCAAGACCAGCCTCAGTCACCCCGCCGGGATCTACCCAGTCAGAGTCCAAGCCTTCCCGAATCTGAGCGATTTTATCGTGCAGATACTGTGCAAAATCCTCAGCCTGCCCTTGCAAGGGGTCTTCCCGCGCTCCCTGATATAGGAGGAAGCGGGTCACCCTAAACAAGGCGGCTGGGCGGTTATCTGCCGATGCAATAAGAGCGGAAAAGTGGTTACGCTTTGCCACTTTTATCGCCACTAGATAGGTCTTAATATGAGACCTAACTAGTGTTCGGTCGGATTCGGAGCGACTAGCCCTCCAACCACTCTCTAGGCGTCTTTTCCGGCGCTTCATCTCCCTCAGCTCCTCGGAGAACCAAGGGGCCGGGCAGGTTCGGCGTCGGGTCAGAGGCCGCAAAGGCACGACTCGGTCCAGAGCACCGGCGGCTGTCCTATCCCAGGCAGCCACCAGATCTTCAGCCGAGTCGTGAGCCAGAGTTTCAGGAACTGGCCCAAGCTCCCTCTGGAACCTATCAGGATCCATCAGGCGCCTGGGGCGGAACCACCTGGTCGGTTCCGCCTCCCTGCAGTGGGGTGCAGCGGTCAACAGGTCCAGTCTCACTTACTTCAACAATATAAATTACATTAAATTAAATTAGAGAACAGAGAACAATACAGTAGAAATCCACAGAGGACAATCTCATGATTATATGCAAGATAATATTCCACTAAGGCCCTCCATAAAAATTTGGCTTCCATTGCCTTGTGAAATTTCATCGCCATGGAGACTAACATAATACCCAACAGAGTTGTATTCTATAATATAAGTGCCATAAAACCATTGCTTTCTAACTTTAGATTCATGAAAACGTAGAACTTCCAAATTCTTTTCCCATTATGACCATGTCAAATAGATAAAGTCTAGTCAAAGAAGATGCTCCTTGAGATGTCTCAATGCCAAACTGTAGATGGCTTTATAAATTCAAGCCAGGCCTTTGAATGGCCCTAGGAAGCCTATCAGCAACTAGAGCAAGCCTTGAGCACAGGATTAACATCCTCAAGACAATCAGCATCTGTCAACAGTTGTATTTTGTAGCAATTATAGATACAAAATATAGAAGTTTTCATAGGCAGCCCTATAGAGAGGTGATTAGCACATAGTCATGACGTCCTGAGTACTGTTGCAAGGCTGTACACTGTAGGTAAGGTAGGTACTACCAAAACAGCCATGGCATCTCCTACTTGACAGCTTGAGACATTGCTGCTACCACCAAATGGATATCTATGTATGTGTGTGAATGGTCAGTTGACCTGCATAACAAATACTTGGTGGAATGGGAATGTGCATATTACCCTGTTCAAAATATGCTTTCCTGCATATTTTGTAGTTTATATCTGGAGCACAACTCCATGTTTGGAATTGGAGCATGACAATGTTTCGTTTCGTTTCCTTCCTTCCTTCCTTCCTTCCTTCCTTCCTTCCTTCCTTCCTTCCTTCCTTCCTTCCTTCCTTCCTTCCTTCCTTCCTTCCTTGTAATTAGAAGCACTGCCCCACCAAGTGTGAGTTATTTCCATGTGCTGTTTGGGTTGAAAATCAAGTGAATTGTTGCTGGCTGGCAGCAGCCTTGCATCAGCTTTTGGACTCATATCTGGCCTGATATTGGAATCTTCCAAACTTCTAGTGTTGCCAACTTCAATCTCCGTGCCTTGAAATTACATTTTGGTTGGGCTTAAGATCACATAAGACAGGCCTTATTTATGCTTATTGTTTTTGCACTCAACCTCCAGGAGTAAAACTGGATGGATTACTGTTATCCACCCTAAGCACCTTGAGGGTTTCCCCAGATATCAGAAAGGCAGATTTACCACATCTCTAATTCTGCTTTGGAATTCTTCTCTGGAGAGCATTGGGTGAAATTTCTCCCTCAAGGTGGCCTACCCTAATTTGCAGATCTCCTTGGAAAACCAAGGAGCTCCAGGGAATGAAATAGTTGAAGAAACAATAGAGCAGGGGTACCATAAAAGAATGAATGTGATCAAAGAAATGAATATACTATATCTTTAATATTATTACTTCTATACTTTTACCTTACCTCCTGTAAAGTACCCTTAAGTTTATTCTTATTTGAGGGGTAAAAATAGAAAAGGCGATCTTCCTACTGACTGCTGACTACATATTTGTTAGACTGTTTGCAGATAAAATTGTTCATATTTGCTCATAGCTAAATTGGGATCTGAAGAGATGATTCAGGTGACATCTTGCAAAAATAACTGGGAAGTTCATGTATAAACACAAGTCTTCATAATAAAGTAACGAGTGACCAGTCAGCAAATGACAATTTAGAATGTAAAACTTCTGGAATAATTCTCAACTTCTTAATTTTCAGAATGGTCCTAATTTTAGCAACACTAAATACTGAATTAATCAGCTTTTTATTTTAAAGCATTTTATCATTTTAAAAACTGAAATAAAAACAAGTAATATGGAAAGGCCAACATAAAAGGAAGAGTTTAGAAAGAGGTCCAAAATGTATCAGTTCTCTTGGTCCAGCATACTGCAGAAGACAGACCATTTCTAAGGCCAGGTGCTACTTTGAAGCCACATGTAGCAGTTCTACAAATCTAGGCCGTAGAAAGCAGACTATTCTCAAAGAATTGCAGGTGCCTACAGAATTGCTGTAACTCTTCATACAAGAAAGTATACTCTGTTAGTTTTCTAATAATTAACCGAAAATATGCTCCGGCAATGTAGTTAGTTGTCAATAAAAACAGCGTGTAGGTTAATAAGAAGACTTGAAGTGTACTGTACAGCTGTGCCAGGATCCGGGATTATTCATGAGGTAGATTAACAGTGACGTCATTGTTAACATTTGGCATCACTAGCTTGCTGGTCAATTCATTTCACACCCTTCTTAAACAAAGTCCTGGCATGAGGCCTGGCATGTTGCATAATGTGAAATTCTGGGATACTCAGCTTCACACCATCATCAGGAAGCTCCGAGAAAGAGATTTTTTCCTCTTTGCTTGAGTTTTGTTCAATAAAATCATCTTTGTGTGTGTGTTCATTTGTATGTGCACGTGTATGGGCACATGTGAAACTCCTCAGGCATATTTTTATCATTTGAAAAGCAAGCTAAATATCTTTGGCTAGAGACTTTTGCTAAACAGATCAGACCACAGGTAGAAGGCAAAGTTAGGCTAGAATCTATGTATACAAATGCTTCAATTATTATATTTATTGCATTTATTTATTAAGCAGATTTATATGGCTGCCCAACTAACACAGGGTGACTCCGGGGGGCATCAAAACACACGCACACGTACCGTATATATTCATAAAAATGCATTAATATATACATATATAATAAAACATTTGGTCATTAATGTATTACAGTACTATAAATTCAGCAGAAATTCTATATATTCTGATATTTGAATGTGAGCTCCCTAGGAATGTTGTTATTGCATGAAGCCCTCATAAGATCTCCATTTATCCTACTAGACAACATGTACAATGTTTATGAAAAAGAAGAGAGGAAACAAAATACTGTACCAAGACTGTTAAAGCAGCTTTGCTCATAATTTCATTGTTCTAATTTCAGTGATTATTTTGCTTTAAAAAGACACTATTATTCTTTTTACCACATACAGTAGAGAAATAATTTTTACAGTGACAGGCTAACATCACCTTTACCATGAACTGGATGCATATAAAGTACGTTGTTAATAAAAGTCTTAACCAAAGAACTGCAGGATATTTAAATTTGGATTTAAATTTCTAATGCAACTTCTAAACAATCCATTTTTTTCAACATAGTGACTATATTGAATGCATTGCAAGCCACAATTTTTTATTTGCTTTTTATTTGCTGAGACCAATGCTCTTCAGGAAGACTAGCTGCTATACCTTACCACTATTTCATTTGTTCCCCCAGATTTAAATCCAACTAAATTAGCATTTAATTCATACATGTAGTCCTTAATGTACGACTATAATTGAGCCCAGAATTACCGTCATGTCTGCTTAACGGCTGCCACAAAAAAGGTCCTAAAATCATAAACCATTGTGGTTAAGTGGGTCACCATGTGACCATGCCTGATTTTTGCAGCAATAATTAAGCAAACATGGTGATCATTAAGTGAATTGATGGTCATTAAATGGACCTGTTCATCCAATAGAGATTTTTGGCCAGAAACAAATACTCGAAAATGGCAAAAATTACAATCACATGACCTTTGGATATTGCAAATGGCTGTAAATGCAAGCCGGTTGCCAAGTGTCCAAAATGAGATCACATGACCATATAGGAGTGAAATTGGGTCATAAGTATCTTTTGGGGGGGGGGGGCAGGGATGAAATGCTACTGGTTCGCACCGGTTTGGGTGAACCGGTAGTGGCAGCAGCACATGGTTTGGTGAACCAATAGCGGTGGCAGTGCGAAGCTCCGCCCACCTGTCTGAATGTCATTCAGATTAACCTGTTTTTGACCCTCTGTGCATGCACAGGTGGCTTTGCACATGGGCAGAGGGTTCAAAATCGCACGTAATGCGGAAAGCACACTTCCGAACTGGTAGGGAAAGTAAGTACATTTCACCCCTGGGTGGGGGGGCGTTGTAACTTCAAACGGTTGCTCAGTGACTGGTTAAGCAAGGACTGCTTGCATAGCAAAATTTTTGCTACCTAATTATAATCTTTTGAGGACATAAAGAGACATTTGTTTTCTGAATTGTTCCAGATTTCATTGTTTTGGAGTAAGTGTGGTTCTATGTCTTCTCCAGTTTTATGTTCTTGTTATTCTTTTCATTTGATTTTCTTAGTGTGGCTTTTAGTTTGATCATTTTTTCACATTCTTCATCTTTCCTGAACTTTGGTTTTCTATACTGTCATTCTGCAGCTAATGCCACCTTTTCTACACATGCCTTTCTTTCCTCCTCCTTCCTCATAAAAATCTGGATTCTTCCAACTAATCGCTCTAAAGCTATAATTTCTGACTCATAATTCATTATGCACTTAGGGCATTCTGTTTCATGCATCACAAACACCAGCCAAGTCTGACAGAAACAAAATTCAGACACCAGCCTTGTCATTTTTGAAACCAGTACATTTTAAAATAGTGTAACACTGCCTGTAGCAATTCCTAATGTTTTCAGCAGAGGCTGCAGAGAATAGAATTTCTGAAGTTTAATGATCTATAAAAATATTCATTTGCTGGAATTATGTATGGTTTCATTTCTGATCATTGCATATATGCATCCATTGCATATATGCTTTCGATGTTATGAGTCATAGGAATGGTATTGTGGGAGATGGTTCCCACGAAGGGGGAGTTGGTGTGATGGACTACAATGATGTGGCAGTCTCCCACGAAGGAGGGAGCATATTCCAGAAAGAGAAGGAAGACCAGAGGCAGCACATCTCATTGCTGAAGAGAAGTCAGAGGAAGAAAGTAAGGATAGCCACTCCTTAGAATCTCTCAGGGTGCATCCATAAGGCTGAGACTAGTAAGGGTTTACTCTGGCAAGAATCTGTCTGCTATGTGAAAGCAAATAAAGAACTGAACTCTGGCTGAATTATTCCATGTCGTTCTTGGGCATCATCTGACAAATACTCCTGAGATTACATCAGCATGAGGGCTGATGTTAAATGTGCCCTTCCAGGTTCATATGGCAACAGCTTTGAGGCAAACTGAATCCTATTTATTGAAAGCTCAGTGTGAACTGATAATCTAATGAAAGAGGCAATGAAGGCATTCAAGTTAAATCATGCTGCGTTTCAAATCCCCATGAAAGTTTTTCAGTTGTTACTGATCCATTTTTCCCAATGGCTGCACAATGCCTATTTCAACTACCAAACTTTTTGCTAAACATCTTAGTTGTCAAGACACTGTATTGTAAGCAGTAAATGCAGATCCTTGTGCCTTAAAAATGCTTTATCTCTATTAAAATAGTCAGGGTTCCTGATTGATTATGGCTGTTGGTCTCACAAGGTTCAGATTTGGGCATCTGGGACTCTACAAAACTATATAAGTGGTGCCAGTTTAGTTATCGATGGACTTGTTTGCCATACAAGCTCTATTAGCCTTTATCACTTTATATGTTATCTTAAAATACTGAAGGGTGGAAAGGTGCTTATTTTTCAAAATAATTGATTAGAATCATGATTGCATATTTTGTTTTGTTTCTTTCATTTTATAAGGACTGGTGAATTCAGTTTTCCTAAAATACAGAATACTGGGTCCCTGTTCTAAGAATGAGATCAGATTCTACTGAATTTCATCATTGGAATACTTCTGATAATCTATCTCTCTGTTCAAAACAGTAAAGCAAATTTTACGTTGAAGAACTGTAAAAACAAATTCATTAATAAAAGAATTGTTACTTCCCTGCCCATGTCTCAAATTTACTATCCAAAACAACAATTATTCTTAAAAATTACCTTAAAATGTTTATTTCAATTTAAATGTATTAAAGTATTATTTCTACCTCCCTGCCTACCTTACTCACTTGTTCAACATATTGGTAGAAATAATAAAGTGTCCACAGAATACTTTTAGAAGCAAAAAATAGTTGGAACATGGTTGTCAACTAATACATGGAGCAAAATCTTCCTGAAGGATAGTCCTTCTATGGTATTTTTCGCTAAAATCTATACAAAGTTTTTAAATTAATTTAAAAATTAATGTTTTAAAATATAAATATTAAAATGTTTTACATATAAGCCTTTTGGATCAACAGTCAATTAATAATCAAGCCACTAATTTTTCAATGTGGCTTTTGAATTTTCATGTACTTTGCTAGGATTTCCAACTTATGCTTCCTTTTTCAACTTTATTGCTTCCTCTGTGATTTTCTTGTGTAGAGATGATATTGTATGCATCCATATAGATATCTCTTTTCTGTCTCTTTGTTATCTGATGGCTGGTCATTTTAAATAAGTGCAAAAGTCTCTGGGCTCAAGTCCAAATCAGTACCAAAAACACTGTTCAAAGCAGAATCACGCTGGAATGATGTTATGCCATTTAACCACAACCTTCTCTGGATTTGCAATTGTGTCCCTCCATTGATCAGCAGCTTCTGCACTGTTGCTGTCACTGCTTAACCAAACCTGCATGATAAGAAAAACAAAGAATCATTATAAAGAAGACGCCAAAAGCTGTTTTGACATTTATCTTGATCAGTGTATAAAAATCATGTTTATATAACATAATTATATGTATATAATGATATATGATCCGCCAGTTGCGGCCCTTCCTAGATCGGGATTCCTTGTGCACAGTCACTCATGCCCTCGTCACCTCTCGCCTGGACGACGGCAACGCTCTCTACATGGGGCTCCCCTTGAAGAGCACCCGGAGGCTCCAACTGGTCCAGAATGCGGCCGCACGGGTAGTTACAGGAGCCGCATGGCGCTCCACATAACACCACTCCTGCGTGAGCTGCACTGGCTTCCAGTGGTCTTCTGGGTGCGCTTCAAGGTGTTGGTTATCATCTTTAAAGCGCTCCATGGCATAGGACCTGGATATCTTCGAGACCGCCTACTGCTACCAATGGCCTCCCACCGACCTGTGCGCTCCCACAGAGAGGGTCTCCTCAGGGTGCCATCGGTCAAGCAATATAGACTGGTGGCCCCCAGGGGGAGGGCCTTTTCGGTGGGGGCACCTGCCCTCTGGAATCAGCTGCCCCCAGAGATACGAAGAATCCAAGACCTCGGTGCCTTCCGCTGTGCCCTTAAGACCTTTCTTTTTCAGCAAGCCGGGCTGGCTTAACACTTTTTAAAATGTTTTTAATAGGTTTGTTATTGTTTTTTTAACTATGGGGCCAAACGCATATATATCTTTTTAACTGTATTTTAATGTTTGTATTTATGTTTTTACTTTGGCTGTGCACCGCCCTGAGTCCTTCGGGAGAAGGGCGGTACATAAATCTGATAATAAATAAATAAAATAAAAACATAGAAGATGAATCAAGAATATGTATGCTAAGATGAGTGACAGCATGTGCTGATAAAAATATGCATTTCATTAAAAATAGATTCTAAAAAGATTATGTTCTCTTTTATTTTGTTTTTAGGATTTTGAAAAAATTACATTGGATGTAATTTTTACATCTTATGATCTGGAGATTTCTGCTACAATACCTTTGTAGCATTTAATCTTTGTCTCCTAATAATACTTTACCTGTGTCTTGTAAAATTACATTCTCTTTCTTATAGTGATTCTTCTAGTCTACTGTTTTTAATTTCATTTCTATTTTCCAGGCTATTAGGTATTCTATTTCATGTTGTGCCATCTATATAATCTACAAATAGTTTCAAAATTTAGCTTTATTGAATTCAATTTTTGATATCTATAGTTTTGTGATGGATGGATGTAGCTTTTGAACTATTCATAAATTTATACTTCATGACAATTTATAGAATGGAATGGAATAGAAATTTGTATCTCCTGACAATTCTTTGGGTTGTAAATCTGAGATTTTTGATATAAAGTTGCATAAGAGGAAATTGCTTATGGTACAAAATTATTTATTCATAATGAGATAATATTTTTAAGGGATCTAGCAATGAAATTAAATCCATATTTAAAGAAATTTCTGAATATCAACTTACTAGACAATATTCAGCAAAATCTGGAAGGTTGCAGGCTTCCTATTTCTGTTCTATTTCAACCAGGATTATATTAATGGTAACATTTTTTGGTACAAAGCGAAGTTTATGGTCCACATACATTTTAAGTTTAGAATTCAGAAACTTTTGCATTGAGTGTCATGGGGGGGGGGGAGGGAGAACCAACCTGTCCCAGGAAATGTTTTCTTCTCACTGAGCTCCTACTATAGAGTTTGATGAGAAAGTTTATTCCATGTTCATTCTGGCTCACAGGGAACATCAAGGTTTCTCCCCATTTTACTTGACTGTTAGTAGATTTCAGCAGACGAGTTTTTTTCTTATCAACCAATCCTTCAGTGCTGAGCATCACAATCTTTACAAAAAAATCTATGGTAGAATTAATGACAATTTTAAAAAAATGTTTTCACTGTGTGAAGTTTGAAATCCCAAAATGAAAGAACATGTTATTGTTAATTATAATATGATGGGCAAATGGGGAGAGAGGGTCCCCCCCAGGGTGGATGCATTTTAAGGCATAGACATTCATTGCTCACCCCTTGGAATCAAGACTCTGCTCACTGGAAAGCAGCTTCAGTTCCCAGTACCAGGCTGTTATAAAGACCAATGGAATTCACCTTTCTACTTAAAGTGCAGGTTTTTGCTTATTGATCCACTGATATACATTGATATCATATTGATATATACTGATATTTCTACAACCTCTTTGGCCGAAAAAATGCTTTTAAAAGTAAAAATAGCCTCTGATGATTGCACAGCTCAGCTGGGATCGTCAGAGAATTGTAAAAGCATTTTTTTTATAACCTGTTCAGCCGAAGAGGTTGTAGAAAAAATGGTTTTAAAAGTTAAAAAAAAAAAAAGGCCACGCCCACTCAGTCACATTACCCCCTACCAAGCCACACCCACAGAACCAGTAGTAACAAATTTTACATTTCACCACTGCTCTAAACGTATTTGAATATTAAATAACAGGCTTTAAGAAAACATATTTTAAAATAAACAGAATCAACTGAGAGGATTCAGAAGAAATGGCTTCTTTTTAGTTTTACTTTTATGTGTCTGAGAAGCCTAGATAGTAGATCAAGATATGACATGCCTTGATATAAAAGTCATTATGCAATCATAAAAGAACAATAGTAGCCACACAGAGATGTGTAGTTTTGTATTTAAACATGCTCTCTTTTATGGAGTTTGAGCAATAAGACTATAGTATTTACTTGAAGACAATGGTGTGGATGAACTTGGAAGGTTCTGAGCTTCCAGGATTTGCAACTGGATCCGGCTGTTTACTGCTTGAAAACAGGTGCCTATTTTCAATTCTGCAGAACACACCTGCACAGAGAGTCAAAGAGCAAAGAAATGTTCCATCTTAATCTTAGCTAACTTTCACAAATAAAATATTTTGTTACACAGGTGTGAAGTGAAAAGATCAGACTTTCCATTTTGACAAAGAAACATCAGTTTAATCAAACAGTAGCTCTATCTTTTTTAAAAATACCTGATAATGCTACTTTTGTATGCTATAGAATTGTAAATTCTAATCCTTCCAAATTTGCCAGAATCAAGATTGGGATTAAAAAAAACCCTCTATTGTATATGTTTTGCGAAAAGTGTTGTCAGGATTTCTGTGGGATCTGTCCATTTTTTAAAATGACAGGATCTCTTTTTTCCAGATTATAAACTGTTTTTTAAAAAAACTGCCTTACATTTCTGAAGACTTTTTCATGAGGTTGGGATGACCTTTGTTTCATGGAATTCATTTCCTGGTTCTTTAGAGCCGGTTCTGGCAGATGTTAATAAGTGAAGCTACAATATAACTTCCTTGTGTGGAATTCTATAGTGATGAAGTTTTATAATTAAAATACTTTCATTATCAATGTAACTCCATTTCAGAGGAATGCCAATCTGTCTTACATATGGACAGTAAAGAAGATGACCTTGATAGATATTTTCAAGAACCCTTGCCACACAAAAAGGAATTACAAATTGCAGAAATATTCAGAAGCAGGCAAGTAGTTCTTTGATTCATGGAGTAAACGAAAGAGGGTAAAATACTGCCTTGTAAGGGTCTCTTATTGTAGACTATCTCAAGAAATTATAGTTTTAATTTTCTTGTGGAGATATCAGCTGTTCAAGGTAGGTCAGACCAGTGAAAATCAAGAGACTTATTAAGGCTATCCTTTTCAAAACAGGTCAAATCCTGTTACATAATCCAGCCTCAGAATAAAAACTACTATTATATTAGAGATATAAAGCTATTGTGAATTTATAGCTAGGATGGAGGTGAATTTACAACAGGTGAAGAAAGAGTTGCAACATCTAAAGAATTATAGGCTTTGCACCCTGTTCATAATTTTTCAGACATTACCTTTGTAGATGAAAAGGAACAGTTTTCATTGCAATTTGGCAATGGGAGAAGTGAGTGTGGAAGACTTAGCCGATAGGGGCTACAAGTGAGGGGCCTCTTTTCTCCCTGCACCTCCCCCCTCCCAGAAGCAGGGAAGAATCAATGAATATAAACAAAAGGACCCAAAACCAATTCTAGATTTCTGTTCCTGCATAAAGCCCCATGTATTTCCTTCAAGAATCCTTGGGATACTTTAACTTACTAAAGCTTTGGAAGGAGGTGTTATCATCAGCCAATAATCCACTTCCTGTGAACTGAGGTCTCGCAGGGGCAAAATACATTCTCCTATAGTTTTTCTCCTGGGAATCAGGGATTGTACTTTGAACACAAGTCTTGCAGTCTGGAGGAGTTGCAGTTTAATAGCAAATACAAAGGTTTCCATGAACTCAATGTCCTAGAGGCGACAGTCAAATGTGAGATTTGAAAGAAAAAAAATCCTTATCCATAATCACTCGTGTCTCTACTTTTATCAATTCACATATTACATATAGAAGAATTTTGAAATAGATTTTGTGTTGTTTTTTTTTAAGTGCCACTTACATTGGAAGCTTCTTTTGCTAAACATCTGAACTGCACTGGTTTGTGTAGGGTGAGGATTCCTTTGATGGAAATTTGAGGGTGTTCTTCACAAGTAGATGACCAGTTCAAATCTTTGCACTACAAAATTGAAAATTAAACAATGCAAAGTAGGAAAACACAACTACATGCTTAGTCTCCTTATGTCAGTGTGCTTTATTTATGATTAACATTACCATTCATCTTACTATAAAATATGGTTCTCCAAGTTCATAAAATCTCAAAGCAACTGAACAATCAACTCTTGCCAATTCAAATTATTGCATTAGATAATTATTGCTGAAAAAGTGGTTTAATACTGGCTGTCTGAGTTACAATAATGCCTCTTTCTCATACTTTCATGACTACAGAATTAACACAATTAAAATTATAATGAAATGAAGTAGATTAAAGCACAAAGTACTCTCTTTCCAAATAATGTTATGTCTGAAGATGCACTGGTTTATGAAACAGTATGTACTCTGTACATACACTGTCCCAATTAAATTCCTCTCATTTTCAAATAAAAGAATTTCATACAGCAAAATTCTAGTTTTACGTCTATATCCAAAAGTAATGGATGTAATGGAAGATGTTCCAACTCCGTATAAAATAGTTTCCTCTATTGCTAATAAAATCTAGCTAGATCAGTAATGATGTTCATATATATATAATAAAAAGTGCAATTGTCCATTAAGACTTGTTAGATGGATCCATTGTTGAGTGGGGCAATTTTATCCTCCCTTCACACAAGGTAGAGATGTGTGTGTGTGTGTGTGTGTGTGTGTGTGTGTAATGAATTTTTTTTATATTTTTATCTCTTGTTTTTACATTTGGTGTTTTATATGATTGTGCACTGCCCAGTGTCACAGTTGGTGAGACAGGCGATTGTACAAATTCAATAAATAAATAAAATAAAAATGCCTTATTGTTCCCAGATGTACTCAGGATGTGTATGGGATTACACAGAGAAAGACACAGTAGGTGGGACTGCCTGGGAGTGTGTATGTGTATCAGCAAAAAGAGGAAGTGAATGGGGTATTGGGAAATTCTGTATAATGATTAATGAAAATCTCACACATATTTTCATTGTTTTATGTAGAATGGTTATCATTTAAAACACTTTATTGAGCTTTCCAGTGGATGTTTCTATTTTTTCATACAAGAGCCAGATGCGCCAGTCTTGAATGAAACCTGGATAACATGAAATTAAAGTAGGGTGAGACGAAGTAAAAAAAAAAGCTGCACATATTATTTGTCTGTTTAATTTGAATCTGTCCAGTAAGTGTATCTCTGAACAGGTTACTCTATAATGTTTATTCACTAGTAAATGGAGCCACTGTGGTTTTTAGAAGGAGGCTTCTTTGTCAACCTTATGGTTCTTGCCTAACAGCTGAGTTTAGAGTATAAACTAGATTTTTTTTTTCACAAGTGCCCCTAATGGAACTATTCAAGAACCAGTAACTGGATCCTTTTTAGAATTACTTACTTTCAAGACCGTGATCCATATCTGTTCTACAGAAAAAATGTAGCACACCTTCACGTTCAGCCTGCCAAATTCTCTTTCGTCACCTGATAATGTAATTGTATCTGGGGATAAATCCAAAAACACTTTTGGAACTTGTTCTCAAAGGCTGAAAAAACATTAGTTTATCCAATGAACTCAGACTACTTTTTAAAAATCTGTTCTCATTACTTAAATATTTCTCCTTCCTGCCAGGATATGTCAGCTGTACATAAGGAAATACATGTGTTTGATAGAAATCAAATTTGTCAGTGTTTCAGCTATTTATGATTAATCCTGCCTTAATGCATCATAAAAGGTGTTTTCAAAACTACATTAACAAGATAGTGGGTTGCCAACATTCTTCAGCATACACCTGCACTGGCAGAACCAGAGAGATTAACCTTTTCACCAGTGTTGTATCACTCTGCCAAGCAAAGTTTATGCTAAAAGGACCAGGACTAGGCAAATGAGTCTAAAACAATGTGCTATGCTAGGCTTCTGCAATCTTCATCAGCCTGCCACTCTTCAGATGCAGTGGGACTGCAATTCCCAGAATTCTGAACAAGGATGATTTAACACAGGATGCACTGTGTCAAAAACACATTCAATAAAGTTCACTCCAGTGTACTGTGAGGAATATTTCTTTATACTAATAAAATGCTTGCTTCCTTGCTGTTAGCTTTGGAGCAGTGATTTCATGAGCTTCAACTTGAAATGTCATTTCATTCTCTTAATCCGATTATTTTCTATGTGGTACCCTCACTTACTATTCAATATTTGCCTATTTCCTACAGACTGATTTTTTTTTTTTTTTTTTTTTTTTGCTTCAGTGGATTTTCCCAGTCCTTGGCCCTCTTTCCCTAATCCAGGGGTGTCAAACTGGTGGCTTGTGGGCCGGATATGTCATGCGCAGGCCAAGCCCACCCCAGCTCCATGAATGGGAAAAACATCGTGAAACGTCACGTGATGGCAATGTGATGCCGCGAATTTGACATCCGTGCCCTAACCACTCAGAATTTCCAATGATTTTTCGCCCCTAAAATAAGGATTGGCATTTGAAGAGAGTATATGGTTCAGCCATTCCACATTTGTACCAATTCATATTGTAATTATATATTTGAATATGCATAGGTAAAGAAGTTTCCATGTGGAGAATAAGGTTGTCATCAAACCACTTTTATGAAATTCCTCTACTCTGGATACATTAGCTTTTCATTAAAGGGAGAGTTTTATTTCTTTTTTTACTACAGAGGATTAAAAAATGTGTACCTTATGCTTCTATTTATTATATCAAATATTGTAGTCTAGGAAGTCATGCAACATATTTTAACTAGGTCTTATATTTATTGGGTTCAATCAACTTAAGTTAAGGCTTAAGGCTATAACTTATTCCAACCTATATTTTTCTTCCAATGAAGTCTATTTTAACTGTTATTAAGATACCAATGTAACCTCCACTTCTAATAAAGCTAAAAAGAGAAGTATAACATAAATTCTGGAACTTCTAAGTCAAAATATATTTTGATTTTATAAGAACATAATGTAGAACCTATATAGGCCTACATCTACAGTATGATTGTACCAAGTATTTCTGGAGTTCACAGACCCCTCTCATTATATGAAGCCCAGTTTACCAGATCTCTACCAGAAGTAAGACAAGACAACAGTGCTCATTACCTAAACTCCTGTTACTACCTTGTGAATTCTTTCTGGAGGAGATGCTGCTTGGTGTACTGGAGGCAGAATCATACCTCTTCCAGGAAAAAAAGAAAGTCTGATTAGTTAACAACAACAAAAACCAAGAACAAGGAAATACAGAACTAGGTGTGAGATCAAAATATATTAAGGAATTACAGGTAGTCCTCAACTTATGACTGATCGTTTAACAACAATTCAGTTATGACAGACTCAGAAAAAGTGACTTATAACTTGTCCTCAAAGTTACAACCATTGCACTACCCCTGCAGTCTTGTGATTGCAATTCAGGCACTTGGCAACTGGCTTGCATTTACAACAGTTGCAGCATCTTGTGACCCTTTGATTTGTGACCCTTCCAGCTGGCTTCCGAGAAGCAAAGTCAATTGGGGAAGACACGTTTGTTTAACAACTGTATGATTCACCTATCAACCACATGATTTGCTTAATGATTGCAGTAAAAGTGGTCCAGTCAAATGATGATTCACTTAATGGCCACATCATTTAGCAAACTGAAATTCCAGTTTCATTGGTGGTCATAGGTCAAAGGGTACCTGTAATCAATCATTTAAAATTATTAATAAAGCTTGGTATCACATTAACACTAAATAACACTTATTTACCTGAAATCGGTGGGATGGGCTTGTAAGATCAAACATAGAATGACTTAAAGAGGAAGAGCAGGGCAATGTGCTACTTCTTAAGTCACAAACTGAAAAAGGAAACAGAGATTTCAAGAGCAATTTAGTTTTTAAAAATCCTATACAATATTTTATAACTCAATAAAAATGCTAAACTTGAAAAAATTCTATACCAGAATGGGGTTGATATGAAGTTGCTATAAACTGTTATAAAAGTTCATAAATTAATTTGATTCATAATCAAGTGAGAAATTGCTATCACTTCCTAAAAACAGACAAGTGTAACTATGGAAAAAATCAGGAGTCTGGTGGCATTTTTTCCTGTTAACAAATATCATTAAACTGCATGAACTTTCATGAGCTACAGCACAATTTTCCAGAGAAAAATTGGGAATTTTTTTTCTTCTCTGGATTTCCAGAGAAAAATTGCAGACTACCGGAACCAGGAGCACTACTTAGGTGACCCTGTGGACAAGGATAAACCTCCAACTGCTTCAACGACCCTCAAAAAGAATGCAAATGACCAGCTGTCTTCAAGGAATAAAAATCCTTCCATTCCCCACTATCCTGTCAGAGATGAAGAAGCTTTTTTGGATGAGCAGCGAAATGTCTTCAAAGAAAAAACAAGAAAGTCCAGTTGTCTCCTGAAAAAGCTCCTTTGGGACAAACCATGACCTGGATGACTGAGAATCTCTACAGACTTTTACAGCACAAGTTTTTGTTAAAGTGAGCTATCGCTCACAAAAGCTTATGCCTTCTAATATAACCTGATAGTTAGAAAAGGTGTTACCTGTCTCAAAGATGCTTTTTCAAGGATTTTCCAGTTGCCGCTTGAAAAAGCACCTTTGGGACTACCGTGACCTGGATGATTGAATCCATAGACAGATTCTTCCTGGTTTCTAATGTTCTAACCATAGCAAACAATGGCAACAGAAGAGCAGAGCTTTGCTCCCCTGATTTTTATTTAGTGTTGCAAGAGTAGGTCAGGTGTCTGTCTATGCTAACTGCTAGTACAGACAAAACTGGAAATGTACAGTAATTGCCAACAAAGAAAAACAAGCACGGGAAAAAGACAAGCAGAGGTTGAATCTTTTATTAGAAAAGGATTCTGCCCAGCTTTATGACAGAGAGAGTTTTCCTTTACATCCCTTGCATTCCCTTAAATTTTCCCTGCCAAGAAGGTAACACAAGACAAAGAGAGCCACGCTTTAACTCCTGTATGAATGGACCTGACTCTATGACACAAGACTGCAATGGCAAGAAGCAAAAAAGTCAACAAGCTAACAAGAAGTCCTGTCATAGCTATAGGAGCAGCAAGCAAGTCTGAAAAAGCTTCACACCCCCAACAAAAACTAAATCAGCAAAAGTTAAACAGCAGAATCAAGTGACAAAAAGAGCATGGAATGAAAACAAAAGAGTCTTAGGTTTAGGGTTTTTAAATATACTTTTTAAAATTTAACAAGAGCATATAAAAAGTTGACATGTGCCCAAAATTGCAACAAAAATTGCCTCCAGACCAACATGGAGGCTCTGCATTTTTACCTGCATTCAGACACTCAGCATCAGAAAGACACAACAGTATGCAAACAGTAAATTAAAGTTCAACCAATCATCCCAGTTCATGTTCTATGGATATTTAAATAACTTTATACAGCCTGAAGATCATTAGCAACATCTGAGTTTAAGTCAGTCTAATATGTACATTCATGCATGTACTGTATAAAAAAGCACCTACATACATATACATGAAATATATATATATATATAAACAGACATACACTACCCTGTTTCCCTGAAAATAAGACATTCCCTGATAATAAGCCTAATCGGCCTTTTGAGAGCATGACAATCAGGCCAAGCGCTTTTTTCAGGGTTCAAAAAAATATAAGACAGGGTCTTATTTTCGGGGAAACACGGTATCTATTTGCATAGTGCAATGTATGTAAGCTGCTTACCTACAGCAGCTTACATACTTCTTACTTTCCTATACAAATATTTTTTAAGACTGCAATAACTTAGCAGGAAGACTGGCAGTCATGCAGATACAACCAACTTCTTCTGTGTGTCTTTGTGTTTAATAGCTGTTCCCCTCTCAATATTCCACTCACACATCACTCCAACCAATCTAAACTAACAATGGTAGGTATCAGTGACTGCTGCTATACTAGCTAAGCTGGAAAACATTTGAAAGAAAAGCAACCCAACTAAAGGCCAGAAAGTAGTATGAATAGAAGTTTAAAAAATGAAAGATAATGCTACACATAATATCTAAACTTCCAATAGCAAAAACGCAGCAAATTTATTTCTATTTCAGTACAAAATTCTTAAAATACTACAACTATACCAGTGGCCCTCAAGTGTTACAGTATGCTTGTGAAAAACTATTCATTGATTAATTCCCAAAAACACCACCATTCAATTGGACTTGGACTTTTCCGTACTTCACCTGGTCGGTCTATGTCAAATACTGATCATCCTTAAACTATTTTCTTCCTTAGACAATATCTGCAGCTTCTGCTTTTGCTTCAAAGAAATGCAGTCCATATAAATACCACAGAGATTTATCCCCTCAGATAAAGCTGCTCTTTAAATGAACTTGTTCTTCTTCCTTTCAGAGTTTTGCACCTAGAGTATGTAGCTTTAGTGTAAAAAAGAGCTTGAATGTCTTGCCCATGAACTGAATACAAATACAAGAATGACCTGAAATAACAAAATACAGTACTATACTAATAGGGGCAGCCTGAATGGAAGGCAATTCGGGAAATCAATCAGAAATAGACACATAAACATGTAGAAAAATATGTCTCATTTATGTTTTTATAGTTTAATATAGGCCTATTTTATTCACAACTAATATAAAAAGGCAGAATTTATGTCTGCTGTCTTTTAATACTATTCTTTAAAATGGTGTTAAAACTGATGAACTCTTTTACCTGACCCATATAATCTCTTGTTCACTATTTTTTCTGTGTGGACTTGACTGAAATCTGGAGAAAGAGGTGGCAGTTGCATATAGAAGGGATTATACACCTCAGCAGGAGGTCTTTGATGGTATATATTGGAAAGTTCTGCTTTCCGATCACTGAAAGACGTTACAACCGAACCTGAAAAGTATGATATATCATTAAGCAAATCATCACTGAACTGAAATTATCTGTAAAATATGAGCAGGAGGTCAGCCTAAAATAGATTTTAAAAAACATGTTTCTTTTTCCTATGTTTCATGGCTATATAGAAGTCAGTATTTTAATATAAAATATCACAAAAATAAAAGCTGCTACTAGAGTAAAGTACTTTAATACTGATATTAGACATTTTAAAAGCTGGGAGAAATTAAGAGCATGTTCCTTATTTTGTGTATTATTGACATTTGTTAAGCATTACTAGCTACACTAATTGGTTGTTCCAGCAGGAGTTGTAGGGGTGGAGGAAGAGTTTGCTCCAAGTAGGGAAATAACTCAGAGGAAGGATGTCTATGCTGCTATTGCTCTTGTGGTATAAGCACAGACTGGATATGACTGTTTAGCCAATCTACAGCAAAGCTTGATGGCAGCCATTATCCATTTGGAGAACTGTCAAAAGGAAGATCATGCTCTTTAAGATTGGCCTTGGAAAGCCAGGAATAAGCATTGGTCCCACTGAAATGATACTAAACAGTCCAAATAACAAGTCCGTGTTAGAGATATTGCACCACTCCAAAAAAAGTATCGTAATGTTTTCAAAGAATGCCGAGATGGTGAGGAAAACTTGATCCAAGCAGAAGGCCAATACTGACTTTGGAAAGAAAGAAATATCTGGATGAAGGGGGAACAGGATCTTTTTATAAGGCAAACAGTTTACCGGGTTGACAGGCCAATGCCATGGCTACCAAAAGGACTATCAACCATGACATAACTGGGATGGTACAAAAAGAACAAGAGGGAGCCCTCAGTCCAAAAGTAGCCTGGATGTTTTTAAGACAGACATATAGTTAGGTCTTTCATAAATTGCTTCTGAAGGTTAAAGAAAAACATTTGGGAAAAACAAATAAGGAAAGGATGCCATTACTGAAGCGAGGAGTAAGGGTCATGCATCAAGTATCGGAAAATGATAGACTTGATAATACCAATAAAGGAGAGTATTTGTAGCTCAGGATTGAAATGAGGGGTCCTTGGTGCTCTCTGATCTGGGTTAATTTTCTTGCAGACGTTTCATTATCCAAACTAGATAACATAATCATGCTAGTCTTTGCTAACCCTGATGATGTTACCTAGTTTGTGTAATGAAACGCCTGTAAGAAAACAATGCAGCTCAGAGAGCACCAAGAAACCCTCAATTTGATATGCAAGGACTGTTTCCAAGTGAAGTCTTCAAAAGGTTTCTGTTTAGGTGTCCAGGGAGCCCCTTGTGGAAAGCTTGTAAGAGGCAATGTAACCATCTCTCCCTGTAAAGGAATGCAGGGATGACTTTGGGCAAGGAAGGCATGAATAGTTAAAGGAAGTGAAACGGCAACTCAGTCCTAAAAATATGGAAAGCATGAGGAAGAAATTTGAAATAATTCCATCAGGATTTTTTCTGCTATAAGAGAAATAAGAGAGAGGGCAGAGAGAAACACTTTCAAGATTCTGTTATTCTACCCCCTACAATAAAGCAGCATACCTAGAATCCCTACAGTGCCTTTCTCCTGACTTGGCCTATCTCAAAGGGCTGACATCAATCCTGAAAGCCTCACTACTTTCAACAGAGAGGCATCAAACCATGCAGTTAGATTTTTAAACCTGGCAATAGATCTGAAGGGCACCTCCATAAGGGATTTGTGGTGTTAGGCAGCTCCTAAATAACACAAATAAATAAGCACACTTGTATGCTGCTTTGCTCTTCAGTTTGCAGGCAGTCTGATGCACCCTTGGTATCTTGTTTCATACCTAGCAGAAATTATACTTAATCACTTAAACAACTTAATATACGGAAGTTAACTTTTGAACATGGCTTATTTTAGAATGGTTAGAAATTGTTCAACATTGTTCTCATTTCTCTTCCCATCGTTAAAGAAGCAAAGGGGTTACAAGAGTCATCCCAATTCACTTTCATGATCAAATTTATTATGATGATAACAATGCTTGGAATTGAGCATTTCAGAAAAAGAAGGAACTCCTCTATATGGCTAGCTGGGCAATTCTGGAAGTTGGATCTTAAAACTGCCAAGTTTGAGAACTTGCTCTATATCATAAAACCACAAGTGCAGATTTAATGTGCAAGCCTAGCATTTTTATGTGGTTAAAACTATGTTTAAGAATAGTTTAAATATTTAAGAGCTAAAATTTCCAGTAAGACAAAACATTTTACTTTTTTTTTTAGATTGTAATGCCAGGAATACATTGTGCTCTAAACGTCTGGCTTGCACAACTCTCTGCTCTGATAGTCCTTGAGGTGCACGCCTTTCACAATAAGATACTGTTTTTTCATTCAACAGACTCCAGGGACAAGTAAGGCTAGCAAGTTCAGAAGTACGAACAAAAGAGCATATTGTCATGAGAAGGGAACTATATCTGGCAGAAACAAGACCTTTGCTCTATTTTCCAATCCAGATTAAGTCATGTAGCTGGAATAAAAACTATCATCTGAAAGAAACAGCAGTTTTTTAAAAAAAGTTTGATCTGGATGTTTAAAGAATAAAAAGACTATAACCAATCTCAGTAGAAGACAGGAGTTTTCCTTCTTGGACATGGACAGTGAAATGCATTTTAGGTTAACAAGTGGTGGATAGGACAGACTTCCATGAAGTCACAGAATAATCCGAAACAGTAAGAAAAAATACATACTTTAATAATCTACAATTCATTATAGAATTTAGAAACAAATCAGCCAATATAGCACTTCTAATTTTTGGTTTTGCTTTTAAGCCACAGTAAAAAAACAGGTAACAATCCAAAAGGATCAGGCACAAATAAAAACATCAAAAAAACAAAGCCTATGGGGAAAAGCTGTGTTTTTACTTTATTTACTTGGGGGACCATCTGCAGCCAGCAACAGCTTCCCATCGCCCGGTGCGTTCCCACAGAGAGGGCCTCCTCAGGGTGCCGTTGGCCAGACAGTGTCGGCTGGCGACTCCCAGGGGGACGGCTTTCTCTGTGAGCGCCCCTACCCTTTGGAATCAACTGCCCCTGGAGCTCCGGGTGGCCCCCGACCTCCGCTCTTTCCGCCGTGACCTGAAAACGTGGCTGTTTCGTTTGGCCGGCCTGGATTGATGGGGTTTTAATTCTAATTTAATTTTAACTTGTTAGTCTTAATTGTACTTTTAACTGTTAAATTATGAGATTTGGATTTAATTTTTTAACTTTTTATTAGATGTTTCTTAACTGTTGTGAGCTGCCCTGAGTCCGGCTGGAGATAGGGCGGCATATAAATCTCATTAATAAATAAATAAATAATTAAAATTTAAAGAGTATCAATGGCCTGCTTCTATTTCAATGCTGTATGTGTAGGGGAGACAGGTGAGAACCCAAGAAAGACTTCTACCTAATCTTAAAGAAGATCACTTTTTTCTGCATGTATCTATATAGTTCGATCTTAAGTCTTAATTAGCAATTTGAATAAGTAATCAATTGCATAAGCAAGTTTCCAATGCATCTAAAGGCAGCCTCTCAAAAAGACACATTAATTTTACACTCTTTCATCTTTTTACCTTGAAGTCCCCCAAGGTGTGGATTACTAAGATTCCGAGGTTGGATGTAAGCAAGCTTGAACTGAGGAACTACAAAGGGTATTTCTTTGCCACCGGGTGGGAACTTAGAGAGAAGATAATCTTCTGAACAGCCAACCTGCCTTTTCATGGATACAGAAGACAAAGGAGGTTTCTCCACTACTTTTGATGTATACTTGTCGGTAACTGTAGACTGTTTCTCCAGAGAGGCTGTTATATAACACAAAAAGAAGCAAATGCATTCAGTACTTAATTCATGATCTTTTGTATTTTAATAGGATCACAGACAAATACATTTTTCCAACATATTGATTGAGATATAGAGCAGTTAATATATCAATTTTGAGAGGGTTTGCAATGGTTCTAAGATATTATAATTGATGATTTCAATTATTTGTCAGTGCTGGTTAAGAGAAGATCTCAGAATCAATAAACTACCAATTTACTTAAAATTATAAATACAGACAAAACTTAATTCTAATCATTAAACTATATATGTATCCTGGAAAAAGGTTAAAGTGCCAGTTGACTGGAGTATGACCAATTTTATGCCTCTTTAAGCATCTGTAAAATATTTTGATTTTGGCAAACCGTTTAGAATAGAATAACAGAGCTGGAAGGGACCTTGGAGTCCAATCCCCTGCTTAGGCAGTAAGCCTATGCCACTTCAGACAAATGATTATCCAATCTCTTCTTTAAAACTTCCAGTGTTAGTGCATTAACAACTTCTGGAGGCAAGTTGTTCCACTGATTAATTGTTCTAACTGTCAGGAAATTTCTCCTTAGTTCTACATTGCTTCTCTCCTTGATTAGTTTCTACCCACTGCTTCTTGTTCTACCTTCAGGTGCTTTGGAGAATAGTTTGACTCCCTCTTCTTTGTGGCAGCCCCTGAGATATTGGAACACTGCTATCATGTCACCCCTAGTCCTTCTTTTCATCAGACTAGACATAGAGTTCCATTTCATAAAGTACAACATGACATTCTGATTAGCAAGCTAGCTGGCAAGTGTGGGCTAGATATAGGATGGCAACCTAGTAGATGAATAACTGAATCAAAAATGGAGTTGAAATGCTGCCCATCAAACTGGAAAGAGGTACAAGTAGTCCACGTCTCAACAACAGTTCATTTAGTGACCGTTTGTAGCTACAACAACATTGAAAAAAGTGACATGACTATTTTTCACACTTACTGATCAAAATACAGATGCTTGACAACTGACTCATATTTATGACTGTTGCAGTATCCCGGGGGTCATGTAATCACCTTTTGTCACCTTCTGGCAAGCAAAGTCAATGGGAAAGCCAGATTCACTTAACAACCATGTTACTAACTTAACAACTGCAGTGATTCACTTAAGAACTGTACCAAGAAAGGATGTAAAACAGGGCAAAATTCACTTATCAACTGTCTCGCTTAGCAACATAAATTTTGGGCTCAATTGTGGTCATAAGTCGAGGACTACCTGTACAGGAGTTAGTGCATGAGTTCAAGCGAAAGTGAGACTGACATCTATTAGGGAAGCTTTACTTTGGACTAGAGGTGGACTAGGGAGCCTAAAAGGCCCCTTCCAATTATACGGTCCCATGAGTGTTATTTTATGCAATTTGTTGCTCTTTAGATATTTTTGATTATATCTCCCACAATATTTTCCTTTTTGTCATACTGGTTGAGAATTGTAGTTCACTTGAAGATTACCACCCTGCAGTACTAAATGTACCTATAATTGGTTCTTTTAGGATCAGATATTGTGACATCACAATTAAATATTCACAAATTTTATCCATGACACTGTTGAAAATAATAATTGCTCTTCCCAAGCAATGGCTACTAGTTTTGTCATGTCATCATTAAAAAATTAAGATATTTAAATTAATTAAACTTACCATCATGTTTTTCTTTATTAGCATATAAACATCCTCTACAACAATTCTTAATGCATTCTGTTGCCATTACTGCTTCTAAGCAAGCTGGACGCAATGAAGAAGGCAGACCTGGAAATTATTAGAAAATTAGATCAGAAATACACAAAAAATCCTCCTTTTGCTCATTTTATGAGTGTTCAGTGCAATGCTTAGAAGTTCAATCGCCTAAAATAAAACATGGGAACAATGTTAAGTCCAACTTTTCACTTTCATAAGTATATCAATATCCTAAACTACACTGCATTTAAAAAAAATTTTTTTAGAACTGCAAAATGTAAAATATGCAGGAAATTTAAAAATCTACTGGAGAGCTTTCTTCAGCACATAAACTCTGGAGGACTGGAACATTAAAACTATTTAAATGTTAAGACTGAAACCTGAAGTAAATTAGTGTTAGTAAGTGCTGAATTTATAGTCCAATAGAGGGCCTACTATTGCCTAGGGCAGTGTTTCTCAACCTTCACAATTTTATGATGGGTGGACTTCAACTCCCAGAATTGCCCAGACAACATAGCTGACTGGGGAATTCTGGGAATCATACCCTACCCATTTTAAAGTTGCCAACATTGAGAAATTCTAATCTAGGGAATGAGCTATTTTCCAGTGCAAAATTTTATGTAATAGAAGCTCCTATGAAACTCCAAAGTCAATATGACTGTTGCAATATTTTCAGGATCAGACTCAATAAAGATAATAGAAGTTAGAGATTTAAATATATTTCTCTTTAATCATAATAGGCATTCTATATTCGCTGAATATTCAAGATAGAAGCAATGAAAATGGGGAGGATGGCTCCTTATATATACAAGGGGTGGAGCCAGGAATGGGAGTGGTAAATTATGAATACATTAAAGTCCAAAGAATAAGTTAACCCCTGATGTTCCATATATACATTATTTACACATTAGAGAATAAGGCATTTACATCTGACAAATCCCCCTCTAAATGCCGGTTCGTTATACAACACCAGTTACATTCAGATTCAGGACAATATAATACATATAATTTAGAAGTTAAATATTTGTGTTGTTTAGAAGGTAAGGGTTTTGTTAATATGTCAGCTAATTGTTCAGAAGTATCACAATGTATTGCTTTGATGAATCCGTCTTGAGATAGTTGTCTCACGTGCTTAAATTTTATATCAATATGCCTGGACCTTTGTCCAATTGCATCGGATCTAGATATTTCAATGGCCGCTTTATTGTCTTCATGCATAATAAATGGTAAAGTAGGTTTCTTCCAAATATCTGTGATCAAATCATTGAACCATACAAGGTTATTTGCAGCTTTAGACAAGCAAACATATTCCGCTTCTGTGGTAGAAGTGGCTACCAGTTCTTGTTTACCAGTATACCAGTAAACTGGACAATCGTTCAATAGAAAAACATAACCAGAGGTACTCTTTCTGCATGATGTATCACCAGCCCAATCTGCATCAGCATAACAAGTAATTTTTGGTTCTTTGTCATTATTGGGTTCCAATATTAAACAAAAATCTAATGTACTTTTTAGATATCTTAAAATTCTTTTGACAGCTTCCCAATGATACAAGGTTGGTCTGCTAACATATCTTGACAATAAATTGAGAGGTAATGCAATATCTGGCCTAGTCCAATTAGATATATAAAGGAGTGAACCTATAACTGATCTGTAAAATGTGTTGTCTTTAAACTCAGGGGAAGATTCATCAATGTTTCTGAGAAAATCAGTTTGCATAGGTGTATCACATGTTTTGGCATTATTTAAGTTACATTTGTTTAGGAGTTCAATGATTTTATCTTTCTGAGTAAGTTTGAATCCCCTTTTTGTTTTGTTAATTTGTACACCAAGGTATTTGTTCACTCTACCTAGTGATTTCAATGAGAAGTGTTCGTTTAACTTATTTACAAAGATTTCCCTGCTCTCTTTATGCTTTCCAATATATAAAATATCATCCACATAAATTAATACAAATTCAATATGATCATTACTCTTTTTTACAAAGAAACAGTTATCAGCAGTGGTGGCGTTGAAATCCATGGTTTTAAGTACTTTTACCAAACAATCGTACCATCTTTTGCCAGATTGCTTCAATCCGTACAGACTCTTATTTAATAACCAAATTTCGTTCTTATTAGTGTATTGACTGTGTGGTGCTCTTACATATATTTCCTTATCTAATTTTGCGTGTAAGTATGCAGTCTGTATGTCATATTGAAACACGTCCAGATTGAGTGCAGATGCTACTACAAGAGCTGTTTTGACACTCTCTGTTCTCACTGTTGGTGAATATGTGTCAGTATAGTCTTCTGGATATTTTTGTGCATAACCTTGTGCAACTAGTCTGGCCTTGTATAAGGTATTACCTCCTTCTAAATTCTTAATTTTATAAATCCACCTGGTACCTATAATTGTTTTATCCTTAGGTGCGATCGCAGGTGTGAATACATTTAATCCTTGTAAACTTTCCATCTCTTTTTCCATAGCTAGTTCCCATTTTTCTCTTTCTTCACGGGGAAGTTTCAATACTTCCTCATATGTATTAGGTGTTATTTGTTCTCTATCCATATGCATTATGTAATCTTTGTATTTATTTGGTATTTGGTTTCTATTGTTTCTAATATTTCTTTCAGGTTTGCTATGGTTGTCATGCAAATATCTAGCTTCCTTTTTTGTTAATGTGTCTGTCTTTATTTTATGCTGACTATTTGTCCAAGTTTTGGTTTTGTTCTTACTTTTGTTAATACTTTGAATTTCTGTTGTTCCTTCCTCGCAAGATATATTATCTTTGCTTTTATTAGGAAATATTTCATTAAGGTGCAATTTAGACCAATTGGCCTGCTCATGGAACACAGCTGTTCTGGATACTATAAATTTGTTATTATTATCAATGAATCTGTACCCTTTGGTTCCAGTTTCGTATCCCATGAATCTTAATCTCCTGGATACGTTTTCTCCCTTTCTCCTCAATTGTTTAGGTATGTGTACGTCTGCAGTAACTCCAAATATGTGCATGTGTGCTAATTTGGGTTTTCTATTGTACATCACCTCATATGGTGTCTTATTCACAATACTGGACCATGTCCTATTTTGAGTGTAATTTGAATAATGTAAGGCTTCTGACCAAAATTGTTTGCCTAAACCAGCATCCTCTAATGTGCATCTAATCATGGTTTGTAGTGTGGAATTCTTTCTCTCTGCAATCCCATTTTGAAATGCAGAAAATGGATTGGACGTGAAATGTAGCATCCCTCTATCCTTTAACCATTGGGAGAATTCTTTAGACATGAATTCACATCCCCTATCTGTCATAATTTGTTTTATTCTAATATTATGTTGTGTTTCTATGCGTTTGTAGAATTCCTTAAATTTCTGAAAGGTTTCATCCTTGTGCTTTAATGTGTAAACAAAACCATAGCGACTGTAATCATCCACTATTGTTAGGAAGTAACGTTTTCTATAGGTAATTGATGGAGTTAATGGACCAACTAAGTCCATATGTACCAAATCAAAAATATTGTTGGTTGATCTGTTAGATTTTTTTGGTCTGGGACTGGTTTTTAGTTTGGTGGATTTACATACTGAGCATTCCAAATAATTTTCACAATTTTTTATTTTGACACCTTCTGCGTGTTCAGTCATTTTTTGTACTACAGGAAAGCTTGCATGTCCTAACTTCCTATGTAAGATGTGAGCACACTCATCATGAATTGGTTTACCTATTTTTGGTTTCTTCTCATTGTGTGTATTTTTGTTATCATGAGTTATTTTACATTCATCATTGTCACTGTTACTGACATTTTCATCATCTGCTTCAATACAATCTTCCATATTTGAATCAATGTTATGTAACCATCTTTCTTTGGTTATCAGATAGGGTAGACCCCCTTTTATCATCACAGTGCCTACATTTGTTTTGTTCTTTTCTATAGTTGCTTTCCCCTTTGAGAAAACTATATTGATGTCAGATTCTCTGCTTAGTTTTATAGCACTCAGTATGTTGTGAGGTATTTCTGGGATTAATAATACCCCCTCTATTTTCCCTAAACCAGGCAAGGTCACATTTCCTCTGCCTAATACTTGAACCTTTTCTTGATTAGCTACCTTTATCACAAACTTATCTTCTGTAAATGAAGATAATATACTTTTGTTGTTAGTGGTGTGATTTGTTGCACCAGAATCAATAAGCCAATTATTGTTCTCATCTTGTTGTGTTCTGGTGCTGTCTTGTTTATTTAGCCCATTTAGTGACCCAGATTTTCTCTCTTTTGAATTTTCTCTACCCCCTCTACTTTCTCTGTAATTTGGTGGACTTCTATATTTGTGTCTATCTGTGGAAGATTGTCTGTAATTGTATTTGCTCCTATATTCTGGTCTATGTCTCTCCCTTGGGACTTTGTGACAATCTCTTCTACTGTGTTCCCTGGATCCACAATTGTGGCATCTAAAGGCCTCATTATATTTATCTTGAAAGACTACTTTCCTAAAAGATTTGTGTTCTGTTTGGTTACTGAAACGATTTTTTCTTGAATTGTCTTCTGCTATCAATTTGTTAGATAGACTTTCTATTGATAAATATCCCAAATTAATGGTATCTAAGTGTGACATAAAGCTATCCCATGATGGATCAAGTGAATTGATAATAACACTTTTCATTGTTTGATCTGAAATCACTTCCCCCCTCAATTGCAGCTCAGCTCTTATTTTGTTTAGATTTATCAAATGCTCACTTATAGAAACCCCTGGTTTCACTCTAGAAGAAAAGAAATCCTTAGACATTCTTGTGGTTGTGGCTACGCTATCGCTGTGAAATAGATTAAACATGCATTGAATTATTTCTGATACAGTTAGGTTTGGTTTGATGCTATGATACATTGCAGGAGACACGCTAGAAATTATTATGAAAAATGCTCTATGATGTAAACAATCTATTTTTAAAGTCCAAGGTCTTCTTGGAGGACTAGTTATAAAGAATAGTAAATTTTCTTTCATAAAAATAACCTGAAGCTGTTGGTACCACTCTTGTAAATTAATGCCATCAACTCTAAGTTTTGGGAAGTCACTGGGTAAATTCCCTACATTATTCTGTCCATTACTTACAACCTGAGGCAGTCCGTGGTCTCTCAAGTGCAGGAAATTACAGAACGGCATTGGGATGCTTGTAACGAGTCTGCGCGGTTCTCTGGCCAGTTCAAGTCTTTCGGGGCCGTCTACGTAGTTTTGCACATGCGCGTTGCTCATTTCTTCTTTGGCGCCGTTGTGGAAGGTTCTCTCCATTTCAGCTCTCTCGATCCGCTCCTCTTCAGATGAGTCGGTCTCTGGCTCCGTTTTTGGGGCTTTGGTGATGGCGACGGTTCTTCTCTTTCTCTTGTGTGCGCTGGCACTCGATTCTGTCTGCGGTGTAGGACGGAATCGGCATGGCTCTCTGGGCTCGGGTGTCGTCGTTTTCGAAGTCAGGATGGGAGCGTGCAGGTCTTGAGTTGTCGGTTTGATTTCTTGCTTCTTTGTTGATGTCTTGGAAATTTTCAATCTTGGCCCAAAAGCAGCAAAAAGCGTTTTCATTGCTGACTTTACTTGAGACTTTGTTAAATCGTCTTCACTTTCTGATTTTGGTTCATCTGAAGAGTTTGAGACTTCTTTTTCACTTTCTTCGTCTGATAGCGTTTTTCGCGCCAGAAATTTTGAACTGAGCGTTTTGATTGGCTCTGCTTCACTCTCTTTTGAAGTTCGTTGAAACCAAGATGGCTGCCATTCAAAATTTCGCGCGATGTCACATCTTTTCTTTTTTACAACTATTTTCTCAGTAGTCATTTCACTCACAGTTTTTTGATCTTTGGGTTTTTCTTTAATGACGTTTTTCTCTCTCGCTGCTCCGCTGTTTCTCAGCATCTCCTGGAGGTCCGCGATGAGGCTTTCATCATTCTTTTGGCTTTTTAGTATCTTTAATATCTCTGACCTGAGTTCGTTATTTTCTATCTCGATTTCTTCCTGGTCGTTATTTTCACTCATCAGTTCTTCTTCTTCAGTGGTGTATTCTTCGGATTCTCTCGAAATCGCATTAGTGGATTCGTTGATTGTCTCTTGATCAGTTTCTATTTCTTTGCTGTAGGCCCTGGTGTTGGGCCTATCTTTCTTGGACATTTTTAATTACTTATTGAGTCAATTAACCATCCTCTGCTACCAGCTTGTTGCAATATTTTCAGGATCAGACTCAATAAAGATAATAGAAGTTAGAGATTTAAATATATTTCTCTTTAATCATAATAGGCATTCTATATTCGCTGAATATTCAAGATAGAAGCAATGAAAATGGGGAGGATGGCTCCTTATATATACAAGGGGTGGAGCCAGGAATGGGAGTGGTAAATTATGAATACATTAAAGTCCAAAGAATAAGTTAACCCCTGATGTTCCATATATACATTATTTACACATTAGAGAATAAGGCATTTACATCTGACAATGACATTGCAGTGGCTTATAGGGGATCCCCAAAGACATCTGAAGAAACGCATAAAATATAATTCCTTTGTATCCTGTCTCTCTGCTGAAGTAAATCACTATGCACTTTCTCATCATTTCATTGGGATTATATTGAATCTAGTTCTTCTCACCCCCAAAACATAATACATTTTTTTTAAAAAAGATTATGCTTTAAATTTATGCAAGACAAAGTATCAAACTCAAGTACAATTTTATTTCCAAGAGTATGTCTGGGCTCAGAAACACCTGGGGCATTCTTAGGAAAAAAAAAAACATTTTGGGACAGGGGAGGGTTACAACCTTGTAGTATTTTTTTTTGATTTTGGAAATATGCCATCTTATAAACAAATACTTTTAACTTATCTATCTATACAACTTACAAGGCTGCCTACCTGACACAATAATCCTAGGCAGCTCATAATAAAATGAATTAAACAACAACATACAAATACTTCATATCCTTCCTATCATGGCACTCCAATAACTCCTGGGCTCTCCCCCATCCTGTCCTTGAATGTTTGCAATATTTTCTTCAGATTCCAAATATAAAGCGTAACAGCAAAGGGCTGATGCTTCTTTTAATTAGTTCATTTGGTGTTGGCTTAGTGTCATGCATGAACTCTACCATTTTTATTTGTAAACTCCAGCCCTATGTGAATCAGGTCATTGTGGCTTCAACAAATCATATTGTACTTAAAATAAATTATGGATTAGTGTAACATACACAAACTTAGTTATTAATGTAGACAGTAGTGAGTTAAGTAGATAGTCTACTGACTTACTTCCAGAAGAACATGAAATGGATCTCTGAAACAGATGACTCACCCTTACTATTGCTCTCTGGAACTAAAAACTAAAATGAGCTGCTCTCTACTGTTGTGACAAAGATTTTCACTAGAGACCATTACTGATACAGGGTCCTGGAAGAAATATCCTATTTCTTAATTGGGAGAGGGATATCTATCAGCGGAGAAAAGAAATCACATATTATACCTTGATTATGGAAAAGTACTCCAGCACCTCTGGAATGAACTCCAAATTATTAATGGTCCCAGAGGTTCTCCTTTTGCCTTTTATGGGCAATGGTGTGTTTGTGTGTATGTGTGCTCTCTTAGTTAGTGCTGGCAGAAAAAAGGAAGCACAGTTTGGGGCGTGGACAGACTAAGCCCTCTAAAGACCTAAAGCTAGGTTTTTTAAGGGCAACGGGCAACTATACGGTAGTTAAATGAATTCTTTCTCTGCTTTCAGAGTGATAAATGTCAGTTTGAAGCAATGTCTTTCTATAAATACCATCCTGAGGCATGTCCTAAGTTAGCAGACAAATCATAATTTCTTTCAGTACTAAATGAACTTAGGTAAATATTCATGGCTAAGTTATGCATACATAGGTTAAATATTCTGTTATGGATAATAGGTTATTACGCTCAGTTTTAATCGTTATTAAAGTTGAGGATGAACTGATTTCACCTTTGCAAACAGAATGGCAAAAAGCAAGTATTGCTATACTGCAATGTAGGAATTTACTTTAATGCATGGGTATCTACAGAACAAAACATGGCATCTTAACCTACTTAATCATTTTGCTCCTGAGTGAGCACAAGAGTCACACTGAAAACCTCTGATTTGTTACTATGTTAATTTCTCTCTGATAAGGAAATACCCTTAAATAATTGTATTTCCTAGAAGGAAATAAACTTAGTACTCATAAGGAGAAAACCCCTATGAAATAGATCATGTTCTTTAATGACAGATACCTCACAATACTGCAACACTACTTAATTGGATACTACACAACTCAACAGTTAACTCCTTAAGTTCACGACACATGGACAGACTTAACATAGCTTGAACTGGGAAACTGTGAGCATTCTAGAACAAGCTAAGTCCCAAAAAAGCTGGAGCATTTCTAGAGGCCTGATTCTCATACAAATTGACCATCAGCAAGTACATAGAGATAAACAACATCTATATACCATTTAAGAGAGACAATCAAAGAGCCAAAAAGGAAACAAAGAGACCAAAACACCTCCTCACCAGCAATCAACACCCAGATGAGCAGAGATGAACAACAAGATCAACATTGGACCAACAATCAAGAAGCAAACAATACCCAATCAAATAACTACCAAATCAGACAAACAAGCTAACAGTAACAACAGCCCAATTAAGGAACCACCAAGACCACTCCCACCAACATTGACAGGATAAATTACTTGTATATAAAATGAAAGCAAATCTCACTCCCTAATATCATTGGTGATATTTCCTAGTTTGGTAGTGAACAATCTGCAAGGAAACAACCAAGCTCAGAGAGCACCAGGGAGAAGCTCAACCCTGAACTACAAATATTATCTTCTATGGATACTACACAGAATATTCCAGCATACTCATTGTCCCAAGTGCTCTAAGACAGGATCTAGGTAACATTTATTTTATTTTTTATTTTATATCCAATTTATATACCGCCCTTCTCCCTGAGGACTCAGGGCAGTATACAGCCGAATAAAAACATAAATTACAAACATTAAAATAGTATTAAAAGAATATATATAAATTTGGCCCCGTAATTTAAGAACAATAACAAACCCATTTAAAACATTTAAAAAATTAAGAAAAAAAAGTTAAGCCAGCCCGGCTTGCTGAAAAAAGAAGGTTTTAAGGGCACAGCGGAAGGTACCGAGGTCTTGGATTCTCCTTATCTCTGGGGGCGGTTGGTTCCAGAGGGTGGGTGCCCCCACAGAGAAGGCCCTCCCCCTAGGAGTCACCAGCCTACATTGTTTGGCTGATGGCACCCCGAGGAGGCCCTCTCTGTGGGAGCACACAGGTCGATGGGAGGCCGTTGGTAGCAGCAGGCGGTCTCGAAGATATCTAGGTCCTATGCCATGGAGCACTTTAAAGGTGATAACCAACACCTTGAAGCGCACCCGGAAGACCACTGGGAGCCAGTGCAGCTCACGCAGGAGAGGTGTTGTATGGGAGTGCCATGCAGCTCCCGTAACTACCCGTAACTACCCATGTGAAACCACGCCCCAGTCCCTACTGCCCAAGCGTTTGGGGGCCTCTTCCCTGAGATTAATGTAAAACCACTATACAAAGCTTTCTTATATGCAGGCTGTCTTCAACTGTATGAGTTCCCAACTATCTGCACTGCAAATGGAGTGCCAGTCAGCAGAGTACACAGCAGTTTATAAGTGAAGTTACCACATGGTACTACAGCATTCCTATTTCAGTTACAGAACAGGATCAGCAGGCATGGTTAAAAAGTAAATAAAAATAAAGTGGAAATACAGCCTGACTCGATTAGATTATGTGCATATTCTGTGAATGCTAAAATGTTTAACCAGTTATTCCTTGTCTAATTCAAGGCAATGAGGATACAATAGTTAATTTATACAAATGAAGTTTCAGAAGTAGCTTGATACACGGCATCTTCAACATTTTGCTCTTGAGTGAGCACAAGACTCAGAGTGAAAACCTCTGCTTTGTTATTATTTTCTCTCCAATAAGGAAATATCTTCAAATAAATTGTGCTTCTAGAAGGAAATAAACTTAGTACTCATAAAAAACCCCTCTGAAATAGATCATGTTCTGTAAATACTGTAGTGAATCACGCATTAAATTGGGCATTAAAAATGATAGACCACAAGATTGTACACAGAACATAAGGTAATAGAAATATATCAGCCATTCAAACCCAAGCAATGGGTACATTTAATTATTATTTATCCCTGCTTCCATATCCTATTTATCTTCTATTGTTTATGGTGGTACATGGTGGTAATATTTTAGTATGAGAGTTAAATCGTCTTTATTTACATAATGACCAGCACAATTCTCAAAAACTTAATATTTTTAGCATTAAAGTTATGTTATAATCTTGATCACAACAGAACTAAAGCCATTGCAAAATAATTCCTAAGGAATTATTTCAACAAAATAACTCTATTATTATAAAATTTCAACAAACAAACAAAAAAAAACACCCTATATTATTAGAGTTCAATGAAACTGAAAAAAAAATCATCATTATCTTTGTCCCAGCCTTTACCTTATTTCCATTGCGGCAACCCAGAACCAGTGGTGGGTTGCCCCGGTTCGCACCGGTTCTATAGAACCGGTAGTAAAACCAGTGGGAGGCTCCGCCCACCGACCCCGACATCATCAGAATGCTTCTGCGCATGCGGCCCTGTTGCGAACCGGTAGTAAAGCTAAGTAGAACTCACCCCTGCCCAGAACCTAGCTACTGGGTGAATGATGGAAGATTTCAAATCTTCCAAAAGGCCTGATAGTCTTCAACAGGTTTATACTGTATAATAGGGGTAAAATAAAATGGATCTGAACAACCTTGTAAAATTTGCAACATGTGGATGATTGTTTCTTAGCACAACATGGGCAGGTGCTCTGTCAATGGAATTTTAGTATACTTGCCTTGCAACAATGCATAAATAAAGATGCTAGTTTTAAAAAGTGGTTTTCTCACCCTGGGAGAGAGGGAGGAATGGATAGACAGACAGATATGATATAGGTTGCTAAAATTTTATGGAGACCAACAAACTATTTATACATTCCTGGGTAAATATTGTTCTGATTCCAATACAATCTTAGTAACCCAAAATTCTATTATTCTGGGACAACCTTTGTACCTCAGCCTGATGATCTATATCATTCATTCTTTGGATGACCATGTGCCTAGTCTGGTCATGTCTTAATAACATTAAAAATGGTATGTAGTAAGTCTGTATGGTGCAAATTTCTACCCTACCACTAATTTCCTTTGGAAATGGAAAAGTCATCAGCAAAAACAAAAAGCGGCAAGCCTACTGGAAGGAAATGGCTTTTAATTACCTATTAGCCTCTAAACGTGTACCTGAATTTTGGGTTCTTTTAAAAAATTACATTTTTCAATTCATTTTTGGACAGACATCAGTTTAATTTCACTTGCAAATTTCAGACAATGCACCATTTATCATAATTGTATGGTTGAGATGGTCACAATAGCTGACAGTTTATATTTGCTCTGTAGCCTTCTCAAGCATTTAAAATCCCTAATTCAAAAAAGTAACTTTTCAGAAAAACTTAAATCATGCCTGCCCAACATTTAGCATTCTTTATAGAGAATTTACTAACTGATCCCAGAACAAATACACTATGAACTATGAAAACTAATGTCACAAATAAAATTAGAGCACTGGAAATGTAGATTCAATAGATATGTGGAGATGGTGGTAGATAAAGTTCTTGCACAGTAACTTTACTATCTTCTTACTTCATAATTTGAATAAAACACCCATTATGCTTTAGTTGAATGCCTATGCATGAGGGGAAAAGGACATAGAACTGAAAAGATGAAGGCTCTTAGTTTAATATGTAACTTTCCTGCTCATGACCATTGCCAGGTAACTTCTGAATTTCCTACATTCCTACTAGAAGAAAATGACTTTTAGCAAATCATAAAAATGATTAGACTACATGCAGTCTATATAACTAAGAATCCTCTTAGTTATAATATATATAATCCTATATAACTAAGAATATAAATAGAATCCCCAGCAAAGTATACGGTATATATATATGGTGTTTCCCTATATAACCCTCTTAACTAATAGTCATGATTAAAATAAAAACTATTTTAAAATGTCATGATTAATAATCATGATTAAAATAAAAACTATTTAAAAATGTCTGAATTTTAATTCACAGGTGCCCCAACATCATTAATAACTGCTAGGCTGCATGACAGAGTAATGGTAAGGAGTATGGGTTTCAAGTCCAATCTCTCCCCAAGGAATCATAAACCCAAATAGATTATTTGATGGTTCACACTACTGACCAATACCATATCTGTGGTAGCACATCTCTTAAACTCCAGGTATCATATCTAAACTAATACATCATTTTGTCAGTTCTGAATTTCAGTAATAATCAGTACCATTGAATGAATCTTTGTTCTAGTATTATGAAGAAAACTGTGCAATGTCTATTTTCCCCACCTATGCATAATTTCAGAGACCTCTAACAATATTATTCTTCTTTTATTCCATTATCTCTCGACATTTAAAAGCTCCAATACTGTAATATAGTTGATTTTTAAAAAGAACTATTTCAGAAACCTAATAATTTTGACTGCTTTTAATTATGACTTGTAAAAATCAACATTATTTCTCAATTATCTATGACATTATTTATATTTATTTTAGTGGCAGCTAAAGGCAGAATATACACAACAAGCAGATATCAGTTTTGGCTTGTACATAATGTAATTAAGTATATGTAATGTAATGTAATGTAATGTAATGTAATGTAATTAATTAATATAAGTACTCTATTTTTGATTAGTTGTTCCTTTTAAGGAATGACTAATCATATATAGAGTACTTACATGCTTGTTTTCCTAACTTGCTTTTCCTCACTATGCAGCTAATTCCTACTTTTGTTCTTTCTGGAATCTTTATTATTTGGGACATTGAGTCTTCTTTCTCCTGTTCACTTATTAGAACTGCATTTCATCACAATAGCACTCCTACCTATAGCTATGAGTGTTTTTCTGCAGTCTCATTTTCAAATGCCATGCTTCTTAAATGTCAGATTTCGTTTACACTTTCACCTCTTTTAATCATAATAAGCATATTGGTTCACATCTACCATAAATATAATACTAAAAGTTACTCTTTACTATGTGGTTCAACTTGCCATTATCTCTGCATTATCCAACCTCAATGCAACACTACCTTAGAATTCCTTTCAGTTGGCATGGAGCAGCATAAACACTGCTTACCCTGCTCAATTTAATTTCACATTCTCTTGAATTATAAGTAAAACCGCTGAAGCTTCTTGAGTTTTCTTCCCCTAGAAAATCCATTCAATCATATCTTGCTTCAGCTGAATCAAAGCAAGGTAGAAGCCAACAAATATCCAGAGCTGTTGACTTTGGGTTATGGACTTTGTCTCTTCTCCAACAGAAAAATACTTTGGTGAATCATTTTTATCTCTTAAGTTATCCTGCATTATTTTTGGTCTCTCCAAACACTACACACCAACAGTAAAACACAAAGGGAAGCTATGATCCATCTGGAACTGCTGCACAACATATGAAAGAAAAAGAAATACAAGAAAACCAAGCAACAACATATACAGTAAATATAATAAATGACTGATAACTCAAATTGCTATGGAAATCACCTGAGGAATGACAATCTTTTATTACACATTACATGAACATGTATGAAGATACCCAGTTCTATGATCGGCCCGGATTAAAACTCACAATATTATCCCTTTGTTAATCACGGAAACCACTAATTGCTTTTAACTGGATAATTTCCTCTTTTGGTCACTTATTGCATAATTATGTGTTTTCATACTATATCTCTTTCTTTTCCTATTTCTTAAAATGGTCTTTTCTAAGAACAAAAAACAGCTCTACAGTTACTGCTAACACCACAACTTCTGTAAATATTATTTTTCTTCAGTTGTAGGCAGTTGATGATATTCTTACTTCCATTTGCTGACTCATTAATCATATTTTGACATGACTCTTTATGTCATAGTGTAGATCTAAATGAATTGACATTTAACTAAGAGGTCAACAAAAGCTGAATGAACTCAAGCTTCGTGAATGCAAATTAAAATATATGCAGATGCAGCATAGTTTCATGCAAATTAAGACCCCAAAGGAGGAGCCAAACTAAAAAAAAAGGCATTTGGCAACAGTTTTCATAAAAAAATATTGAGAAAATTTAAGATTGTAAGAATTAATGCAAGATCATAAAACTAATTGCTCAGAATCAGGGCTTTATTAGACAAGGCTCTGCATAAACTAAAGGCAGCTATAAACACTGGAAAAGATCAGAAACTATTCCTATCCCTCACTGAGGGAGGAGAAATGGAGCTCAATTCATCATGAGCAAATAAATAAATTTGTAGATTCCTAATCAGTAATGAATAAAGAATCTTCGATGACAGAATTCTGGCTGTAATTCATATCTGAAACTAAAAACAAAATATCACAAATTATTTTTCTTATTTAAAAAAATCATAGTTTTTGGTCATTTCCTTTGTGTGCAGAAGAGTACTGGCACAGTTGACTGTCTCAAGATTTATTTTATTTATTTATTTATTTATTTATTATTGAATTTCTATACCGCCCTACTCCCGAAGGACTCAGGGCGGTGCACAGCCATGAAATAAAACACATAAATATACAAAATTTAAAATCGAATAAAATGGATTAAATAAATTTGGCTGAATTAATACCCATAATTTAAAAATACCCATATTTTAAAAATCCATTAAAATTTGGAATTTACACTTAAAAGGGAGAAGATTTAGGCGAGGCCAGCTTGATGAAATAAAAGCGTCTTCAACTCGCGGCGGAAGATGCGCAGATCCGGAATCCTCCGTATCTCTGGGGGGAGCTCATTCCAGATCGTCGGTGCCCCCACAGAGAAGGCTCTCCCCCTAGGGGCTGACAGCCGACATTGTTTGGCCGACGGCACCTGGAGGAGCCCCTCTCTGTGGGAGCGTACTGGTCGGTGGGAGGCTGATGATGGTAGTAGGCGGTCCCGTAAGTAACCAGGTCCCAAGCCATGGAGCGCTTTAAAGGTGGTAACCAGAACCTTGAAGCGCACCCGGAAGACCACCGGGAGCCAGTGCAGCTCGCGCAGGAGAGGTGTTACATGGGAGCTCCATGTTGCTCCCATAACCACCCGCGCGGCCGCACTCTGCGCCAGTTGGAGCCTCCGGGTGCACCTCAAGGGGAGCCCCATGTAGAGAGCATTACAATAGTCCAGACGAGAGGTGACGAGGGCATGAGTGACTGTGCGTAAATTTATACTGAATACAATCTAATTACTTTTCAAAGTATTAATATTGTACTATTATTTTCTTGGGTTGATTTGCAAAGTTCCAATGAAACTTTGTATCTTGCATATATTTTCTTACATGCTAACTTTAGCTCATTATACTATGCAAACTCAATTGTTATGATCCTTTAATACAGTTTTATAATTTAATGTCTTATATGAATAATGTCAACCTTAATTATTCAGTAAACTATATTTAAGCCTACTAGTAAAACACACAGGTATTCCTGTGTATTGATTTATAACCACAATTGGGACCAGAATTTTAGTCATTAAGGGATGTCAAGTGAGCCATCACATGAGCAGACCCGACTATGACCATTTTTACTGTGGTCATTAAGATGGTTGTTAAACATAACACATGACCATTAAGCAATTCTGGCTTCCCCAATTAACTTTGCTTGATGGAAACTGGCTAACAAATCACAATTACATGACCACAAAATGCTGTTATTGTCATAAATAGAATAGAATTAGCTGGAAGGGACTTTGGCAGTCTTCTAGTCCAGCCCCCAGCTCAAGCAGAAGAACCTATACCATTTTAGATAAGTGACTATCTAGACTGTTCTTAAGAACATCCAATGATGGCGCGCCCACAATTTCTGGAGGCAAGCTGTTCCACTGGTTAATTGTTCTCACTGTTAGGAAGATTCTCCCTAATTCTAGGATGCTTCTCTCTTTGATTAGTTTCCAATCATTGTTTCTTGTCCTGCCCTCTGGCTTTGGAGAATAATTTGACCCCCCTCTTCTTTGTGGCAGCTCCTCAAATACTGGAACACTGCTATGATGTCATTCCTAATTCTTCTTTTCTTTAGACTAGCCAAACCCAAATCCTGCAGCCATTTTTCATATGTTTTAGTCTCCAGGCCTTCGATGTAAACATCCAAATGGCAATCATGTGACCATGGGTCATGGAAGAGTTTAATGTCAAGGAGAGGTTGTACGACACTTTTTCCAAGGCCATCATAACTTGGAACTGTCATTAAACAAATGGACATAAGTCAAGGACTATCTGTATTCTGTTGTAGTATAGAACAGCAATTTATCTAATGCTATGCAATGCAGGAGCAAAAATGATTCCGGTGCCAGCCCCACAGATTTTTCTGCAGTGAGGCAATCTATTAAATAAATAAATAAATAAATAAATAAATAAATAAATAAATAAATAAATAAATAAATAATTTGCAGACACACTCAGTCTCTACCTTTCTAATAAACGGATGGTTTACAGGGGAAGATTAATTCTTCAAAAAATGTTAAGTAATTTATGCACCATATATATAGTAATGCAATCTCAGAAAAAAATATTTTCCATTTCTTGAAGTATAATTTTAAATTCTAGTATTTTGTTATAGAAGTTTGCAATATTTATTTGCAAACTGTGATGCTTATGAGAGCTAGTTTGGTGAAGTGGTTAAGACATCAGGCTAGAAACCAAGTGATTGTGAGTTCTAGTTCCACATTAGGCACAAAGCCAGCTTTGGCCAGTTACTTTCTCCTAGAACTAGCCCTAGAAAGGAAGCAATGACAAATCTCTTCTGAAATTTTTTTCCCAAGAAAATTGTGGAACTTGTCCAGGGAGTCTTCAAGAATCAGACACAATTAAACAGAAGGAAAAAAAAGACTATATTTTTTATTCTGATAGCATTTTTTAGTTAAACTATAATTGTAGGGCATTCAAAATATTTTCAACTCATAACATCTTGGATTTTAACTACTTTTATGTCCTGTTTTAACTGCAAAACAGTTTTGATCATTTTGGAAGTATTTGAAGTTGATAACTTGCATTAGGGATGCATCGTTTCATGCTTAAGACACTTCCATGATTATAAGATAACCTATTTCATCTATACAACACCATGAAATGCAACAGTTTTGCATTCAAATTAAGCATTTAAATCTCCAAACAATTTGAATTTGAAATGTTTTGCGTATCCTCATGTGTGAAATTAATAATGTTAGTTATTTGCTATTTGTTAAGTGAGTTTTGTCTCTTTTTATGACCTTTCTTGCCACAGTTGTTAAGTGAATCACTGTAGTTGTTAAGTTAGTAACACAGTTGTTAAGTGAATCTGGTTTCCCTATTGATTTTACTCGTCAGGAGTTCACAAAACTTTATTACGTGACCCCAGGACACTACAGCTGTCATAAATATGAGTCACTTGCATCTGAATTTTGATCACATGACCATGTGCAACGGTCACAAGTGTGAAAATGATCATAAGTCACTTTTGTCAGTGCTGTTGTAACTTTGAACGGTCACTAAATGAACTGTTGAAAGTTGAGGACTACCTGTACACTGCACATCCTTTCCTGACTAAGATCAATCTTAAGAAAAATTGGTTCTGCCACTTGATGGCAGAAAGCATCTGTTATGACAGCAATTGGCTAAGATTTCTAACATTACAAACCCACCATCAACCCAGAAGCAGTTTTGCAACTTTTAAATTTTTAAAGTAGCGTAGGTTAAGGATGAAGAGAATAGGGTCAAATGACGACTCACTTGAAAGTGTGGGTGAGGAATGAGGCAGATGAAAGAATCACCATTTAAGTTGCTAATAGTTCATACTTCGAAGGCAGAGAACTGGTCTCACCCTGTGAGAATGGGAAGAATGTGATTATATTTTTTTTATAGTGCGGTGCATAAATATAATCAAAATTTTAAAAGTAACAAACACATTGTCTACATCCATAAGCTCAGGAGCAAAATAGTCTCTTAATAAATCAATTCTGAGAAAATACAAGTAGCATACTGGAACAAAACCAATAGTAGACAATATGGCAGAAATGTACTGTGGAATCTAAATAGAATTAAACACAGTCAGTGGGGCACATTTTATTTATTTACTGTACTTTCAGCCATAAGGCATGTTTGTAATACTGTAAATTATTTGCACACATTGGAGTTTACTTCCAAAAAATACACATTTCTAATAAACAAAAGTTAGCCTAGTGTGTTTCATTAAAAAGTAAAGAATTCAAATAATATTCAGATTTAACCTCTGTCTGGATTTCAAGTTGGAATTGCAAAAAAGCAAACTTAGTTTAAACTGATAGCTTCACCCATCCTTGTAAGAATATTTACAGTTTTAACCATTGAACAATTTCCAATGAAAAAATAAAATAAGGGGCTGTGGAAAGGGAAGGGAGAAATATTTATTTATTTATATATTTTGTAAGCCACTTTTCAAAATCAAATTTTCCGAGAATGGTTTACAGTACAATACAATATATGGAAATCACAAATATCCAATAAAATAAATGCATTAATTAAAATATAAAATAAAATAATTCATATGAGAATAATATTGCAAAAAAACCCCACCTACTTCTATTTATTTATGCAACAGTAGTAATTGAATCAATGCTATTATTGTGGTCCCTTCAAATACCCCTAAAGCTGATTCTACTCTTTACCTTAAAAAGTAAACTGAATGACAACTCTAGGACTTCTTCTCCTAGACACAACATAGCTAGGATTTTAACTAGAAAAAATGCACCCAAATGAGGGTTTGCCAAGACTTCCTTTGAACCTAAGTTTTAAAAACTAATTGTATCATACGTGTTTATTTTTAGACAGCTATGTGACATGGCTAGATACTATAAGCACAGCCAGCCAGCTGGGTGATCAAAGCTATGCATCAGAACAGAATGTCCTGATAGTACAAATCTTTATCTAGAATTTAGATAAAAAGTGGTGTAGGCAGGTAAGGAAAAAACTTTAAAGCAAATGGGTTTGAGGTTATTTTTTTATTTTATTTATTTTTAGTAGTTACAGGGCACTCCCATGTATAGCCATTCAAGGAGAAGGAAAAAAATTCACCTATTTAAAAAAATGCACATAGACGACCTATAATTCCTTGCTATAACACATAGCAAGGAAGAAATACAATTTTGACTTTTAACTGCAATGAACTTCAAAAACTATTAAGGAAGCATTTAATTGAATTCATATCTCTAATTCAAGAGTTTCAACTATACAATATTTGTAATCACCTTAAAAGTAAATGTAATAAAGTAATTATAAAACAATTCACAGGCACAGGCTATCCATAGTTTATAAATTCTGAACAAATATTAGTAATGGGATAAAAGCAATAGAAACTAATATTCTCTTATGGATAAGAAGCCTTGAGCCAACTCTACTCTACATCAATAGAGTAGATAGAATAGAGTGTTTATGAGCCATACCATCCTTTCAATATCTGCCTAAGCTTCACTGACTAGGACAGAATATGAACACTGATCTGCCAGGTCTGCATGACTCTTTTTCTTTAAAATCCATTACGCACGCAAAATTCAGCTTCATAGAAAAACAATCTACTTAGTAGGATTGACCACTGATTTAAATATTTAATTTGTTGATACCGTGTTTCCCCGCAAACAAGACTCAAATATATATAATGCATAATGCATATTTTCATAATATATAATGCATATAAAGATGCATTAGAGCTTTTTTTTGGGAAACGCATTATCAGGGTGATGGCGAGGGACTGCCCCTTGCCCCAGCCCCAGCCCAGTCCGGCCAGACGCCCTACCCCCTGGTTATGTGCACAAGAGGCGGCAAGAGTGCGGGACCAACAGAATCTTGCAGCAGCCACAGTCCGCCGGCCCCTTGGCTGTCGCACTCTGGGGCTGCAAGCCCGTGCAGCGCAGATGAGTCTGAGTGCTGCGACTGCTGATCCGGCCCTCCAAGTAGCAGGTGGAGGCAGAGGCAGAGGTGCGGGGAGGTATATGATCCGGCCCACCAGATGCATGGCACGACCACCCATCCACTCCATCCCACCATCTGTCTTTGCTTGCCCACAGCTGCAATGGGGCAAGTGGCTGTGTGGCAAATCCAGGGACCTGATCACATGCCTCCCCATCTCTGCCTATACCGGCTGATTGGAGGGCCGCCCTGGTGGTCGCAGCACGCAGACTCACCTGTGTTGTACAGGCTGCACAGCCCCAGAGTGTGCTGGCCAAAGACACTGTTGGCCCCTGCACACTCGCCACCTCCTGTGCTGGCCATGCTTCTCCTGAGGACTGATGATCTTAACTGGGGCTTATTTTGGGGGGTAGGGCTTATATTATAAGCATCCTAAAAAATCATATTTGGGCTTATTTTCTGGTTGGGTTATTTTCGGGAAAGCAAGGTATATCTGCATTTACACTGAAATATGTACACTTTTGCCAAACCTCTGCAAAAAGATATTTTTTGATGATCCTGAAGATAGCCCTTATCTATATGATAGACTACATTCCCACTCACTGCTATATAGGTTTATTCAAATGATATTAAGCAACAAAGTTTGTTTATTTGTGTTTTGTGAACATCATTTTGGTGATTTGTACAGAACTGTTAATGGTCTACCATATTGCATACATATAGCCATTAGAAGCGAAACATACCTTTTAAAGTTAATTATGATGTATCTTAAATCTTTTTTTAATTCTCCTCTTTTCAGCACATTTTAAGATTGAAAAGGGTTAGTTACATCTGAACTGGAAAAATCTGGACAATCAGTTAATGTCGACAATGAACAACCCTACCTTTGTGCTGCAATCTAGCTGAGGTCTGGATTTTGGTTATCCTATAACAGCTCATTCTGAAATGTAAAATAACTATGAGATTTGGGTATATGTTATTTGCTGTTCAAAAATAATTAGCATTTCTTATCACCCAGACTGGAGGATAATCTATAATTAAATGTTTTAATTGATTAGCTCCAAATATACAAGATTATAATCTAAGGCCTCTTGCCCAATTAAAATAAATGAAGATGTTAAGTCAGGAGTCATCTAAGCATGGTTGGTAAAATTCAATCACGGTAGGGTTAGCATTTAAAGCGGCAGAGCAGGGTAATACCAGAAAATTACGGTGAGTAGCTGCTAGTTTTACTGTAGCAAAGATGGGATTTGTTAGCATTCCATTGCTTTTAAAATATTAGTCAAAGGTTTTGTACAAAAAAGTGTAGAATACAAAGTGTAGACACATTTAGGAGAAAGAAATATATTCTGGAAACATTAATCAAACAGGCTGGGTTCGCCCACCCCAGTAAAAGTGTTGTTGGCTAGTGTGAGGCTCTATGTCAGTGGTCCCCAACCTTTTTATCGCCGCGGCCCGCTGAGCGCGTGCAGGGGTGGGGGCACGGCCCAGGAGCTTTTGCGCACGGCCCATTGCACACGGCCCAGGAGCCTTTGCGCTGCAGCGTTCATGTCCCCCGACCGCTGCGCGGCCCGGTGCCAGGTACTCCACGGCCCGGCACCGGTCCGCGGACCGGGGGTTGGGGACCACTGCTCTATGTGATGCCAACACAGCCCCCAGTTGACGGCACAAAACAAGCAAAAACGAATAATGGAGGTACAGCACTAAAGTAATTGAAGTGTTAAGGTTATCAGCAAGAAATGAACTTGGCTTTCCAAACGCTTCCAAAGAAAGCGTTCCAACGAGCCTTGGTAGCACAGTGGACTAATGCACTGTTATTAACACCTGCTGCTTGCAATTACTGCAAGTTCAAATCTCACCAGGCTCAAGGTTGACTCAGCCTTCCATCCTTTCTAAGGTAGGTAAAATGAGGACCCGGATTATGGGGGCAATAAGCTGACTTTGTATAAATATACAAAAGTATGAAGGCTATTGCTTAACACATTGTAAGCCGCCCTGAGTCTCCGGAGAAGGGCGGCATATAAATTAAAGCAAAAAAAAAAAAAAAAAGGAAGATCCATTTTCCAGAAAACAAAATCCTGTTTAGTTGGAGACCCCTTTTTTTCTGGCACATTTTCCCGAATCGCGCCCTAATCTCTTGAATCAAACAGATGCAACACTCCCTACTAATGTCAAGCCAGGCGAAGACTGCTGTGTTTCAAATGCACTAAGAAACGGGTATTATTTATCTGAGCTGGCTGACCCAAGTCCCGATTCCCTTTCGGCAAACTTCCTTCCTTCCTTCAGAAAAAAAACTCACCGCGCGACCCAGGAAGCTACCGGCTACTCGGGACAGCCGCCCAACAATAAACTCCGCCGGTCGCTTCTCTTCATCGTCCGTCTCTTGGCTCTGTTCTCCAGCGCAGTCCTGCCCCAGGCAAACCGGCAGCAGCGGAGAGAGCGCGCTTCAGCCCTCGGGCCACAAATGCCTGGCTCCTCCCCGGGAGCGCGCACAAGCTTCGGCCGCAGCCTCCGCTTTCGGGGCGGACGCGAGTCCCCCTTTCGCCCGAGGAGGATAAGTGACGCCGGAGCCCAGGTGGCCGAGGAGGAGGAAGAGGAGGGTTTCCGCGCCCGCAGGAGAAAACTTCTTTTCCTTCGGGGTTGCGGAGTAAAGACTGTGCTCTTCTTCCGCCAACGTGTAATTTCTCTCTTCTCCCCCCCCCCCTCCACCCCACTTCTTCCCTCCTCTGGTCCGTTTTGCACGAAGTGTAAAGAATTAACCGCCCCCCGCCGGGACACTTCGTGCTGCCCTTTTCATCGGCGGGGAGCTTGCCGCCTCCAAAGGTGCTTCGGGAAATGCAAATCGTTTTCCTCAGGTTTTGCGCTTGGTTTGCCCGTAAGTCTGTGCCGTTTGCCCGTAAGGCTTTTGTCAGATGTAAATGCCTTATTCTCTAATGTGTAAATAATGTATATATGGAACATCAGGGGTTAACTTATTACTTGAGCTTTAATGTATTCATATTTTACCACTCCCATTCCTGGCTCCGCCCCTTGTATATAAAAGGAGCCATCCTCCCCATTTTCCTTGCTTCTATCTTGAATATTCAGCGAATATAGAATGCCTATTATGATTAAAGAGAATTATATTTAAACCTATAACTTCTATTATCTTTATTGAGTCTGATCCTGAAAATATTGCAACAAGCTGGTAGCAGAGGATGGTTAATTGACTCAATAAGTAATTAAAAATGTCCAAGAAAGATAGGCCCAACACCAGGGCCTACAGCAAAGAAATAGAAACTGATCAAGAGATGATCAACGAATCCACTAATGCGATTTCGAGAGAATCCGAAGAATACACCACTGAAGAAGAAGAACTGATGAGTGAAAATAACGACCAGGAAGAAATCGAGATAGAAAATAACGAACTCAGGTCAGAAATATTAAAAATACTAAAAAGCCAAAAGAATGATGAAAGCCTCATCGCGGACCTCCAGGAGATGCTGAGGAACAGCGGAGCAGCGAGAGAGAAAAACGTCATTAAAGAAAAACCCAAAGATCAAAAAACTGTGAGTGAAATGACTACTGAGAAAATAGTTGTAAAAAAGAAAAGATGTGACCCCGCGCGAAATTTTGAACGGCAGCCATCTTGGTTTCAACGAACTTCAAAAGAGAGTGAAGCAGAGCCAATCAAAACGCTCAGTTCAAAATTTCTGGCGCGAAAAACGCTATCAGACGAAGAAAGTGAAAAAGAAGTCTCAAACTCTTCAGATGAATCAAAATCAGAAAGTGAAGACGATTTAACAAAGTCTCAAGTAAAGTCAGCAATGAAAACGCTTTTTGCTGCTTTTGGGCCAAGATTGAAAATCTCCAAGACACCGACGAAGAAGCAAGAAATCAAACCGACAACTCAAGACCTGCACGCTCCCATCCTGACTTCGAAAACGACGACACCCGAGCCCAGAGAGCCATGCCGATTCCGTCCTACACCGCAGACAGAATCGAGTGCCAGCACACACAAGAGAAAGAAAAGAACCGCCGCCATCACCAAAGCCCCAAAAACCGAGCCAGAGACCGACTCATCTGAAGAGGAGCGGATCGAGAGAGCTGAAATGGAGAGAACCTTCCACAACGGCGCCAAAGAAGAAATGAGCAACGCGCATGTGCAAAACTACGTAGACAGCCCCGAAAGACTTGAACTGGCCAGAGAACCGCGCAGACTCGTTACAAGCATCCCAATGCCGTTCTGTAATTTCCTGCACTTGAGAGACCACGGACTGCCTCAGGTTGTAAGTAATGGACAAAATAATGTGGGGAACTTACCCAGTGACTTCCCAAAACTTAGAGTTGATGGCATTAATTTACAAGAGTGGTACCAACAGCTTCAGGTTATTTTTATGAAAGAAAATTTACTATTCTTTATAACTAGTCCTCCAAGAAGACCTTGGACTTTAAAAATAGACTGTTTACATCATAGAGCATTTTTCATAATAATTTCTAGCGTGTCTCCTGCAATGTATCATAGCATCAAACCAAACCTAACTGTATCAGAAATAATTCAATGCATGTTTAATCTATTTCACAGCGATAGTGTAGCCACAACCACAAGAATGTCTAAGGATTTCTTTTCTTCTAGAGTGAAACCAGGGGTTTCTATAAGTGAACATTTGATAAATCTAAACAAAATAAGAGCTGAGCTGCAATTGAGGGGGGAAGTAATTTCAGATCAAACTATGAAAAGTGTTATTATCAATTCACTTGATCCATCATGGGATAGCTTTATGTCACACTTAGATACCATTAATTTGGGATATTTATCAATAGAAAGTCTATCTAACAAATTGATAGCAGAAGACAATTCAAGAAAAAATCGTTCCAGTAACCAAACAGAACACAAATCTTTTAGGAAAGTAGTCTTTCAAGATAAATATAATGAAGCCTTTAGATGCCACAATTGTGGATCCAGGGAACACAGTAGAAGAGACTGTCACAAAGTCCCAAGGGAGAGACATAGGCCAGAACATAGGAGCAAATACAATTACAGACAATCTTCCACAGATAGACACAAATATAGAAGTCCACCAAACTACAGAGAAAGTAGAGGGGGTAGAGAAAATTCAAAAGAGAGAAAATCTGGGTCACTAAATGGGTTAAATAAACAAGACAGCACCAAAACACAACAAGATGAGAACAATAATTGGCTTATTGATTCTGGTGCAACAAATCACACCACTAATAACAAAAGTATATTATCTTCATTTACAGAAGATAAGTTTGTGATAAAGGTAGCTAATCAAGAAAAGGTTCAAGTATTAGGCAGAGGAAATGTGACCTTGCCTGGTTTAGGGAAAATAGAGGGGGTATTATTAATCCCAGAAATACCTCACAACATACTAAGTGCTATAAAACTAAGCAGAGAATCTGACATCAATATAGTTTTCTCAAAGGGGAAAGCAACTATAGAAAAGAACAAAACAAAGGTAGGCACTGTGATGATAAAAGGGGGTCTACCCTATCTGATAACCAAAGAAAGATGGTTACATAACATTGATTCAAATATGGAAGATTGTATTGAAACAGATGATGAAAATGTCAGTAACAGTGACAATGATGAATGTAAATTAACTCATGATAACAAAAATACACACAATGAGAAGAAACCAAAAATAGGTAAACCAATTCATGATGAGTGTGCACATATCTTACATAGGAAGTTAGGACATGCTAGCTTTCCTGTAGTACAAAAAATGACTGAACACGCAGAAGGTGTAAAAATAAAAAATTGTGAAAATTATTTAGAATGCTCAGTATGTAAATCCACCAAACTAAAAACCAGTCCTAGACCAAAAAAATCTAACAGATCAACTAACAATATTTTTGATTTGGTACATATGGACTTAGTTGGTCCATTAACTCCATCAATTACCTATAGAAAACGTTACTTCCTAACAATAGTGGATGATTATAGTCGCTATGGTTTTGTTTACACATTAAAGCACAAGGATGAAACCTTTCAGAAATTTAAGGAATTCTACAAACGCATAGAAACACAACATAATATCAGAATAAAACAAATTATGACAGATAGGGGATGTGAATTCATGTCTAAAGAATTCTCCCAATGGTTAAAGGATAGAGGGATGCTACATTTCACGTCCAATCCATTTTCTGCCTTTCAAAATGGGATTGCAGAGAGAAAGAACTCCACACTACAAACCATGATTAGATGCACATTAGAGGATGCTGGTTTAGGCAAACAATTTTGGTCAGAAGCCTTACATTATTCAAATTACACTCAAAATAGAACATGGTCCAGTATTGTGAATAAGACACCATATGAGGTGATGTACAATAGAAAACCTAAATTAGCACACATGCACATATTTGGAGTTACTGCAGACGTGCACATACCTAAACAATTGAGGAGAAAGGGAGAAAACGTATCCAGGAGATTAAGATTCATGGGATACGAAACTGGAACCAAAGGATACAGATTCATCGATAATAATAACAAATTTATAGTATCCAGAACAGCTGTGTTTCATGAGCAGGCCAATTGGTCTAAGTTGCACCTTAATGAAATTTTTCCTAATAAAAGCAAAGATAATATATCTTGCGAGGAAGGAACAACAGAAAATCAAAATATTAACAAAAGTAAGAACAAAACCAAAACTTGGACAAATAGTCAGCATAAAATAAAGACAGACACATTAACAAAAAAGGAAGCCAGATATTTGCATGACAACCATAGCAAACCTGAAAGAAATATTAGAAATAATAGAAACCAAATACCAAATAAATACAAAGATTATATTATGCATATGGATGGAGAACAAATAACACCTAATACATATGAGGAAGTATTGAAACTTCCCCGTGAAGAAAGAGAAAAATGGGAACTAGCTATGGAAAAAGAAATGAAAAGTTTACAAGGATTAAATGTATTCACACCTGCGATCGCACCTAAGGATAAAACAATTATAGGTACTAGGTGGATTTATAAAATTAAGAATTTAGAAGGAGGTAATACCTTATACAAGGCCAGACTAGTTGCACAAGGTTATGCACAAAAATATCCAGAAGACTATACTGACACATATTCACCCACAGTGAGAACAGAGAGTGTCAAAACAGCTCTTGTAGTAGCATCTGCACTCAATCTAGACGTGTTTCAATATGACATACAGACTGCATACTTACATGCAAAATTAGATAAGGAAATATATGTAAGAGCACCACACAGTCAATACACTAATAAGAACGAAATTTGGTTACTAAATAAGAGTCTGTACGGATTGAAGCAATCTGGCAAAAGATGGTACGATTGCTTGGTAAAAGTACTAAAGACCATGGATTTCAACGCCACCACTGCTGATAACTGTTTCTTTGTAAAAAAGAGTAATGATCATATTGAATTTGTATTAATTTATGTGGATGATATTTTATATATTGGAAAGCATAAAGAGAGCAGGGAAATCTTTGTAAATAAGTTAAACGAACACTTCTCATTGAAATCACTAGGTAGAGTGAATAAATACCTTGGTGTACAAATTAACAAAACAAAAAGGGGATTCAAACTTACTCAAAAAGATAAAATCATTGAACTCCTAAACAAATGTAACTTAAATAATGCCAAAACATGTGACACACCTATGCAAACTGATTTTCTTAGAAACAATGATGAATCTTCCCCTGAGTTTAAAGACAACACATTTTACAGATCAGTTATAGGTTCACTCCTTTATATATCTAATTGGACTAGGCCAGATATTGCATTACCTCTCAATTTATTGTCAAGATATGTTAGCAAACCAACCTTGTATCATTGGGAAGCTGTCAAAAGAATTTTAAGATATCTGAAAAGTACATTAGATTTTTGTTTAATATTGGAACCCAATAATGACAAAGAACCAAAAATTACTTGTTATGCTGACGCAGATTGGGCTGGTGATACATCATGCAGAAAGAGTACCTCTGGTTATGTTTTTCTATTGAACGATTGTCCAGTTTACTGGTATACTGGTAAACAAGAACTGGTAGCCACCTCTACCACAGAAGCAGAATATGTTTGCTTGTCTAAAGCTGCAAATAACCTTGTATGGTTCAATGATTTGATCACAGATGTTTGGAAGAAACCTACTTTACCATTTATTATGCATGAAGATAATAAAGCGGCCATTGAAATTTCTAGATCCGATGCAATTGGACAAAGGTCCAGGCATATTGATATAAAATTTAAGCACGTGAGACAACTATCTCAAGACGGATTCATCAAAGCAATACATTGTGATACTTCTGAACAATTAGCTGACATATTAACAAAACCCTTACCTTCTAAACAACACAAATATTTAACTTCTAAATTATATGTATTATATTGTCCTGAATCTGAATGTAACTGGTGTTGTATAACGAACCGGCATTTAGAGGGGGATTTGTCAGATGTAAATGCCTTATTCTCTAATGTGTAAATAATGTATATATGGAACATCAGGGGTTAACTTATTACTTGAGCTTTAATGTATTCATATTTTACCACTCCCATTCCTGGCTCCGCCCCTTGTATATAAAAGGAGCCATCCTCCCCATTTTCCTTGCTTCTATCTTGAATATTCAGCGAATATAGAATGCCTATTATGATTAAAGAGAATTATATTTAAACCTATAACTTCTATTATCTTTATTGAGTCTGATCCTGAAAATATTGCAACAGCTTTGCCTGTGAGTCGTCTGCCAGATTTTAGCTGGCAAAGTGGCGCCTTTGCTGACCTTTCCCGGGTTGACAGACCTTTTTCCTCGCTCCCGCCGCCCGGGTTATTTGGACTCCGGGCTCGACCTCCTTCGTCTGGATTCTCCGGAGTCTCCCACCCGCTCCGTGCAACATTTGCTCTTCATCTAAGTAACAGAACAGGTTTTCAGGCTGTGAATGTGGTGTCCTCCCTTCCCCCCACCCCCCCTTCTTGGTAAATTATTATTGCCCTTTCGCAAAAACGAGTCTGGTTTCCTCCCCTGAAGGTTGCAGGCAGGTGTAACTGCCCTTCCGCTCCCGAATTGATTCCTGAGGCATGAAGCTTTTAACTTCCTTAAGCGCTTCGGACGTTTTCTTCTCTTTAAACTGGATGTGACCCTTTGCATAGGCCCTAAAGGTCTCAGGTTTTGATCTGCAAATATTGGAATTCCCTCGTTTGCAGGATTTAGGTGAGGCAGCAAATCGTGGTCGGTTAGTGATTATCTAAATAGGGAACAAAGAGAACAGAGTTGCCACCTTGTGATCTGGAGAACAAGTATAATGGCTCTCTTCAGTGGCTAAGCCGTAATAGAACTTTCTTTGTTCAGCTTAATGTGAACTCCGGCACTTGAGCAGTTGTTGGGAGAATATTAAACCTATGGTAGCTAAAAGTCTTTTCTTACCGAATACATTTTATTTAAAAGCTACATCTCATTTCCTCAGACTAACTCACTACATAATGTAAAATTTAAAGTGGGAAGGAAGGAGTGGCCAAGACAGGTTGATTATGCAGATTATATTGATGGGTTTAAATTTCACATCAGAATACAAAACAAGGGCAAAGTAATCTTAACAACACTTCAAAGTCCCGTGAATTTATTTTCCTTAATTGCATCCAAAAAACAACAACACCACCCAAAGGCAAAAAGTGGGAAGGAAAATAAAAACATAAGAAAGGAAATTAAACAAAGAATCATATTCACCATTTTTGTCTTGAATAATAAAGACAATTATTTATGAAAAACAGTTAAAATAGCTAAATAATGGTGACCAGTCTGAATACACCTGCCTTTAACTGCTTCAAATGCTTTAGAATGATTTAGAATGCTTTAGAAATCCTAAGAGATGCAGACTAGACAGGAAGTAAAAATTGCAAAAGATGACAATGAAAAAACATTTCTGTATTGCTAAGAAAACTGCAAGTCCTGATCCATGTAGTTATCAGGAGTTGATTTTGTTGCAAGAGAGACTTTCACTTGATTAACTCTTAAGCAAAAACAATTTCTAACACTTTTAAATATCACTTCCTGGAGAAATGTGTTGTTTAGTTTTTCATTTTACAATAACAATCTGAAATCTAATAACATAAATTCTTGCACTGGTCTATATGTCTTATAAGATATAGTAAATCATAAATAAGATTAGTTATCAGAGATTCTTGAATAATTTTCCTATTTTAAACATGTCTTGACCATGAAGAATGACTACTTGGGTATCAAAGATGGCAATATATACCAATTTGTTTACAAACACCTCTCACATTCTGTGTCATGCAAGTGGGTTCTACTGGTTCTACTACTCAATTCTTCTTTGAGTAAGAGGGCATTTACCTCTTAAGGAGGCTTTGGTTTGCTTTCTCCTCAAGAAGCCATCACTGGACTGCACTATATAGACAATTTTCATCCAGTATCTCACCTCCACACTTTTGGGAGAAGGCGGTTGAGAAAGTGGTTGTGTAGCAGCTTCAGAGGGCCTAGGACAAAGCAGATTATTTAAATTCTTTTCAGTTGGGGTTCAAACCTGGGTATGGGATGGAGATAGCATTGGTCATACTTTTGGATGTCTGGTGTGGGGAGGATGGGAATTGTGCATCCATATCAGGCAGCTCACTTCTCGGCCCCTGGGCAATTAAGTGACATTTTATCCCAGTGTCTGGAGGCTGTGAGGGCTTCACTGGGGAACAACAGGTTTCACTGACCCCTGGAAAGACTGAGTGCCTTTGGATTTGAAGGGCCACTGGTTCTAGGATTATGCCACTGCTCCACACTAACACCATACACAATTTGGGTGTCCTCTTAGATTCACAACTCCTGTTTGAAGAGCATGGCTAGGAAAATGGAAGTCATGACTAGGAGAGCTATGGTACAACTTTGCGTTGTGCACCATTCCTAGTTTGAGAGGCTCTTATTCATGCTCACTTATGCCCGCATCACCTCACTATTAGATTACTGCAATTCATGCTATATTGGGCTGCTCTTAAAAAGCATCTGGACACTTCAACAGGCAGCAATGGGGACAGTTATGTATGTTTCTCAAACAACACATGTTACATTCCTGGTCTTTGTTTTTGGGTCCAATTCAAGGTGCTGTTTTTGATCTTTAAAACGGGTGAAATGCTCCCGGATCGGACCGGATCACCCGGTCCAGTAGTGAACTTGGCCAGTGGTTCGGCGATCCAGTAGCGATGGTGGAGCAAAGCTCCGCCCACCCACCCAGGTGTCATTACTTCCTGATTTTAACCAGGAAATAATGTTTTTTACCTTCTGCGCATGTGCAGAAGGTCTGTGCACACACATGACATGCGTGCAGGCAAAGAGATTGTGCGTGCAGCGCATGTGCTTCTGAACTGGTAAGGAAGGTAAGTAGATTTCACCCCTGCTTTAAAACCCTACATGACTTGCGACTGGGTTTTCTGACTTACTGCTTCTTGCCAATTACATCAGATCCCATCAGATCCAGCAAAAGAGGCATGTTTTACGTCCCATCTATTAGAGAATTAGATTTGGTGGGCTGAGGAGACGTCCCTTCCCTGCTGTAGAGCTCGCCTTATGGAATATTTTCCTCCCTGAGGTGTGGTCAGCTCCATCCCTATTAACTTTGCTTTCTCCTATTTTTTTAAGACCTTATCATATTTCTTATCTTTCAGATGAGTTTCAGCCTCAGGCCTCATTATGTGGCAATGGACTCTATTCTTGACAAATAATATGACCCACAATAAGGAAGACAAGTGACAAAAATAGTATTGTAAAATAGAGATGGGTTGTTACAAGGTATTTAGAACTAATCCCTTCCTTGTTTCATCAATTTCCATTTGAGACATACAGTATGGGTGTATATGGTTATATGAAAAAAATGACGTGTTATCTATGTGTCTTCAAGACATTTCATGACTGAAATTTTCATTGCTGAAAATAATTGAGTTGCTTCTCTAAAGTGCATCTAAACCTAGAATTGATGCTATTTCAATACTATTTAATATTTGTTGGGGTAAGGGATGATACTGGAAGAGTTGGAAGCATTATTGCGAGGCAAAACAAATGCTATGGCAATTTTGAACAGGTGTTTCCTAAAGTTATGAAGAGAATTACCAAATTTTTGTTAATTTGAAAAGGCTCAGAATTTGAAGCTTTGAATTGTGATGTGCAGTGCTTCAGATTGGAAGACAGATGGAATTGAGTAATACACTTCACCTATCAACACTGTCTTAAGTTTAGTAGGCTATCATAGCAATAGTGCCATCTCAGGAAAAGTTAAGGGGTTACCCAAGGGGTTCAAGATAATGTACTTTGATTTCTGTGTTCTGCAAATTTCTGTGTACTGAAAATACTGTACATGCTTTCATTGATTACAATCTAGTGTCACATTTGTGAACTTCTGCCATAAGCAAGTTCTTGAACCTAAAATTGAATGTGTGGAGAGATGAGATTTATTGCTGCATCTGGCTTGAAGCCTGACAGTTGGAGCTTTGCAGAGTTTAAGGTGTGGACAATTTCCCGTTGATGGGAACTATTGTTTTTGCTTGTTTCCCAGTTCCTGAGCTGTCCTTCCCTAAATTAAGCCACCTCAGCACCATCCTGCTCTTTATTTACCTCTTTCTAACCAAACAGAGAATTTAAAGGTCCTTTTCATAGTGACCACTTCAATTTTTCAAAAAAGCAAGAAAGCAATTTATTTATTTATTTATTAATTTAATTTAATTTAATTTAATTATTTAATTTAATTTAATTTAATTTAATTTAATTTAATTTAATTTAATTTAATTTAATTTATATACCGCCCTATTCCTAAGGGACTCAGGGCGGTGAACAGCGAACGATAAAAATACATGTAATACAAACGTTAATAAAAAACCAATTAAAATATACTAAACACTCTGGTCCTAGATAATTCAAGACATCCCAGTTTAAAATAAAATCAAAAAAGCAATATAAAGGGAAAGTTAGGCCAGGCCGGCCTGCTGAAACAGGAATGTTTTGAGGGCACGGCGGAAAGTGCGCAGATCCGGAATCTTCTGTATCTCTGGGGGGAGCTTGTTCCAGATGGTGGGTGCCCTCACAGAAAAGGCTCTCCCCCTGGGGGCCGCCAGTCGACACTGTTTGGCTGACGGCACCCTGAGAAGCCCCTCTCTGTGGGAGCGTACTGGGCGGTGAGAGGCTATTGGTGGCAGAAGGCGGTCTCGTAAGTACCCCGGTCCTAAGCCATGGAGCGCTCTAAAGGTGGTAACTAAGACCTTGAAGCGCACCCGGAAGACCACAGGGAGCCAGTGCAGCTCGCGCAGGAGGGGAGCCACATGGGAGCGCCATGCTGCTCCCATAACTACCTGTGCGGCCGCATTCTGGACCAGCTGGAGCCTCCGGGTGCTCCTCAAGGGGAGCCCCATGTAGAGAGCATTACAGTAGTCCAGGCGTGAAGTGACATATGAATTATGCATCTGGAAGGGGGAAGGGGACACTTCCTAGATCCTGGTTTTTATATTCTAATGATCAGAACGAGTGGTTGGATCATTATTTGTTGTTGTTTTTTCTTGAAATTTTGAGTTCAGTCAAAATATTGACAAATATTTCTTAGGATTTGGAAAGTGAAAACGGTGATGCTGTGGAAGTGATTTTGTTAAAGTACTTCTATTTCATTCGTGTATTGATTATTTCAAGTAGAAAAAGATTAGGTGGATAGAATAACATTAGTTCCAAGCCATCTTACTTATTGGAAGACTGAACTATTATTTTGATTTTAATTTGGAAAGATGATACAACTGCAAATCATGTTATTACAAGAAAGATGCTTCATTTATGGTAAAACAGATTATTATTTAGAATTGTTTTGTTTTTTTGTGTATGTGTCAAATGGTGTTTATATGAACAACAAAACAAGGGAATCTTATCTGTCTGAACATTTGTCCAAATTTTATACAATGGGATAATTAAAATAATTTTGATTCATGCAACTGAATTAAAAACCATTTATATTTTATTATAAAACTAGACAATATCCTTTACATGACAGTTCTGTAAGATTTCCAGCAGAGCTACAGACATGCAAATTACATATTTATTAACCTCCTTTTTTGATTGACATTAGGCAATTAACAAAACAGTTTGGATTCTTAAAACACACTAATGTGATTGGTTAATTTGTTTTTTTGGTGTCTTGCATAAACAGTTATATTTGGGATTCATTTTGTTTCTATTGCTTTCAGTGTTTGATAGCATTGAAGTAAACTATGTTTTTGACCTGCCTATGATACTAGGAACAGAATATCTGCTCTGTCAGTAAGATATAGTTTAACAGCTTGTTATACAATAGGGATTTGCTGCAGTTATTTTCACCTGTCATATCAGAGGATATTGTTTGATATATTTTCACAGAACAGTGTTCCCACATTGCAAAGGAAACATCTGTAAAGTATGGTAAGCTGTGTGGCTATGTTATTACACATATTTCACCAATAAAAATAAAATTCATAAAGCAATTCAAGTGTCTCCGAAATTAATTTTTTAATACCATATGTGGATTTGTTTATTGCAGAACAGTGGTTCGATGTAAATTCAGACCAGTATTGTTTCTGTATAGCAATGATTATATGAAATGTATGATGTTTGTAGACAGCTTTGTGTATAGACAGGCCTAAAGACATAAATCAGCAGTGCGTTATACTTAAAAAATATTTCTGACCTCTGAGGAATTCAGGGGGTGTGGCCAATCATATCACAAATATGAGAGAGTCACATTTCGTTGTAGTTTTGAGCAGTTACAAAACTGGCTTCATGTAACACTTGGTTAGGGCATCATCGAGCCACAGTAAAGAACTGGAAAGAAATATAATTAGTGACTCCTTTCAGATTTGAAAGCCAAGATATTTTATACTGTTTTATATAATGATCGCGTTATCTCATTTTTAATCTCTGAAGGACATTTAATATATCACATTTGGACCATGACAAAAAGCTGTTCATGCACACTTAGAAGAACGTTTGTATCTTGATTCTGAATGTTGATTTTAAAAATTTGTCAGCAATTAGTTTTGTACTGATGGAGCAGCAAGACTGGACAATACAAGTCCAGTTGACTAGTTTAATTATTATTATAGTTCATCACATAGCCAGGTATTTATCTTGGATTTGGCATTTTTATCCAACTATCGAGTCTTTCCAGAGGACCTGGGATAAGCAGATGTTGGTGTAATTTGCAAAGCTGCCTTTTGCAATTGACTGATGGTGATTTTGTCAAAGCCAATGGTGTTCAAATGGTTTTTCAGTGTCTAAACTGCCCTAACTCCCAGCAACTTCTTTCAATTCATTGTTTAAAACTGAATCGCAACACTGAAATGTATGAAGCTTTGCATATTAATAGCATGTTATCTATCTGTCATGCTAAATATACAGAGAAATAGATCTATAATTTAGGCTTATAGGTGTGTTGCTTTTTTAAAAACTCTATGATTTAACCTATAGGATTGTTTTCTTTTTTCATTTCCCTGTTTCCTTTTAAAAATATTTCTTAATTGTAATGTTTCTGAAATGTAATAAAATAGAATAGCATTTTAAAAAGGATTTGTTCACCAGTTGATTAGGTTCTTAAAATATTCATTTACAACATGATGGTTCAAACATGACAAATGCAATTTCAAAGATATCAACTTATCTTTTGATCATTAACAAATAATACCTTTTCAGATCCCCCAACATTGTATTGCCTGAAGGTGTCTTTCTGTTGCAATTATTCTGATGCCTGGCTACCAATGCCTTATTTTTATTCTCAGGCATGAGAAGGCATTCATTTCACAGCAGTTTAGAGATCAACCTGACTGCCTGCCATATGCAAAATGACAGGGAAAGTTGAAATATTCCCTCCACCAAATTCAGAAAGCAATTCTGTGGCATGCATCTTTAAGCACTTAATTGACTTCTCATTGCCTGATTTTCAGCTCTTCATATGTTCTAGTTATTTATTTACCAGTACTTGTCCCTGTTCCAACAAACTAGTGTATTCAGATGATGTGTTTGAACTGATATTTTCATATGAACTGGGAAGGAACTAGATAATTACCTGTGAAGGGCTTTGTAACATTATCATCTGTACTAGGAAGGATTACATTCAATATAGAGCATGTACAGTAGTACCTTGGTACTCATCATTAATTGGTTCTGGGAGGTGCAATGAGTACCAAACAAATTTTTCTATTAAGGAATAATGTAGTGAGTCAAGGCCAATACCTACAAGTTCTAGCTTGTGCATTGAGTACTAAACAAATAATGAGTACCAGAACAAAATGTTCATGTCACCAGGAGCCCTGGTGGCGCAGCAGACTAAAGCACTGTTATTAACATCAGCTGCCTGCAATTACTGCAAGTTCAAATCTCACCAGGCTCAAGGTTGACTCAGCCTTCCATCCTTTCTATGGTAGGTAAAATGAGGACCCGGATTGTGGGGGCAATAAGCTGACTTTGTATAAATATACAAAAGTATAAAGGCTATTGCTTAACGTATTGTAAGCTGCCCTAAGTCTCCGGAGAAGGGCGGCATATAAATCAAATAAAAAAAAAATGAGTTGAGTACCAAATTCGAGTTTGATTTCAAAGCAATTGAGTACCAAGGTACCACTGTATTTTATATAGCAAAGAATCTAAATTCAGTATCTCTATCTATCTATCTATCTATCTATCTATCTATCTATCTATCTATCTATCTATCTAGTTAAATAAGGTAGATAAAGTATGAATAGTATAGCTTCTGGAATTCTTTCCAATATTAACAATAGCCATAGGAATTTTCTGGAAATGTCATTGTTTTTCCTGTTTATAAAAAAAGAAAGGCATTGTCTATGATATGATCTTAATGACAGGGAATTGCAAATTAATTTTTGATGCATTGTTATATTGCTGTTTATTGTTGATCTTTGTATGTTACCTAGTGTCATTTGAGTGAAGTAGCATAGAAGTTCTCATAATCAAAAACTATAAACATCTACACAAATTACTGTGTATGCTCCAGAATAAAATTAATATGTGAAATAAGTTCCCCAAAAGAAGCCACTGTAGCACATCACCATATGGTATAAAACCATGTTGGATCAAATAACAGATAAGAGAAAAATACATGTAATGCAATAATGTTTGTTGAATTAATTGTAATGTTAAATCAATAGAAATATAAAGGATAAGTGGTAGTGGCCTTTCATTGGTATTTATTAATTAGATATTCCAGTTGCATATTCCATCTCTTTTTATATTTTTGAGTATTTAATTTATCATATTGTGACAACTGTTTATAAACAGTTATTATTTTGTAAAGACCATGTTAATATATTGAGAGCCAATTTGGCTTATTTAATGCATAAAGTAATTGCCCAGAGACCATGAGTATGGTTAGATTAACCTTCCTCAACCAGAACCACTTCAGATGTGCAACTCCCAGAATTATTTAGGCTAGAAATCGTTATTATCCAATACATTATTTTTTATATATTTATTGTATCCCACCTTTTATTATTACTTTATTTTATTATTTTTAGAAATACTCAAGGCAGAGAACTTATCCAATATATCTTCCACCCCCTATTTTCCACATAGATAAACCTGCAAGTGCTTCAATGGCCCTCTAAAAGGATGCAAATGACCAGCTGTCGGCAAGAATATAAATCCTTCTATTCCCCACTATCCTGTCAGTGCTGAAGAAGCTTCTTAGATGAGAAACGAAATGTCTTCAAAGAAAAACCAGAAAGTCCAGTTGCCTCTTGGAAAAAAAAAGCATAACAACCATGACCTGGATGACTGAGAATCTCCATAGATATTTTCCTCATAACAACCCTGTCTGGAAGATTAAGGATGGCTAGGTTAGACACTAAACTACATTCCAAATATACCCCATAAAACTTTATAGAACATTCCAGTGGAGAAAAATACTCAGAGAAAAATCTGTAATGTAGATCAACTTGAAATATTTTCCTGTGTAAATACAATACAATACAATCTGAAAAAAAAAATATGAAGTAATTAATGGATAGAAAATTTCAGAAAATGTGCTTGGAATTTATAAACTTCAGCCTGAATTTCTTAATCTAAAGACTGCATAAAGTTTTTTAACATTACTTGAAGCTTGAATGACCAGAGGACATAATTCAAGCTGAATGACTATTGATTAAGAAAATTAATCCTGAAGTTCCTGAAAAGCAAGTCTCATGTATTCAGTGGACTTTTTGAAAGTAGTAAGTTGTCTCTGCAATTACTGTTAATAAATTCTGAACTAATTCTGATGTAAATCCTACTATCGTAAATAGAACTTACTCCCAGGTAAACAATATTAATTCGGGTTGATTGTGACTAAATTAATACATCAAGATATCAATCTATGGTTGTCATTTAACATCTTCAAACACCAACAACTGCTTATCCCATATCCTTGGGAAGGATTTGATAGGCGGATAAAAATGCCAAATCCATACTAAACATCTGGATGACTGCAACAAATCATAAATAAGGCAGTAGCAATAGGGTTACAATATAAGTGAACAAGAATGAGAGAAATAGGGAAGAGGGTCCCAGGCAGTGGTGGGTTGCTCCCGGTTCTGTCCAGTTCTTTAGAACCGGTAGTAAAAATGGCAGGAGGCTCTGCCTACCCGGCCGGGCATTATAATTGACAATCTGTGCATGTGCAGAAGCGTGCGCGCATGCGCTCCTGTTGCAAACCGGTAGTAAAGGTAAGTAGAACCCAACCCTGGTCCCAGGGTCTGGGGGAAGGGCTGCATGGAATGTAGAAGCAGTTATAAAATTTTTCAATTCATACATAAAAGACAAATTACAGAGTTAATTGGAGACACAGCTTCAGAAAAGGAAACATACATCTGAAGCTCAAACAAGCTAATCTACACTACAGTAATAATATATTCAACTAGACTTATACAATTGTCATAATTGATTTAGTATAACATGCTTTTATCTGTACATATTTGGAGTATTTAATCCCCCCAGTTAATTATACTATCCATTTGGCGCTTAGGAACACTTAACAATATTAAATAGATTCCCTTTTCTTATGAAGAATATATGGGGGAAGAGCCGATGTATTCCAGCATGAATAAACAGATGAAACAATATGAGTCACATTAAGACCTAGTTTGTTCAACATGGCCAGCAATGTTATAGTTTGATTTGTATTTTGTAATCTGCAATTTGTGATTTAGTATGTTGGCATCTAGCCAATTAAAGTTTATTTATCAGATCGGCAAACCATGTCATTACCTGCTATATTAATGTGTATGGATTGCATTGCATTCAGTATGTGATGACTGCAGCTGGACTATCTGCCATTCTTTCATCAGACCTACACTTTATTATGATAGTCTAATAAACTAATGAGATAAGAGTTTTATGACAGCAGTTGTCATAAAAGGCAGGCAAGAAAATAAATGTGACTAAACTGGTTAGCAAAAGGACAATGCGGGAGGACAAAAGATGACTGAGAATCATGCTGGACTAGGATCTGGAACTGCTGAAGGCTTGTTTGTTCCCACTCTACTTGGGCCAAAGAATAGCAGAGCTGCCTGAATACTGTAAAGTAGTAGAGAAAGGAAATGGTAATCTGCACCAAAGGTCCATATTCTGGAAGAAGATTGAGGATAATCGGGTGAAATCCAGTAGGTTCTGAGAGGTTTTGGACCTGTACCTGTTTCCGGTAGCGGAAAGTTTGAGCAGTTCAGAGAACCGGCAGTGGAAATTTTGAGTAGTTCGGAGAACCAGCAAATACCATCTCTGGCTGGCCCCAGAGTGGGGAGAGAATGGGGATTTTGCAATATCCTTTCCCCAGGAATGAGGAGGGAATGGGGATTTTGCAGTATCCTTCCCCTGGAGTGGGGTGGGAATGGAGATTTTAGAGTATCCTTCCCCTGCCACGCTCACCAAGCCACACCCACAGAACCTGTAGTAAAAAAAAATTGGATTTCACCACTGAGGATAATGGTCTGCCATTCTGAGATATTGCCAATCAAGTGTAATTAATGTCTTAACTCTACAGGAGATAGAAAGGAGAGTTAGAAATAGTTGTCTGCTATAGTCTCATAATGGTGACTTTGGAGAAAAGGATTAAATTGGCAATACTGGTACAGATAGCAATAAATCACTCCTGGATTCCTATTCCTTTATGGCTGAAACAGAAGAGTGGATGAGAGAAAAGACTGGTTTAACTGTCTGATTATACTATTTGTTTGTTTGTTTGTTTGCTTGTATGTTTATTTAATTCTGCCTTCATTATGGCAAACATATAATTAATCATTCGTACTTAAAGACAAAACCAACATGTTCCTTTCTCTGTGTGATTCAACTAGGTGGTTTTGGGCCAGTCACTCTCTCTTAGCCCAACCCACCTCAGAGGGTTATCTGAGCGCCTGGCCCCCAAAAAAGCAGGAGGCAGGACTATTAGCTGTGTTTGCTGTCTTAAATTATTTATCCTGTTTTTATTATTTATAAAAAATATAAGGCAGGATAAAACAATAATACTTTTTTAAAAATCCAAATCTGACTCAGTTTGCTGGTTTGCATAATGTATTTAACCTCAGCAGCGTATGGAAAAGTAACAAATTATGATTTTTGGTAGCAAAGAAGGAAGCATTTACGTTTTATTTCTACAATAGTAGCCAAGCAGCACAATCTACTGATAAATTCTGCTGGAAACCTACAGCAATGTGTGAGAACCACCCAGAAGCAAAATTATCTCTTCAGGCATAGTTTATTTACTTAATAATTTCCATATATTTCAGCAGGGTTTTCTCCGGTTAATAATTTCCTCAGCACATTTTTCATAGAAGTATTTCGCCATTAATATTGGCTTTTTATACAGCAAAGAAAAAGTATTTCTGACCCTTCGTGTTCAAGCAACACTGACGCAGTTACATTGCTTCATCATATAATGCACTGGAGGGGGGATTCCTTTTGTGGGTGAGCTGGAGCAGGAAACAAAATCATTTCAGTGAAGCACTAATAGATGGTCATTCGATTGTTAGGGAGAAAAGCCACATTATTAGCTAATAGTACAAAAGTACTCCTCCAGAAAATGGACAACCAAATAACTATTACATAATTTTCCACATGCACATGTAAAATACCTATTTTGGACAAAAGCAAAAAGATAGTTCAGCATTATATGCATGAGCAACAGTAAAATTTTAGAACAAGTTTTTGGAACTTTGATAAGAGAAAAAAATGTTCTCAAGCCTTTCCTTGAACTGGCAAGGAAACTACTCATGATCTTCACATAGTCTGAAGTAATTATAATTATTTGGAAGAAGTCATCCAAGGTTTGCTGCTGTTTTAGAGTCCAACCTTAGATACATTGCCAAATATAATTTCCCTTTTTAAAAAATCTGCACATCTTTTTTTTACTTTGAATAAAAGTTTAAACAACTTATAAATTAAGCACAGCTGTACTAGGAATAGAGCCTCTTACGTGATCAGAACATTCAGAAAAATATAGTCCCTTAGTGAACTGGTATGTTCACAATTTGGTTCTGAACAATATATTTTTCTTCCAGGAAACCTGGTGAAACCAGTGAAAAATTAAAACAATTGAAAATAAAAATACAGTTTAAAAAAATCAGTGTATTGTTTGCGCTATTGAAATTATTACAAAGCATATGTGCAGGAAAGCAACTCTTTAAAATACATGTTCAGCAAATGACAGAATTATATCTGTTGCTACTATGATTTGTTTTGATTTTTACTCCTATAAATAAATGTTCCCCAAATATGTGTGCAAGTGCAATCACAACTATCATCTCAAATCCCAGGACAGGTGCAATCAGCTTTTAAAAAAACTAAACCTTACTGAGCTTCTGTTGAAATTTGGACCACATACATTATTTTGAATATGCATTGAGAAATCAGATTTAGCATAGCTAGTTAGTGTTCCTTAATCTTATGTGATCTTATCCATAGTGGCAATCTTAAAAATGTTCATAATATAGTAAAGTATGAAGTAATTCATGTATTGGAATACCTAAGAGATAAACTATTCCTATATATAAAAGAGCTGTAAAAGAGCTAGTTTGGTTTACTGGTAAAGTTTCGAAAAGTGAAGTCTAGCCACACCTTAGGAAAGAGCCAACTGGGTGAGTTGGCTTCACTTATTGGCCACATAGTTCCAGAGGTGCTTTTCAAAAGGCTAATGGTGGAAAGAATATAAATATAAGAATATAAATCCTTCCATTCCCCACCATTCAGTCAGAACCTAAGAAGCTTGTTGGATGAGAAGCGAAATGTTTTCAAGGAAAGAAAGTCCAGTTGCCTTTTGAAAAAAATCTTTGGGACAAACATGACCTGGTTGATTGAGAATCTCCAGATACATTATTGACCACATGATTAATAACCACAGTGATTCACTTAATGACCACGATAAAAATGATCATAAAAGTCATGTGATGACTGCTTTATAACTGCACCAATTTAGAATGAATATTCTGGTCCAATTGTGGTCTTAAGTCCAGGACTACCTGTATGTTTTAATATAATGCCTGCAGGTAGACATCGGGTAATTGGGATGAAGAAGTCCATCACTAACCAACACGGTTATAAAACGTGTCACCTGGCATTTCCATTTGAGGTCATTAGGCAAATCCTGTTTTTATTATGATGTCACATGATCACCATGTGCGACCTCCTGCTGGTTTCCCCATTGACTTTGCTTGCCAGAAACCAACAGTAAGGTTGCAAATGGCAATCACATGACTGCAGGACACATCATGTAGTCGTGATTGCATGTAGCGTCATAATTGCAAGCTAGTTGCCAAGCAATAACACTTAAACTTATATACTGCTTCACAGTGCTTTACAGCCCTCTCTAAGGGGTTTAGAGAGTTCAGCATATTGCTCCCAACAATCTGGCTCCTCATTTTAGTGAAAGATGGAAGACTGAGTCAACTTGAGCCTGTCAGGATCAAACTCCAGACTCTGGGCAGAGTTAGCCTGCATTCTAACCACTGCATTCCCAGGCCAAGGACCCATATTGTGATCACATGACCCCCAGAGATGCCACGACAGGTGCAACTTTGAGGACCGACTGTAAGTTGCCTCATTCAGAACTGTCATAACCTAAAACTGTTGCTGAATGAGTGGCTGTTAATCAAGGACTATCTGTATGTAGAACATATGTCACTGAATACAGCACATCTAGTTTTTTAATACGCTACCTTTTTCAAGGTCAAACCACTAGTCAATTTAATGGCTGTGGCTGCTACTTGAGGCATTAGATAGAGGTTTTGCCATTCTGCTTCCTGAGGTCTTTAACTGGGAAGACTGGGGACTAAGCTAGGAACTTACATACTCTCTTATTAAGCCATCCTTATTACTAGCCTGGGTATATTTTTTCTTGAATTTCAGATGCATGTCTTTTCCTATGCTGAAAAAAGAAGAGGAATAATATAAAATAAGCATAATAAAATTATGTTAGAGTTGCTAAAATGACCTGTAAGTGTGGATTTTTTTTCTGCTGACTTCTTATTGAGCTATCATTATGCAGCAGTGGGCTGCTGTGAGACTATTAAGGAAATGAGCCTGGAATAGATAATGAAAAGATAATGGCCTCTTTTTGAATAAATATTTTGAAGTATGTCATTAAGTTACATGCATACTATCCATAACGGTCAATATCCAAATAATTATTTTATGTGTGCCTGACTTCTTGTGCCTAAAATAATTTTTTAAAAAATCTGTTAAAGTTGAGCATTAAACTTGACATGCCATCTATGTTGTTTCAAAAAGCTGTTTTTGAAAATTATCTCTATTTTAAGAACAGGCTGCCTAGAGTGTAAGTGGGTATATTCAAGAAGTATAAGCACGAAGTTCTCTTAAGCAGGCGTAATAGCTGTGTTTGGTTTAGATTATAGTTAAGATCTCCAGGCAATCAATTCCCTGGCCTGGAAGTAAGAAAGGGGGAAAGTATAAAGCAAAGCCAATAAGGAATTATTCCCCCTGAATCAGACCCAGGGTTCGGAATGTAAGATTATTCCATAAAAATTTTTTTGGAGAGAGTAGCTGATGCTTTCCTGGTCCCACAAGCATTTTTACTCATTTTTCTTTCATTTTTAGAAAACAGAACAGTAGAAGCTAACTTTTCCCAGTTTCTCTAGTGTCTTGGCTAAACAGCGTTGCCATTACAGTGAAAATCTTCACAGTTTTTAAAGCTTTTAATCACACTTTAGAAAAAGTTTGGAAAGGAAGACCAAAGTATCTAAACACTCATGAGCAAAATAAAATAAAATAATTCTATGGAATCCACTGATAATTCAAAGCTCAGGTGTCTTTAAACCACAAGAAGTATTGTCCAGTTATTGTAATAAGAACCATTGTAATATGTTTTAATACTAATTTCAGGTTGGATTGTTAGAAGAATTGACTCCTGAGAAAAAAAAAGTTTGGGCAGAAAAGGGTCCATTTTCAGCTGCTGCTGTGGTAGTTTTAAAAAGAAAGCAATGCCAGTCTAGGTTTAGAAGGGATATTGTGATACATAAATCCTCAGTCGAATAACAGAACTTCCTCTGAAATTGATGACAGTGTTAACAGTGACCATCTCCAGGTCCAACACCATGTCACGCGGCCCCTTCAGAGGACGGGTCATCACAAGAGTGGCACTGATAGGTCCAGTTTGCTGCATGGAGAAAGCCAAGGAAAAATGTTGAAATACTTCAAGCATAGGATGTGGCCAAAAGCTGTCTTCTTAAATATATGTAACAAAATCATGGCTTTGTTATGGAAGATTTATTTTTGTTGGTGTCTCAAGGCTGTGACCAGAATCACTATGAAGAACACTTATAGCAGATCTGTGCCAAACCAGAGTGTGGTGTTGGTGCTGAGCTAGAATGTATTGGTTGGGGGAGAGGCTGAGGTCTGCGTCTGAACTGAGTCCTGCACCAACAGTTTGCACTGAAACCAAGTTGTCATTTCACTTCTATGGATCTAGTGTTGGATAAATACTGTGTGAATGCAAAGAGCTATTGCCCACTGACTGGTGCTTTTTCTGGTTCCTTTTTTGATTGACTTTATTTATTGACTGCTACTAATGTTCTGCAAGAGTTGGAGTAGCAAATAGGATGGATATTGTGCAGAAGGAACAGATTGGGGAAATAGCTCAAAAGAAAAGAGGCCGAGGTCAAAAAACATAGAAGGGAGGATCATATTTATTTAATAACTGCTTATTTAAACAATTGATTTTTCACCTGATTTGGTTCCCAGTAGCTGAAAACACAACTTGAAACAATAGAGCCAGTCTTGGCTTCTAGAGATTGTATAAATTTCAAAGAAATAGGTGTCTGAATTGTTTCTCTTGCTTCTTCCTTCTTTCCACTGATGGAAGTGTTTGAGAAGGTGGAAATTGCTTTGTCAAATGCCACTTAAAATTGCATCCCCATCTAGCCTTCCTAACCTTCTTGGAGAGAAGACTTTAATTCACTGTGCCAAGTTCTGGAGTGAATTAAAGCTCTCTCTTCTGCCTCATTGCCTATTCTACAGTGCTCAAAAATAAAATGATTATATTGAGTAAGGTGGGAATTCCATCTAATTAACACCATTGTTCCAGTTAGCATATATAGCCCCCAGAAAAAGTCACAAACAGGTTGTTGTGGAGCTAACATCCATGTGATCTCCAGTACTTGCTAAGTAAAGACAACACTGCCTGTGAATGTCTGAAACTGTCTTTTTCTTTATCTCAGGTAATGGCACTCACCTAGTGTTCTTTATAATATGAATATTTTTGTGATTTTATTGTTTAAACAGTAACCTTAAAATAATACATATTATTTTGAAAAGAAGACAATGAAAGGGTCTATTCGTAAATCTCACTCACCCGCATATAGAATTCTCTGCCTTCATTTCCTGATTTAATCTGAAAGATGTAATAAGCACCAGGGTAGCGAGAGGTTGCCTGCATCTGAAATACATCGGCGGGCACAGTACGTCCTGATACATCCATGTCTCTGTACAAGATGGTGAATGGCTGGTCTCTACAGCTAGGGTTTTCAGTTGGACATATACAGTGACTGGTAGAACAAAAAGAAAAATACTATTATTATTGACTATGGTTCCATAGCTAGCCAAATGTTTAGATTGCACTTGACATTTTTGTCCATCTATCAACCTGCTGATTTACAAGGATGTTTTAATATGATTTTAATAAAGCTTAACAAATTTATCATGGTGCATTATGGTGAACTGTTATGTTAGCTATAATTTCATACCTGTTATTATTTTTGCTGTTATAATCAAATTAATATAAGCCAATAAAAATGCTACTTTCTTTATTACTGAACAGCAAACACATGAGTGCTATTTTTACGCTGAGATAGTTAAATCTTAATGTATCTGTTTGGATGTTTTAATATTTTATTTTGTATTTTATTGATCTACACATTTTGCAAATGGCCCAAAGATTTGTTGTTGTTGTTGGTTGTTGTTATTAGAGTATTGTGTTACATTATCCAGGAGACCACAATGCTATTGCAGAGTAATAGTTTGGCTACCAATTTACCAGCTCTGTTGTGAGACATGCTTGTACGCTTCCCATGATGCACCACAAGAAGGTGAGCTGGCTTCATACCAGAAAGAAAGACAAACAGCTTCTGAGCATCACCTAAGGCTCCCTCCCCTCCCTTGCAAACGGCTCACAACCGGAAAGCTTCAGAATCTGACTGCCTGCACAAAGCACCAACTCATTTTTCCACAGAAGTGGTACCTATTTATCTACTCACATATAACATGCTTTCAAACTGCTAGGTGGACAGAAGCTGAGGCAAGTGATGGAAGTTCACCCTGCCACAAAGTGCTAGTACTTGAACCGCTAAAGCAAAGCGTCATTAAACTACTAAACTACCGTGCCTCTCAAAGGCTTGGTCAGTGGATGATGTGAAAATATAAAGAATATGAAGAGTAAAATATTTCAGAACATAAAAGAATAGTTTTCATTTCAAAAATAAGATGACGATCCTTGTTATAATGTAATATACATGATAGAAAAAAAAAGTAAAAAAGCATATCAGGTTTATTCCATAATTTTTAAAATTTGGTATGCATAAATTATTTGAGCATAAATTATTGTCAAAATATTTATAGTTTGAATTCATAAATCTAAATTCAGGCATGGCATAAATCATTTTTAAAATGTTATTTTCCATTTCTTTTGTTTCTCTGGGTGTTTAATTATGTATTTGACATTGCACTTTTAACATTGAAAAGAGATCAGAGATGACAGAAGAGCCTTTAACAGAGGATGGGTGATAAGCAATGTATTACTAACATACTTATGACATATCTATAATTAAAAACTCAATTTTAAAGACAACTGTATATATTACAGGAGAACATGATTATGACAAATGCTCTTATTATTTCATAAGCACTTCTACTTCAAGAAGTGTAAACAGTTGAGTATTCTGCCATCTGGTGACCCGATAAAGAACTATTTTATAAGTTTTTTATCATTGAACATTTCCATTCGGAGAGGATAAAACTTGAAGGAATGAGTTTAGAACAAAACTATGGAAAATTGCAAACCATTCTGATAAGTATTTCGTATATTTGAATATGCTAGTTTAGAAGACATGCATATCATAAAAACTACATTTTTAGCTATTGGCTATTTCATATGTTACACAGCTAGAAACTGGATTTGAAAATGACTATACTTTCTTCTGGAGACTTTGGACCTGGCTCTGTTTGTTATCTAGCACGCTGGCTGTATGAAAAATGGCAGCTTACAGGAGGACGAACGGAGCCGGTTTCTATCATTGTTTCACTATCGATGGGATGTACCATCTTCCCCATGGCGAGTTGTCCAACCATCGTGAGAGGCTGGTTGGACGATTACCCTCGAATTGGTTGGAACATTGGACTCCTCCACTGCCGTGAGAGGACAGTGGAGACTCTTCCGCTTATGGTCAACCTGCTTTTTCAGGACAATTTGGACTATCATGGAGCCCTGGGCCATACCTTATCACTACCTCAGAACTTAGATGTACCGAAGGGCACAGCTTCTTGCATTGCGAGACTCCCCCCTCTCGCAAGCCTGGCCCTCTACGTTATCGAGGGCCTACCTCAATGACGGGTCTTGGAACCCAGAGAGGTGGCATGCGGCGAAGAGGGGGTTGAGGGGTTTTTTATGTAAATTTTTGGAAAAAATTTTAAGGGGTCCCAGGGGGGGGAGGTAAAACTGGAACTAGGGTAGTGGGTTTGGGGGATAACCCACCAAGGGGAAGGTCAGGCCTGGCCACTATACACGGCGGGGGGGGTAGGAGTTCTGGAGGAAATGGGGGGGGGTCGAGCTTGTCCAGATTGTGTTTTTACCATCGGTACTGTGAGGGGGAGGGGTAGATATGGCGGGAGCAGGGGGCCATATCATGTTAAGGGAGCGCGCACCCGCTGTCTCCATGCGGTAGCGTGCTCCGGCCCCCAAGGCTCCACTCGTTCTCCAGGTTGCACAGACCCTCAGGGCCCGGGCCTTCGGCTGATGTTGTGCAATGCCAGGTCCGCAGTAAATAAAGCCCCCCTCATTTGTGATCTTGTTCTGGAGGGGGGCGTGGACCTGGCAGGGCTTACGGAGACCTGGTTGGGCCTGGAGGGAGGGGTCCCTCTGGTAGAAATGTGCCCACCAGGCTTCCACGCATTCCATCAACCGAGGTCTCAGGGGAGGGGCGGGGGAGTAGCGGTTATTATTAGAGAAGGTTTTAGGCCGAGGGAGGCCACTGTTCCTCAGACGGCCGGTTGTGAGACCCTCCTTGTGAAGTGGGGTCATGGGGTTCAGATGGGTTTGCTGATCACGTACCTGGCTCCCTGCCACGTGGCAGCAGCCCTGCCCGAGCTACTCAACGTTATCGCCGCGGTGGCGGTTGATACCCCCAGACTTATGGTCATGGGGGATTTCAACCTGCCGTCCGTGGGTGAGACGTCTGAGGTGGCTCGGGAGTTCATGGCTTCCATGACGGCTATGGATCTGACCCAGCTAATTCATGGCCCTACGCACATGGGGGGAAACACACTGGACTTGATTTTTGTCTCTGGACAGTGGCTGAGTGATCTCGAGATAGGGGACATAGCCATCGAGCCCTTGTCATAGTCGGATCACTCTCTCCTTCGCCTTGATCTTCGAACCGCTGCTCCCCGCCGCAGGGAGGCGGAACCGATAAGATGGTACCGCCCCAGGCGCCTGATGGAACCTGATAGGTTCCAGATGGAGCTTGGGCCAATGCCTGAGGTCCTGGCTCACGCCTCGACTGGAGACTTAGTGGCCGCCTGGGATAGGGCGGCCGCTGGAGCTCTGGATCGAGTCGTGCCTTTGCGGCCTCTGACCCAGCGCCGATCTCACCTGGCTCCTTGGTTTACCGAGGAGCTGAGGGAGATGAAGCGCCGGAAAAGACGCCTAGAGAGTAGTTGGAGGGCCAGTTGCACTGAATCTGACTGGACACTGGTAAGATCTCATATTAAGAATTACCTAGTGGCGATAAAAGCAGCGAAATGTACTCATCTTGCTGCTCTTATTGCGTCAGCAGATAACCGCCCGGCCGCCCTGTTTAGGGTGACCCGCTCCCTGCTCCACCAGGAAGCGAGGGAGGACCCCTTGGAGGGAAGAGCCGAGGACTTTGTTCAGTATCTGTATGACAAAATCACTCAGATTCGGGAAGATCTGGACTCCGACTGGGTAGATCCAGTGGGGATGACGGAGGCAGGTCCTGAGAATGTTATCTGGGATGAGTTTGACTCTGTGACCCCTGAGGACGTGGACAGGATTCTGGGTAGACTGAATGCGACCACATGTTTGTTGGACCCGTGCCCCTCCTGGTTAGTGCTGGCTTCCCGGGAGGTGACGCGAGGCTGGCTCCAGGGGATTATAAATGCTTCATTGAGTGAGGGTGTCTTTCCCGCCGCCTTGAAAGAGGCGGTGGTGAGACCTCTCCTCAAGAAGCCTTCCCTGGATCCGGCAATATTGGCTAATTATCGTCCAGTCTCCAACCTTCGCTTTGTTGCGAAGGTTGTTGAGAGTGTGATGGCACGACAGTTTCCCCGGTACCTGGATGAAACGACGTATCTAGATCCGTTCCAGTCGGGCTTCAGGCCTGGGTACAGCACGGAAACGGCATTGGTCGCGTTGGTGGATGATCTCTGGAGGGCTCGGGACAGAGGTTGTTCCTCTGTCCTGGTCCTATTAGATCTCTCAGCGGCTTTTGATACCATCGACCATGGTATCATGCTGCACCGGTTGGAAGAGTTGAGGGTGGGAGGCACCGTACTACGGTGGTTCTCCTCCTTTCTCTCCGACCGGTCGCAGTCTGTGTTGACAGGGGGGCAGAGGTCGACCCCGAGGCCCCTTATATGTGGGGTGCCACAAGGATCGGTCCTCTCGCCCCTTTTGTTCAACATTTATGTGAAGCCGCTGGGTGAGATCATCCGTGGTTTTGGGGTGGAGTACCATCAGTACGCTGACGACACCCAGATGTACATCTCCACCCCAGACCACCCCAACGATGCCCTTGAAGTGATGTCCCGGTGCCTGGAGGCCGTACGGATCTGGATGGGGAGAAACAGGCTCAGACTCAACCCATCCAAGACCGAGTGGCTGTGGTTTCCGACGTCCCGATATAGTCAGCTGGTGCCATCGCTGACTATTGGGGGCGAAGCATTGGCCCCCACGGAGAGGGCTCGCAACTTGGGTGTCCTCCTGGATTCACGGCTGTCTTTAGAAGAGCACTTGACGGCCGTGACCGGGAGGATTTTTCATCAGGTTCGCCTGATCTGCCAGTTGCGTCCCTTTCTGGATCGGGACTCGTTACGCACGGTCACTCATGCCCTCGTCACCTCCCGTTTGGACTACTGTAATGCTCTCTACATGGGGCTCCCCTTGAGGAGCACTCGGAGGCTCCAACTGGCGCAGAGTGCAGCCGCGCGGGTGGTGATGGGAGCGACGTGGCGCTCCCATGTAACGCCCCTCCTGCGCGAGCTGCACTGGCTCCCGGTGGTCTTCCGAGTGCGCTTCAAGGTTTTGGTTATCACCTTTAGAGCGCTCCATGGCTTAGGACCTGGTTATTTACGGGACCGCCTGCTACCACCAATAGCCTCCCACCGACCAGTACGCTCCCATAGAGAGGGGCTCCTCCGGGTGCCGTCGGCCAAACAATGTCGACTGGCGGCCCCCAGGGGGAGAGCCTTCTCTGTGGGGGCACCTACTATCTGGAACGAGCTCCCCCCCGAGATACGGAGGATTCCGGATCTGCGTACCTTCCGTCGCATGCTTAAGACGTTCCTATTCCAGCAAGCCGGCCTGACCTAAACTTCTCCGCTTTTAAATGAGAATTTTAAATTTGGTTTTAAATTATTGGGGTTTTAAATATGGTTCAGCCAAGTTTATTTAATTTGTTTTATCTCTATTTTAAATTTTGTACTTTCATGTTTTATTTTTATGGCTGTTCACCGCCCTGAGTCCTTCGGGAGTAGGGCGGTATACAAATTCAATAAATACAAATACAAATACAAATACTATGCACTCAACAAGTGGCAATCCAACTCTTGATACCTTTAGGAAATAAATATTTTCAGTCATTGGTCAATTTCATATTAAGTTCATCTCTCAAAAATAATGGGAGAATGCATTCTAAAATCAAGATTGAACAGGGCTAGCAACCGAAAATAGCAAGTGCAATTTGAAAAGTAACTAAGCACTATATAATGTGCTTCTTGGAGAATATGATTTCCCTAATTTTTCCTATTAATAAATTACTCACTTTTCATTGATCCGGATATAAGGATCCTCGCATCTTACTGGGTCTAGGCACTTGAATCCTCCTTGGACATTAAAACATGTTTGCTGCACGTTACAAGTGTGATTCCCAACCTCACATTCATTAACATCTAAAATGAAGGAAAAAACCCAGAAAATATGGCATTGTAATAAATGAGTTAGTACACATTGTTCGTTCATAATAAAAACAAATTTTTAAAAAACTTTGTAGGGCTGAGCCCATAGGATGAAGGACTGGGGTCTCCCACTTCTGGGTCTACATATTCTCGCCCTGCCTTCCTGGCTTTGAATAGCAGCCTGGTGGTTTGGGCTGCCAGTTCATACCCTGCAGTGCTTTACTTGGCAATCTCCCTTTAACACCTTCATTCTTTAAGACTGCACCAATTCAGTATTGGAAATAAACAACTATAATGCAACATTCAGATCACAATGATTTATTTGCTTATTCTTTGCATTGAGCAAGATTATAAATTGCAGTAGAAAGGTTGTAAGATTCCTGGTTAAAACATATCTATGAAATAAAACAGAGTCTTGAAATAGGTCTTTCCCTACTTCACGTGGATTATCCCTTTTCCTGGAAACCAATAAGTTAATTCCATGGGAAACTGTAGAATCTCACTGATTTCTGGCTTGGTCTAGAAACTTCTCTTGAATAAGTTTCCTTCCATGATGTCCCAAATTTCCAAAAAGCCTCAAATTTCATGAATCCAGCAAAGAGGAAGCAACTAATGTAATTCCTTTGTATATGATACAAAGTCTGGCTGAATCTTACAGTTTGTAGTCTGAATGTCTGCCATAAAGACTGGGATGTTTTAAGTGACTAAGGTTTAAGGCTGCAATTTGCAACAGTCCTATCTGATAGTCCCCTTCCGTAATATGACATTTAGCAATAGCAGCAATAGCACTTAGACTTATATACCGCTTCACAGTGCTTTTACAGCCCTCTCTAAGCAGTTTACAGAGTCAGCATATTGCCCTCAAACAATCTGGGTCCTCATTTTACCGACCTCGGAAGGATGGAAGGCTGAGTCAACCTTGAGACAGTGAGATTCGAACTGCCAAACTGCAGTCAGCTGGCAGTCAGCAGAAGTAGCCTGCAGTACTGCAATCTAATCACTGCACTACTGCGGCTCTTTAGTATATTTAAGAGAGTCTTTTCCAAACCATTGCCCAATGTTCAGTGGTCTTGGGGTATATTGGATTTTAATTCCTGCTTTCAGTTAGCAATGATAGCAATATCATCTGATATAAATCTAAAACAACTGTGGACAGTAACAGATAGGGATGCTGGGAATGGACCATGAAAATCTGGATTTGAATCTCATCACTACGAAGCTTACTGGGCATCCTTAGGGAGTTTATGTACCCACAACTTCATCCATCTGATGTGACTATTGGGAGACTAAAATGAAATTACGCATTGAAGTCTAGAGATCTTCAAAGGGCTGGTGAGATGTGATGAGGAAATATAAAACAGGTTTCCATTATGCATAATATTGGACAGTGAAGCTTTCTGATGTGTGAGAACAATAATTGAATAATGATCAGAACAGCAGATTTTATAATAGAGGAAATGAGATTTATTAATAGGAAGATTTAAAAAATGCTTTCTCTGAGTTTGTTTAGAAAGTAAGGCAGAAGAGAGATCTCAGATTAGCACTTAACTGCATTCATGTATGCGGAAAGCGGAAGCTGGCCCTGAGACCTGACCAGATGCAAGGCATTGCGAGAGGAGGCAAGGTGAGACCAGCGGAGGAGCCTGAAAGAACCAGCAATCTGAACACTGTTAGCTAATTGGTGTAAAGATAGTTCATCCCTGCAGTGCACCAAGGATAGGCGCACAAGCGCCAATTGGAATGAACTAGCAATCTGCATTGTGTCTAGTATGTGTAGACTTCCCTGACATACACTAAATAAATAAAGCAATCTCTTAAATAAGGAGCTAGAAGAGGGATAAAGACAGAAGATAGACTTTAACTTTTTATCTACTACCTGTTGCCCACTTGTGGTCAGTAGAACATGTACCATTGGATTTGAACCTTCAATACAAAAGGCACTGAGTGATCACAGCTTTACTTCAGATTTTGAGAAGGATTAGTTTTCTAAAGAGGTTACTTAACATTGGTTACAAAAAGCACATAACTTCTTTCACCTCTCCATTTCTGATAATTTTTTACATACTGTACAATAATATATTTTTAAAAAATCATCACTGTATCTCTTGTCTTTAGCAAACTAAAACAAAAATACTTTTCTTGCTAATTGCCATTGATAGACATTGGGAACTAATAATTGAAATATGTTTAGTGGATTTTATAGCCAAAGTAGATCTAGGATCAGCTTTTTCCACAATGTTCATCTGTGCAGAACAAACACTTTGTATAAATGAAATATGCTTCACAGAAAAGAGAACATGTCACAAATGACTGGAAGAATGAAACCTTAAGAGACCCAAGTGGAACTTGCTTGCTATTGGGGAAAACGATAGCATAATTTGTGAAATATCTGGGTAATCTCATCTACTACACAGTCTTGAAATGTATTTTCCAGTTTGTAAGCCAGTATATTTTTGGCAAAAGGAAATAATGTTTGGCTGATTATTATATGTTGGAATGCACCAGACGAGAGGGATATATTCATAATTGCTACCTGTACTATAGAAACTGACGAGGCCAATCTTACATGTAGAAATACTAAACATAAGGAGCAAACTCACTAACCCACTTGGAAATCTCTACAGACTGTACTAGTTTTTTAACTCTATAGGCTTTTTGTCACAGTTTCTAGGAAGATACTTTAAAAGAAGGGTTGAAAGCATCAATTGGACATGATTTTACTATAAAGTGAAGCACTGAGGAGAGAAGACTGTCAGACATCAATAAAGGATCCTTACTTTCATAATTTGACCATTGATGAGTAAATTGTATAATTTATTATGCCTCCTCATATGTTTACAACCTCTTTCAACCAGTCTGTCAATATAATCAGTTGAGTTTATGGAGACCTGCAGTAGTTAAACTCTCATGGTTGGTTGATCCTTGTGAGGCGAGCTCACTCGAGTTCATTCTATGTTATTGCGTATTATGAATATGAGTTCATAATATAGTACTAAGATAGGCTAGGGTTTAGGCTAGTTAACTAGATCTGCCTATCTTGGATATCTTAGGGAAAATCATATGGATATAACTTTGGCAGATATGTATGTTTATATATTTTTTTATTTTTCCAGTTTGTAGGGGTAAATAGGGAGTAGGGACAGATGAGGGCAATTTCTTGCTCAGTTGATCTTTCCCCTTTCTAGATGGGTTTCATCATAAATTAAAAACTTGCCTGTTTACCCAAGCCTTCTATTGGTTTCTGTATTTTTTTTATTACATGCCTAATTACTGTTGTTATTATTTTTATTAATTTATTTTTGGTGTTTTAATCATTTCAGAGTTTTTGTGTTTCTATTGTAATTTTCAACTCTTTTTTGCTAATTTCTTCAACTTTTTAAATGAAAAGTGGTACAGAAATACAGCAAATAATTATATTAAAAATGAGCATTTAGTACACACAGCTTTCACTTAAAAATGTTATTTATATCCCAAGGCAGCATGCATAGCACTTACCCTATGTTTCCCATAATATTTTATTTTTTATTTTATTGATCAAATTTCTACACCGTCTCTTGTGTAGATAATAAATCCTGTGAGGTAGGTTTGGCTGAGAGAGGGTGACTGCCCCCCACTATCTTGATAGGTACACTCTGTCAGACTTCGATGCTATCTCAAAATAAATGAATTTCCAAACTGCCAATCTTTAAGGAAATTTTCTCTTTATTCGAGTACAGCAACCGGATCATGGCTCGTGCGGTCAGGACTGACCTTTGGCCCCCAATCCGTCCCTTTCCGATCCCCAATTCTCTGCTTCTCATTGGCTATCTTCCAAGTCACTCTCCTGACTCCTTTTCTCGTCAGTTCACAGGAATGTTTCCCCCCTCTTCATTTCCAAGGAGACCGAGCTTCAAAGGGATTTAGCAGGCAAAAGTTCAGGCTTTATCTCCCATCTCAGCTCTGACACACTACATCTTTCAAGCTACAGTAAAACTGTTGTGGTCCGCTAGCAGAGCTGGCAGCAGAGTCAGACAGTGAGGAAGCTGGGAAGGAACATGGGCCAGTCCTGGAGTCTGGGGAAGGCCCAGATGAGGGCTCTGCATCGGAGGCAGAGATGGGACCAGGGCGATCTGGGAATGATGCGCAGACTCCGGAGCCTCCAGAGTCGGACAGCAGAGAGACAGAGGAACAGGAGGAGCCTGTTCCTAGTGCGCTCATGCGCAGAGCTGCCAGAAGGTTAGTTAAAACAAAAGGGACGACTTGGGAGTAAGGCCTGGAGATGATTGACCCCTTCCATAAGGCTTAAAAGAGGAGCAAAGGCACGTGGGCACTTTGCAGGAAAGCAATGTTGTTAATTCTGTTCCCAGTTGGCAACTCTGTTTGATTCTGGAATCCATGTGGCTTTGCCAAGTAGGTCTTTGGCAGAGGGTCAAGGGAGTTAAAGGTTGGTGATTATCCCAAAGGACTTCTCCAGAAGGACTTTTTGCAACTAATTGGGACTCAGCTGTGAATGTACGTAATTGACAGCTGTTTCAATCAAAGAGGTTTTTGGGACTACTCGTTTGTTTTAATGACTCAGGAAGCCTAGGTCACAACAAAAGCTTGGGTTTACCCATTCCTAGCCCAACACTTTAACTACTGTACAAGACTGACTCTCATTTAACTTTACCAGAGGTCAGGAGAGTCCACATGCTATGGTTAAAAAAAAAAAGATCAAGATGATGGTCACAATGATTTAATCAAAGCCTGCACATAAAAAAATAAAAACAACAAAAACAGATGGAACTTTGATTATACCATGGTGGCTGACATCTTGACCTTTTAACCATAACCTGTGGATACCTCTGATAGCAATTGAGTTTTAACTACAAGTCTTATACTATCCTTTCTCAGTTTGGATATAAATGTATGAACAATTGGTTGTCTATAAATCTACTTATTTGTATTTCATTAGCTACACCAATTGCATTGCTTTTTGGAGGAAGAAAAGCAACAAGCTTACTGATCTTGGCCTCTTCCTAAATAAGAAATAGAACATATATGAACTACTGGTGTGGTATACCCACACGAAGGCTATGTACCGAATAATCTTATATTTATACCCATCTTAAACTCAGCAAACAAACAAAAAAGGGTAAGGAAACTACTGAAAAGGAAATTGTGTTATAAAAGCTTAGTTCTGCCAAGTAAGTCAATCAACAGTTCTTTTGAAATGTGCTCCCTGGATGCATAAAGAAAAGTTTTGCAGTCACAAAATACTTTCAGAATGTTTAAAAAGTCGTCTGTTATTCATAGCTAGTAAATAAGAGTGCAATTAGTATAGAATCAGTTTTCTCCATAAAAGCCTTCCCAATTGCAAAATATGATGCAATATACAAAATACAACATGTGTAGAAAAGTATAACAGCATTAGGTGACCTTTAGCTTCTCTGGAAAATAGTTGGTTAGCCAGAAAAGCCATTAACATTTCTCATTTACTTATGCTTCAATGATATTGTGTAATAGCTTTCAATACTATCTTTTTGTAATGAAGTTTGCAAAATCAGATTCCCTTAGCATTACTACTCTTTCTATTTTTTCCAGAAGAGTAACTACTGACTCATTTGCTCTCTAATTATATTTAAAAGACAAAATGTATGCAATGTTCTTACCCTGACACCGAGTATCCTCAACAAGAACGTAGCCAGACGGGCAGAAACAGTAGTAACTACCTGGCTGATTAACACATTCATGCTGGCATAGAAATTCTGAGAAGCTGCATTCATCCATATCTATAAATATAAGAATATGAAAAAAAGGATGCTCATTCTTAATAGAAATACTATTACTTGTTATCTAAAATTGCTATTTTAGATTCGCAAGTGACCTAGTAGCAAAGGTAAGTGAAACCTACCCCTGAACTTAATTTTCAGCAAATCTGGAGTATACTGCAGCACATTGGAAAAGACACAAAAATCTTGTGAACATAAATAATTCAATGTAGTTTCTGCAAAGGGCTACTCAAGTAAAGAATTTCACAATGTTGCGAAGATTATGCAATCTTCACAAAGTTTGATGGAATCCAGATGCAAATATGTGTTACTTGATATATTTAGGGAAAAGAGGCCAAAAACATTTTAATGCATAATTCAAGTGGGAAAAAGACAATAACAGTTTAAGTCACTGATATCTTTTGACAATAATAGGGGAGAGGAAATTAAGACAGTCAATTGCATTTTCTTTCATTTTTGGGCTCCTGGAATTAAATCTGACTAGCATAAATTTATTTTCTGGTAATAAAGAAAAGGAAGCTCTCCAACCTGAAGATGCCATACCTAAAACCATTGTTGACAGCCTGATTCAATTCTCTTGTGGACCATAATCAACCACACTGATATAGATTTTGTTTTACCTGCCACTCTGTTTGAGAAAGAATGGCATTTATATGTTCCAATTCTTAAATTTATGAATGAAAATGGGGTGAAGGCAAAGACATTTAAGAGTGCTAAATAAAAGAACATTGTTTTAAATCTTTGAGCAAATTCTACATTATTCTTTTAAATAAAAAGTAATACGAGCATTGAGGTTTGGCACATAGTAATCCTTGGACTGTATAACTAATGAAACCAGATTCTGGAAAAGGGAATGTAAATGATATATTTATGTTCATTATTTGCCCCAATAAGTAAATAAGCAGCTCTACCCTGGAGTGATGTGTCAAAAACAAGCGTTTAGAATGAGTTGTGCTAATTCTTAATTCAGTGCAACATCATGGGAAAAATGCTAATATAGGAAGATAAAGAAAAGTCAGCTGTCCTTCTCTAGGTCTGGATCTTGAAGTGGTTTAAAATAACTTTCTACACATGCTCTTGTAGCTTCCAGGAGGCAAAATTAATAGTTACAAAATTAAATTGGAAGAAAGAGAATTCCCTCCCTGCCTCAATACTCATTTTTTGCATTGCTTGAGTAGACGTTTTCATTTAAATAGGCACAATGGATTTTTCAGGATATCAGTTTCATACTAAACCAAATGCTTCATGTGGAAACCAAAAAAAAAATAATAATAATAACTTCCCAAATATAGTTATATAATTTTTGCTGCTATTGTGGGTTTGAATTAATTGACTCAAGTTGTCATTTTTAGAAGTTTTTGTGGCAAGAACACAGGCTGATGCATTTCAATTTCACTGCTGAAAACCAAGCAATCTGTAACTGAGAATGTTTTTGCAACAAAATACACATGGCTATAATCCTGGGCATAAGATTAATGTATTTACTATGGCATAGAATTTCATGAATTGGAATCCACTTCATCAGTTATGCAAAATGTTATCTGATTCCTCAAACTGGGGATGAACACAAAGCCAGAAATATGAAATACAAATAAAAATTGAGTATGAAAATTTAAAAAAAAATTGGGTTATACCAACCAGGGAAGGAGATTATTGGAGGTGCATCTCTCTTTGTGCTTATACATTTTTCTTATTCCTCCCTAATCCCCCCCACCACCAGAGGGATAGAGTTAATAAATCAATATGCTGATATAAAGGAGAGGGCCAGTTCTGAATGTCCCTGATGTATGAGTGCCACAGATCCAAGGTCAGTATTGTTTGTGTGTGCTCCCCAGACAAATGGTCAGAGTCAGTGGTGGGTTTCAAATTTTTTTACTACCGGTTCTGTGAGCGTGGCTTGGTGGGTGTGGTGAGGCTTGGTGGGCGTGGCAGGGGCAGGATACTGTAAAATCTCCATTCCCTCCCCACTCCAGGGGAAGATTACTGCAAAATCCCCATTTCCTCCTGATCAGCTGGGAAGTGTTCAGAAGTGATTTGCCAATGCCTTCTAGCCTAGGGCTAAGAGAAAATGACTGGCCCAAGGTCACTCAGCTGGATAGGAATTCATAGCTTTCCAATTTCAAGCCCAGTGCCTTTAACCACTACATCAAATTGCCCCATTATTATTAGATACAGATATATTTTCCGTTTGATTCAATTCTCAATTGAGAATTGAGGATTTCTTTCAGAATACATTCTTCCCCAAAGTTTGGTTTCCTTTTTCTAACATTAGATTGTACTGTACTGTGGAATTATTTGAAATGATTGAACAGCAAATATATGCCCGTGATCAAGTTACTAATTGTTTCCTAATTATTGCAAGAATATTCTCAATATTATAAGAATTAATTTTCTTATTTATGTCACATTTTCAGAATTCCTATCTTCAATGTTAAGTGAGAAAACATGTTTATTCCCCTCCTCCAAAAAAGGTTTATTTCCTCCCAAAGTTAAGATACTCCACAATAATTTCTACTTACCAGTACAGCTGATACCATCTGTCTCCAACTCATAGCCAGGATCACAACGACACAGGAATGAGCCATAGGTGTTGATACAGTTTTGTACACAAGGGTTGCTACTTGTACATTCATTCACATCTGTGGATAGCCAGTTCTTAGAAAATTAATAATCTTTCTCAAGCTTTAATTAATATTTACAGCTTTGAAAAAATATTTACAATAAATACTGCAATCCAAGCTTACTTTTAGATATTTAAAATAATAATATAACTACTTCCCACCCTCAAAATCCTAAAACTAGGATCCCTCTTTATTTCTATTTGCTCTGTTCCAAAGTAATCACATACAATACTCCAATCTTCATACAGGAGATCTGAAGTTTGTGTTTCTTATCTGCTATTAGTCCACAGATGAGTATCTTCAGCAATATAGCAAACTTGGATCCCATTGGTTGGCCTTCTAGATCACCTGTTGGTTAGCCAAATGTAACCAACTTTGATCAAAAGTAACCAACTTTTGATAAAGATTTGTGTGTGTGTGTGTGTGTGTGTTTGTATGTGTGTATGTATGTATGTGTGTGTGTGTAAATCATGGTTACAATCTGGCACATGTGTATCAGTTGTCTCTCTTCTTAAGAGATCGTGCTCTTTTTCTTTCTTTCATTTAGGGACAGATATTTCAAAAAGTCAGTTTAGGATAAACATTGATTGGGGTAAAATAAAAATTTTCCAATTTCTCAACATTAACAACGTGGATGCCTAAACATTGGAAACTAATACAAGCATTGAAACATGAATGAATACAAATGCATTGTATTGCCCCAAGTACAATAAATCATCCATTAATGTGGTTTTAAGTATTATACATGCTATTAGAAGTTACTACTAAATATGTAGTACTGGACCCAGGGGGAATGCAGGCCAATCAGAAAATCCTTCCATTTATGAGCAGAAATCCTGTGATCATAGGTGGGAAAGGAGAAGTCTCACATATAATTCCTTCTGATTTCCATATATTTATTAGTTGCCATGGTTCATAACATTTATTACATAACCAGTTGGAAATATGAATTTTTCTATCTTTAAGCCAAATGCATTCCCCTGAAAAACTATTCTATGGCTCAAGACATAAAATGGAATTCTACCAATAAATATTCCCTTAGTGCTCATGACCAATGACCCATTTTTGAACTTGCTTAATAACCATTTTATATACAGAATCCAATTTTTACTGGCGTAGAGAGTTTCTTTTTTCCAAAAGGAAAAAGCAGAGATAAAGAATAAATGTGGAACATGCAATCTCAGTATATAATTAAAAAGGTAGCAATAAATATACATGTTGGAGTGGCTTTCAGTGCCCATTAAACATTAGTTATATCATCTCTAGGCCTTTCTACCTTTTAAGTGTGAATACATACATAAAAGTTGGAGTTTAATGCATTTAATTGTTCGTTTGTTATGAATGATTCTGTATTAATATAGCTAATTATAAAATAGTTACATTACTCTGATGACATATTTTCAAAAAGCGAAAGAGTAGAAAGTTGTTGGGATAAATATATTCATAATATTCTGTGAATACCGATAGAGGAGAATATTTGTAGCTCAGGGTTGAAATGAGGGCTCCTTGGTGGTTTCTGTTAGTATGGTAGTATGTTATATGAATGTTGACATGAATTCCTGCTTTTTCTCCCTCTTCCCTCCTCTACACAATACCTTGACACGATCTTCCATCTTCATTCAGTACAAATCCTGGGTTGCAGGTACAGGAATAGGAGCCAGGTACATTGGCACATAATTGCTGACAGTATCCATAGCGACATTCATCTATGTCTAGTAAAAGAGTTGAATTAGAAGTGAAACCATTTGCCACATTGGGAAAAAATTAGAAGCCAATATCTCTTAATAATATTTATTAACAGACCTTAAATAATTATGGTGTAATCAATAGTTATGTTGTTACGGCTATCAGATTGCATGCACAATTTTATTTCATCACATATTGCAATCTCCTTTCATTTAAAATCTTGTTCAGCAGCTTACTAAGGGCAAGTGGCATCAACATCTTTCTTTCTTTCTTTCTTTCTTTCTTTCTTTCTTTCTTTCTTTCTTTCTTTCTTTCTTTCTTTCCTTCCTTCCTTCCTTCCTTCCTTCCTTCCTTCCTTCCTCTTTCTTTCTTTCTTTCTTTCTTTCTTTCTTTCTTTCTTTCTTTCTTTCTTTCTTTCTTTCTTTCTTTCTTTCTTGGTTCGATTTATATGCCGCCCTTCTCCGGAGACTCAGGGCGGCTTACAATGCGTTAAGCAATAGCCTTCATACTTTTGTATATACCTGCTTAGTAGGGCTTTTGGCCCCCCCAAGCGGTGTTCTTTTTTATACAAAGTCAGCTTATTGCCCCCACAATCCGGGTCCTCATTTTACCTACCTCGAAAGGTTGGAAGGCTGAGTCAACCTTTATAACTGCACTCTATTTGTTTTTAGCCTAATTCAAACCATGCAAGCAGAGATCAAGCTGTTTGATATGTTCATTTGAAGCACAGACTAGTGGCTCAGTGGCTAAGACATTGAGCTTGTCGATCGGAAAGGTCGGCAGTTTGGCGGTTCGAATCCCTAGTACAGGTCTCCTGCATGAGCAGGGGGCTGGACGAGATGGCCTGCAAGGTCCCTTCCAACTCTGTTACTGTTACAGATCATTTTTGGCCACACTGCAAATCCTCTGTCAGGAACTTTGACTGGCAATAAGCAAAATACCTATTTCAGCTTCTGATAAGCATAACACAGCTGGGCTGAGATATGAAGGGCCTGATTGCATGAACTGGTGATGAAAACCAAGACTTTTTGCTTCCCAAGGCAATGAAAATGGTGCTATCCTTCCATTTCTATGTACAAAGGTCAATTCGTTGGCAGTTGAACCTTATTTCATGCCAGATGACACAATGGAGGAACTAAATGGTAGACAGTTATTTTCATTCTGTTAAGTTTTTCTGAGGAAAGAACCACTGAAATGCCTAAATAGACTTAAAGGTATGTAGGGGAAGCCATTTTTGATCATCTCCATGAACTGCCAGATTGTAGACAGGACATTCTGGGAGTTGTACTCTAATCTACTAGTTAGAGGATACCTGCTTTAGATAATTCAATCTACTCTGGTGAAGTTCATATAACACAGTTCATTAGGTGGCTGTGCTAATTGAACATCTGTGGTTCGTAAAGCATGATTTAGTTCAATATGCAAATTCAAACAATTGTGGATTATTTAGCACAAATTTAATTGAACTATTTTTTTTTAGTGGTTACAGATTGTTAAAATGTTGTTGGTAAATATTCAAAATCAGGAAGAAAGGAATAACGGATGGATGGATGGAATTAATAGAGAAGTAATAGTAAGATGGGTGGCCAATAAATTTAATAACAAATAAAAAATAAATAACCAATAGATTATTTGGCATAACAGCTAGCAGTTTGATTGTTGTCCTCTTGGTGCACTTATGTTTTTTTAAACATAGTTAATAACTTTGTTATCTGAGCTGATTGATAATTAAAAAATTGAACTGATATGTAGAGCAGAAATGCAGAAGCATTAGGCATATGACCAGGGCCACTTGTGAAGTTCCAATTAAATTGATTTAGTGCTCATGCCTATGCACAAGAATCTAGCCAATTAATGATTACCACTATTTTGGCACTAGTTAAGGTTTAATGGAATTCAAAAAGTGTTGGATTTAGTCTGCTTCTGGCAACCTAGAAAGTCTAGGCTTCTCTTTTGACCCTCCCCTCCCCCAGGCTCTGCCACCTCTTCTCCTACATTGGTGACTAATAATATTAGTAACACCTAATGCTCGGTCAACTTTTGTTCTTCCAAGTGTTAAAGGATGTACTTAGTCATCTAGATAGCTCAAGGCCAAGGGATCACCAATGTGCAGTGAGCAAAGAACAAGGAAAAGGTGATGCAGTACATTGAATATTGAAAGCCTGGATCCAAACACCTGAAAATGAAATTGGGAAGAGGAAGGCAATTGTAGCACTGTGCCTACTCCTGTTGAAATATATATAAATAATGTCAGTTTTAAAAAGCTGGAGAAAACACAAATCCATAGCAGTTGATAATGTATGTTATACATTCAGTTAAAATCAGTGGTAATTTAACAATCGGTTCTCTACCCTAATGATTTCTTCCAACAACTAATTTGCCAAACTGTTAAGAAAGTTAACAACCGGTTCTCCCGAAGTGGTGCAAACTGGCTGAATCCCACCACTGATTAAAATATATTATTTTACAGCCCAAGGCACAATACACAAATACTTTAGACATCTTATAAAGTACATCCTACTTCATATCTCTTTTGAAGAATGTTTCAAAGATAGACTCCCATATTTTGTTAATGTTCTCTTTCATTACCTGTTTTACATTATGTTTGAACTTTTACAAATATCTAAATATATGGGCATCTATGTTAGTGCTGAACATTCTTTTTTCACATTTATATTTAATTCAGTTAAAATTCAAAATTCAACAAGCAAGACTGCAATATTTTCACCTGCATTATAAGACAATTTCAGAATTTTAAAAAAGCAGATATACTGTATGTATATGAACTGCAGCCAGAAAGGATTACTTTGTACATGCTAGAGACACAAGTATGCCCAAAAGATAAATGCATTATTTGATAGAATTGAAGTCAACAATTCTGATGTAGGGTTACAGTTTTTTTTACTTTGTCATCTCAGAAATGAAGAAGAAAAATAATTATATTTTCTAATCATTTCCCTACCACTCCCTTAATTTGGTTCTGTGTCTGCCCTTTCTCTAGGTTGCATCCTAGACTGTGTTTATTTGTCCAATAATTTCAAAGTCAATTACTCTATTCCAAAAGTGCCTTTTAGATGATTCCAACAGTTTTTCCTGGAAAATTCTTTGATTATATTCATGGTCTATCTTTCCCAGCACCTCAGTTATTTTGGCAGTCAGCAGAAGGCAGTATTAGAAAACATTTTTCTCTATTTCCTGTAAACAAGTCACGGCGGATTTTTCTGTCAAATAGAGTTATTTTTTCCCCTTAAAATGGAATGTATTGCTATACTTGAATCAAGTATAAGGCTGGAAGTTCACTATTTATCAACCTGGACTAGGAGTTCAAGTTTCTACCATAAAATATCACAGTCATATGTCAGTATGAAATGATAAGGTCATGAGCTACTGGAGTTTTGTATCCAGAAGAGGCTTCAAGTGGTGTACTAATCAAATCCTTCCTGGTCATGGCTTCTAACTGCTGTTGCAGCAGTAGCCACAAGTCAAGAGTGGGTCCCAAGTTGCAGACTTGATCCTACAAGATAGTAAAACCCTCTCTAGAGCTAAAGAGGGAAGAGTTCTGGAGCCCGAGGATTCTGTTTTAGTGACAGAATTGGGACAAACTGAGATGAGGCAGATTAAACATAGACTAGACGAGTGATGGCTAACCTTTTCCGGACCGAGTGCCTAAAGCGCATGAGCCCAAACCCCCAAAATGCAATGTGCGCCTGGCCCCCGTGCATTCATCCCACCCCATGCATGCGCCCCACCCCTGTGCATGCACACGCCCCCGCATATGCACCCCCTGCATGTGAGCGGTCGCCCCAGTTCAGCTCCGCCGCACATGCATACACACACACCTCTGGCCATCTGGTCTTTGGGTCTCTGCCATGCATGTGCATGCCCCCTCCACATGCCCCACCTCCTGCGCATGTGTGCGCACCCGTCCACACACCCACACATGCACATGCGTCTGCGCCTCCGCACCTGTCTCACCCCCCATGCATGCACGGCAGAAACCCAAGGACCAGCTGGCCAGTGGGAGGTGCACGTGCCTGCACGGGGGCAATGGCTTGCATGCCCACAGAGAGGGCGCTGTGTGCCACCTCTGGCACCCGTGCCATAGGTTCGCCATCACAGGACTAGACTTTATTCATTAACAAGCAACTGCTATAATGGCTATAACTGAACTAACTGAACGTTCCATCTGACAGCTCCTTTTATATGTGAGCTGTCAGATGTCTCAACCAATCAGCACTCATCCTTTTCCACTCATGCAGCAAGGCCAGCTTGTAACCTTAAAACACCACACCAAGGTTTTCTAAACAAACAGTAACCTGCTGGGATTTATTTAGGCCTGTACCATCCTATCTAGCCTCCCACAAAGTTCAGGCACAGCATAGTGACTCCTGCTTGGCCTGAGGTGGAGATATAAAACTGAGTATCAGCAGTATGTTGGCAGCCCAAATCAATGAATGATTTCTCCTAATGTTACAAAAAAAAAAAGACAGGAGAGGGCCATGAAAAAGTCTGAATAATTCAGTTTAGCCAAAGGCCTCTGTAAATGTTGCTCTACACCTTCTTAATCCCCTCTAAAAAGGAAATTTAATATCTTACTTTGATAGAAAGTAAGGATGAAGTAAACACCTAATAAATAATAAATAAATGTACTTTTGCCTCCTTCATATCCCAGAGTTTGACTCCCCCCTCTCCCCATGACTAAACTGCCTGCTTGATTATTGGGAAAGGATCCATAAGGAAGTTGGGGCAGGTCCTCTTGCTTGTTACCTTCTCTTAGTAGAAATTAATGGTGCCATAGTAACCACAGAATAATCAGCATGACAAAAATATTATTGTTCTCCATATCCCGAATACATTTTCACTGTTCCAAAGCTGGAGCCCAAGAGTGACTCCCTATGTATGTTGAGCCCATAATTATTTGGAATAAACTGTTATAGGGATGGATCTGACCCAATAACTCACAAGACAAGTATATATATTTCTCTTAATTCAGTTTATTGCAGGCCTGACTTAATCGTAGGCCTATCCAGTTAATTGCAACTGACCTTTGTTCTTTCCCTTACAGGTATACATCTGGAACTGCTGGATGACCTCGTGGTGGAAGGTCTTATACCCAGGGGGAGGAGTCAGGAGGTAAGGTATGGTTATGGGGATGATGGGATATGTGATCTGTTAACTCTTGCAGGGCTGAGGGGTTGTTGTGTGAGAGAGTTAGACATTTAACCTGACATAAACTCATAGTTATCATGAAACTATGAAAATCCAAGCAAATCCTGAACTCATCCCCTAGACAGAGTAAAATCCAAATTATATAAAATGAGGTTGAATACCCTGGATTGGAAGGTTTAAGGATGGCAAAAAGGGTGATATATCATATTTTTACTTGGTGCATATAGGAATCCATATCCAGCAATCTGTGTAGCAGGGCAATTGACCAATATAAATTTCAGTTAAGTGCTTACTTAAAAGCACCTAGATTTGGCACCAATATAAAGGAAAATAATAAGTGGAGTATTCTAAAGATTTTGTTTCATTTGGTAGAAAGAATAGAATAATCACAATGGTTTGCAATTTAAAATCATGATGCCAGAGAGAAAGGAATGAAAAGAAACGCATTGCTCATTCATAGATGAGAGAGAGTGAGAGAGATAGGAGATAGATAATAGACAGACAGACAGACAGACAGACAGACAGACAGACAGACAGACAGATACACAGTCCGGTCATCATAACTATATGATGAACAGAAGGAAATGGCAGGAAATTGTCCTGAAGGGAGAGAAGCCAGATATCTGCTGTTCCCAGTAAGGTTGTTAGACTGTACTAATGTATTTCACCATCTGATGAAATCAGCTGGAACTTAGACCACTGCAAAAGTTCAAAGCAGACCTAAAAGGCTGGAAAAACCAATCACAGCCAACAAAAGCAATACATTCAAAGCAAAGAATCCATTATAGAACTTTCCTAGTGTTTCAGCTAATTTATTCCTTTGATAATGATTGAGCTAGCTCACATGTTTTTGGGGGCTCTTAAAAGATCACCCAAATTTCATGCCCTTTCATATAACATTTTTTAAAATTCCTCTTTATAGTTGGAATTCACGATCTCATCAATTGATAAACATGTCATGAATATAACAGTACTGTTTGCCAATGTAACACCATAATTTGGCTATGTGCTGGTATTGTGTAACTAAAGGGAATGTTTTCCACCCTAATCAAGACAGGAAAATATGTTAATCTCTTGATGCCGTTTATGTCCCTTGGAATATGGACAGAATCTAGAGAGGGGACATTCAATAGTAATAGCAAGAAGAAACCAGTGGTGGGTTGCCCCCGGTTCGGACCGGTTCTATAGAACCGGTAGTAAAACCAGTGGGAGGGTCCACCCACCGACCCTGACATCACTAGAATGCTTCTGCGTGAGCGAAGCAAGTACGAGCGGCCCCGTTGCGAACTGGTAGTAAAGGTAGGTAGAACTGGTAGTAAAGGTAGGTGAGCGGCCCCGTTGCGAACTGGTAGTAAAGGTAGGTACCTACCCTGGAAGAAACACTCTTAAGAAGTTCTCAAGTCATTACAGTTAGTCCTCATTTCACAACTGCCTCATTGAGCAACCATTCACGGTTATTACAGTGATGAAAAAATGATTTTGCAGGCTTGTAATGAGAAAAAAAAAGCTGAAATAAGGTAAGCACAGTCACAATTTCACTTAGCCACCATATCACTTAATGACCAAGTTGTCAGTTCCAATTTTGGTTATTAAATGAGGATTACCTGCATTGAAAGGAAATCATAAACTACTTTTCTCAACTCCACTTGTAATGTTAACTTCCCCCTTCTTTTCCCAAATTATCCTTACCCTTTAGTAGAGGTTTGGAGGGGGATGGTCACCGGTATTTCTTTTGGGTATCCTGTAGGAATTCCGGACAGCAGTTTCTAAGAGAAGCCAATCCCATTGTAACCTACCTAAGCATTGGCCTTCTAAAAGCCAGTATCCTTCAGTGCAGGAACAAGTGTATCCTCCTTCAGTGTTGATGCAGATTTGGGTAGGATTGCACTGATGTGATTCAGTTGCACATTCATCGACATCTGCAATGCAAGGAATAATTTAGGATTACTTTATTATTCAGAAGGAAAGCCACATTTATTTTAAGTTCTGGGTCCCATCCCTATGATACAGCATAAAAAGATTCATGTAACTAAATAAATCAAAAGGAATGCCAAAATAAAGTTGGAGTTGCTTTCAGAATGCCTCTGAGGCATTAGAGATAATTCACTCTGCGCCAAGATCTGAATGAATCAAAATCATTGACAGTACTCCACCCACCAGATCCTCTGTCTCTTATCAAGTTAATTCAATGTCAGGGGGTGTTCGTAATTTCTTGTGTTACATTGACTGGTCCAATTCCTGGAAAACAACATTTCTGAATTCATACCAACTCAGCATCCAGCATCCTGTTTCTGTCCTTGTTTCATTACATTTCTTTTTACAGGGAAGAAAGCCCAAGGGATGGTAAGAGCTGCTGCAAAATCATTCTTCAGCATTATTTAGGAAACTGAGTGTAGTAGTACTGTGGTTTAGCAGTTGCAAAGAAAAGAAAGTTAATGAGATAGAGTTTAGGGAGAATCCTCATCAGTGGGGAAAAATTGGTGATGATGATAAAAATGTATAGGCTGCCCATCTTATATATATATGACTCTTGGCGGCTCACAATTAAAACAGAATATAAACAGTGAAACACAACCAAAATAACCAAAGCAAAAACAACATAAAAATAACAGCTGAGAAAACTCACAACCGATGATACGGGATCATGCATACCATCAGGCTTAATGAGAAAGCCAGGTTTTTATGTCCTGCAAAAGGGCAGCATGGTTGGGGTAAGTCTAATTAGGAGAGAGATGTTGTTCCAGAGGATGTGAGTCATAGCACATCCTCCCTCCTGGATGCTGACAGGTGACATCTTTTCATAGACAGGACACAAAGCATGCCTCTCTTGCCATATCTCACAGGATGGATAGACAGCACTGGGAAGAAATGGTCTCATACGTACCATAACTGATGGTGGGACAAAGTTCCACTAGGAACTCCTTCCCTGACTTGGTGCCAATCTTACACAGCTCTATTTATCCAAATTTTTGGTGCTGCTTCTGCTGCAGTGACAATTTTATGCTAAGACTTGACTGGCTTATTACTACCCTGGGCAATTATGATTATTATTACCATTAATTTCAGCCATGTGATCAATGGCTGAACAGTAAAATACAGGATATAAATGCCATTAAAAAATTTTGACCAGTCCAACCCATCTCAGAAATTGTTATGGGCAAAATAAGAGGCAAGAAAATTAAGTATGCCTTGAATTTTATATTAAAAATGCAGACTAAAATAATAATATTAATAATTGTTGATAATGAAGGCATAGAAATCTGGATAGTAGATAGTGCAGTACCTGGAGACTGAATAGAAGAAAAAATGGAACAAATACAAAGACCTGCAAATAGAAATACCGTGTTTCTCCTAAAACATGACCCAGTCCAAAAAGAAGACCCAACACTGTTTTGTGTGCATGTGTTAAAATTAAGCCCTACCCCCAAAATTTGGCCATTTTCTCACATCGTTTGCAGTGCAGACAACACGAGGTGAGAAGGCAAGGGGGGAAGGGCGGGAGGGAACTTGCCCCACTCGCCCCACCCGCCTCGCCTGTCCACCGGGCCGCTTCTTTCACCGCTGAAAGGAGTGACCCACGCGCCCCACACACCTAACCTGTCCACCGGGCTGTTTCTTTCATGGCCGAAAGGAGTGATCCATGTGCCTGGCCTGGCCACCAGGCCACTTTTTTCAAGGCCGAAAGGAGCGATTCACTCATGCGCCAAATGTTTCATATAGCAGCAAAAAATTTGGGCTCAATTGTGATCGTAAGTCGAGGACTACCTCTATTAGTGAGAGTCACCATTCAGAACCAGAAACTGAGCCCACCTCTGTCTTCTGTAGCCAATATTTAACTTGAGGTCAAATTAGAACAGGGGATTGAGATGAAATAAAAATATAATAGGAAAAAAGCAAACACAACTGTTCTAGAAAAGACATAATATGTATACTTATTGACTATAGGAAGCTAGATATACAAAACCCAAACAATATCAAATCAAACAAAACTGAGAGAGAAAAAGAGAGAAATCACACACACAAGTGTTCCAAGGACATTCTTTGGCATCTTTTTGTTCTTTGGAAAACTATTAGCAAAGTAAATGGACCAGAGAGTATTATGCAAACACAACTTCCCCATTCAATTGCTTAGTTTAATGCAACCCACCAATCTGCTGCCAGGGCCTTGAACTGGGAACATCCCTGAAATATGCAACTAGGGTTGCCAGGTCTGCTTCCAAAAAATAGCGGACAAGCGGGGGAGGGGGGGGTTAAGTAGTAAAAAAATAAAAAAAAATTTACAATTAAATTATATATTTTTTTACAAACATTTTAACACGTATTGAAATAATCACTTCAAAACTTTACTTAAAATTCAAAACATCAAATATATTATAATAATATGTAAAATATTAAATTACATTTTACTTTGCTGTCGTGTGTATTTTTTATTTGATTGCGCAGCTTTGATCAATTCTTTGTGTTTAAGGAATAATCCTTTAATTTCAGTACAACGTTGAGAAATATTAAAAATATATACAAAGTTCACTTCAAACTGATACAAGCAGTCGGTTACGTTCATCAGTCCACAAATTTCCCATGACGCTGAAAATTCGTTCAACGTTTGCATTTGATACCGGAATTGATGCACAATACTGGAACAGTTTCAGTAAACTCGGAGCTGGCTCTTTCTTGAAAAAGTACATCCACTTATCAAGGGATGAATCGCCCTGCAGATGAACATAAACTTCTTCTAAGGCAGAAATTTCATCGAAGAGAGTGTTGGGTGGAAGTTCTTCTCGCCATGGTGATAATAACCAGATGTTCGTCATTTCTTCTAAAGTTGGAGGATTATTGCGATCAATTAGATTGAAACATCTTAGCGTCTCATATACTGAATCGGTGAAATTATACCACTTTTCTAGGTATGCAATGGCTCTTTGATACATGTTGATAGCTTCTTTCTTGAACTTTTGCACGGCATTCTCAGGCAAATGTTTTTTATGTAAGGCAAATAAAACTTTCATTCCAAAAAACTGCTCATCGTATTTTTTTTGCAAAGAATCACACAGTTTACACATGATAATGTGAAGATCACATGCAAGAATTTTCTTGCTTTCCAGCTTCAGTAGGGTGTCTTGCATTATTGACATGAAGAAGTGCATGAAATATAAATACAATTCTGAAATTGTTGGTTCATCGTCCTTTGCGAGTTCATTTTCCTGATCCGAAATAAGGTTCCAGATAACCTTATGGCACTCATCAGATCCAAGAGAAATAAAATACGATTTTAGAGGTATCCAGTTTAAAAGAAGTCTTTCGACCGCTTTAAACAAACTTAACCAACATGTTGGAACATGGCGCAAAACTTAATGGAATTCTGACTCGCAAAACTCAAAAAATGATTTCAACTCTTCTCGTTTCTTCACAGAATTCGAAAATTCGGCAAAAACCTTCAGCACTACATTTTCGATATCAAAAGATAACTGCTTTAATGCATTTTTTGCGCTGTTGTGTAAAATGTGATTATTGCAATGAGCATTCGATCTTTGTCTCATTCTAACTTATGAAAGAAAAAGACAAAACGCGATTCTCCTATCCTTATTCTCTTAGACTGTACAGCTTTAGATTACGTACCATTTCATCATAAAGCTTTTGAATAAAAAAATGTCCACTATTTTGTGAAAAAAAATAGTGAACATAATGTGAAAAAAGTGGACTGTCCGCTCAAATAGTGGACACCTGGCAACCCTAAAAATTCTTAAAAAGACAGTAATTTTCAAGTTCAACTAAAGATGTAAAAATATGTAAAACACCCTCTTTAAAGCACTTTTAAGTCTTTCAAAGCCTGCATTAGGCATTATAATGTAAAGATGGTCTACTTAATACGGATTTGGGAATTTTTCTTAAGGCCAAACTAGCAACCTTTGCTTTTCATTCATATTCATTTAATTTATTCCATTTAGGCACCACCTAACTCTGAATTGGCGCTGGGTGGTATACAATGAAATCAGTCTGAATAAAAATATAATACAGCAAATAAACTTAAAATCCTTCTCTTCCTAGGAGTGTCTATGGAGATTCTCAGTATCCAGATCATGTTTGTCCCAAAGGTGCTTTTTCAAGAAGCACCTGAACTTTCTGGTTTTTCTTTGAAAACGTCTCACTTCTCATCCAAGAAGCTTCTTGGTTGAGAAGTGAATCGTCTTCAAAAAAAACCAGAAACTCCAGTTGCTTCTTGAAAAAGTACCTTTGGGACTTCCTATGAGTGGTATGTGTCTTCCTCAATCTCAGATCTACCATCAGAGGCTGCGATATTGAAGGTTCTGTTCAGCATTTTAGCTGTTCCTAACATTTATTTATTTATTTATTTATTTATTTATTTATTTATTATTTTGTCGCATTTCTATGCCGCCCAACTCCCAAGGGACTCTGGGCGGCTTACAACAGAGAATAAAACAATGCAACAATATCCCATACAAAAGTTAAAAGAAGACATTAAAACATTAAAACGTTAAAACACATAATACACAATTTGTGGCCGGGTCTCGCAAGATCACTATAACGAGATCAACGGCCTCAGGCCTGCCGGAAGAACCAGGTCTTTACCACTTTCTGGAAGGCCAATAGGGTGGGGGCGGTCCGGACTTCAGGAGATAATTGGTTCCAGAGAGCCGGGGCAGCCACAAAGAAGGCCCTCCCCCGTGGGCCCGCCAGCCGACATTGTTTAGCTGACGGGACCACTTAGTGGGATCTTACCGGTCGCTGGGAGCTATGTGCTGGAAGGCGGTCTTGAAATAGCCTGGTCCTGAGCCACATTACACTCTTCTGGACAGAGAATTCCAGTATTGTTCCTGGGATCTGTTGGAACCACTTTCTCATCTTAGGGCTTACAGCCTGAGTGCTCCTACCACCATTGAAACCATTTTAGTCTTTCCACGCCCTTTCTAGTTCTTCTTTCAGGCTCTGGTACTTCTCCAGCTTGTCATACTCTTTCTTCTTGATATTGGGGTCACTTGGCACCACTACATTTATCGCCCCTGCTGTCTTCTGGTCCTTGTCTACCATCACAATGTCTGGTTGATTGGCCAGTCCCTGCCTATCTTGATGATGATAATAATAATAGCAATAGCACTTAGATTTGTATATACTGTTTCACAATACTTTACAGCCCTCTCTAAGCGGTTTACAAAATCAGCATCTTGCCCCAACGATCTGAATCTTCATTTTACCAACCTCAGAAGGATGGAAGGCTGAGTCAACTTTGAGGCGGTGAGAACAGAACTCCTGGCAGTGAGCAGTGAGTTAGACTACAGTACTGCATTCTAACCTCTGTTTCACCACACAATGATACCAAAATATTCATAATATTAATATATCAGAAGCAAGAAATTGACTATGATACCAGCTGGAATAGCAGGAGAATAGAAGGGAATTAGGAGACTGCTAAGAGTATTTTGCATTTTTTTTTAAAAAATTACTGTTCAGAAGAAATAAGATAAATGACAGCACCTTAATCAGCATTTGAATGTGGAAGGCTGAAAAACATAGACTATTTAAAACATTGACAAACAGCACACATCACCAAACTATTCCTATACATCAAGTTCAGATTCATCAATCCAGGTGTATCAATCCACATTTCTTTTAGCCATCTCCATATGTGAAAAGTGTGGCTCTTTATGTATTCAATCTTCTATTTATTTTTACCTCAGTTTAGCTGTTCAATTGCCCACCTCCACCCCCATTAAAAGCATTTCTTAAACAAATAAAAGCAAACTTCTGGCTTTCATTTATACCAATATTGGAGCTTCTTTATCTTGCCTTTGGTCTTGAACATTGCAATGGTCTATCTCTCTGGATATACTTATTCTCTGTTCTGTTTTTGTCCTTTTAGACCAGGGTTCATGGTCAGTTTCTTCCCCACCCTCATGTGAACATTCCAGAATCATCCTCATCTTCCACATAAGATTTTTCCCAACTGAATGCTTGGAAATGCTTGTTGGCTTTCCACCAAGATGAATATTAAAATGACATTAAGCTCTGTTTTCTTTGACCCTTTCTGTACACTTTCTAGTTTTAGGATATCCGTTTCGAGGTGAGGTGACCAAATGGTATATTCCAGAATGTTGTTTTTGGCCAGGATCCTCATTAGGAACAACTGATGGGGCACAAATGAAATTATTCTGAGACTACCCACTACTGACTGCCTGTGCAACTGCATGCTTTATATTATAACTACCAGCCCAGGAACAAACTCAGACAGAAGCTCTTGAATGACAGCACGCCTCATTTTTATTCTGTAGCCGACTAACAGACTTAGTTCCAAATATCAGAAGAGCAGGTGTTTTGGCCTTGGCAATTGATAGCCACTATAATGACAACACATGATTTTTTAGAAAGAGTTTGGTAGAAACTGTTTAAAACTAACCAGTTTTAATTATAAGCATAAGCTTTCATGAGCTTTATGATATTTAAGAATTTATGATATTTAAGAATTTCTCACTGGTGTCTCTGACCCGCCATCTTTTCAGTTGCATTGGGAAAAATCTTAATAGGTTCTGGAAAACAAAAGATTGTCCATTCTTTATGTGTGATCTTTGGCTTTGCTGAAACCAGACAGCTTATGCAGAGGAAAGTAAATTGCTTTTCAAATGTTATTAAATTTTGGGTCTGTTCCTTAGCCAGCTGTGCTCCAAGTGCAATCCTCATAAAGCTACACTAATACTTCTCTAAGCAATGTGGCTTTGGGGATTCTTTCTAAGCAAAGAAGATATATTGGACAAATGCCAGCACTGGAGAAACATCCTTGAGTGGTTTTGGCTTGAAAAATATAACAGCTGTGTCCTCATTGCCATTAAGTGGACAGAGTCTATGTAATGTTTTTACAAATGTATATATTACAAAGTCCTATCCCCTTTTACTTCTTTCAAGTACTAAAGGTATTTAGAAATGCCTTTAATATCAGTTGAAAGAATAACTCATTTATGGTGCAATTTACCGGTAGTACTTATTATAAAAAGGTGTTCTGCTTTAAAACATGAATAAATTAAAGAAATCAGGATCTGATGTAATACTTAGTTGAGTGTAGTTTATCCTTAATAATTCATTTGATAAACTGCTTTACAGTATTGAAACTTTTAAAGAAGGCAATTACCAGGATAAAGTAACAAAGCTATGTTAGCTTTTGGCAGAAAAACACACAGAATAATTGTTCACTTTTACATGAGTTTTAATTTTTTTAAAAATAACCTGGTGCTTCATTAGGTCCACAAATACATATGTTGTTATTTGTTTATGCATCTAAGGGAGAATTATTATGATGATACCCTCAAAATAATAAAGTCTATGAACTGGAGAATCAGAATTTGAAGAGATTGGAGGCATATAATCAGCTGAAAAGGGAGAGGGAGTGTAAGCATGAACTGGGGGTCGGTGATGGCGGTCAGATTTCATGACAGTCAGTTAATGGCAGGGGGACAGATATTGAATGAGTGATAGCTCTCTGTGCTACTGGCCAAAAGAAACTAGAGGTGATCAGCTAATAGTTTCTATATGTAAGCATGCCCAGATCCTAATCTCTGAAAAGAGCTGAAATGGAACAAAATGAAATATCATGATTATTCTTTGGGCTGTAAACTAAATGGTGAATTTGCAACAGAGCTACTCTCTTTGTGATGGTATGTATCTATGATCTGAATACATGTTCTATCTGTTGTTAATCTCTGCACCACTCCATGTTGCCTCTTATGCAAAGGTTCAGATTATAAGCATCTCATGCAGGAATCCTTTTGTCATTTTACATGAAGAGAATGCATCAACCAAAGCAATAATGTATCACTGAACACCATGGGTCAAGCTAGATATTAACTATATCTGCACATAATAATATTGGCTCAAGAAACCCTTGGCCATTGCAAGGATCCACATCTGGAGCTTGAGGTGAAGAATAGGCTTAACCCTTGCTCTGTTGGGTTTTTTCTATAAACTCCATGTCAGTTGCTTTATTATTGTGTCTTTGGTCTCAGAATTGGAACTTGCAGATTATTATTTTTTTTGCAATGCATCGTATTTGCTATATAGTCAAAGAAAATGGACTTGGTACTTCATAGAATGTGACTGCAGATAACACATAATATAATGTACAGTTCTGCAGGGACTGTTCACATAGAAACTATCTGCTTTGGCATGAAATGTTAACAACACTGTGATGTTATAAAAAGAAATGTCACAAGGCATATTTAAGTAACTGTGAAAGGCATAATTCTATGGGGTAGAATGGCAGTGGAAGTAGAATTGGGCCATAACTAATCCATATAATGCTCAAAAAGGTAGCTAAAGGGAAATGCAAAATAGTCTTTGAGTGAGTCAGAGACAATCATTTTTGCAGAAACATTCTCAGAACCGTCATTCCATTGACAAGCACTTCAGAGCAACAAAGCATTAAGTCCACCCTCCCAGGTAAATCAAACAGGAAGCATAACTAGATGGCTAATTCTACATTATTGTAAGGCTGCAGTAAAGTTGTGTCCAGAAATTCCTGCCCTGCAGCTCCGTTCAGGATGATACAAACTATTTGGGGAGGAACAGGGATGTGGGGGGCAAGAAGCCTGCAAGCCACAGTGATGGTTTTGTCCATTCTTTGTTGATAAAATTGGTCATGTTCACTCAGAGATAAATAACATTTGGGCAGAGCCATGCAATATGAATAGAGTGATAACTTGCAATGTAATCTGAGATTCTTCTGAATTTGTGCAAGCCAAGGAAGTAGACAGGATGCTCTGTAGTAAGAAATCTTCCATTTGTGGTCTGGACCCATATCCTATTTGGCTGCTATGTTGAGCACGTGTGTCTGTGTGCAAATGTATGTATAATCTTTATATCTTAACTCATTTTTATTAGATAGCAAGCATGTATAAACATTACATCTTGATTGTAGTTGTTCATTTGATGAACTACCCCCATTAAATGCTGATTAGGGAAACTAGTTTATGAGCTGGATTTCATGGCAATAAAGTGGTTACATAGTTCTCTTGAAAATTAAGAATGCTCATCAAATTGGAGTAGCAAGATTTGGAAGAAGAGGAAGAAGATGGGATTCTTATTCAATCTGCAATGTCACAAAATTTTATGGGAAAATTTATATGCTAGAATATTGAATTAAAATTTAAAATGATCTTGATAGGTTGGAGAAATGGGTTGAAAATAACAATAAAATTTAACGAGAGGTGCAAAGGTCACCTAGGAAACAAAATTCAAATGCATAAATATAGTATAGGAATATTGAGCTTGATAATAGTAATGGTAAAAAAATGATCTTGGGATACGACTCAATTGCAATCTAATTACTATTACAATATGAACTCAAAGAAGACATTGCAATCTTAACAACATTAATAGAATACTATTTCCCAATCATTTGTAGTAAATGTTCCTTGGTCAGATCCCAAAACAAGTACAATGACCAGTTTGAGGACCACACTTCAAGAAGGATTTACATAAATCAGAACAGGTTCAAAGAAGGGAATGATCAGAGGGTGAGAAAGTAAGCCCTGTCAAAAAAAAATATGATATTTTTTTGGGAAATGACAAGTGAGTGGAACTGTGATATGCTCTTCAAATATCTGAAAGGCTGTCACATAGAAGAACATCAAGACCTGTTCTCGCTTTTTCTAGAGTAGAATACATGGAATAATGGTTTTAAGTGGGGGGAGGACAGATTATGATTGACTATTAGAAAAAAAAAATCCTAAATTAAGGACAGCTCATGGTGGACACAGGAAAAATAGGGATATTTAAAAATAATTCCATATGCCTATATTGATTCTTACTAAACTTAAAATTGAAATGAGATGCACTAACATCTAAATACTTAAACACTCCATCAATTGTCATATGTAATAAAATCACAAATAGCATATTTATAGCTTACCCAGACTGTGAGAACACTTAAAGGAAAAGACGTTTGCTTCCTGTAAAATTTAAATACCATATTATGTTACATCTTTTGTTGACCAATGAGTGTACAGTCAACAGCATGTTGCAGCTAGTGCTGATTCTTACATGATAAATATATTGATATTTCTAGCTGTAGTCACACTTTAAATGTTTGGATCATTTACGAAACATATATGCATGTATGCATTTCACATATAATGTGAAAAGAGGCTGAGTGAAGGAATATAACTGTAAGAATCGACAAAAAAAAAAAAAAAAGGTTAGATACTGTATATTAAAAGTCCACAAGGCGAAATGCAGCATTTATGTTTCTAAAAGGCAAAATACATTTATTCTTAAGACAAGATAATAAAGCAACGTTTGCCTTTCCTTATAGCAGCCTTGGCCAACCCTGTGCCCTCTAAATTTGAAAATGCTGTCTGGCAAATCTGCAAATGTTGATAAACGAATTCATATTTCTATATATTTTGGCCAAAGATCTTGATTGTGGCATAGGAATGCAGCCAGATGTAGATCTGGAATCAAAATGAAGAGAACAAATAAATCTGAACCAAGAGACATAGGAGCCAAGAATAGCAATCAGTTTGATATGTCAATATGAGTGCTGCCATCTCTTGATGCTATATCAAAGCTAAGACAGCACGATTTTCCAGAAGACTGAAGACTATTTCAACATGACAGAAGGCATGTGGAGACTTCAGGAACGTTTCCATAGTGGAGAGTAACATGGACAATACCCAAACTAGCAGCTTGGAGCAGCCATCATTGCAAGCTCTTTTCTCTCAGAGTTTGACAGCAGATGTAACCCAAAGAAAACATATTGCAATCACATGATCGTGAGGGATGGTGCAATGGTTGCAACTTTTTCCAAGGCCATTGCAACTTCAAATCATTGTTAAATAACAGTTGTAAACCTGTCACTTCTCCAACTTAATCCAAAACCATAAATATATATGCAAAAGCTTTTGGTGCAGTGTACAGATGGTATTGTCCCAATTATTTCATGGCACATGACATAACCAAAAATTACTAATGGTCAATGTAATTTAATTGTTCCTGATTTTTTTTATTCAGTAGGTGAAATGCTTCCTATCTTAAATTATATTAAAATAGACGGGAAATATTAAAAGCTGTATTAATTTCATATTTTGCCAGTACTAAAAGACAGAGAGAAATAAATACTGCAATGAAAGGAAAGCCAGAAAACAGATTTGAAAAAGAGAGCAAGTAACAAATGAAAGAGCTACTTGCTTCATTTAGACATAATCTTAAATTATAATAGCTCCCTGTTCTTTTTTGCCCTTGGGTGAAGTCAGAAGAAAGAAAAATCCATTGCTTTTGTTTTTCATATTTTTAATCATGGTAAATTGCAAACATGGGCTGGTGAAGAAAGAGAAGGAAGTAAACTAGGTTCATTCACATCACTCTAAATCATATACATGAGAATCAATTCCATTTGCTACAATGGAAGGTTTGAACAAATCTAAATTTTAATTTTGCTCAGAAAAGAAACTTTGGGCTTCAGGTTTTAGTCTAACATTTCTCTTAGGATTTTTGTATGCAAAATGAACACTGTTCTAATTTCTCAGAAAGAAGAGTAAAACAAAAATATAATATATAATTAAATTCTGCATGTCTTGAGAATCAGGTTTTTTTTCCAGTTCAGACCTGCTCTTACTATGATAAACCTGCTTAAATGACAGGAAGTCTCATTGCATTGTGAGTACTGTGTTGTCCAATGAAAGGAAAACTGGCTTTTCGTTATGAAATTTAATGTCATGAGAAACCAACTCTTCACTGCACATTTATAAAAGTGAATAAAACTAAAGGAGATCTGCAAGCAAAGGAAAAGCCAAGAAACTGTTTTAAAAAATTAATGAATCTGTAATTTGGAACTAGATGGTGCTTTTTCAGTGCTTTCAACACTGAAAAACATCCTAAAAATGATTAAGAATAGGGACAACACATATTAAAATTTAGTGCCTCTAGTCCCAGATGAACAATCAGAAATGAAAAACAAATGGAGAAAGAAAAGAGCCAAAGGACAGGGTGTTACAGTTGGAACTTGAAATAGTAGTTCAAATTCCAGCTCATAAAAATGGACTCATTGGGTGGGAAAAAACATTATGCCTCAGCTTCAATTCTACATTTGTAAAAATAGGATGGCTGAATCCAAAGGCTAATTGTAAAAAGAATATGAAAAGAAACTAAGGAGCATAAAGTGCTAAGAATACTGATGTAGAGGGATTAAAAAATTGGGAAAGCTAATTTTGGGCAGGGAATCACCATCCCAAAGTAAAATTAGAAACATTTCCAAGGGGACCTAGGGAGAGATGAGAGGAGTGTAGACTTAAAACTAAAGGAGAGGGGAATCCTTTATGTGTGCACTTTTTAACTTAGCCACACTAAATTTTAAAAGGTTAGGGCTGTTCCAAAGAAGCAAGGACAATAATTAGGGAAGGATTACCAGGTACTTGGTCAGCTTGTTTTCCATCAATCTTTATAAAAGAATAATAATAATAATAATAATAATAATAATAATAATAATAATAATAATAATAATAATAATAATAATAATAATTTTATTTCTATACCGCCCTTCTCCCGAAGGACTCAGGGCGGTGTACAGCCTATTTAAAAACACAAGACAAAACAGCAATTAAAATTTAAAATGATTAAATAATTTGGCTCAATTAAAACCCCAGAAATTTAAAATACCCCAATTTAAAACTATTATGTTGATAGCCCGGCCTGGCGGAACAACAGGGTCTTCAGTGCGCAGCGAAACACGCGGAGGTCGGAGATCTTACGTATTTCTGGGGGCAGTTCATTCCACAGGGCTGGGGCTCCCACAGAGAAGGCCCTCCCCCTGGGTGTCACCAGCCAACAAAACTTGGCCGATGGCACCCTGAGGAGACCCTCTCTGTGGGAGCGGACTGATCAGTGGGAGGCTATTGGTGGCAGAAGACGGTCTCGAAGGTACCCGGGTCCTATGCCATGGAGCGCTTTAAAGGTGGTAACCAACACCTTGAATCGCACCCGGAAGACCACCGGGAGCCAGTGCAGCTCGCGCAGGAAGGGTGTCACGTGGGCACAATGAGTTGCGCCCATAACCACCCGCGCGGTCGCATTCTGGACCAGCTGGAGCCTCCGAGTGCTCTTCAAGGGGAGCCCCATGTAGAGAGCATTACAATAGTCCAACCGGGAGGTAACAAGGGCGTGAGTGACCGTGCGCAGGGTGTCCCGGTCCAGAAAGGGCTGCAACTGGCGGATCAGGCGAACCTGATAAAAGGCCCCCCCTGGCCACGGCCGTCATATACTCTTCTAAAGACAGCCGTGCATCCAGGAGGACACCCAGATTGCAAGCCCTCTCCGTGGGGGGGCAAAGATTCACCCCCAATAGTCAATGATGGCACCTGTTGACTATATCGGGGCGCCGGAAGCCACAGCCACTCGGTCTTGGAGGGTACCTATCATGACATGCGTAGCATTTAATGGAGAGACCCCCAACCTTTTGGGCACCATGGACCAGTTCAGTGGAGAAAGTTTTTTCCACGGCGCATGGTTTTGCGTACTGCCTGCATACCATGGATGGGGCTTTGCTTGTTTGCATGGCCCGGTTGCTGGCATGCTGCAGACCAGTGCCAGTCTAGTCTACGGACCGGGGATTGGGGACCCCTGATTTAATGCACCAAATGTATTTTACAGGGAAAGGCAGTCACCTGCAATGGCATAAAAGGGAAGGAACCAGTGGTGGGTTGCTCCTGGTTCTGTCCGGTTCTTCCAAACTGGTAGTAAAAGCGGCGGGAGGCTCCACCCATCTGCCCAGATGTCATAAGGTATGATCTCTGCAGTGCAGAAGTGTGCGCACAAGCACGCGAGCGAAGCAAGTGCACATGCTCCCATTGTGAATCGGTAGTAAAGGTAAATAAAACCCAGTAGTAAGTAGTGGAAGGAATCTAGCCAAACAGCCTTCATTCAGGGTTGCTGTATTTTAGGAAGATTATATCTAGGTTGCGTAGGATGTGTAACCCTTTTTTTTTAGTTGCTAGCCTGCAATTTGGATTTTCTTCATACAGCTGAAATTTTTCAACGCAGCTGTTGTCTTTCCAGTTTACTGTTGTCCAATCAGTTCATGTCTGGGGACTGCCAACAATTAAATCTTACCTCCGTGAAAAAGGGGACATTACCTTTGATCTTTCTCTCATCCCTTAGATTAGTGGGGTGTACTTTTTTCTTTGCACTTCAGTGAATCTTTGATATTGAGTCTGTTCTGCGACTAATTTTGCATCACCCTTCTACTTTTCTCTGTATATATGGAGAAAGCACGATTCTGCAAACTAACAACTCCAGAACCAAGTAGTTATAATGACTAATTAATTTCTTTTTAACTAGGCATGATGTCCATGCTGAGCAACGTCCCATAAACGAAACAGATTGTACCGCAACTATGAAGAATATTATAGATAGTCTTCATTTAGTGAATGCCTCATTTAGTATCCTTTTGCACTTACAAAGGAGATGAAAATGCAATTTCATAACCAATCTTTGAATTTATAACCTTTGCAGGTCTATAAACCAAAAAAGAAAAGTTAAATTAAAAAAATAAGTACATTTGTGGTTTCAGTTAGTGACCATATTGCTTAATGACCAAATTGCCAGTGACAATTGTGGTTGCTTAATGAGAGCTACCTGCAGGGGTGAAATCCAGCAGGTTCTGACAGGTTCTGGAGAACCGGTGACGGAAATTTTGAGTAGTTCGGAGAACCGGTAGTGGAAATTTTGTGTACAACCTCTGGCTGGACCCAGAGTGGGGTGGGAATGGAGATTTTGCAATATCCTTCCCCTGGAGTGGGTGATAATGGAGATTTTGCAGTATCCTTCCCTGCCATGCCCACCAAGCCACACCACGCCCACTAAGCCACGCCCACAGAACCGGTAGTAAAAAAAAAATGATATCACCACTGGCTACCTGTAAAACTAAAAAAAAGGCAAGGAAGCGGCAATTGCCCAAATAAATAGCTCTTAAAGCAACAAATCACAAAGAGGTTTGAAAGAAAACAGCACAGCTGTAGTCAGAATCATGTATTTCCTGATGAAGGCATTTGGCACATGAATGAGATATATTCACTATTTATCTCATATTAGACGGTTCATAAAGCTGGCAGTCAGAACCATCAGCATGAAGCTACGTGCCTCACGTGTAAGCTAATAGTCCGAAAGACAAGATAACAAAACAAAAATTTCCCATGATAAATATCTTGCTTTGGCAGAATAAGCAATTCAAATGTGGTACCGAAGCCATTGACCTATTGAAAGATAAACAAGGCACAATAAAGCAGGAAAATGCTGTGCAGTCCATTTGCCAGTGTTTTGCTCCTCAGTCATGAAAGCTTGGACCAATGTATACAGGTATCCCTTGACTAATGACCATAATTGAGCCCAAAATTTCTCTTGCTAAGTGAGTTTTGCCCCATTTTACAACTTTTCTTGTCACAGTTGTTAAGTGAATCACTGCATTTGTTAAGTTAGTAACATGGTTGTTCAACGAATCTAGCTTTCCCACTGAATTTGCTTGTCAGAAGGCTGAAAAAGGTGATCACATGACCCTGGGACACTGCAACTGTCATAAATGTGAGTCAGATGCCAAGCATTTGAATTTTGATCACATTACTCTGGGGATGCTGCAATGGTCGTACGTGTGAAAAACGGTCATAAGTCACTTTTTTCAGTGCTGTTGTAACTTCAAATGGTCACTAAATGAATGGCTGTAAGTCGAGGCCTACCTGTACTCCCTCTTTGTCTCTGTCTGTCTCCCTCCTCTCTCTCTCACAGTTCAGATAGCAAATTGTGATAGGCTAAAAAACTACACAAGACAGGCATAAATGAAACATCTTGCTATTTACCTACACACTGGTTGTTTTCATTCATTCGATACCCAAACCGACAAATGGGAGGTGCTCTTCCAACAGTAGGATAATTTGGAACAGGAGCTGGGACTGGAGGCGGTGGATACAAACTGGATGTGTAAGGATTCGTATATGGGGATCGCTGGTTGGGATTTGTTCGTGGAATGCATAAATAGCCCCCGTTTTGGTTGACACACACCATATCTCCTCTACAGGCCTCAGCAATAGTGCGGCATTCATCAACATCTGAAATAATATAGAAATGGAAATATTAATTCGGATCTCTGCTGATTGATAGTTTGTGTCTGATTAATCGCTTGTTGTTACAGTCAGCTAATTAATTAAATATTGTATTTACTTTTAATCACATCATAAATTACTTATCCTGCTTTTCATTTTTGATTAAGAAAGGGAGAAATTTACAGACATAGATTGATTTTTAATAATATCCTCCCCCCACCCTCAATGCAATACATGTAAAGCAGTAAGGACCAAAACCCACTAATTTCAAACAAATAAATCAGATCAAATAAATAGAATGGGCACAAATAAATAAACAAATATATGAAAGCTCAGACAGTTGTTGATTCTAAAGTTTACTAATATATCCATTAAATTGATATTCAGAACAATGCTATGCATGTTCGATGGGTCTTATTCCCAATATTGCTTAGATAAGAGAATAGAAGGGGAACTCATCAAATTCATAGATTAAACTAAGCTGGCAGGAATAGGCAACACCCAAGAAGACAAGCTTAGTATTCAAAAAGTTCTTGACAGGCTTGAACAAGATGAAATTTACTGTGGAGAAAAGCAAGGTTTTACACCTAGGCAGGAAAAACCAAAGATACAAGTACAGATTAGGCAAAACCTGGTTCAAAACAGTAACTGAGGGACCTTGGAGTCCTAGTGGACAATCACTTAAATATAAGCCAGCAGTGTGCAACTGCAGCCAGAAAAGCTAATACAATCTTTGGTTGTATAAACAGAGACATAGAATCAAAACCACATGAAATATTAGTACCACTTTATAAATCCTTAGTAAGACCACACCTGGAATACTGCATGCAGTTTTGGTCGTCACATTACAAAAAAGATGTTGAGACTTTGGCAAAAAATTGCATCTTTGGCTTAATATATTGTATGAGTCCAGATGCTATTGTTTTAATCAGATTTATATCTTATCATAGAAGAGAATATTTGTAGCTCATGGTTGAACTGTGGGGTCCTTGGTGCTCTCTGAGCTTGGTTGTTTTTTTCCAAACGTTGCTACCCGGATGAGTGCTACCTTTCTCCCTACTAGCGCTGATGATGCTACTTAGTTTGGTAAAGAAACATCTGCAAGAAAACATTCAAAATCAGAGAGCACTAAGGGCACATATCTTATCATATTGTTCAAACCTATGTTGCTAGTTTGATTATTCTGGTTAGGCCCAATATGAGAGACTGTAGACTTTCTTGTATCAATAATGTTTATTTCTCATCTTCCTCAGGAACACTTTTAGACAGCTCTCAGTCTGAGAGGAGTGAAGGCTTATATACAGAGGAGGCGGGGCGAATGGTAAGTAATAACCAATGACAAGGGACACAATGACATCACACAATGACATATATACAAGCACACATATTTACAGAGAGCAGGTTAGGTATTTTCAATTGTAACAACCTAGTTATGATGTATTTAGTACACTATTGATATATGACTTATCTTAACAAAGTGTAGGTCAGATTATAACTTTATATCCAGCCCTAGACTGATTACCTTTCATAAAGTGGATTGTTTCATTTTGGCACGTGTGATTTGTGAATTAAGACATTTGCAAACCCATGGTTTGGTGAATACCTATAGTTGGTTGTGATCACCCCGTATATTAAGGCATAGACTAATTTGACCCTATTTTGGTATCAGCTGAGTAAAAATCCATTTTACCTTGCTCTTTGTTTCCAGTAAAAGTAGAAATGGCCTGATTTCCTGTTCTTCCTCTAATGTAGAGTTTTATTTCTAATTACAAAAATGACAGCCTTTTCCTGTTCAAGTCATAGCACTGGCACACACATTTTAGGTTGGCTTTTTTTTTCTGAAGGCAGCAAAGATTTGATTTGGCGGTTGTAAAATCTGGCTCTTGATCTAGAATTTCACGCGTCTTATATTCTTTTTTTGTGTAAACCGTGCAAAATGTTGGATTGTGAGGATTCATTTAAGATCTTCTGTTTAAGCTCTCAGCAAAATTTTAGGCGCTTTCGTGGAGTACTAAACTGTAAACTGACTTCAGAAAGGCATGAACAAACTGAAGAATAAGATCAGAGAGCCAACAGCCATTTTGGAGAACAAAGGCTATTCCCATTTAGAATAATAAACCAATGTTATTATTTGAACATGCATGCATCCGGGTGTCCCTTTTGAGAGAAAGAATGCGAAGGCTGAGATATATACATGCAGCATCATTAGCATTTGAAAATCATGACCTCTTTTCCACAGCAGGGGATGTGCATTCTGACCCTTTAGGATATGATTTATCACACAACTCTTAGAATAGCAGATTCTGGGCAACTGCTGCAAAAACCTAGAAAACAGCTTATTCAGCATGATCCTTGGATGAGATTAGTTCTCATTTGAGTTGAATAATGCTTTATAAATTTGTTTTTATGTTTGATTTATCTTTGATGGCAAATACAGATGCCTATATGAATAACAACAATAACAAAGAGGAAGAGGAAGAGGAAGAGGAAGCTGCAATTTCTCAGAACTCCCTTGTAGCATTTGGTGCTCATAGAGCCCACTCGCACACTGAAATGGTTGGATGGTTAGGAGAGGAGACCACTGAGTCTCTTGCATTGTTCAGGCAGGGCCAAAGTGACCCAGAAGCCAAATGTTGCCTCTGAAAGGCCGTACTCCAAAAACCAGTGAGAGACAGATCAAAGAAGTGGATGGAGCCAGGAAAAAAAGTCGAGTTGGATTTAATAAAATTGACATTTTAATTATATCACCGATGCTTTTAATTAATTAAATATTTTAAAAAATTATTTCCTAGTTTTCATTTTCTGTTGTAAAATGATTATGATTTGGCCATACTGTTTAGAGGTCTTCTCATGGCTCATTCAAAGGTCCCATGATTCTTGCGTTTCAGGCTTTTCATTCTTGTTTCAGAGAATTAACTTTTCTAAACTGCCATGACAAACTTTCCTAACTTAATTCCTGCCCAGTGTCATGGATGACAACTGCCATCACTTGTAAACAGGATGGACATTTGTTGTGCCTGGCTGGAAATGATAATGAGATATGCAGGCCATACATCTGGAGGTTATTAAGTTAGCAAAGCATGCTAGATAGCATTTAGAGACACTTATGTCATATTGGCATTACTTGAATTATTCCACTATTTACAAATGGGAACTGATGTGATGAAGGAAGAAAGCTGTCATTTTGTTGATTATTAGATTTGCATCAGAATCAATGTACTATCTAAATACATTGCTCTATAAATCTGCTTAATAAATAGTTTGCCTGATTGTGTTGTTGCCATCGCAGGTGTGGTGAGAGTTGGGGTGGGGGAGGAGTTGAACTGTAAATTTTTAACTAATGTTGTATGTCACCCAGAATAATTGGGCAGCTACCGTATATAAATCTGTTTAATAAACAAATAATTTTTCATCCATAAGCTCCGTAATGTCTTAGTTCTATATCTCTATTTAATATTTTCACTGCAGGCTTTCAGTAGCAGCAGTTCTATTTACTTTTTGCTCTTGTTTTATTTTCTTGGTTATAAAGCAGGACTTCAGAATTAGTCTTTTTGTAGCTATACGCACTGGATGTTATATTTCAAATTCAGCCATCAAGACATTGATTCTTCCCTTTTATGGTCAGTTCCAATTAAATTAGTTGAATCTAGTCTTATTCATTTGAAGATGTAATTAATAAATCATACTTTTTCATACTGAAGAATATAAACATAACCCAAAGTTTCCAGCACACACTGCTTATAACATATGGTACACTATTAGCTGAGAGAAACTGGTATAATAAAAATCTTACCTAAGCATTGGCCTGACACACGATCCATCTCAAACCCATTTGAGCATTGTTGCTAAACAGAAAAGAAAAGAGGATCAGACAATGAACAATTAGAAGAATGCAAAATTATAAATCAGAGGGAATATCATGTTTTCTTTTTCTCTTGGTAGCAATAGACATGAAAAAACCTGATCACTAACTGAACAAAAGCTAGCAAGATGAGATGACACAGTCACATGCATTTTTTATATTTGGTAAAGTTTATAATAAATTTAATATTGTGCTGTTTTTCTTTTTCCCCTATGCCAGCCCATGTAATCCTTTCCCTTCTTTCACACACAGTCCGTATCTCACCTGTGTCGTTCCATGACCAATGAGGCAGCCAACAGCCATGAAAATGGGCATTAACCTGCAAGAGGTATAACAAAGTTATTATATGTATAATATATAAATTATTAGTTATTATAAGTTATTATATGTACCAAAGCAATTTGAATTAAATAGAAACCAGCTGTTTTTAAACACAATAGCCCAGCTTCCAAAATTACATGAGAAAAAAGTGTGCCTAAAGCAAGAGTGGGAATCCAGAACCTTTAATGTGGCTGGACCAAAGTTCCTAGACAGCACAATGAACATTGTTAATACAACAAACAATGCATATACAATGCAACAAACTTGAAACAAACAAAAAAACAAGAGAGTCAGTTTGATCTGATGATTAAGGCACCAGGCTAGAAAACAGGAGACTGCGATAGGTGACTTTGTGCCAGCCACTCTCTATCTAATTTACCTCATGGAATTGTATTGGGGGAAATTAGAGGGGGAAGGAATATGTTCTCTGCCTTGAGTTATTTATAAAAACAATAAAGACAGGGTAAAAAAAAAATCTAAAATACAAAACAAAAACTTGGAGGGCCAGATTCCCAACCATGAGCTAAATGTAAAACACCTCAATACTGCATTCTGATAATATATACCAATACCTGCAATAATTTATAGCTGACATGGCAGAACTGAATCAGTTTGATGTAGTAATTAAGACATCAGGCTAGAAATTGGGAGACTGTGAATTTGAATTCTGGCTTAGGCACAAAATCAGCTGGGTGACCTTGAGCCACTCAATTTCTCTCTCTGTCACATCTGCCATCCGAAACACTTCAGCCTGCTTCGCTTCACTGGCATCCTGCCATAAAATGTGGGAGCGGCGAGAAAGAGAATGTAGGGCAGAGAGATGACAGGAACCAGAGGTGCCAATCCAGAACAGGCCGGCGCATCCAAGGACATGAGCATGAGAACAGGATGCGAAACTACACCAAAGAAGCGTCAAACCTTAAAGCTGTTGCCAAAATACGAAATTCGAATATTATTGGACACTCATGAACTGTTCAAGGGGGGAGGGCCCAGGAAATAGGGAAAAAGCAGGTTTTGAATGGGAATATTGAGATCCAGCTTTGCTTATGTTGTAACCATTTGGCTTTATTAAAAATATATCTTTTGCTACAGATGCCCAAGCTTGGACAAGCCTGACATTCAACCTGAGGAAGAAGGCAATGGCAAAGTCTTGCCAATTGAACTGGAGGGATAGTCTATGCAGATGCCAAGAACCAGCACAGATTTAAAGACACCATAAATAAATAAACAAACAAAGAAATGGCAGAATAACAGAGACTGAAATTGCCGAGAACAGTGACTCTATATCGGTCTCTGTTATTTTGCCATTTATTTACTTATGGTAGCTTCAAATTATATCTAAATGTTATATATCACAGAGCCTGAAATCAGGTCTCAAATAGCCAGGAGATTAACAGCTCAGAGGCAAAATGTACACAGTATGCTCCCGTATCTGAGGAACTGGGATATCCAACAGAACAGCCTCCGGTAGCAGTTTCCCCTAGAGAGATTAGGACTATAAATCCCAGGTATCCTGTTGGTCAGGAATTCTTGGAGTTACAGTCTGAGCATTCTAGAAGGTACCACATTGAGGAAGATTGCTGGAGAAAAGTGGCTGCAATTCAGATGAGTTTTCATCCTTTCCTTTACATCTGTTTTTCCCCCCCCCAGTTCCGAATGGTCCTCTCATTGTATTTTTTTCACCAAGGAAAAACCCATGGTTCATCCCTCAACAGGAAGACAGCCATTGATATGGATGAGGACTGAGGACAGCAGAATCTGAACAGGGAAAATGGGTGAGGATGCTGGGAGTTGTAGTCCCAACATAACCAGAGGCAGTAGTGGGTTTCAAATCCCGTCGCTACCGGTTCGTTCGTGGACACATGTGGGCAATGCGTCTGCGCCTGCGCAGAGACGTGCAGGCGGGTGGGCGGGGCCTTCTGCCACCACCGCTACTGGTTTGCCCGATCCGGGGCGAACCGGTAGCAACCCACCACTGACCAAAGGTACCCACCTCAAAGAACTTTCTGCATCATCCATCATTTCCTGCTTTCTCTTAAAATCTTTCCAAGAGATGGTGCGAGTCCAAAGGCAGACTGCATATCCCAAAGGAAGATTGTATTCCAAGGAAGATTGTAAGATTGTGGTCTTAGTAAGACCACAGTTAGAATATTGCATCCAGTTTTGGTCACCCTATTCTTAAAAAGATATAGAGATTCTGGAAAGAGTGCAAAAAAGAGCAACAAAGATTATTTGTTAGGGCTGGAGGCTAAAATAGATGAAGAACAGTTGCAGGAATTGGCTATCTATAGACTAGTGAAAAGGACAAGTGAGTGACATGATAGTAGTGTTCCAATATTTTTTGGAAATTTGTAAATATTTGTAAAATAAAATATTTTGAGAGGTTGCCACAAAAAAGAGGAGGTCAATCTATTTTCCAAACCACTAGAAGGCAAGCAATGGATGGAAACTAACCAAGGAGAAAAGCAACCTAGAACTAAGGATAAATTTTCTAACAGTGAGAACAATTAGCCAGTGGAATGGCTTATGGGTGCTCCATCACTGGAAGCTTTAAAGAAGAGATAACCACTTGCCTGAAATGGTATAGTGTCTCCTGCTTTTGCAGGGGGTTGGACTAGAAGACCTTCCAACTTTATTATTCTGTTCTATTCATGGAAGAGTCACTTCACAGGACAAAAAAGAAAAAAAAACAAAACACTGGCCATAAGCGACAACCAGTGTCCAATTCAATCGGACATTGCAACAATCTAGGCATCCTGACAAACAAATTCACATCTCCCAAAGACTGCAAACATATACGGATTAGAGTCATATCTCATAAGAACTTTGCATGATTGGAACATATGAAGATAAATAATTACTCTGCTAGAGCAGGAAAAATTCTGCTGAATCCTGAATCTTTCCTATAATAGCTAGTCATTAAATATTTTTTCCTCCTGAGATAGAAATCTCTTATGTTAAAAATATTACTTTCACATTCCTCTTAGTTGTGTCCACTGCTTGACAGGAAGTCATTTTCATAGGCATTAAAAGAAAAAAGAGGCCACACCTGAAGGAAAGTAAATGTAATATCTGAAGTAACTGAAAATGCCAGATATTTCCCTTTTATTTTGTATCCCTTTCTCGGTCATATCTTCTTTTAAAAATCTAACTGTACATTCTTTGGTGAAGTGATATTTCCTTTATGAAACCCCATAAAGAACAGTAAGCACAGCTATAGAAATAGTAAATAACAATGTAAAAACCAATTCAATCTTTCTTTATAATTTCAGTTACTCCTCTTTTTTCAAGCAATTTGTTTTTTCCTGCTTTGAAAAATAAGAGAAATGTCCTCCTATAAGATTTCAATCTGGAACTACTTCTTCAAGATAGTTATCTTCACGGGAAAAAAATAATAGCCACAGCATATGATATGTCTGTACAGTTCCCTCAGGAGAAATTGAGTTAGTCAGCAGCATATTAGTGCAAAATATTTTTTTAAAACACAGTCCGCTGCTGTAAACTGATTTTGGTCTACAATAAATGTTGATGCACTTCTGCACAAAAACTTTTCATAGACTCTGTAAATGGCTCCAGTGATAAACAGCTGAATTCAGTACAAAGGGGCATATTGTCAGATGTTAGATCTACATAATACTAAAGGAATAAAATTATTCCTCCCCTCTCCCGCACAATCTCTTGCAAATATAATGGGATGTATAACTTAAGTAGCTGACTCAGAACTGCATTCAGCAAACTATCAAAAAAGAAATGAAATAGTAACGTAATGCAGAGAACATACCTTTTAAATGCTGTCATGTCCAAAACTGATGAATAAAGCCAAGGAGGTAAAACAATAATGCCCGTACAGCTGAATATCTAAAAATACTTTTGTACATTAAATCTTTTGCTAGAACTTCAGACCTACCATCATTTAATTTCCAGAGAATGAAAGGCCAAATCATAGAGAAACGGGGAGAGAGAAAGAGAGACAGAAAGAATGAGGGGAAGAAGGGGAAGGAAGGAGGAGGGAGGGGAGAAGAGGGAAGGGAATCAGAGAGGTCTGCTCCTCCTCAGACACTGGAGTGAATACAGCAAAAGCACCTGGTTTTGCTTAGTTCTCTTCTGTAATTCAGCATTAAACCAATTGGAGGAGGAATGTTAAAAATGAATACTTCATTTTCTAAGTATGTTAAAACAATGCAAATGGGAGGCCTCAATCTAGGAACAGCTGGTTTAGATTAGAGAGCTCACCAACTGGCTAGACTCCTTACAACACTCCTAAGAAGCCTGTCAGATGAAAAATAAAATAAAATAAATAAAAGCAAGGGGAACACTTCCTAAGCAGTGTACTGCAGGTCTGGCAACACTGGCATGAGCAATCAACTTCTATCAAGATGTTCTGGAGAGATCTGTAAATATTGTGTTGTTCCTCTAAAGCAGGGGTGTCAAACTGGCAGCCCACGGGCCGGATGTGTCACACACAGGTCATGCCCACTCCAGCTCCGCGAAGGGGAAAAACGTTGCAATACGTCACATGATGGCAACGTGATGCCACGAGTTTGACACCTGTGCTCTGGAGTCTTGACTGCCTGGGAATTCTAGAATTGTAGCCCCAGCATATTTGGAGGGCATCAGATTGCGAAAGTCTTGAGGAGGATTACTTGAGGCTCATTCTCTTTTCCAGTATCAGCCATTTGTTGCCAATAGAATATATGGGCAATAGCTTCTTCCAATTGATATGTTAGAAGGTTAATGTCAATTGCCTCTTCAAGGGTCAGAAATAACTATTGTATTGTATGTTATTCAAAATATGCAACAAAATATTGAAAAATATAAACAAAATTAAATGTTTGAAGAACTTTTATACCCTAAATGTTGACATTTCCATTTATGCACCCTCTGTCAGAGTATACTGAGATGAAGACTTCACTTTGCCAAAATGGAGGCATGTGAACATTTCCTTGCAGGATTAACATCACATATGTATTGCCAAAATCTGTCCACTACAGATACGTGTTACCATATATGTATGGCTAAACTGCCATATATGTATTGCTAAAATCTGTCCACTATATGGTGGTGGTGGAGGGGGGGGGGCATTCTGGGTCTCTTTGCTGCCACCTTGAGGTTCCCTGGATTTTTGCAAACCTGATATGATAGCCCTATATCACATGATTTATCTTCTTCTAACCCAAAATTCGTTCTTCCCTTCCAGAAAGATCCCAATGTATTTGCAGCATACAGTATGAAAGTCTGTTGGCTGGGTTACTAGATGGCACAGAGGGAGATATATGGAAAATGTATAATATTGACTGTGCACACACTGCACAAAGGCAGAGTTAAGCAAATATTGTATTCCCATCATCATCGTATCATCAGTGACCATACTTCTGAGGTAACCAACATCCAGAATGCCATAAATTGCATACTAAATCTATGCAAACAGTGATAAGGTACACATAAGTGTGACTGAAGCATTTCTATCTAAGTCACTAAATCTGCTGTGTGTTTTGCAAGGTTCCAACTGTAGGGACAACTTGCACCGCAAGTAGATGAAAACATTAATATAGTAAACACTGGCAATTCTGAGGTGTTTCGTTGTATATGATTATAAAAATTCCACTCAAGAAGATCTTGCCTTTAGTAAATTACTTCCAACAAGAACAGCTGAAATCATTTTAGGCTAATTGACAAATTTATCATTGTAAACAATAATAACTTGGAAAATAAGTGTTGGACTGAACAATGTTTGGACTGAAGCAACAGCAGAGTCCTAGGCTATGTATGATTGTACTCTAGTATTAGCAGAGAAACACTATGGTAACTGTACCCTCTTTTGAATACCACTCTTCAAAATGTGTGTTTTATGAATCATATAAAATCTCATCTTTTACGTTCAATAATATGTACTGCTTTGGGCAAAGTATTATGATGTCATGAAGATTTCTTTTTACACTGAGAGGTGTGATAGCTATCTAAAAGAAAGATTTTGAAAGAACTTCGAAATGAAGAATTACGTCCTCCACGAATCAAAATATTTGACGTTTAAAGCCAGGTTTTGTGGTTTTAATTTAATTTTGTTAACATTTGTGGGTTATGTGACATACTCACTTTTTATGAGAGTTAAATCTGAAATTACAAAACACTTAATTTAATATGTTCAATGTTCATGGAAACGCTGAAACAACCACTTAAAAGCTTCATTTATGGACTCCTATTAACAATAATCAATAGAAATTTTAAATCATTATGCACTTTAACTAAATTCTATGAGTAATATGATGAAATAAGTACTTTGGTTGTGATCTCTGTAGCAAAGAACATCTTATTGCTAACATGAAACTTAAATTAATATTTTCCTCTGACCCATGCCCATAAATTATGGATTAACAACCACTATTGATGGAGAAAATCAAGTCAGTATTAATGTACTATAATTGAAGACATAAATTGATTCATTGATTGAATTTGACTATAATTCTACCTTAAAATGCATTTTGAGAAATTCTGTTTTCAAATTTTAAAATATTCATTTTACTGAAAAAGCAGTCAAATACTCCTTTTCTATACTCTACTCTACTCTACTCTACATGGATTATATTTATATATTTTTATCCTTTGTTTTTTTACTGCTAGAGTTCTAACTACCACAGATGTCATCTACAGTTAGTTTCTCTTTATGTGAATAATCTTTCAGTAAAGTTAACAAAAACAAGGAAGATGCCAAATATAAATAGGCAATGTTAGGTAATGCTAACATTGTCATACAAATAATTCCAAACAATGGAATGAGATCAAATGATAGGATTAGTCTATCATTTGACACTAGTTGGACCTCAGCTGCTTAGTGCAACTGTTTTGTAACACATTCAAACGATCTCACCTTTAAAAGCACTTATAAGCCCCATGCACAGTATAATTTCTGTATATATTCTGTAAGCCGCCTTGAGTTGCCATGGGTGAATAGGCAGCAAGATAAATTCAATAAATAAATAAATAAACTTTGTCTTGATTCTTGGAATAAGTGCAAGATCACTGTTTATTATCTGAAGGAAAGTGACTATAATTCCAAGCTCTCCTGATTTTCTGATCATTACCATAGAATCATAAGGTTGGAGGTTTTCTGTTCTTGGTAGATAACTAATTTCTTTTTCATCTCCCCACTTTTGAGTTTGACTAGGTTCACACAACATACAAAACCAAACTGCTTTGTTTGCAGCTTAGTGTAATGCATTAATCCAGCCAGAGTAATTTGTAAATCATGGACTATTGGATAGCATATTGAATCTAGCAATTATTTGGTAGATTCATTGTTATTTAAGCATGAGGATTACAATAATATTGACATTGCTAGCAAGAGGCTATCCTTCAGTTGTCACATCTTCATTCCCAAGATTGTGTCTTTATTACGTATGAATAGAAATACCTAGGAATATCCCAAGGGACTGAGTACCATTTACTACCAATGTCTTATGTTGTATTCATAACATTGATTTTGAAAAGTTATAAAATGACATTTACCTAGCCAAAACATGGCATCTTTCTTTAAATGCAGATAAGTGCAATTAATGTAATATGCAGCAGCTAAACAACAAAAAAATTAAAACTAAATAATAGGGAACTCAACAAGATATTTTTGATGGAAGTATACGAACGTTGAAAGCACACGAACAAATCATTATTTTATTCTGTTATTAAGAAATATTAACCTCAAACCTCCTCCAATGTGAATCTTAGTTATTTTGCCCTGAAGCAATTTCATATTTTTATAAAAGTTTAGCATTTTGGATCCAACCTCAGCCCTTCCAGTTGCATCACTCGGGACACTTTCAAACAAGGATATTTGTTCTGTATGAAGGATGGATTATTAGGAAAACCAATCGAGTGACAAACTACCCAACTAATACAAAGTAAGTAAAACTGATAGTTAAGATAGTTAGGCATAATGAAAAGGAAAATTTGCCCTATTTTTTTTATTTAAAACACTTGTTATTTTTAAACAGTTTTATTTAAAACACTCTTAATTTACAGTAACTGCAAGGTGACTTTATAAACAAATGTCTGTAAATTAATAATTAATTAAAAACAATTTATCATTGTCAAATATCAAATATGGATGTACACTACAGCCCCATAGTATTAATTTCCTAAAATCGTCCCTCTGCCCTTTAGATTAAGTTCCTAAACTGTTTTTAATGTTATTGTTAACAAAAGAACAAAACAAAATTAATTGAAACCACTGTGAAAGCAGATATATCATTTGTATAGATAGGTATTTGAGCACTCACAGATATGAATCCAGAAAGTCATCCTTCTGTATCATTTTCAATTAGAATAAACATTATTTTGTAGCAGTGTTGAGCCACAATCAGACATAAGTTTGCATATCTAGAATTTCTTCAAAGCAAAATGAAAATACTAGAACTAGGATTGCAAAGATCTGATCTAATGATACCAAGTCCTGTGTTTTATGATAAAAAAGCATTATTTCAGGAAAGGGCATGAAAATTTATCTTTAATATAACCAAGATCTTATTTTAGTATTTTTATTTAATGCTTCTAAATAATGCTTTCTTATAAGCTATTGGGCAACAGGTTGGACTATATGTAATAAAGGACTGTATGCACTAAATTGGGTGCAAAAAATAGATGTTTCAATCTCATAAATCAATTTGTTATTTTAGAAATTCTGCAAATTAGTTTTTGGACTATTGTAGAGAAGCTTTCATCTTCCTCTTGACAATGCCAAAATTTATGAGTTTTATTTAAAGATTAAAATGGAATGCTGATAACAACCTGAATTTGTACCCATATTGATGTATCTGCAATGCGTAAATATGAATTGTACAGAATTCTTAATAAAAGAACTAGTATATAAATGCAGCCTCTACTTGTTCTTAGGTACCATCTGTTATATTCATAAGCAATAAACAATCTGGACATTATGCTAAAAACTTTGATATAAAAATGTATGCAAAAGAATATAGATATATACAATGTATTTGAAATCTATCAGAAAAATGTATAGCGATAATAAAAATTGCTTATGAATTAATATTGAGAATTAACTTTTCAGAAATTGATATAAAGTTCCTAAACCACAATCCATTCTTGACTTTCTGTTTGGAATAAAACATCCCCTTCCAATGTATAAAAAACAGAACCAATGTAAGCTTCTGTTAAGAAAACGAAAGTAAAAAAAAATAACAATGATTAATGGACACTTTTGAAAGATTGGCAAATTTGTGAAGATGTGGAATTCTAAATAGAAACAAAAGGCTTTCCTCATGCAATTGTGAGCATCTAATGCATTTGGATGGATTTGGAAGCATCTCATTACATTTTCACTTTATAGGTAAATATCAATTCAAACAACAGAGAAGAAAATAAGCATTGCAGAAAACAAGGTTCTAAATTCAAAAAACCCACCTATCCCAAATCCAAAGTTTTATTAAATAACTTTTGTTCATTCAACATAGCATTATGTTCTATTTCCTTCCCCTTGTTCCACCACCCACCGGTCCCATTTACTCCACCATTATATATTTTGAAACATAAGGGGATTGTTTGGGGAAGGGGAGGGATACACCCCTCTTCCGTTGATATAAACCATTTGACAGCAAGAATAACTAACTGGATTTGATGTAAAATTTTCATTTAATCCTACTCATAAGAATAATGCCATAGTTTTATGGGAAAAAGACACTTTGTAAAAATGTGATGGGTCTCAAGTAATTACTCCAAAAGGAAAAGAACAAGTCTGTACAGACAGTTTTGCAGAAATCTATTTGTCCTTATTTGTTCTTATTTACATATTTGGATTAAGCATCATTCTTCATTGTAGCTTTATACATATATTCATACTTAAATTTTCACTGAAACTTACGAATATAAATGATTATCTCTTAAATATACATTTTAACTCATACAGTACTTTATGTTAAACATTCTTACACCATGAATTTACATATCAGGTTAGTGGTCAACCACTAAATATGGTCTGCAGAAAACGGAAAAATGTCCACAAACTCCTTAATGCTCATAGTTTGGAAAGAGTAACTCATAAATAAGAATTCAGAAGCATTTTGCACAAAAAAATAATGGCATTTATAGTTCTTGCAGAACTTTAAGAAAACTTTTTTCTACAACCAATTATGTTCAAGAATGGTGTGTGTATGAGAGAGAGAAAAAGAGAGAGAAACAGAGAGAGAGAGAGAGAGAGAGAGAGAGAGAGAGAGAGAGAGAGAGAGAGAGAGAGAGAATGAAGACAAAGCTAACTCCTCCTAATGTATATGTTCTATCTCAGCCAAGTATTACTCAGCCATCCAGAGATGACATTATGTGATCTTATTTTTAATATTTTATGCTCCCCAAATACACTTGATCAGTTGATTCATATTCGTTTATCATTTCTTTTGATCCAATTCCAATCACAAAAATATTCCAGAATGTTACTGTAATTGGATAATATGCAGTTCTTCCTTTAACAGAATTCTGCTCCAGATTAGATCAGAATCTGACTGAATTGGGATGTCACATGCAACAGAAAATAGTTCCTGCCTGATCATTTCAGGCCCTCTAAAGTGTGAGAGGGAATAGTTACAGTGGTATTTTACTAAATCAGATGGGTTTTGCAAACCATCTATTTCTATCACCATCGAGCTAGATTTATACATAAAGACACATTAAAATAACATGAACAGCAGATGCCTATTGAGGAAAAGGAAAGGGAAAAAAGTATGATTAGACTGACAGCAGTACATAGAAACTGGTGTTGCATAGTTGAAGAATTATGAATAAAAGGTTAAGATTGCCAATACTTTTTTATTTTTATCTGTACAATGGTTTAATTTTAGAGTTATTGAAAATTAACAACTTTTTACAAAAGGCCTCTTTGTGATCAATACAGTATAGTATGTTTAAAGTGCTTTCCTCTTCAATCCATCCAAGTCTATTGCTTTAATAGGTCTTTTAAGACTGCACCTGCACTAGCATCAGGTGCTACTGGCATTGGGGTGAAGGTGGGCAAGGCATCTGAAATGGATTTCATAAGCAGATGTCCAGATCCGCTAGTTCCAAGATTAGCTGGAGAGATGAGTGGGACTGCTGCTGATCGAGGTGCAAGGAATGGATTTATATCTGGTCTTCGACTGGTTCCTGAGCCTGTTGCATTTAATACAAAACAACGTAATACAGTTAATTATTCAATAACATACAAGACATTCTTCACAATAGTTTTGTTTTCAGTTTACAACTCCATATGCTGTTCTTTTATCCATTACACCACCAATTTAATCCTTTCTAAAGATTTAACATGCGGACATTAATAACATTATTATTTATTTAGTTTATATCTCACATTTCCATTTGAATATTAAGAATGGTATGCAAAATATAAAGAAATAAATCTACAATGATAACACATAAATTATAAATTTTACAGTAAATTAATTAAAAGCCTGGGAGAAAGAAAGAAAGAAGAAACACCTTTAAAGATTTTCCAAGCACTAAAAAAATATGATGGACAAAAACAATATGCATTTCATATACATATATTGTACAGGCAAATCATAATAAAGTAAATTTCCTTTTATTTTACAGCTATTTGAAGCATATAACTAAATGAAGTACAGAAAATAATGAATCATGAAAAAGTGAATTAACAACAAAAGTATCTTTAAAAATATAATCCTATAAAAATTTCACTATGAAAATGAATTGTAATTTTGTAATGCTGAGACCTGGTGAAAAATGTAGTTAATGTTAAATGCTTCTGGTTATTCTATCACTATGAAATCGATGAAAAATTGAATGTATAATGATGCTGATAGGTAACACGAGACTTACATTGGCCAACAATTTAATTTTGGACTTCTGTCTGAATCCTCGTTTGTCTAGACTTTTTGAAACTAATCATTTATGTTTCTGGAATCGGCATATTTTCATGTCAAAATTATTTATTACACAATGCCATTAAGAGATCCAAGACAATCAGAGGATTGTGTTGCATTCTCCCTGTCCATTTTCTGGCCCAAATGCCCTACCAATGAAACCAAGTCAGTTTCCAGTCTAAAAAGTGCAGCAACTTATTTATTGTCCCAAAGGTGCTTTTTGAAGAGGCAACTAGACTTTCCGGTTTTTCTTTGAAGACATTTCGCTTCTCATCCAAGAAGCTTATTCAGAGCTTCATATATTCGTACGTACCCAGGTTTACTACTGAGGCCTTTAGCTTTACTTTCTCTATAAAATCTGAACAAAAACTTTGTTTTCCTTAAAACAAACAGAATTCACAAACAGTCACAAATCTTTCATTCATAGAAATTGATATGAGAAATGTATTTGTGGCTGTCAATCTACTGTTATTATAAAAAGCAATCCAACAATTAAGGGATAGAGAGTATATGTCTGGTTCTATAAGGCAACAATCCAATTCCTAGAATAGAACTTGTCTTTTCAAAGATTTAGCCAGACAAGAAAACTGGGTGATCGCCAAGCAAAATAGGGCACTTTCACTATTGTACTAACAGCAACAAGAGAACAAAAGGAATATAAAACATAAATGACTGAAATACAAACTTTCAAGATAAGGTTTCAGACTGGAAATCTTTCACGTTTACTACAGTAATTTAAAGCCAACATTCACAAGTGCTAAACTTTAATAATTTAATAATTTTAATAATTTTATTTCTATACCGCCCTTCTCCCGAAGGACTCAGGGCGGTGTACAGCCTATTTAAAAACAGAATAAACATCAATTTAAAATAATTTAAAAGTATTAAATAAATTTGGCTTAATTTAAAACCCCAAAAATTTAAAACATCCAATTTAAAATTATGTTGCTAAACCAGCCTGGCGGAACAATAGGGTCTTGAGTGCGCAGCGAAATACCCGGAGGTCAGAAATCTTACGAATTTCCGGGGGCAGTTCATTCCACAGGGCTGGGGCTCCCACAGAGAAGGCCCTCCCCCTGGGTGTCGCCAGCCGACATGACTTGGCCGATGGCACCCTGAGGAGACCCTCTCTGTGGGAGCGGACTGGCCTGTGGGAGGCTATTGGTGGCAGAAGACGGTCTCGAAGGTACCCGGGTCCTATGCCATGGAGCGCTTTAAAGGTGGTGACCAACACCTTGAATCGCACCCGGAAGACCACTGGGAGCCAGTGCAGCTCGCGCAGGAGGGGTGTCAGATGGGCGCAATGGGTTGCACCCATAACCACCCGCGTGGCCGCATTCTGGACCAGTTGGAGCCTCCGAGTGCTCTTCAAGGGGAGCCCCATGTAGAGAGCATTGCAGTAGTCCAGCCGGGAGGTAACAAGGGCGTGAGTGACTGTGCGCAGGGCGTCCCGATCCAGAAAGGGCTGCAACTCTGCAGCAAGCAATGTTCTTTTTACAGGGACAAGCTTTTAATGTCACATTAAAAACCATATTCAATACCCCGTATATTATTTGGCTGCCTTTGAAATGCAGATCATAATTCATGATCCTGTAATACAAATAAAAATCAGAAAATTCATTTATAATCATTGATTTATTATGATGAGGTGATCACTGGTTCTATGAGCTGGTAACACACTAAGTGCAGGTAATAGAGCATTAAAAATTGCCATATTAGCATGTCTAAATCTACTCACCTTTCCCCTTATGCTCTGCAACCATTTAAATAAATACAGTCTTGAAAATCCAATATAATATTATAAAATTCAATGTAATATAGCATTTATGAAAATGGGAGACATTACCTGCCACATTGCTGGAAGGAGTAGTACTTCCTGTCATTCCTAAAGGCTTCATGTTATCAAGAGAAAGTTTTGGTGGGGGGAGAGTTGGGCGTGATTCTGTTTCAAGGAACTTCACAAAGAGTTCTGAGAAAGACTGAAAAGATGATCCCAATTAAAGTACTGCAAATCGTTCAGGAAAGACATGATGCGTTTCACTTATCAATTCAAGATGCGTTGATTAAGAATTTGACACCTTTATTAAAATTTTGACAACTTGGTAGCTAATTCCTAGGAATCAATCAAGTTCTTGGATCATATGAAGGCCAATGCCCAAAACAATATTCTTAATTTATCAAATTGTCTACCAGTATATTTACTTGAAAGGAAGGTAACTCGAGTTTATGATATTCGTCCTCTATTCAATACTTGATTCTGTTACCAGATTTTCAGTTAACCTATAAATGTCACCCCCTCTAAAAGTATATTATTATGGGAATAATATTTCAATTTAGTTCAGCATGATTCCAGAGCCTATGAACAGAAAATCAAAACCAGCTGAGATTCTTATTAATTACAATATCTTTGTCACTTCGTGTTTTTTTAAATAAAAATCAACAGACATGAAGAAGGAAGTTCTTGAGCAAAATCTTGAATGAATTGTATATAACAAAAAATTATCAACAATGTAAATATAAAATAAAAATATCAAAGTAAAGCTTCAACCCTTAAAGTCTGAGTAATGGCTCAAATATCAGCTTTTACGACATAAAATGTTCTACATTTTCTATAAAGGAATTACTTAACACACTTACCCTGTTGAAAATCGATTGTTGGCTTGGTCTGAGAGGTGTGTTGGGGACACTTTTGGATTCAGCAGCTCTTCCACCAAACCAACCAGTCACCCATTGTGTAACACCTTTGTGATCTTCAGTCAGTAACTACAAAGCAATTTAAATCAAAAGGAAAAGTTCAAATTGACTATTTTTCAAGTAAAGTATTAGACTTTTCTTTTTCATTACTGACAAGAAAAAACAATGCATGCTTAAAGAATGGAAATACATTGCTTTAGATTGCAAAATCTATTCTCCCATATGGAATACTTAGCTGTTGTTCTCCCATTCTTTATCAGGATCTACAGCTAGAAAGTAGAAGAACTTTTGTCTCAAAGGACTTTTTTTCTTCTCACTAATAATTAAATCAACGTGTGGCACCGGATTCATCAGGTTTAGCCCAGCATTTAAATAAGAATAATAATACATTATTGATATTTAAATAAATAAAACACAAAGAGAGATAAAAATTACCTGCTCCAGTTCATCCTTATTTATTCCTAGGATACTTCCCATTAGCTTTAGTACCTCATGACGCTTATTCTTTGGAGTATGGAAATGCCCAATAAAAAGATTTCTCATCAAGACTCTATTAAAATGAAGATAAAACAAATATAACTTAAAATGGCTTAAATCTGAGAAAAAAAGTTGGGGAAAGTATACAATATGTATTTTGCCATGATTGTGTATCTCTCCTAATGCTATTTTTAAATAACGAGGAATATAAATTATAATGTGGAGGAATCTTAAGAGGAGGGCAGGGAAGAGGAATGGAAAGGATTTCTAAATAAGAGATTAGAACGTGGATGTATCTGAAAGCAATTTTGACCCTGATAGGGAAACGAAGGATGAAGATTATGTGTTCTCCTATTCTGTGTCAAGCACAGAATGGAAGCAGTGCATATACTATTCTTGTATACTGTCGCCTATATGATGAATAGAATTCTTTATTGGCCAAGTGTGATTGGACACACAAGGAAATTGTCTTGGTGCATACGCACTTAGTGTACATAAAAGAAAAGATACATTCATCAAGAATGCACGTTATTTCAAAAGGAAATTGCTCATGTGCAATTGACTTTGTGATAGAAAAGCCTGCTTCATGTCATAAGATTATACTCTAACCCTAATTCATATTTTCTGTGCCACTGATAATATATTAGCCTGAGGAAAAATACATGAAGAAAAATGCAAGTTTATCCCACTTGCACAAAAATTAACGACTATCATGAAAAATATGAAGAACTTCCATGCACAGTTTTGCATATATTTACTTTTAACAAACCTCACATTTGCTATGAAAATTATGTAGGAACACAGCATCCTAGAAGTGATGATGTGTGCCCTGTGACTTCTCAATCATCTGAATACAGACGTCAGCACTGTGGTATTGCAGAATAACATGTAATCATGAGTACTAGTAATGACACCCAATTATTTTGCTGATTGATTTTTGTCAGTTGATCAAGTTTATGTAAAAGTAGTCATTACGGAAGAAAATAATGTATGTTCAAATAATCTGGTCCAGATTACAAAAAGTTAAACTAATATATTTAATGCTAAATAACTTTCCAAAAGAATGACCCTTAAAAGATCATGACAGGATCAGCATATGCCATTGATAAACCAGAAATCACAAAAGTTCTATTCTGAGCACCCACACAAGACTGCAGAAATAAAATACAGCTAATTTTAAAATCCTCTGTATTGATTAAAGCTGCAGTATTTTATTTCTTCTCAACTAATTAAACTATTTATAGTTAACTTTATTAAATTATTCTGTTAATAAAACATTACATTGAAGAAAAATGTCCTCTCTCTTCCTGTTTAAATTATTGTCATCCCTCCCATTAAGAGCACTTTAATTGGACATATTGAATAATGTATTTAATAGTGTATAATATTTAAAGACCATTTAAACATTAGTTCTGTTTTATTTTTACGAACTTGTGCTGGCTCTCAAATTAAAGAATTTATATTTACAAGTAAAATGTAATGTGGAAAAACAAATACTCACTTATCTACTTTTCCTTCAGTACTATTTATGAGGTTCATTAATTTATTTTGTGCATCCTCCAACATTTCTTGTTTGATTGCACCTAGAGAAATAAGTTACATTTATTGTATTAAGACATAATGAAAAAGAGATGCATTAGTTGAGTCTCCAGCAAGAAAAAGATCTTTAAAAATGAGGTATGCGCTAATAGGAATAAGTAAAAGCTATCATATACAAGCACATTTTACAATTTCTATTAATTGTTTTTATTATCTTAGATTTATTTTTGTGCTGTTTTTCACTGTTTAGAAACTGTCAGATTCTATCAAACAGCAGGATATACATTCAAGGTGTGAGATTGTGAAAACCATTCAGCTTTGGTTAAATTAACTAAAATTGAGAAAATTAAGTTCCCTCCATAAAAAAAATGTGATTCTGATTAAATACATTAGTGATGTTGAAATTGTCTTCTTTTCCATTCCATGTGCACTTCCAATCTCTTCCAGATGTTAACCAATGTCACAACTAGATATAACCCATTCCCTATCTAGTAGAGAATTGTCATTTGAGAAGATAGATTCAAAACACTGGCAAAGGTTGGCAGCATTAAATAAAACTGCATGAAACAAGAGCGAGGCTTTTTAACAATCTCATAAATTATAGAATAAAAAGTTCACAGATCTAACAAAGTCGTTAAAAAAAAATTGTAAAACCCATAACTATAAAGCTGATGTGGTCAAGGGTGACATACTGTATTTCATAAACAATATATTAAAATAGTGGCAAGAATGTGTCATTGGAAGACCAGGTTAAGGACAGGCTGCCATGGGGGAAAATCTATCCATGCCATTGCTAAAAGTCAAGTGACACATGATCAAAGAGATGAAGGGGATGTAGAGTCCCAACTGAGCTCCAAACAAGTCTAGTTGACAATACCGCTAGTGCAGCAGTATAAATAATGGATCTCTAGAGTAGTAATCACCCTGCCAACAAAAGTGCATATAATCAAGGCTATGTTTTCCCAGTTGCAATGTATGGCTGTGAAAGTTGGACTATAAGGAAGACTGAGAGCCAAAGAATTGAGGCCTTTGAACTATGGTGCTGGAGAAGACTTCTGCGAGTCCCTTGGATTGCAAGGCGATCAAACTGGTCAGTCCTAGAGGAGATCAATCCTGATTGCTCTTTAGAAGGCCAGATCCTGAAGATGAAACTCAAATACTTTGGCCACCTAATGAGAAAGAAGGACTCACTGGAGAAGAGCTGGGAACGATTGAGGGAAAAAGAAGAAGGGGACAACAGAGAATGAGATGGCTGGATAGTTTAAATGGACTCTGGGGATGGTAGAGGACAGGAAGCCCTGGAGGAACGTTGTCCATGGGGTCGCGATGGATTGGACACGACTTTGCGACTAACAACAACAAAGAGTAGTAAAATATTTAGATTTGTAGTTGACTCCTGTAAATTTTGGACAATACAATTCTATATATGCCATGTGCTTACCAGGTGAATTAATCTAATCAATAAGTATCTGCCTCCCTCAATTTATTCTATCACATGATGAAATTTAGAAATTGATACTTTATCAATGATGATAAACTAGACAGGACTAAATTTCAAAACTTCTGTTGACCCAGACACTTAAAATATTGTCTTTCAATTTGTTAACCATTTATGGAAATTCAAAAATCTAAATCTAGTATGTCTTTTGTTTTTCCACAATTGTAATATCTGGTGCCAAAAAAATCAATTTAAAAATCCTTCAGCAGTTCAGGCCAAGAAAACCTTGTCTAGGAATGTATCTGGCCACTATTCAACACGACATTATATGTTTTCTTGTGCAAATAATAGTCTTTGAATACAGTTTCCATTACTTGGGAAAAGAAAAAGAGTAGACTAGTTAAAGGTAAAATTTGATATATATTAACCTCCAATCATTGTCATGACCTTTAACTTGGCGAAACGGTGTGTCATAGGGTAACAATTTCTGAACCAAGTTACCTTAAAAGGGTTACAGAATATGTCCAAAATCCGGGACCCACAATTCCCAAAGGAATGAAATTTGGGAAAGTTGTGGCTGCTTCAGTGCTATTGGCTGTTGCTACGGTCATGAGATCTTCATTTTCAATGAATGATGGTACATATACCTGCCCTGGGATAATGTTGCAGGATCCAATATGAATTGGTCAGTGGGACCAAATATTTATTCTTCTAAACTCTGGGCTTGTGCTTGAGCTGATCATCAGGGAAATTCTCTCTCTCCAGAATATGTGCAAAGAGAACTGCCCTGTGCACATATTCTGGAGAGATAGAAGTTCCCTGATGATGGGCTCCAGCATGAGCCCGAAAGCTTGGAAGAATAAATATTTGGTCCTGGTGACCAACTGAGATTGGATCCTTCATTTCAATGTTCCTTGACAGTTTCCCAGCCAATCACCCAATCCCTTGCTCCCTCACTGCACAGTTTCTCGTGCAGTGGCTGTTGATCTCATGTGGCCATCCAGGAGCAGACACTTACCTGCCTGCTGGCAACTGTTTGTGTTAGGCTTAGGGAAGGGAAGGGAGATTTCTGATCATCCCTTCCAGATTCTCACAAAGAAACTCAATGGAGAAGTTGGCAGAAACCAGCAGTTTCTGCTCCCACTGTTTTTTGCCTGTTGTTGCTGACTATATCTCTGTTTAGGTAAGATAATATCTCTGAAACAATGCCCACTAGGGCATGGGTTCTCTAGTATATTTGAATAGCTGTGAAACTATCAACAAACAGGCTAGATGGAGTATTGTTCTTCCTTTGTCTATTACACAGTAATTTACTAAAGTATTTTTGCAAATTTCCTCCTCCTATACAATGCAAAGTTGTGGCATATCTCTGTGGGATAAGCTTGTCCTGTGCCCTGAATATTTGTGTATTCAAAAGGAGCTCTTGCCCTTTTCCTTAGACTTAAGGCCAATGACTTCCTTACAGAATAGAATAGCTCAACTGCATCGAGAACTGCCAGCCTCTGAGTTCAGGCACACGTTCTGCTTGCTGCTGCACGAAGTTGCTTCACTGACCATTTGCAGAAGACATAACATCATAATGTTACCTCCATTTCAATGTAATACTACTGTTGAGACAGGTCAAAGGTGCTTTAAACGTTCCTTCTTATTCCAACAAAAGGCAATATAAGATGTATGAAAGGGGAGCCTCATCACATCCATGTCAGTGAGCTGTTCATCTCCAACTGGCTTGGTAGGTCTGCTACAGAACTTTTCCTCCTGTCCAGCTGCTGGGCCATATATCTGTTCTGTGATATCGCTTTGAGAAGGAAATCCCAGCCACTTTATTTGCTTATTATATTGACATACTGATCTACAAATCTCAGAATAAGATTTGATACAGCAAAGAATATCCCATAACTTAAAATATATTGTGCGTGCCAATTACAAGAGGGCAATTCAAAGGTAAAACAATGGGTATGAAACACAGTGAAGCTTGGCTGCAGGATGTACTATGTGCTTTACGTGCTAATATCCCATTAAAGTACAAACTGAAAACACACAGCTGGAATTTAGGGCAATGTTTATGCAATTAAGCAATAAACATCACAGTTTCTCGGGCAGTGGCTGCTGATCTCATGTGGCCAAATCCCAAATTGCTCCACATCCCCAACTGCTTTACAGACCACAAACACTATTCTCACATCTAATGATCAAAGCAGCTGTGCATTATATGAGGGTAAGGTGAAATAGTATCTTGCTCGATATAATCCAGACATGGTTTTTACGCTTTGAACTGATTCTGATTACTATATAGCCCTCTGATTTTATTTACTTTTCTTAGTAGAGGTAATTGCCTTCTTTAAAGGACAATAAACAAACAAAACAGTTAATGTTTTTGAGAGCAAGTAATGATGAAAATACAGTCTTTTTATATTTCTCCTGAAAATATTCTCATTTTGGATTGACAGAATCGTCATTCAGGAAATGAGCATAATAATAAATGATTGCCATGAGAGGAGAGCTTTTAAGACATATTTATTTTATAAAAAATATTGCTATAAAGAGAATTTCGGTTACACTTTATTAAAATAGAAGTCCATATGAGTACATTTAAATTGTACTGTTAAGAAACAATCTCCATTTGACTTATGCAAAATAAGTTAGTCTGCACTGCTATTCTTACATATATATTTGCAATACTAAGATAAGCAGAATTGGCTTCATTATTAAAAAAAAAATGTTTCTCTTGGCAAATCTTTCTACCGTCTGGCCAAGATGTAAATAAAATATATTATGACAGCATTTATCAACACTTCAGTATATTTAGTCCAAAAATAAGAAGGCAAAGTTAAAGGCAAACGTGCAAGTGGATTCACTATATTTGTACAGCCGAGGGTCTGCTTGAAATGGTTGTATTTTAGTCTAGAACCGTGATGGCGAACCTATGTCACACGTGCCAGAGGTGGCACGCAGAACCCTCTCTGTGGGCACATGCACTGTCACCAGCTGCTCTTCCAGGTTCTGGTCTGTGCATGCACCCCGGCCAGCTGGTCCAGCATGCATGCACGCAGTGGCCAGCTGCTCTTCTGGGTTCCGGCGCACACATGCGCACCAGCCAGCTGGTCTTCGCTAATGTCTCATTCAATTAATAGGCCCCTTTCATTTACTTAACACTGGCAATAATGTGGAGGGCATCTTAGGGCATTGTGTGCACAAGAAGATGTGCCTGAATATAATTTAGACTTCAGTATTAATCAGCTTTCTAACTGACTAATGCTACAAGCTCTGAAATAACAGGCCTTAGCACGGTGGCCAGATGCTCTTCCCGGTTTCAGCGTGCACATGTGCGGCAGAACCCAGAAGAGAGCAGCTGTCCAGCGCGCATGCGCATGATGGAACCTAGTGGACATGCATGCAGCGGCCAGCTGCTCTCTTCTGGGTTCCGGCGCTGGCACTCCAGTTTTGGCACTCAGTACCGCAAAGTTTAGCCATGACTGGTCTAGAAGTATAGGTTTCTTCTTGTGGAAAGGAGATATTGATACATATTTCATTGTATCAATATAATACTTGTAATTGTTACTACATTTTAGCAACTGTGGACCACATTTGGCCCTACTCTCAGCTTCAAATCCAGTCGTTTAATGATGACAGATTCTGGAAAATAGAATTCAGAAACACATGGAAGGCAACATGCTGCCTACCCAACTCTAAATTAATGAAAGCACTTCATGTAGCAGGAGTCAATATTAATAGGGTCTTTTCAACTTCTGAAAAAGGTATGTATACCCTTTATGTATGTAGAATATATTTCCTGACAAGAGGAATCTAATGGGAGCAGGGATTATACAGCACTGTGGCACAAGTTTAATGAATCTCAACAAACCAAATGAACATATACCTGCAGCAATGTTCTTGGCTCTCATCTACCCAATGAAGAAATTAAATATTTGTATTTGGAGTAGATTAAAAAAAAAGTTGAAAACAGAGGCTTTACTTTTTGATGAAAGATTATTTATGAGAAATTGTTGGAATTTGATCAAATTATATTCCTCACAAAGCAAGTTTCCCATTCCCATTTTCTTACAAGGCAAAATGTCTTAATTTTAATGATCAATAGAATTTCTATGCAGTACAGAATTAAGAAAACTATTTTACCTTACTTGTTGTTTTGGAAGTTTTCTAATAAAAATTAACAACGTCCACAAAATATGTGTAATTTTCTAACGGTGTTCAGGGAAAAGTTAGCAATCAAAAAGAGTCTTTTAATTTTCTGTTAATGTATTCATCAAAATATATGGAAATAATTCAGTTGTACTTCCTCAAGATACATAAAGATCTTGACAGATTTGAACACTGGACCCTATCTAACAAAATGAAATTCAATGGTGAGAAAAGTAAGATTCTACATTTAGACAAGAAAAACCAAATACACAGAATAGGTGGTACTTGGCTCAATAATAATAACTGCAAGAGGAATCTTGGGAGTCCTAGAGAACAATCACTTAAATATGAGCCAGCAGTGTGCTGCACCTGTCAAAAAGGCCAACACAGCCTTAGGCTATATTAACAGAGGGATAGAATCAAGATCTTGAGAAGTGTTAATACCACTTTATAATGCCCTGGTAAGACTACACGTGGAATATTGTATCCAGTTTTGGTCGCCATGATATAAAAAAGATGTTGAGACTCTAGAACAAAGATGATTTGGGGACTGGAGCCTAAACCAATGAAGAATGGTTGCAGGAATTGGGTATGTCTAGTTAAATGAAAAGAAGGACTGGGTGACATAATAGCAGTATTCCAATATCTAAGGGGCTGCCACAGATGAGAGGGGGTCAACCTATTCTCCACAGTACTTGAAAGTAGAACAAGAAACAATGGAGGGAAAACTAATCAAGGAGAGAACTAAGGAGAATTTTCCTAACAGTGAGAACAATTAACCAGTGGAACAACTTGTCTTTAGAAGTTGTGGATGCTCCAACACTGGAGGTTTTTAAGAAGAGATTGGACAATCATTTGTCTGAAATGTTATAGGGTTTCCTGCTTCAGCAGGGGTTTCTATTAGAAGACCTCCAAAGTCCCTTCCAATTCTGTTGTTCTGTTAAGTTAAACTGTTAAAGTATGTCTTATTCTGATTCTAGAATTGCCTCACTGGAGTAAGAACAACATGGGGCATACTGTGGTCGTGATCAGTGAATCCACTACAATACCAATGAAGGAAGAAATAATTGTACAAACACAAAGGAGCTACTTGCTTACTTTTTCTTTTTCTTTTTACATTAATTGTAGAAATGACTTTTAAAGAGGAAGATTGAGTCACAGCTTTACACTGACATTTAATCTTAGTAAAATAGAAGATAATTTACATACTAGTGTTTTGCTTGCAAAATTTTTTAAATAATCTTGTTACCTTGTCTTTTAAATTCTTCAATTTGTTCTTCTTTCAGATCTAGTTGCTCTGTTAATCTTGATGCAGAACCTAGAGCTTCATTTGCTTCATCCAACCTTTCCTGTATGATGAGATGAATTGTTAAAGTAAGTTTACCACTGTTATCAGAGCAAACAAAAATATCTTTTATTTCCCTTGTGTGGATCACACATAAACACATATATTAATTTTATTAAAGTAAAACTTTTTATAGACAGTGAGTGCAAGAGAGCAGTGAGACATTTCTATCCTTCTCACAAATTCTTTCAGACACTTTTTACTCTTATCTTTCTAAATCTGTCATCTAGCATCTTGCTTCCTACAGTGATGCTTAAAAGTTTATGGGCCCTTTTGAATTGTCAATATTTCTGTATAAATACATAGATTAAAATAGAACTTTTTGGTTTGAATGAAAACTATTATGTTAACAAAAGGCAACACCACTTTCCAACATAATAAAGTTATTATGCTCATCTGTGAAGCATATTATATTTTGGGCCTAATTTCTGCCTCTGGACCAGGAAGCTTGCCACTATTAATGAAACTATGAATTCTGAATTGAACCAGCAAATTCTACAGGAAAATGTCAGAGTATTTGTCTGTGAACTGAAGCTCAAGAGAAAGTAGCTCATGCAGCAAGGGAACAACTCAAAACACGCAAACTGTATGATTCAAGAATGGCTAAAGCAGAAAAAAGTTAATATTTTGGAATGGCCACGTTAAAGCCCTAACCTTAATCCTATAGAAACGTTAGGGAAGGGCTCAAAGCAGACAGTTTATGCAAGGAAGCCCACCAACATCCCTGAGTTAAATTGCTCTGTAAGGAGAAATGGGCTCAAATTCCTTCAAACTGCTGTGCTGGACTGATCAACAGCTATTGGAAACATTTAGTTGCAGTTATTGCTGCCCAAGGGGGCCACAACAGTTACTGAAAGCAAAATCATACTTTTGCCACACACAAATATGTACATTTAGCTCATTTTCTTTCATAAATAAATGAACATGTATAATGCTTTTGGTTTATTTGTTTAATTGGGCTGACTTTATAAAGTGTTAAGACTTGTGTAGAGAACAGATCATGTTTTAGGTTGTATTTGTGCAGAAATATTGAAAATTCAAAAGGGCTCACTCATTTTAAGCACCACTGTACAACAACTGTTACTACTCCTTAAATTTTTTCTGGTTCTTTTTCTTTGCTGAGTCAGTTTGAATAAATAAGCTGGGCTAGAGAATCATCTCAACTTACTTGTAACAAAACCATTTTGTCTTGTAGCTGCTCTGCCTTCTTCTTCCATTCTGCAGTCTGCTTTTGGGCTTTTTGTAGCTCAGCTGAATACATGGCTTTCTCTTCTAAAGTTAAAATATGCTTATTTAGCTTTTTAAAACATTCATTATTAAAATCAGATATTGAGAGAACAGCTTGTTCAACAGATTTAGTGTCACCAGAATGGTATACAAGGCTTACCGTGAAGGCCCTTTTTTCCAGAATGAAGCCAGGGAAATCTGAAATAGGACATACCATAGCTGTCCTGGTGTGTGTGTGTGTGTGTGTGTGTGTGTGTGTGTGTGTGTGAGGGTGTGTGAGTGAGTGAGTGAGAGAGAGGGGGGGAAGGGACAGGGAAAGAGAAGGAAGGAAGGAAGGAAGGAAGGAAGGAAGGAAGGAAGGAAGGAAGGAAGGAAGGAAAAGAAAGAAAGAAAGAAAGGACTCTGAGGAGGAGGCTGGCTTTCTGCTGGAGTATTTTCTGAAGTACATTCCTAGCAAAAGATATTTTGGCCAAGAGTTAATCTTACATAGCTATATAAGGAATGGCACAAATACCAGATACCAATCCTACAAATGTTTCCAGGGAGAGTCAATAATGTCAAGGGGAGCCAAGCTGGCTGTGCCATCTTGTCAGCCAGAGATATGATTAAATCAAACAGATAATCCTAGCATCCTTACATTTTTTCACCATCAGCATGTATGAACTTTTTAGCCTTCCTAAACCAAGGAAGAATTTTGTAGCCAGCATGTCCAAGAGGGACCCTGTGGGAAAATAAGGTTGGTGTTTCAGGCCTAAGTTCTCACAGACTTCTCTGAGTGGAATGAGGTGTGTGGGTGGGGGTTAGGTGTTCTTGCCCCTATCAAGTGACATTTTCTTTCCTACAATCTTCACCCTCTACAGCAGGAGTCATGAGAAAGGTCCTAAAAGGTAAAGGACACACAGGAGGGAGTGGTATGATTTTTTTCCTTACTTCCTCTTTGCTTATTCCTCTGGCTACAGGGCCCAAGACTGGACATCCTGCTTTTCCAGTTTCTGTCAAGAGTGTGTGGATACAGGGCTGGACCTGCTCTGATATTAGGAACCTATTGTCTTCACTTCTTTACCTTCTCTTCTTTGGAGAAGAGAAAGTCATTGATGCTTCACAAGGGACTACAGGTAGTCCTCGACTTACAACTGGTAGCTTAGTGACCATTCAAGGTTATGATGGACCTCCCATGGCTATTTACAATCCAGATTTGAAGTTCCTCTAGCTGCCACACCCCCTGAGGTCATGTGATCGCATTTTGGGCAACTAGTCCTCATTTACAGGAAAACCTGGCCACATTTTTGCCAGCATTTACTTCCTTTTTCTGGCAAAAAAGCCTGTGACAGACAATGGATTCACTTAACAACCACTTAACCACTTAACAACCACAGTGGTTCATTTAATGCCTGCTGCAAAGAAGATAGCAAAACTGGTCATGTTCACATGATGCCTTGCTTAACAACTGGCATGACTTAAGACCATAATTCTGGTTTCAATTATGATAATAAGTCGTAGATTAATTGTATTGCCAGTTTGATGGCAAAGAGCCAGAAAGTTGTGGTGAAAAATTGGTGCCTTTGGCTTACATTTCCTCTGGTGCCAAAGCCATGAAACATTCCAGTACTGGTAAGAGGTACACATTTTTTTATTTATTTGACTATATGGTTCCCAAATCAGAAAGAGTCAAAGTAATTTGTAACATTTGATTTGGGAGCTTTGGTTTGATTGTATAGTTCTGAGGGAATCAGAGATAAGGGAATATGATGCTGCAAAACTTTAAGGAATTCCTGGACAGTGTATTTCTGCCTTTACTTTGTTAGTCATTGACCTGAAGTTACTCAAAAGGAAGCCCAGAATAAAGGAAATGGAAAAAACAAACAAAACAAAACAAGCAAAATCTGTAACGAAGGTGAACTGTCCAGATGGAGGTTTTGTAGAGTTCACAATGTGTCTAATCGCCCCTCACCCCCAAAAGAAAAAGGAAGGGTTGGAACTAGAGAAGATAGGTATCTCCTGCTACAGGAAGGAAGCTTCTCTAGTCCTACCCCCAGAGTGAATGGGGCGGAAACTTCCATTTTAAAATGCCCTTCAGAAAAAAATAGCAATAAAATAGTATTACATTTTTAGATTACAAGGAAAGACAATCATGGCTATGTATAGTTCAACTTACCCCGTTGAAATTGCTCTAGCACCATCTGCAGGTTTGTGAGGGATATGGCATACTGTTTAACTTGGTCTTGTGAAAGTGTTAGCTGAAGCATAGTCTCATCTCTTTGTGCGGTAACAAGGTTCAATTGTTCTTGCAGAGATTCCACCTGCATGCTTGCCTGATGGCTTCAAATAAAACATAAATACTTAAATACTAATTTTTATTTCCGATTTCTATTAACTTTTATTACACACATGGATTGTTAAAACTTTTGGGGAGGGGCCATTATACTCTGCCCAGAGTCGATTATGACTGGGCCAAGTAATATTTCTTGTATTCGTTACCGATACAAGAAACAGCAGTTACTGAGGAGACAAACTATTACCTGACATTTTCCGCTACAGTTGATGAAGACTGAAGCTTTTCCTCCAAATCACGGACTTTCTTTTTTAGCTTTGATTCCCGATCCTCAGCGGCTAAAGCTTCACGTGTGGAGGTATCTTCCCTTTCCAAAAGATGATTGCGTAACCTGTCTAGCTCTTGATTTAGTCGCTGCTCCTTCTCACGTAAATACTGCACCTGTATGTGGATTGAAGAAATATTCTTTCGGTTCCTTATGTTACTACCATCTATTCATCACTCACTACTTTCTTACATCCCTTATTTACCTCATTCTGTAGCGCGCTAGTCTCCATTTGTTTCTGTTTGAGGGCCAACATGACTTGGTCTCGCTCTTGCTGAAAGGCAACAGCTTTTTCATGCATTGACTTGGCTTCATTTAACAGCTGGTTTAATTCTCCTGTCTTTCCCTTTAACAAATAAAAATAACAAGCGGATTAAAGCTCTGGGATATCACGTCAAGACAAGCAGACTTTGTTTGTTTGAACATGCAGAAGATATAGTTCCAAAAAATGTGGCCACCCACCAATTTTATTTTCTGCTGTTGCCTATGAGGCTTATGTGGATTCCCAAAACATTCTTTTAAGTAAAATTGATTTGAGAGGCTGATGTTTTGCATTATGCCAGCTTCCAGTACATGTTAATTAATTAAAAGACCTTAAGAATATAAGCGTAGCCCTGTGAGGAGTTGTTGATCGTGATGATATTAAATAATATAGAGATAGTCCTCAACTTACAAGAGTTCATTTAGTGACTGTTCAAAGTTACAAAGGCACTGAAAACAGTGACTAATGACCATTTTTCACACTTATGACCGTTGCAGCATCCCCATGGTCATGTGATTTACATTTGGAGGCTTGATAGCTAGTTCATATTATTCATATGATGGTTGCAGTGCATGTGATCACTTTTTGCAACCTTCTGACAAGCAAAGACAATGGGGAAGCCAGATTCACTTAGCAACCATGTTACTAATTTAACAACTTCAGTGATTCACTTAACAAAATGCAGCAAGGAAAGTCGTAAAGTGGGGCAAAACTCACTTAACGAATTTCTCACTTAACAACATAAACGTTGGGCTCAATTGTGGTCATAAGTTGAGGACTACCTGTATTAAATTTATATGTTGCCTGACCATCAGATTCAATTAAGGCCCATCTAAATTTGCTATTTTGTTTCTATGGCCAGCCAGAAAATAATTGAAGTCAGGTGGCCATTCCGCTAGAGTTTATAGGCCTCATTTTCCTTACTTATGCTCTAATGGGGGAGAAAAAGCTGATTTCACTGTTCCAATTCAGCATAGGAAATGGGAATCGTACATCAGAGTTTAAATAACACGACATAATGGCAGTCACATTGCCTCTCCTATGATTTTGATGCAGAAGAATTCAAACTCATCGCATACCTGTTCTCTTTCTTTCAACATCTTTTCAAACGTAAGCGCTTTCTCCTTCATGGAATTATGTTCAAATTCCTTCTCCCTTAACATTATTGAAAACTGCATGTTAGTCTCTTGTAGTGCTCGGAATTCTGTTTCTTTTTCCTGGCTTTTTGCTGCTATTCTGTCATTTTCTTCCTTCAATTTACAAACATCCATTTCTAAGATCAGTGTTCTCTCTTTCAGGTTAGTGACGCTTTGCTTAAGCAACTCGTTTTCACTCTCTTTATTACTAAGATTTTCTCTTAGAGAAAGCAACTGGTCACCTTTTGATTTTATCAGCAGATCTTTTTCTTTGAGGGACATCTGTAAAATGTCAGATTTCTCCTTTAATTGCTTTAATTCCAAGCCAAATTCCTGTTGACACTTTCTTTCGACCTCTGACGATACAGCCATAGAATCAGACAGTCTCTGATTATTTTCTTGTAAAGTCTGGATTAGCAAATCCTTTTCCTGCAATGTTTTCTTCATGAATTCTAGTCCCTCATTTACTGATTTACACTCACTGTCAAACATCTGAGAAGAAGTATTACTGGGAACTTCTAATGGTTTTCCCTCAACAGAAGTTACCAATGATGGTGGTGTTACCATGTCAAGCTTTCCAAGAATTATATCCCGGGTATTATTAAGGTTTCCTATGCTCTGCTGAACTTGGGCTAATTCTTGAGTAAAGGTTTTTAACTTTTTCTCGTTTTGTTCATAGCCCTGTATTAAGCCACTGTACTCTACCTGCAGCTGGGAATTGTTTTCACTATCAACCGAAATTTGTATCTGAAGTTTTTGTAGTTCTTCTTGGAGATGGCCAGACTCATGTTGCATATTTTGAACAGTAGTCATTACTTGTTTCTTCCATTCTTCCATTTTCTTTACTTGCTGTTTCAGCGTGTCACGTTCCTGTAAAAGTTCCTCAAACTGATTACTATTAACTCCTTGTAACTCACTGCCTGAGTTTATATTGGAAGACTGGAGGACAGTTAATAAAGTTTGGCATTTCTGACTTAAAGCATCAATCTCAATATCTTTCTCTCGGATGATACGGGATAAGTTCTTTATAGTTTCTCGAGACATATCATGACTGCTATTTTCAAATTCGCTGGAGAGTTTTTGGTTTTCTTCTTGTAATTTTTTCATGGTTGATTCCTTAGCTGCAACAATATCCACTAATTTGTGATAGTCTGTTTTTAACTGACTGTTTTCTCTAGTTTTTTCACTAAGAACTGCTAACACTTGTTCCCTTTCCATGGCATAGGTCTGTAATTGCTGTTGAAGGAAAAGAACATCTTGCTTGTAAGATGGGGAGGAAACGGTTGCATGCAGTGCTTGTATTTCTAAGTTTTTTTCTTGAATGATCTGTGTAAGTTTGCCAACTTCATCTTTAGATAACTGGTCAATCTGTCTACTTAGCGAAACATTCTTTTCATTCAGAAGCTTGATTTCTCTTTCTCTCTCCTTAATGCCTTTTATCAGCCTTTCAATTTCAACTTTAGACAGGTCATGCTTCTCATTCCCATTTTCACCATTGAGTGTCTGAACTTTAGATTCCTGAAAAAGATCAGGAGGGTCTTGCTGAATTACCTTCCTCTGATTGTTTAATTGTGTCTTCATTTGTTCTACTGTTCTCTGTAGGCTTTTGATTTCTTCATCCTTCTCCATGCATACCTGCTTATGTACTATGTTCATTTGTTCATGCTGAAATTTGGATTCCTCGGTTTCCTTTTTGTATTCTTGTAGGGATAGCTGTAGTTGAGCCATTTTCAAGTTCTGATCCTCAAATGTCTTTTTGTTTAATTTCACCTGTTCTTCCAGACTATTTTTAAGTATAGTTACTTGTGTTATTTCTGCTTCAAGTTCTGTGATGATATCCAAGGTTTTGGGCTCAGCCAAAGGAGGGGACCTACTTTGTTGTTCTTTTAATCGCTCATTCTCTTCTTTCAAATGACTGGTCTCTTCTTTCATAGCTGAAAGACTTTTCTCCCTTTCCTCTAAATTCTGCTTCAGTGCCTCAATTCTTTTCATATTCTCAATATAATCTTCATGTTGCTGCTCTAACTCAAAAACTCTGATTTTAAAATTTTCAACAAATACTTCTTTCTCTTTTATGAGCTCTGTCAGTTGTTTTTGCCCAGCTAAGCTAGTGGTTAACAGCTCTTTAGTTTCTTCATGATCCATTTCCATCTGTTCAATGTTCCTTTTGAGATTTGCTATCTCAAAGTCTTTGCCTTGAGAAAGTTTTACTAATCGTTCATGTTCATATTGTAATGCAGTGGTATCCATGTTACGTGCATTTGATAAGTCCCCAATGGTCTGTTCATATTTATGAGCCTGCTCCAACAATCGTTTTTCAGACTGGTTTAATTCTCTTTCTAACTGTCCCTTCTCAAGTTTCAAAGCTTCCAGCATAGTATCTTTTTCAAAACCAATTTTACTCTTCTCACTATTAGCTATTTGCAGCTGCTGTTTAAGTTCCTCACATGCTAAATGAAGTCTTCCCTTTTCTGTTTGAAGATTCATGATTGATTTCTCTAAATCTGTATTTATTAGTTTATTTTTAGAAATTTGTTGCTTCAGGTCTGATATTTCTTCTTCTCTTTCAGTGACTGAATGATCTTGATAACTATCAGATTTCTGATGTATCTTGGTTAGTTCATTTTTGAGAAGAGAACATTCTTCTTCTCTTTCAGTTAGATTTTTCTTTAATTCTATAACTTCCTGTTCATTTTTGGAGCTATAATGTTGGGATGTTTTAAGCTGTTCTTTTAACTCTTTTATTTTATTTTCCTGGTGTTGGTTAGTCATGTGCAAATCATTAAGGGCAAGTGAGCATTGATTCAATGTTTCTTTCTGATTTTCCACCTCTTTGCTCATTTCCATTTTCTCTGCCTCCAACATAGATATTGTTTTTTCCCCAGATTTTACATCCAGTTTTAGTTGGCTGATAACTTCAGCAGCTTCTGCATTTTGTTTGGCTAGTTGTTCCTTCAACATAATCATATGCTAAAATAAAAAAAAATTTTTTTTTATTTATGACATACAAGTAAAGCTTTAAATCAAAATACTCTTATTTCACAATGTTTTCAAAGCATTGTATTTATGTTACTGTAAAGTACCAATATCAATACTCAAAGAAATATAATGTTTAATAAAATAAACTCTCTAGCAACACTGCATTTTACCATTTTTTTAAACCAGGAAAAATTGCCTCCTCACTAGCAGAAGACTGACCTTCAGGATTTCATTAATTCCCAATTCATGATACTGACATTTTGCTGGGTATCCATCTTGTTTGATCAGAGCAAGGGGAGGAAGCATTATTTCAAGAAAATCTGTTAGGGGTTATATGGTGGAGGAGACAAAGTCACAGCCAAAAATCGCTGGAGTTATCTTTTTGCTTTTCCACTTTCAAATGTATCTTTTCACCTTTTCCTTTTTTCTCTTTCCAGGGAAAAAGTAGATTATACCAGTTAAGAGATCTGAATTAGAGAGGGCTTTTGAAATATTTTTTTTAAAAAAAGTAGTTGACTGAGAAAGCCTAGAAACTCTTATAGTTTTGTTGCACAGATATTTAAACACAAAAGCACATCTTTTGTAAATTACACAATATTCCTGCCCCTCCCTTATATTTTTCACCTGGGTAGCTTCTTGGTTCTGCTTGTCCAGTTCTTCCAATTCCGCTATTAGAGTTTCTTTTTCAGCACTGCTTTCATTCAATTCATGCATGTGTTGTAGCTGATTTTCCAAGTTCTGTCCTTTCATAGTATTACCAGGTTGTAAACTTCCCATTTCTTTGTTAACTTCTCCCTTAATTTAGACACAAAAAAGATTTTAAATTTAATAGAATAAAATCAATTTGAACATAATTGTTTAGACTTAATTTTTTTCTGAAATAAAAAGAAAAGGGGTGATTACATTTTTAATTTTAGAAAGTTGCAAATGGACTCGGGTACAGATAAATTTGAAATAAGCTTTTGGAATTAATTATAAGAATCCTTTCTGCTGGAAAAACATGGTAGCAAGTGACTTTGAAGGTTAGACACTAGAGGGAAGTACAAGGAACAAAATATTATAATTAAAGGAGAAGAACATTCGATATACTGGAGAATATTTTTGAAAAATGGACCTTTAATGTTGGACATATTGAAGGTTATTTTTGAACAATAGATCCAGAAATGAATTCTAAGGGTGTCTGTAGAGATACGATGAGTTTAAAAGATGTTACAGAAGAGGAAAAAATTCTATTGGACAAGCCTGAAACTAATCTGAAAGTAGATTTAAAGATAACGAGCAACAAGAATGATATGAAAAAAGATACTACACAGAACACACAAAAGAAACTGGTTGATGTCTTAATAATTAAAAGGGATATTCAAATAACAAACCAAGAGAGTGACCTGATTAATTTTCCTATATTGGATTTACAAAAGAGAGATGTTAAAGTTTGAAGAATTTTGTGAGAAGAGATAAAGAGAAAAATGAAAAGATTTCAAATTTTAGACCATTATTTGAAAAGACTAAAGATCCAGATTGCTAAAAGTAAATGGAAGGAATATGAAGTTGGTTTATTTGGTTAAAATAGATATGTTATTATTTTTTGTAACCCTTAATGACTTTTGTTGATCAAGATTGAAATGATGAGGTTTTAAAGGATTTATTTATGGAATGGTAGTTTATGGAATGATGGAATATGGGAAGAAGATATCATTTGTTGCATTTTAAGAAAAGGTGATAGGTTACTAAAATTGTTTATATTTGTTCTGATGGAGAAAGTCTTTCTTTAGTTTCTTTTTTCTTCCATTTTACTTATTTTTTCTTTCTTTTCTATTTTTCTATTTTCTTTTTCTCTTTTGCACCTTCTTTTTTTTGTTATCATTATAGTTGTAATTTTTAATGAAATTACTATTAAAAAAAGAACTTTTGTGTGTTCTATAACTGATCATCTGAATTGCTTATCTTATTCCAAAACGAGTTAAGTTCAATTATTTGCCTGATGTTAGATTGGAAAAAAAAGTGTGTACCTTTGTGGAAAATGTAAGCCAATGACTTCTTAAATGATATGTGTATACTTAAAGGGGAAAAAAGGGGAGGGAAGAGGAAAAATATTGAGCTACAGAAACCAAGGTAAGGCACATCACTTGGAGTTGTTTATGTTTAATGATAGAACTAGCTCTGACATAAAATTGGGCTACATTTACTTTTGATATTTTTGTTATAATTGGTTGAACCATAATTGTCTTAATTTAATAAATCCTTTAAAAAGCTTATGTTGTTATAGTGTTTTATAAATTTTAGTATTATTTAAGTCCTTTTATAGAGCAGGGTTGTCAAACTCCTAGCCTGCGGGCTGGGTGTGTCATGTGCTGGCTACGTCCACGGTCGGTTTAGCAAAGGGAAAAAAAGTCTGGATACGTCACGTGACACAGTCGTGATGACGTGAATTTGAAACCCTTGCTTTATAGTGATCTAACTTCTCATAGCATTTACATTATTCATTGTAAAATTATTTGTAATTTTATAGGATTTTGATGTTTTTTAATTCCTGTACTCTGTAATTTTATATTAATAATATTCTTTTTATCTCATTTTAGTCTATCAATCTGGGAAAGATTGAGGGTAAAAGAAGAATGGGACGACAGAGAATGAGGTAGCTGGATAGAGTCATTGAAGCAGTAGGCATGAGCTTAAATGGACTCCAGAGGATGGTAGAGGATAGGAAAGTCTGGAGGAACATTGTCCATGGGGTCATGATGGGTCGGACATGACTTCGCAACTAACAACAAGTCTATCAATATGATTTTGTTTATTTCAGACTGAAGTGATTAGTTATATAGTTATATTATTAGTTTTGGAAGGCTACTGGCTCACAACTGTTGCTCTAACAATTATATAAGAACACTCTTTTTAGCTTTTCTAACATCTTAAAATATAACAAAAATCTAATTATACTTACAGCATAGCTTTTGCATGCTATATTCGACTATAGTCCATTTGCTGCTGAAATATTATACTTATTGGCAAACAACAAAATAAACATATAGTGCTTATTTTTATTTATCAAATGTATATAGCCACTCATCTCACATAAGGTGACGTTGGGCAGTGTACAATAAAACTAACAATTGAAATAAACTCTGTTAAAACAATTGAATTAATTAAACATAAATAACAACATGTTTGCATGGGAGTAGGACTTATAGTGTGGTCAAAGGGGTAATGCAAGAATTATAGACCAAAACTATAGATAATTAAAGCATGTATGTATATAGGTCTGTATGTGCATATGTATAGTTATTCATAAGAACAATAATAGGGTCAATTTTAAAAATATCTAGTATAAGATAGAAAACAACTGTCTTTATTCTAACCAAAACAGAACAGGGTTTCTTGATTTCAAAAACTTAATCTCATATAGCAAATATTTCTATGCAATAATAATACAATTTCAGGAACATTATTTGTTATTATTTTTATATTACCTTTTACATAGTTACCTGATTTAATGTTTTCAATTTTGTTATTTCACTTTCTGCATCTGTAAAAATGTAAGCAGGAAGTTCGTTGATAACAGAGAATTCAAGTTGTTAATATAAGATTTTTAAAGATTTTATTTATTTATGCCGCTCAACTGACTCTGAAAAGTGACTCTGAGCACCTTACAATTAAAATTATAAATATAACAGACATTATAAAGATTAACTACAAAGAGAAGAAGCAAAAAAATAAATAAAAGGAAGATCAATAAGGCAGTAGCATCTTCTCAGTTAATCCACTAGCCACTTCCAACTTGGAGCACTTCCATTAAGATCTCAGGATAACAAGCAGAGCCAGGTTTTATCTCCTTTCCAGAAAGCCAAAAGTATGGGAGCAGACTTCAACCCAGGCAGACCTCAAATATAAAGATATATTCATAAAGTGGAGGTTATGTACATCACTCTAGGAGCAGCTAAAAAAGGCCAGGCTGGTGGATTCTACACAAGCTATACCTTCCAAACACTCTTCATGGATAGCCCCACTTGCAGCGCCTTGCAATAATCCAAAAGACAGATGATTAAGGCATGAATGACTGAGTGCGGGTTCTCACGAACCAGGAAAAGGTGCAAGCAAGAGTCATAATTCCAGAAGGACTCCACAACTTTATCTAGAACGATAGATGATGAACTCCCAAATCCAAGAATCTCTACAGCCACTTTCTCTCTTACCAGGATTCAGCTGAAGCCCATTGTCTTCCACTCAGACCCCTACAAATTCCAGCACTATGAGGGCAACTACAGCATCACTTGGGTCACCCATGATGGAGATATACAGTTGAGCATAATCAGTGTATTGAAGATGGTGTCTGATGATCTCACCCAGTGCTTTCATGTAGATACTAAAAAGAAGCAGAGAGAGTGCCCATCCTGCAGCACCCCACAAAGGACAATCCCATGGACTAGACCTCTTACTCCCTATCAACACTGACTGGGACCAGCCTTGGAGGAAGGAGCTGGATCAGCACAAAACTGCACCCCTCAACTCCAAGTGCCGCAGCTGACCTAAAAGGATACTATGGTCAATGGTACTGAAAGCCACTCAAACATCAAGGAGATCCAGGATGGATGCACTACCCGTATCCCACTCTTGCTAGAGATAATCTATAATACAACCAATATTGTTTCTGTCCCAAACTAACCAAACTGGCCTGAAACCCGGCTGGAAGGGATCTAGATAATCCATTTCATCCAGGATCCTTTGGAGCTGCAATGTGACCACCTTTTCTACCACCTTCCCTAAAAAGGGAAGGTGAGAAACTAGATGAAAAATTGTCCAGATAGGTGGAGTCAAGTAATGGTTTCTTGAAATATACTGAGTAAAAGTACAGCAACAATTAAATATGACAAGTCCATTTATTATCATCTTTTGTATCATTTCAAAACAATTTGGGTTAGGAAGAAAGACAGCCAAAAGAACTGTTTTTCAATATTATAAGGTACAGTAATGCAAAGAGGCCAATGGGTTTGGTTTTTTTCTCCCCTTAAACTTCTTTTTCTAGAAAAGCTTGATTATCTCTTTTTAGGTATGAATGTTTTCCTCATATACAACACTTGGGCTAGGAATCAAAAAGCAGCATATGAATCAACCACTTTTCAGCTTTCTTCTTTGAGCAGCAACTTCTAATGAGAGGAAACCACGAAAGTAAAGTACCAAAATAAAACACTGCTAAATGAAGAAGCATTTTGTGCATAAATCTCCAATCTTTGTTTCATGGAAACAAAGTTCAGATGCTAAAATGCAATATATCATATGGTGAATTTGCAGTGTTTTCATACCAAGTAGTGCTTGTTGCAATCGTTCCACTTCAGCCTTCAACGATTCTTCTACAAAACTAGGGACTTCCTCTACTTTTACACCAGTCTGTTTTTCAGGAATAGATATTTGGGCTTTACTGCGTTCAGATTTTAGACTTTCGTATTCTTCTTTTACTTGATTTTTCTCTTTTTTTACAAATTCAAGTTCTTTCAAGAGAATGTCTTTCTCTTCTTCTGCTGAAGACAATTGTTGACTTAAACTTTCCACTTTATTTTGTAAGTTACTCAAGTTTGGTGATTTTGATCCATGTTGTAGATCTATTTCAGAAGATGCTTCAGTATTTCCACCAACTAAACAAGGAAACATAAATTTATATTAGAGCCCAGAAGCACTGTATAATAATGTTATAATTATTATATTGAGTACATAAATAAAAATAACAAAGTTAAAACATAAATAAAAATAATATTTTGTAAAATTAAATATTTCTTAATTTCGTCTGCATAAATATTAAAAATAAGTATTTTGCAAAGCTTTTTTGCAGCATTTCTACTGGTACTGTCAAATTTTATTTGTAGAAACTCATAGCCATGGTTTGGCTAAATTAGAATTTTCACTGCCAATGATAAGGAAGCCATGTACTTGATTGCTTACTGCACTGCAAAAATGTCTGGATTGTATATATTCTCATAGTTTTAAATTAAGTTTTATTTTTCATGACATATTGATTTAATGGATACTTTTCCATTAGTAGTTACAATGGATAGTAGTCATTATAAATACATCAGGCATTCTGTGTTTATGTAACATGAAGAGAGATGCGTTGCAAGGCCTTTCTGTCGGATTTGCAAATATTGCTAATACTTGAAACAGATATAATGTAACTATATGCCATGCATGCTTATCTTCATTACTTTTCATCTTTTGCATTGTAGAGAGAAACTATACAGAAAAATATATTGAATATCTTTAATAGTATAAAACTGAGAATACATGAATATGAAGAACTAGGAAGTACTAACATCATTAATGCCATAAGAAAACAATTACACCCTGAGGTTTAAGGAAGTTAGCTGAAGGGTCATCCAACTATTTTATCAATGTTTCACTTAATGTAAAAGTCTTATTTATGAATGAAATTTGTAAGGTTGCCAAACTTAAAAAAAAAGAGCAGGCATACAGTTTTTATATATCCAAGGATTTTAACTGGCCATACCATTTCACTAATTATAGCTAATGTTTCCTATTTCACAAATTTTATAGTTACAGTTTTTTTAAAAAGTATTGTACTGGTAAGCTAGAAGGGTTATGCCTACAAAGTATCATATTATCCATTATGGGTACTCAGCAATCCAGAATTTGTAAATTATATAAAGTACTGCTTGGAATATATTATACTTGAAATCTGGTACTCTTTTTACATGCTTAATATGGTAACAACTTTTTAAAAATCCTTTTGGAACTCTTAAGAACAAACAAAACCTTTCTGTAATTGATCCTCCAATTCTTCTATTCGTTCCTCATATTCACTTAGTTCTTCTCTATGACGTCGGCTTATCTCTGCTAATTTCTGATGGTGTGCATCTTGCAATACTGAAAGTTCATGCTGGTGCTCATCTATTTCTTGGCTCAACTTCTGTTTCAGTTCCTAAAATGTGTAATTAATGAAAAGCAAAGTTCATGACTTGACAGTTTAAAGTTCATTATGGTTTTTAATTTTAAATTTAAAGTTTAAAGTGCATTCTGGAGTACTTTATTCACTAACAATGCAAAATATCTGAAGACTGACTCACTTATAAAGGAAAACATGGAACTTTTAGAAAAAAATGTCCATGAATGATTCTGAGGTTATACCTTGTTTTCTTATTAAGGAGCCCTCAAAAGATACAATGCAAATAGTTGCTTTATTTCTAAGTATTTCAAGATGTATATTTATATTCATATTCAAGTGTTTTATTCAAAATAACTTCAAAAAGCATTCATAAATGTCTGTGCATTAGAGGATTATCCGAAATCTATACTAACTATAAGGAGTGATCTCACTTAGGAAAAGAGGTGGTGTTTTGTTTTGTTTTACCTTGATAATATTTTGCAGCTTGCAGATTTCATTTTGATCTGTATTATTTTCTCCTTGAGGCTTAGAAAACTAAATAAGATGGTGGAGAAAAAAGATTTAAAATGCTGAAAGTGGTTTAGGCTTTATAAATTTAAAAAATGGTGTGCAGCAGCAACATGGCAGGATCTTAAGAAAATTATTCTTGAACAGTGTTTAATAAATCAAAAGTTTCAAGCTATACAATGAGTGTGGCCTAGTGAACAGAACACCAGGACCCACCACAAGGATTAAACATGTGTTTTGTGTTACACAAATTGCATCTATGTTAGCTTCAATCAATAATTTAGGAGCTTCATAAGCTAAAGCTCAGCTCAATGTGCAGCAGTTTACAATTTGCCTTTTCTTCCCACCCTGCCCCATTAAACATACTGAAGCAATGCATTCCCAATGTAAACTTATGATTCATGTTTATACTGGAAAATGAAACTGTTACAGAAACATACACAGCTAACTATTCAGAATTCCTGATGTTAGGGAAAAAAAGCTGCAACATAGTTATCAATGTTGGTACAGGTAGTCCTCATCTTACAACCACAATTGAGCCCAAAATTTATGTCACTAAGTATGAAATTTGTTCAGTGAGTTTTGCCCCATATTACGACTTTTCTCACCACATTTGTTAAGTGAATCACTGCAGTTCTTAAATTAGTAATACAATTGTTAAGTGAACCAAGTTTTCCAGAAGGGGATCATATGACTCTGGGACACTGCAACCGTCATAAATGTGAGTCAGTTGTCAAGCAGCTGAATGTAAATCATGTGACCATGTGAATGCTGCTACTGTCATAAGTGTGAAAAATGGTCATGTCATTTTTTTTCAGTATCATTGTAACTTCAAATGGTCACTAAATCAACTGTTGTAAGTTGAGGACTACCTGTATATTTTTTATTCATTGCCACAAGGCCGTGGCCAGGGGGGCTTTTTATCAGGTTCGCCTGATACGCCAGTTGTGCCCCTTTCTGGATCGGGACTCCTTGTGCACAGTCACTCATGCCTTGGTTACGTCACGCCTGGACTACTGCAACGCTCTGGCCTCATTGTGGGCTGGATCCGGCCGCCGAGCCTTGAGTTTTATACCCAATATATGTAATCTATATTATGTTATTCAGAAAAGAGACGCACCTGTGCAATCTGCTTCCAGTGCTCAACTTCAGATTCGAGCCTAGAAATTTCACTGGACTGTCTGTTTATTTCTTGTTGAGACCAGATCACATCTCCAAAATCCATATCATCTCTATGAAAATCAGAAGAATGATGTCTAACAGGAACAAAAGAAGCTGATGTAGTGGCTGATGGAGAAACAACTGGTTTTAACTGTGATGACTGAGCAGCTGACTGCATTTTCTGTAGTTGCTCCTGTAAAGCATTCTGCCTGGTTTTAAGATGGCTGATTTCCACCTAGATCAAGACATGTACATTTCAGTAAAGAAAATGTTCAATCCAACATTAACTGCAACTTTTAATTTTAATTTCTTTTAAATATTGTTTAATTTAGCTAACAGCTACTAAAATTATCCTTATTTCATTAAGATATTTCATTAATTGTACCTTTTTCTCTTGTTTCATTGTATTAAGAAGAATCCCTTAAATTAAGCCCAACTTCTTTCAATTGCATGAACATGTCCTCATCATTTTTTGCCAACAACATAGCAGTGTTAGTCACTACACTCTTGAGACTTTTATTTCTGGCTTCCCAAGATAGGATTGGTTATCTACCATCTGAAAACTAACCAAGCCCACTTTAGCTTATCTTGTTCATAATAGAATAGAATAACAGTGTTGGAAGGGACCTTGTAGGTCTTCTAGTCCAACCCTCTGCTTAGGCAGGAAACCCTACACCACTTCAGAAAAATGGTTATCCAAACTCTTCTTAAAAACTTAAGAATATTGGAGCATTCACAACTTCTGGAGGCAAGTTGTTCCACTGATTAATTGTTCTAACTGTCATGAAATTTCTCCTTAGTTCTAGGCAGCTTTGGAAGCCATATTAAAAGTTTTTAACTGGAGTTGGGGCTTTCTGGAATGCTGGAACGCTGACGAGGTTGCTTCTCTCCTTAATTAGTTTCCACCCATTTCTTCTTGTCCTGCCCTCAGGTGCTTTGGAGAATAGCTTGACTCCCTCTTCTTTGTGGCAGCCCCTGAGATATTGGAAGACTGCTATCATGTCATCCCCAGACTTTCTTTTCATCAGACTAGACATACCCAGTTCCAGCAAACTTACAGCAATCTTATATGAATAAGATCAAGGCAAGGCTGCTGAATAGTACCACTTAAGTGATTATTTTTTATCAGAATCCTATAATAACCCCTCCATAAAATTAATTACCGTATTTTTCGGACTATAAGTCGCTCCGGACTATAAGACACACCTAGCTTTTGGGGAGGAAAACAAGGGGGAAAAAATCTGCCTCTGCCTCCCAGCAATTTGCTTCCTTGCAGCAAACAGCCTGGTCAGCTTCAGCACAGCCTGATTTAGCATGAGCAGCTGATTGGTGGTTGATCTGTCTCCCGGAATTCTGCCTATCAGCTGTTCCAGGCTGTGGGGATCACCACCGCCCATCCCTGCCATCGCCGCCTCCACGTGCTTCATTTTCGACCTCCACATGTTCCGTTTTTGGCCTGTTCCAGGTGGTAGGGATTGCCACCGCCTATCCCTGCCATCTGGAATGGGCCGAAAATGGGGTGTGCGGCGGCTGAAAACGGGATGCGAGGAGGCCAAAAATGGGGTACGTGGAGGCGGTGATAGGCAGTGGTGATGGGTGGTGACAGCGGCGATGGGCGGTGGAAATCCCCACAGCCTGGAACATATAGTATCTGTTCCCATTCATACCTTTCCAACAATGGTAAAAGCATTTATGTTCCTTTGACATAAGGAAACTTAAATTACATGTAATTATTTGTCAGAGAAGGAAAATTATTTTTTAATGTAATAAATGTATGTTTTAAAAATTTTACTAACTCAAGTGCTGAGTGTAAAATGCATACTTATGGGAATTTAGTATAATAGCATATCCAAACTGTTGGTATTTAAGACAAACATGGACAAAATACCTGTTTAATCATTCAAACACTTTGAACTTTTCAAGATAGAATGGATATCATTTGATCAAGGCTATGTAGCAGCAACTTGTCTTCTACTGGCCTCTTTTTTATTGTCATCTATTTTTTCAATCACCATGGTCTTCTCTAATGACTCTTGCCTTCACATTATATATTCACAATATTTAAGCTCTAGCTTTATTAAGCAGTCTGGTTTTACTTTACCAGCTACTGAATGATTTGTTCTTCCTGTGATCCAAGGAATTCTGCAAAAATCTCTCCAATACAATATCCTTCACAGGATAAAACAGACTCATACTCTTATGCATAGCGAAGCAGCACAGACTGATCTTAATTACATCTTTATGTTGTTGAACATATTCTATGTTGTACTGATTTCTACGTATCTATATACCATATTTCTAGGGTTCAATATCCAGAGAAATTTCAGCAATCTCCCTAAACTAATTCCAGACTTCATAAAGAACAGTAGCTATTCCTGTTTCAAAAAAAAAATCTATTACAAATGAACCATAAGCTTCCTTAAACATAAGTAGAGCAATATAAAGAATATCTTGTTATGCCAATTCTTAACGATTCAAGATAAAGTATGACTTGTCAAAAGGTTTGATGCCACATAACACACATCTAAAACAAACAGCCATGTTGCACGCCTGTCTTTACAAAATAGGTTGCCATCCTATTAAGTACATAAAGTCACAAATTAAATGTTGTTCAATTAGTTTGAGCCATTATTTACCTCTTTCTGCTGTAGCTGATTACGGTAATCTATAGATTTTTGCTTTATCTGAAGCTCTGCTACTTCGTTCTTTTCTTCAAGGTCATTACAAAACTTTTTCAACCTGTCGTTCTAGAGAAAAATGCATTGAAACATTAATAAACAAGAGCCTAAAATTAATTTAACCCAGAGTACATACTAGGTCTGACTCCCAAACACAAGAACAAAAATGTATTTTTTCCTATTTGCTTCTATTTGTTTTTCAGAAATAGCATCCTACCTCTGATCTCAGTGTGGAATGTAAGCTTTCTACATCTCTCAGACTATTGTCAGATACCGGAAAATCAACTGCAGCACCTGAAAAGAACAGGAAAGGAAAGAAGATGAAGATACTATATTCTCTCTCTCTTTCTCTCTCTCTCACACACACACATATGTACATACGTACATACGTATGTATATTCATACATACATTACAGCAACACAAGTACCAAACATGGGATTTCTATTTAATTCTAGGGAGATGAAAGTGCCTCACTTTGAATGATTTTTAATATCTTTTGTAGATAACGTTGATCAGATCTGCCTTTAGATTTCAACATTAAGCCAACAGTGGGATGTGGCTCCAAAAATGCAAATGCAAATGCACCAAAACAAATATAATTGTGGAATTCACAATAAGTAGTTATTCAACTGTATCTTTCTTTAATCAGATTCCCACCCTTGAGTCCTTCACTCTTTGAACAGAAATCAGAAAAAATGATAATAGGTTCAGACCAATCAATAAGAACGATTAGGGGACTAGAAACTAAGTTCTATGAAAAGATATTAAAAGAGATGAGCAAATTTAATCTAGACAAATATATCCAAATGGGGGATACAAATAGCACTGTTCAAATCCCAAAGATGTCATACATAAGGTCAAGAATTGTTCTTTCTCATTCCAAAGTTCCAACACAGAAACTTTACTATATATTACAAAATAACAGCCTAACAGTAAGAACAGTATGACAGTGGAACTAGATACTCAACAAAGTGCCAGGCTCCTCTTTCACAAATTCCTGTTCCTTTTGCTCCTTTTATTCAACAGAAGGCTAGACTGCAATCCATCTGGTATTCCTGCACTGAACAGATGTTAAGACTCAATAGCCTAAATGGCCCCTTCTAACTGTATGATTGAATGACTAAATCAGTCAGGGAAGACTGAACCCAAAAAATAATTAATATCTCCTTTAGATGAGGTGAAGTATATTCCATCCTGTTTTTAAAAAACAAATTATAAGTCTACTCTTGAAGAAACATTTCCTTACATCAGAAGATTGAGCAATTACCGTGTAAGTCAGTTTCAAGCATCCCATTTCACAAAAGCAACCAAGAATTTAGCAGCTTCACAACTTCAGGTGCATCTAGATAGTGTTTATCTGGACTAATGCAAATTGGGCTTTTAGCTGGCAAAACCACAGTGGCCAAAAATTGGAAGAGACCAGGTTACATACAATAGCAAAGAACTGAGATCTAACAGACTGTACAAACTATTGCATAATATCCATAATTTCACAGGCTCATCCAATGTAGATTTGAATCATCTATGTAAAGGGAAATATTAGACATTCAAGCTGGCTTTAGAAAAGACTGAGGAAGAAGATACATTATTGCCAAGGCATGCTGGATAAATGAGAAAGCCAAAAATCCTCCAAAGTAGTCAAAATATACTTCACTTACTACACAAAGGCTTTGAGTTGCATCAGCTCTGGGAATGTTCTTAAGAAATTCCAGAATATTATACTGTCTTCATGCCAAATCTATGTGCAGGATAGATAGCCACAAGCCAAATAGAACATGGCAAAACAGACTGGCTCTAGTTTGGTAAAGTGGTAAAGTAATAAGAAAGACTGTATACTCTCTCCTTATTTATTCAAGCTATATTCTGAATACAGGTAGTCCTTGTCTTAGGACCATTCAATTAGTGACTGTTCAAGTTACAACAACACTAAAAAAGGTGACTTATGACCAATCCTTGCACTTAAGATCATCACAGCATTGTAGTGGTCACCTGAACGTAATTTGGATGCTTAACAACCAGCAGGTATTTATGATGCTTGCAGTGTCCCAGGGTCACAAGATCACCATTTGCAACCTTCCCAGCTGGTTTCTGACAAGAAAAGTCAACAAGGAAGTTGCCAGGAGGTTGTAAGACACAGTCATGTGATGCCTTGCTTAGTGACCATGGCAAAAATGTTTATAAAATCAGATGCAATCATGTGATGCCTGACTTAATGACCGCCCTGCTTAACAACAAATGTTCTGGCCCCAATATTGGTCATATGGTGTGGACTACCTGTATAATGTATATTGAAGGGAGATGAACTGGAAAAAATGAGCATAGTTTTAAAACTGAAGAATAATCTGCTCCATGAGGTTAACATTTAGATAATTGCAAAGCCAACCAGTTATTGAGAGTTGGGTGGCATACAAGTTTAATTATTATTATTATTATTATTATTATTAACATGCAAATTATTTGCACGATCCAGTAATAAAATAGTGAAAAAATAGGACTGTGATTAATTAACAAGACCAAAGTAATGTCAATAGGTTCAGTAAACAGCCTTAGAACTGACAACAAAGACACAGAAATAGTGGATATTTTCTGTTTTAGGATCAGCTCTCTACAGTAAAGGAACCATCAGTCAAGGAATACACTATAAGCTAGCACTTAGCCGGGTATAAATGAAATGTATAGCATATGATTATATTTTCCAAATAAACTTTGGAAAAGATAATTAGATGCTATAACATGTCATTATCTATAAAGATTAGAATCATGCAAACAACGCCTTTTCTTTGATATTCCATGGATGTGAAAGATGGACCTTAGAAGAAGCAAAATAGAAAGAACACTGAACTTTGGTGTTGGAAAAAAACAAATAGCAATGAAAACAAACACATGGATCAGGGAATAAATCAGAATTCAGCTTTAAATGACCAAGTTCAAGCTGTAAGACTTTGGATGCATTATGCAAAGACCCACATCCCGATAAGTCCATAACATTGGGAAAAGAAGAAAGAAAGAGGCTAAAAGAGTAACCAGCAATAAGAAGGATGATTACAATAGCAATGAATACACCACTGAAAAACTTAAAAAGGCCAGACTAAAGACATGACCATCCTGAAGAAAGTCTATCTATATGTTTGCAAAGAGTGGAAACAAATTTAAGGTCACATAATCCATCAATTAATCATCAATTTAGCTACTGAGGTCCTTTCTACCCAATCTGCCAGATTAATTTCAAATCTGGAACTATAATGCCAATCATCTGGTCTGCTTCTTTGGTTTACAAATCTATCCAGACTGTTTTTCTTGTTCAACATTGTATTTGTGACACTCAAGAGTATAGAAAAACAACATCTGCCTACAGGGACAATTATAAAAATAAACCCAAAACTGGTAAGACTGAAGGCTATATAAGCCCTCCCAACCAACTTAATTTCTTCAGAAAATAAAGAACTTCTACATCAAATTATGATACTTTAGAGGTGACTTTATTAATACATGATTGTTGGGAAGGCCACTTCCATGCAAGAAAAGAATGAGTACTATACAAATAACGAGGTACAGGAAGAACCTCTTATTTTTTTAGTTTCAAGAAATTACTTTGCGATAATTTACTACTTTGTATACCTATGGCCTTTTCTTTGGATCCTAAAATAGAGAATAGAATCTATTTTATAACCTGTATACTATGTATATTAATTAGCAGCTTTTCTTAAAAGAAAGTAATCCATATGGAAGAAAACACTAATCTGTACAGGAATTATGGAATGCTGTTGTCTTGTATGAATGTAATACCGTAATAATATTTATAATACGGGTCTTGGACTTTGGCACTTTCTCTCTCTTCTATCCCATCTGTTGTTATACAGCTTGCTATCACTTCTAAATGAAGACAGTGCATTGCTTCTATCTTTGCATCATTAGCAATTAAATTATCTCCTAGAAACTCATCTACCACAGGTTTAATTTAAATCTGTACATCTCTTTATTCAAGCAACTCTCTGTATATTTGAATCAAAATTATTACACACTGTTAGTAGTTCTCTAAAACTACTTTGTGACATAATTTATGGAAAATTACAATCTAAAGAGCCTTTTGATACATTTCTCATGTTTTGTCCAGTACTGTCTTCTTACTCTATATTATAATGTTGCAAACCTTCCTCTCATAAGACATGCTTATTGTAACAGAATTATTCATAATAAGGATTTAAAGGACGAGCCTGAAGACATCTTAAATATTTTGATCAGCTGCACTATTTATTCCTTAGTTCAGATCAAATGAATGTTTTAGTACATGAACTAAATCTAAACTAAACTAAACTAAGTACATCTCCACCCCGGACCACCCCAATGATGCCCTTGAAGTGATGTCCCGGTGCCTGGAGGCCGTGCGGATCTGGATGGGGAGAAACAGACTCAGGCTCAACCCATCGAAGACCGAGTGGCTGTGGTTTCCGACATCCCGATATAGTCAGTTGGTGCCATCACTGACTATTGGGGGCGAGTCACTGGCCCCCACGGAGAGGGTTCACAACTTGGGTGTCTTCCTGGACTCACGGCTGTCTTTAGAAGAGCACATGACGGCCGTGGCCAGGGGGACTTTTTATCAGGTTCGCCTGATTCGCCAGTTGTGTCCCTTTCTGGATCGGGACTCGTTAAATATGGTCACTCATGCTCTCGTTACTTCCCGCTTGGACTACTGCAATGCTCTCTACATGGGGCTCCCCTTGAGGAGCACCCGGAGGCTCCAGCTGGTCCAGAATGCGGCCGCGTGGGTGGTTATGGGAGCGACGTGGCGCTCCCATGTGACCCCCCTCCTGCGCGAGCTGCACTGGCTCCCGGTGGTCTTCCGGGTGCGCTTCAAGGTTTTGGTTACCACCTTTAGAGCACTCCATGGCATCGGACCGGGGTATCTACGAGACCGCCTTCTGCTACCAATAGCCTCTCACCGACCAGTACGCTCCCATAGAGAGGGGCTCCTCAGGGTGCTGTCGGCCAAACAGTGTCGACTGGCGGCCCCCAGGGGGAGAGCCTTCTCTGTGGGGGCACCTACCATCTGGAACGAGCTCCCCCCAGAGATACGGAAGATCCCGGACCTGCGCACGTTTCGCCGTGCTCTCAAAACTTTTCTATTTCAGCAAGCTGGCCTGGCCTAACTCCCATTTTTTAAATTTTTTAAATTTTTTAATTTGTGATTTTATAAATTGGGTGTTTTAATCTGTGTTTCGTCCGAAATATTTAATAATTTTAAGGGATTTTTTAAATATTTGTATTATCTGTATTTTATCTTGGCTGTTCACCGCCCTGAGTCCTTCGGGAGTAGGGCGGTATAGAAATTTGATTAATAAATAAATAATAAATAAATAAATAAACTATAAAAATCTTTAATACGAATGTTATTAAAAAAAATTAGTTTCAAGAAACTACTTTGGGATAATTTACCATCTCATATACCTATAGCCTCTTCTTTGGATCCTAAAATAGAGAATAAAATATCTTACAAAAAGAAAGCCATCCATTTATAGTGCAAGCACACAAGACTTTTTTTAAAACAAGCTTCTCAAGATTCTATGATCCTTGAGCTCTGTATCCATGTTTTTTTAAAGGTAGCCTGCCCTAATCTGACATTTTCAGATAAATTAGGGCAGTAATTTTCAGAATTTCCAGTCAGCATGTAGGTGCTGGTCGAGTGCCTGCAGGCTATATGGCTCTGGATGGGAAGGAACTGGCCTTAGCTCAACTCTGGCAAGACAGAATGGCTCTGTCTGGGTTTTTGGCCCCCCAGGTCCAGATGATATTTCATCGCTGACTCTGGATGGGGTGGCATTGAATGGGTACGCAATTTGGGGGCCCTTCTAAACCCAACATTCTGCTCAAGGAGCAGGTGGCAACCGTGTGTGTATGTATGGGAAGGTTGTCTTTGTACAGATTCATCTGGTGTGCCAACTGCATCCTTTCCTGGACTGTGAGGCCTTGGCCACTTCCCATATGGATTACTACAACACCCTGTACATGTGGCTGCACTTGAAGACTACCCAGAAGCTACACCTGGTCTAGAAAATGGTGGTGTGAGGAGTGATCAGTGTCCATAGGTTTACCGATATGAGCCCTCTGTTGTGAGCTGCAATGACTCCCAGTTTCATTCCAGATTTAAAAGCTTATATGGCACAAGTTCAGGTTATCTGCAGGACTGCCATTTCCCTACCAGACCAGACAGGGTGTTCCTAGTCCCTTCCCTTGAATACTGCCATCTTATGGGTCTAGGAAGTATGCCTTTTCCATGGCAGTCTCTACCCTCCTAGCCTTCTTAAAGTACCTAAAACCGACTGCTGGGATATGATGAGGGGAATGAGAGGATTTATGGTTTTAATTCATATATGTATTATGTTGTTTTAATTATTGATCGGGAGACACCCAAAGTTTGATATAAGTCGAGTGGCTACAGTATATAAATATTTTAATTAAATAATGGAAGTTGCAGTTCCAAGTTCTTTGTAGTATACCAGGTGGGAGCTATTCTTTTGCTTGTTTGTTCACAAACATTCAGAGTTATTGGTTTAAGGGACAGAAGACAGAAAGGGTGAATTAAAGAAAAAACTTCCTAGGTTAAAAAAAAACCTGCCTTCCTCTCTTTCAGAAGTACCTAGTCCAAAAGATCTCCTCCTTGTTTTTCCCACGAGGGAAACATATGCCTCCATTCCCCACCTGGAGGACACAGGTTAATATTTACAGAGAGTATCTCCACAACCTCGTTGGAGAATTTTTTGGGGAAGAATCCCCGTCCCCAGTCCGAAAACCTGTCATATCCTGGCCTTCTGGGGCTTTGCCACTAACCCTAATACACACACACACACACACACACACACACACACACACACACACAATCCCCATCGCCGCCTTTTCTTACCTCCCACCTCTTCTGTCCCTTCTAACAGCATATCCTTGGTGAAGCTGGAGATATGCCCGGTCAGTGTCGACAAGCTGCCTCCGACCTGTCCCACCAGGGACTGGCCGAAACCCGCACCGAGGCCCCCAAGCCACGACGACATCCCAGTCAAGGCTCAACAACAGTCCTCGGGGAAAGAGAGAAAGCACGACAGTAACGATCAGCTGGGGTCTCCGACGCCGCTTTCCCCAACCCAAGTTCGGGTGCGTCCCTCGGTTTAGCCCCTTCAAGCAGAGCAGCAAACTACCGGGTGGTCTAAAAAAAGCTCTTATCGTAGGATTTCTACCGGCCTGCGATCCCGACCGGGGTTTCTCAATCAGCTGTAAGGCCTCCAGACCGAGCTGCCACCTCAACGGCCGCCATGACACCTCCAGCTCATCATAGAGCACGGCAGGGTAGAGCGTCCTGTTGGCGCTCGGGGGAATGCGTCTCAAGAAACAAAGGTCGACGGGACGCTGGAGGGTGGAAAGGTTGCGCGCTCTCAGCCTAAGGAAGACCGGAAAGGTAGCTTTAGTTTCACCTGGCTTTATCCCACTCCCCCCCCCAGTCCTTCCAAAAATGTGGGTGGCGCAGGACGCTTTTTGGAAATCCATTTTACCCGTGGCTAATTCCCAACTCGACATGCAACTGAATGCCTATTCTTTGAGGATAGATCTTAGACCTCCCCCCCCCCCGCCCCCGTAGACAGATATGAAATATTTCACAGGATTACGAGGTATCCAGAAATATTTGTGACTGCCCCTCCTTTGTGATTTCATCAGTATTTATGAACAGTAAGAGTACTTTTCATTCTGTTCCAGTACGATTAAAAAAAAAATACTGCTTAGTCTGTTTCCCAAATCTTTAGACGGTCATAAGTGCGAAGACCGATTGTAAGTCACTTTTTTCAGTGCCGTTATAAACTTTGAATGGTTGCTAAAACAATTGGAAAGTTATCCACGTCACTGGTTTGTTATTTGTGTACCCCTGGTAATTATTAAGATGTCAGTCAGTTTCATGTTTGTCCAATGTAGCATCTTTTTCTATATTGTTTTTGTAGCCTTGAACTTTGTAGTTTCAGTCTTGTCCAATAAAATTTGTTCCTCTTCCATCACATTTTAAAACAGTCTAGTTATAGAGGCAGACACACTTAATATTAACTTCTGGGTCCATTGTTCAAAAATATCCTTCAGTAGGTCCAATGTTAAAATAGTTTGCTCCATTCTTTATTAGTAAGTCAAATTTAAGTGTTTTTAGTTGTAATCTTTTTTTCAGGTTCCCTCTAGTGTCCAATATTCAAATCATATCATGTTTCTTTTCAAGAAACTTCAAAACAAAATAATTTTCTCACAGGAGTCTTATAATTAATTGAAAAAATCTTATTTCAAATCCAAAATCATAGTGCTAATCACCTTTTGCTGTTTATTTCAAAAGAATTTTCTTTAAAAAATAATTAAGCCCTTAAACTTGGATTTAAAATGTCTTTTGGTAAGAAATCTGGTGCTGTAGAACTTGTCGCTCCAAAGGTTCCTAATAGCTTAGTTAACAACCAATTTCTAAAAGTGGTTAGAAAAGCAAGCATGTGAACCCAGGGTCATTTGGAAAGCACCAACTTGGTTTGAGAGATGGCTATTCTCTCATTGCCAGAGCTCAAAACCTACTAGAGAGTACTGTCTTATGTTCTCCTCACAAGGAGCACTTCTGGGACTTCTTTTCGTCCAAAGAGGAATTATGAAGACCGTCTACTTGTTAGTTCTTCATTCTGCCATGGTTGTCAGTCTTCAGTTTGCCATTTCTTCCTTAGAAGTCCCCATTTGCATTTTTTTAAATTATGAAAATGCATAATTCAGCCAAGGTTCAAAAAGTTCAAATTTAAGGGAAACATTACTATTTGATTATTCAAACCAGATATGGTTAGAAACCTGATGAAGGTTCCTCTCTCAATTCTAGGTGGCTTACAATAAAAAGCAATCCATTTTTTTAAAAAAAACACCAAGCAATTGGTAATCGTAATAGGTGACTTGGCTCATATTTATACTTCCCTCCCCATGGAGCTGTGCTCTTCCTGGGCCAATGCCCAGGGGGATAACCAGGTTTCAAAATCCTTTCTGAAGCCAACAGGGTTAATTTATATAAGCTAATTTAGGCCATAATAATATAGTACATCATATTCCTGGGCCCTGTGGTCACAGTCCTTTTTGTTTGCTTGCTTGTTTGTTTTACATTGAGCTTGAATTTTTTTCTGTGTGATGCACTATTATTTTCAAAAAGTTCATAAAGGGGCCATTAGTTATCACAGAGCTGAAGGTAAGCTGGGCTTTGCTTTGCCCTCAGTGTATATCTTGTTCTTATTTATACAAAGGTAATTTTTGTATCTTACATATCACAACATATTTTCAATTTTATTATTACATTTTTATGCTGCTCATCTCCCCTATAAGGCAACTCTTGGCAGCTACAGATTATTAAGGGATTGGGACTATATCTGAAGCATGTATTTCCTCAAACACCAACGTTTGATGGAGAACAATGAACCAAACATTTTTGCCCTATGAAATATTATGCCCATCCCTCCCGGGGAGTGAGATTGACTCCATCTCTGATGTCCTTGCAGAAGTCCCCCAAAACCTGGCTGTGTCGATAAGCTTGGGGATCTTAAGGAAGTGGTGATTTAATGAGGTAGCTAAATTGCTTGTAACATCTAATCTTTTCTAGCAATTAAATATGTTATAATTATGAAATTAAAATATATTTTAATATTAATAATTAATAAATAAATAAATTCTAGAGCATTAATCTGGTTATAATGCCAAAGGAATAAAAAACCCTTAGAGGACATTATTAAAAAAGGCCTTGGCTATGAAGGAAATCCAGATTTCTTTCAGGTTTTCCACCAAAAGTGGATTCTATAACTTCAGTTTTAGGAATGTTCACCATTACAAATGGACAATTTTCAAGGCTGTCCATTAATGTAATCCCCAAGTAGAGAAATGTTCAAATTACTAAAAAACTCCCAAAATTTACTGCATTAACTTTATGTAAACTTTATGTAAATGTTTTACCACAAGTTGACACTTAAAGAAGGGTTCCACCTTTTTTAAGCACACACGTTAAATGGAAAAAATATATTTAAAATCTTTGCTTCATAATTGATATGGTATATATACTGTACATGTTTTGAAAAGATACTTTGCTTTGATGAAGAGATATATTTGAAAGAAATGGACCTAAATTCATCCAGATTCAACTTGTCCACAAGGACACAATTTATTGGAAAAGTACGAAAAAATAAAACTATGGTTTTTACAGACTAGTATGATTTCATTTCATGGCTTCTATACATCTTTTCATATATTTCTTTTCAAGTAGTAGCTTAAACACAATTAAAATGAATGCATGTAGCTTTATGTAACTAATGCTGTTTTTCACCCCAAAAGAACGTGCAGTAAATATGGTAATTTTTTGTTAATAAATAAATTAGGCAAATCTAAAATAGCTACCTTCAGTTTACTGACTGGCAAAGCTAGATACACTCTTATAGTATTTATCCTTGGACCAAATCGTAGTGCTTGTACTTCTGTAATAGTTTCACAGAAATCAACAGCATATGAAACATGAAAATAAGAGGCATTTGGCTTTCATATTTAACTCTCAAATAACTTTTGTAAACAGATATTATCAAAATCAATTTTAATATTGTGTTATTTTTATAGTACCATAATCTGTGTACATTTATTAATTATTCAGTAGCAAAGAATGACACATGAACATGGTGCAATATAATAATTTTAAAATAATTTGCAAAACCTAATCAATTTCACAAGATTGTTTTGTATATCTGGCAAGTATCCATAGATTTAATGAGTATATCATTTGTATCCAAAACTATAGCCTTAATATGTATATGTAAACAGAATGTGTGCTTAAAGCATTTTTTTAAAAAAAGAACTATTCTTAATACAAAATGCAAAATTCAGTCATCCTGCAATATTTGTTATGTAACATTTGACTGTCAGAATAAAGTAGCTTACAGAATTTGCTTCCCAGTTTCCCTTGAATAAACAGTAAGGTGCATGAATGAAGACCATTCATGAAAAGCTGCAAATCTGTTACAAGAAGACATTCATTAACATCTGATATAATACATACTCATACACATCCATTTATGTATATCCATTTTTTAACACATAAGTAACTGTGCAGGGTTCATTTCAGATGTTACTAATGCATATTAATAACGTGGCACGGAAATCATGGCATCAAAATCTTTTTTAACTTCCTCACTTCAAAATTAACATGGAATCTTGGAAAGGATATAGCTCAATGGCAGAGCACATGATACACATGTAGGAAATCCGGGTTTAATTCTAATTATCCTCCATTAAAAGCAATTCAGGTAGCAGATTCTTGCTTGAGACTGGAGAATCATTGCCAGAGTAGATAATTCTAACTTAAATGGACCAATAAGCTGATTCAGTACAATGTAATTTATGTCCAGCTTGATAGTATTAATACTTACAGAAATATCTAACAGAAGATAAAATATTAATACCAACTGAAATAAGAATTATAACAACATTTATCAACTATATCCAACACTTTTGACTTCAGTTAATTGGATTCTAGGTGTTGGCTGAATATATATACTAGATCAGTGCATCATAGCCAGTATTGGCCCAACATTTAGTAAAAAAATACTAAAGGCATTTTTAGAGCAAAACAAGGAAGAAATAAGTCTTGAGTCTGCAATTGGAGCGGGTTCCTCCTGTGTGCCCATCAAATCAGCTTTGGAAGATTGGAATGCGTGGAGGCAGATCTGGAGGAGCAGGAGAATAAAAGTAGGATGTTCCATTTTATGATGATGATTGTAATTCTCTAGCATTCTTCCAAAATAGGTTTGATGGTCAGCAAATCTCTTGCTATTCTTAAGTCAAAATGTTAACTGATTAAATTCTGGAATTAAGATGATGTACAGTAATGCATGTAATTCAAATATTTCTCAAAAGTGAAAGGTGATTTTTTTTTTATATTCAGTCCGTCAATCTGGAATCTTGGAAGTGCACTGTAAACATGATACTTAGAATGCCTTTGAGCATATATGTGAAACTACAAATTTTTAGATTTCACATAATCTTATTTAGCAAAATTCCAAGGCCTTGCTCTGCAATCAGGTGATGCTTGATCTTCCTGTTAAGAATACATCCTGCAAGAACAAGCCATCACAACTGAAAGAGCTGCTCCCCATTCAAAAATCTGCAGATCCCGTAAACTCAACCTGAACATCTATGGATCAGAAAAATATTGGATGAGATTTTATTGTATATTAATAACCCTTTTCTCACTGTTCTTCTGACTGAATAGAAATTACCCAGAAGGTCAACAGTCTAACCATAAACTAATGAGATTTTATTGTATAGTAACCAAATTGTTTTTTTTAATTCTGATCCTCAGTCTGAAATCTCACAACAGTATCTTGCTTTGGTACATCAATGAAATGAACCCTACCTTTATGCCACCCACACAGAATTAATACAAATGTATCGTTAAGATTAGAATAAATATAAGTATTTGTCATTTCTTTTCCTCTGTATTCAAGCTGTTTGTAACAGTTTCCAAGGACATATTCATAGCGGCTTGAAGCATATCATTTTCACTCATATTACCTCCTGAGAAGAAACAAGAAAATAAGATATATTAATTCTAGAAGATCAACAATTTAAAAAGACAGAAAAAGATCTAGTTCTGATGCTCATAGTTTACTAGTCCAAGACAGGACTGGGGAACTTCTTGCTGTCAGACAGGCCTATCCAGGAATTCGCAAAAGACCTATTAATCATTTTCTAATTGTGCAGTATAGGCAGTCAGATCCACTTTACCTATGTCTTTCTTTTTTTTTTAAAAAAAAAAAAATGAAGTTAAGAGTCAGAACATGATCTGACTGACTGATGTAAATTAATCCTCTGTGGTCTTCATTTACTTGGGAGCTAAATCTAGTTCTCCACTCTTGGTTTAGGAAATTGGTAAAGAGGATTGGCATCATTATTTACCACTCCCCCATCCCCAGTATTTATCCTTTTCCTTGGTAGATTCATAGAGAAGACTAGATTGCATTCAACTACAGATTCCTCTGAACAGGAAAACCTTTGGCTTAATATTAAAAATAAAAATAAATAAATTAGGAAGCCTTGAACCAAAGTTAACAGATGCCTATCTTTTTTTCCAGATATTTTGAGATGTGTCTGAATATTTAATTAACTTTTCCCAAATAGCATAACAGGTAGTCCTCAATTTACCACAATTGGGACTCAAACTTTCATCACTAAGTGAGGCAATTGTTAAGTGAATCACTGTAGACATTATATGAATTTGGCTTTCCCATTGACTTTGTCAGGATTGTTAAGTGAATCACTGAGAAGCTTATGTGAATCTGGAGTCCCCATTGACTTTGCTTGTCAGAAGCAAGCTTGAAAGGTCACAAATGGCAACCATGTGACCCTGGATGCTGTAACCCTTTTAAATATCTGCCAGTTGCTAAGCCTGAATTTTGATCATGTGATCATAGGGATACTGTGACAGCCATAAGTGAAAGGACCAGTCATAATTCACTATTTCCACACCATCATAACACTAACATTGATTCACTAACATTGACTGAATGGTTGTAAGTCAAGGACTACCTATAATATTTCAGTCATCATATGGACTGATACTGAATGTATCTGATTACCATACACTGAACTACCTATATAAGCATTGCACCAACTTGATGGCTTATAAATTTATTGGATGCAATACTATTATTTCTAAATACAATTTCCAATGGACATACTGGCTGGAAATGAAGACAGCTGTGGTTCAATAGACCAGAAGGACAGTAGCAAAATTGATGAAGGATGATTTAACAAGTAGAACTAGGTAGACCTCATGTAGATGATTTTACAAATACAATACAAGGGAAAAAGAAGAAATGTTTCATATCACTGTTTCAACTATTATAGCAAATACTACAGATAAGGAGACAAACATGGAGACAAATTTCATGTGTGTCTAATCACACTTGGCCAAATAAACTATTCTGTTTCTATTTCTATTCTACAGAGTTATAAGAAAAGGTTCCAAGTTAGAAAAATATAAAACCCTTAAACATTTAGCTTATACATTTACTGCAGAACTACCGTAAGGTTTCAGAAAAGTTGAAAACTAAACCAAACCAGAAAAAATAATAAAGCTGATATAAATTATGAAAGAAAAAGCAGCAAATATTTTATTTATTCTATTACATTTATAGTCTACCTTTCCTGTTGGGCTAAAAAAAACTAACCATATTACAATCAGTGAGAAATTGAATGAGGCTTTCTAGTCTGCCTTGTCATTTTAAGCACTACACCACAATGGCTCATGTTATTTATTTATTTCATTATTCATTCTTTGAATAAATACCAGAAAGCATTCTCCACACAAAATGTATTTGCTGCTTCTGGTAATTTGTTCCCAAGCCTTTTACACCTTTAAAGTTGAGTAAGAAGTGATGCTGAAAAAATGTTAGCCACTTCTGCATTTAACACAACATTGCAGTGATGATATTCAAGATGGCTAGTTCCAATGTGCATTCTGCACTAAGTGGAGTTCTCTAAAGTTAGTCTCATATATAATGCATTGTGAACTCCAGCCATAGATTTTCAACATATGGCAGATAAGTATCTATGGCATCCAAATAGGTTGGCTATTAAGGGTGAATTTTACCATGCCATTGAGACCATTAGACTTAGAACTGATTCTATGAGCACTCCCAAGTTACAAATGTAATCAAGAGGAGTGATCCAATTTAGAGTAGACTGAACAGATTCTTTTCCCAGTTTATTAGTCCTCATCTATTATCAAGTTCAAACATCAATTCAGAACAAGTACTACCATGCTTCTACTTGATGAAAAAGGACAGAACTGGGCATCATTCACACACTGGTACTTCATTGCTATTCTCTACATAACCTCTGTAAAGTAGATACTCAAACACAAAGAACAAAATGGAAGACATCCCCCCCCCGCCCCCCGGAACTGCCACAGGGCAGAGCAGCAGTGCTTTCTGAAACAAGTTGTCTAAATTTCAGAGAGCATTTCCCAAAGGATATGCTGACCAATGATACAGAAAGCTAATAAGATATTTGGTAAAATGTATTAAACAAAGTAAAATATATCCTTGGTTCATCATTTGAAAGAACAACTGGAAAAATGTGTTGAAATCTGGCAAATAAAAGCAGTACCTGTGTCATTAACTAGTGCGTGTGAATTTGTAGCTACTTCACCATGGAATTGTGGAATCTGAACTTGCTTTTGCAGCTGCTGCTGTCTAAAACAATCAAAGAGAGAAATATGCCACATTAATTTTTATTATATGTAGAAAAGCATTTAACTTTATTCCTTGCCTTTCTTCATCCAATTTAATTTTTCCTATTAAATAATGAATATTTGAAAAGTTCATAGTACAGGGAGCTGGATCGATGTATTTCAATTTTTGCACTACACACATTAACACACACGTATGTGTATGTATGTATCCATGCTTAAAATATTCAATTCTAAAAACTGATCAGATGGATGTAATATTTAAAGTATATCGATCCCAAAGAATTAGCCAATAAGCTTACTAACAATTGTTGACAAAACTCCACATTTTGGTCTTTTTTCCTAGATTCCATTTTTCTCCTAACACAGAATACACAACACAAAAATATTTTGGGATCAGACTATTGGGAATTACATCTAATTCCAAAGCCAGGAGATGACAAACCATCCTTGAAAAGGCTAAACCAGTGCATTCTCAGAGAAAAAAAAAAGAAAGAACAATGTTGCCAGGAGCACCTAAAAGTTCTCTGATCAGGATATGGAGTTTGGCACATTACTATGGTAGAATGTGCTTCTGGACAATAATTATAGTATAGTGATTATTATTAGAGGATATTAAGTTTGCCTGTTGGTGCATTTTCAGTTATTACCTTTCTTTGAATTAATTCAACATAAAAACTTTCTTCAAAATAAAAATGATAATCACAGATGCATGTACATAAAATAGATAAGGATTATAGGAGTACCAATTGCTAATGAATGTATTTTATCATTACATAATAAGAACAGGAGATGTATTTTGGTACCATATCCAAGTTAATTTTAGTCTAGAACAAGCCAAAAGAGAAATTGGATACAGTAATATGCTTGTGAAAGAAGCACTAAAAAGAATGATATCAAGAGGCAGGCAGTATAGCATTTTCAATTAAAAATAGTAACACTGCTGCCACTTTTGAGCAAGACGACATGAAGTTTGCCACTACTGCAGTAATCAATGAACACATAAATATGGCAATAGAGATCAATTATCAATTTGCTACTAGTTTATAATTTATACTGCCCTAAATAAAAAATACTTAAGTGATCATGATAAAACATCATACATTCATTTGCATTTCAAACTGGAACAATCATCTATATAACTGACCAATGAATTAGTTACGTAGGTAGCGTGATTTGCCCAAGTACGGAATCCTGCTATCTGCAGCCAGCATGGTGCCTCAGTCTTGCACTATAATATCAAGCCAAAAGAATCAAGATATTTGCAAAACTGAGTGAGTGGTTCAGGAGTTTAAGAACCAGTTAAACACTGGTATGAGTTAATTCAGGAAAAAACACACCTCTCAGCACTCGCCTAGTACTTTGGACTATAATTCTATGTTCTAACCAGCATAGTTGGTATTAGAAAAGATAGGAACTGTAATTCAAAATATCTGAAAAACATCAAGTAATAAAGTAATATCACTTAACAAAAGGCTTCTGGGGCTTGCCACCCACAAATTATGCTTTACACAGTTTACATTACTTTTCAAAATAGGCCTGTCTTCGACGCCGCAATTCTTCTGATGGGAGAGATTCAGTTTGACCTGTTGCAGATGAGTGTGGAATGTTCTGTGTGCAACAATCTGAGAAGCCACTTCGATGTTCTCCTAAAAGTCACACACACCCACTTATTGGGAAGGTTAAGTTAACCAGGATATTTACTATGTTTCGCATAAAATAACAAAAGCAATCTACAATACACATTTGTATAGTAATCATAGAAGAATTAAACAGTAATAACAAGAAACAATATAAAAATCTTTTTTTTAAAAAAAAAGCAACAAAAGCAAATGCCATCAATCATACTTTAAAACCTAGAACAAACCAAATCAAACCAAAAACATCCGCAGATTGGTTTCCTTCACAGCTGGCAATAAAAAGGCTGGTGCCAGTTAGACATGCTCAAGGGGGGACATTCCACAAACCAGGACAAAATCCTGGCTTTCATCCTGACTATAGAATAAATGGCAGCTCAAAAGGAACACTTTCACCTGTGATCTAATAATGCATGTACTAATAATCAGGTTTTTTTAATATTGCATTTCAAAACCAGGAGACTGAGAGGTCTAGTCCTGCCTTAGTAATGAAAGCCAACTGTGTAGTTTAATGCTGTCACTTTTAGTTCAACTCACTTATTTATAAAGATAAATTTTAAAAACAGTATTGGTATAATCCTACTTAGTAGCTGGACTACTAACTGAATGTTTCGTATCATCTTAAAGGAAGTCCTATTACATTGTAAATAGAAGTTGGATTTGGACATTATAACAGCATGGATAATAAATACCAATATATATATGTTAAATCTTGAGATTATCAATATATTTTACCTGATTATGATTAATATGAAATAGGGAAGGGCTGCTCAAAATTAAAATCAATAATAGCAGATTTGTATTTGCACAAACACATTTTCTAATTCAAAAATCCGATTTCCTTTGGGTGAGCAATAAAGCCAATTCTTACAAATCTAGTCTCAATGTGTTCATGTATGTTCTATCTTCTAAATGTATCTAGCTGCTAGTTCCATTTCAGCCAGACCAGTTCAATATGCAATGGATCCAGGCAGGCAGGACAATGCCACACAATGCCAATATATTGTGTATTTTTCTCCAGGTTGGATTCTGTATACTGGAGCAGAAAAATAATCTGGCAGAACAAAAACTATTCAGGTAAGGTACAGCAGTGAAACAGGTAGAGGCCTGACTTGGAAAGTGAGACTGAGAAACACCTTTGTTGAGTTTAGACAACATGAATCTAGAGTACTGTAGTGCATCAAGATTGTTAGGATTGCAAAAAACATTACAGTAGCCCTCCTTTAGTGACCACAATAAAGACCAGCAACTTAATTGTTAAGCAGTAGTTGCCAAGTTAAATTGTGACTGTGGTTGTGAAATTGCTTTAGTTTTGTTTGTTTTGCAGGCTTGTGAAGATCATAAATATAGCTAATGATCATCACCACTGTAACTTTGAACAGTTTGCTAAACAAGACGGCTTAGCAAACAAAGCAGTTGCTAAAAGATGACTACTTATATAATGATTATATTTCACAGTAAATGCCCTATAATTGGAATTTATAAGAAGGCAAGTCTAAAGCTAGGCCAGCAATTTTGGGAATTCTAGGCAATTAAAACTAAAGTGAAATAGTTGCACCTCTATCTTGGCATTTAGTATTTTTATTTGATATGCAATTATATCTAAGCATAGTACAAGGCCTGCTATCTGAGCAGTAACAATTCTGAGAAGTTGGCTGAGCTGAGTGTGTGTGTCTGGTCCAAATTTATCCAGTGTGCTTCCATAATTGAAACTGGATTAGAAACTAGCTCTCCCCATTTGTATATCAACACTTTAGTCACTCAATTCTCTTGGACTATACTATTTTAAACTGCCTTTATGCAGTAAAGAAAAGTGTCTGATGTTTTGGAGCGATGGATGGATGGATGAAAGAATTGAAGTGGTACTGTAGTTCTGAAAGACAGGTGCAACTATGGCTTAGCTCCTGAATTAATATGCCCTTAGGAAGACTTTTGCTAGGGTCAGGAATTTCAGCCTGCCATGAAGCAGATAAAGGCAGAGATAGTTAAATCTTTTAATAACTGCCTAAAACAGTCTTGAAATACTGTCACCTTGTAATAATATTAATGGGAGACACAATATTTTGAAATTATTATTCCTACCTTAGACTTCAAAATTTGGTTACTGAATTAAGAAAAAAAAGTAAGATTTTTTGTTTTTGCTCTGATGGGATGGAAAAAGCAAGAAGCTAATTTTGACACTTAACCACCCTTCTGCCACCAAAGCACTCTAATTGCAGAGATCTGAATTGTTCCTTATCATTCAACTTTCCTCATACTTTTCCATATGTTTGAAAGTAAAAAAGAAATACTTTCTTGCCAAATATTCTATTTGCTTTCTTCACCAACTTAGTATTAAATCATTCAAACTTGAGAATAAATCCTTGCATTTGGTCACTTCAGAAAAAATCCCACTCTGCTCTAAAGAATAAATTTCTTTGAAAAACTTAAATGACTCCAAAGCACCTCACTAGATGCAACACTGTTATTTATTAGAGTTGTGTAGTGTTTGAAAATGATTTGGAATAAATGCTTTTGACTTAGAGATTGTGCTAAGTCTAAATAAATTCTAACTCATTTTTAAAGTGTGCAAATCTTATCTATAAAGACATTTTAAAGGTATATAATGCTTCTGTGGGCAGAAAACTTGGTGTAAGGGTGACCTTGGCTCATTTTGGGCCAATTGCTGTCTCTCAGCAATAGAAAGTAAGTCATGGCAAACATGTCTAATGTCTGGCAGACAAAACTGCTGGTACTAGTCCTTGCATTCACCAGGAGTCAACACTGACTCAAAGGCACACACACAAAAAGCTTCAGTGTAGTTTTATTGGTTTGTTGTATTATGTTTGAATAAGATTAAGCATACAAAATATCAATTCATTTTTAAAATCAAAATATAATCTTTCACCTTGCATACTAAGTTGAATAGCCCTCCGGAGATCTGCTTCTTCATCCTCCATATCAATTTCCTGTCTGCTGAGTGCAAGTGCTTTTTGGAAATTTTCTTCATCTTCATCTAACATATTGCTATTATCAAAGGACTGGTTAACATCTAGTGCTTGTTCTAAGTCTGTTTTTTGCACCCTGGAAAAATTAAACAGAAAAAAACCATTCTTACTCTAAAGCCAAATTCTGCACTATGTCTAGATGAGTGGTAGAGAGAAGGATTTAGTTTTTAAAAGATACAGTGGGCAGAAAAAAGATGGCTATCAGTTTGTTCATGTTTGTTTGTTCGTGTCAGAAGTATCACAATTAAAATAAGGCATACCATATGACATAAAATTTAAAATATTAAATACAAGATTAATATATCTCCAAATTAAATAGATCTTATCCAAAAACTAGCAACATTAATTGCGTTGTTAAGCTACTGCCATGAGGTCCTCAAGTGTACATTGATCGGGACACAAAGGGCAGCTTTACATACTGTATGTGTTGTTGTCTCCATGTCACCACAATCACAAAGAATAGAAGCCAGAAGTCTCTGGATCTTGTACCCATGCAGAGTCTATTAATGAGGTCAGTGAATTTATATATAGCACCATTGACACTATCTTTATTTAAGATTCTGCTAATAGCTGCATTTGCACAGATAGCTATGAAGGTCTTTTTTAAAAGCCTTTTTTAAAAGACTTACTTTTAAAAAATTCCCAATTCTTAAGAAAATATACAGAAATGATGCAAAACTTATTTTGTATTTGGTATAACTCCTATTAGACATAGATAATATCTTTATTATAGGCAAAAACATATTTTGTAAACACAATAGTACCTTCTACCTTTTAGCTCCTATTTTCTTTGTTCATAATCAGGCCTCAAAAATACTTACACTGAATCCATTAAAATACAAGCGTTTATTTACCTTACCTCTGATCTCTTGATTGCAGTGTGTCTTCCCCAATTAATTTTGGCCTTTGCATTTGCTGCACCCGAATCATTTGCAGTAATTGATCAGCTTCACAATCAGGTAAGTCACCTTTTACAACAAATATTGAATAACCTGTGAAAGATAAAAGGATATGAACAGATTAGGAAGATAATCTAAAAATTAATATAAAATACAGGGGTTAGTGGCCAAGGCAGTAATGGAGAGAAAAATGTTCTTTATCAATAGTAGGCAATTTGGTTGTGCATTCTGCATTACTCAGTCAAACAACACAGGAAAAGTGTTTCCTTAGATGAATATTACAGCAATATTACAGCATTTAGCATCTGAAAATTAGCATTACCTTCCTGTTGTAGCTGAGCCAGAAAAAGTGCAAGGTAAGTATCAGATATTAGTTCTGGACCGGTCAAAAGAGAGTTCAAGTTGAACCACTGTTCAAAGAAAGAAAATTAACATGCAGTGTGATTATTAATAATATATTTTAATACATAGCAAAACATATACCTACTACCGGGATTAAAACAATTAAGTAAATATATGGTATATGCAATCAAAGATAAATAAAAGAACTATTTTGTATTACTACCCTGTTTCCCTGAAAATAAGACCTATACCGAAAATAAGCCCTAGCATGTTTTTCCATGTGCACCTAATTTAGGCCCTACCTCAAAATAAGCCCTACTTAAGAGCCTGCACAGTGGCCAGCCGCCCATTACAGCTGGTTGCTTGCAGTGCCGCGGCCACGAGATGAGGTGAAGGGTGGAGCTGCCCCACACACCTCGCACCAGCTTACTTCAGGGCCCCCGCAGCCAGGCCACCCTCATGGCCGCGGCACCAGCATGTCGCTTTGCCTCCTGCTCCTTTGTGGTCACGAGCAAGCAGAAGAAGTGGGCCTGCGGCCATGCAGGGTCCTGCTGGATGGGGCTGCTGGAGCTGCCATCGCGAGGCAAGGCAGGTATCTTGGCATGGGTGGCCTGGCTGTGCAGCCCTGAGGTAAGCCGGTGCAGAGCATATGGGGCAGCTCCATGCCCCCAGGTCTCACGATGGTGGCACTGGCACACTGTGCAGCCTTCTGCCCCGCCACAAGCAAGAAGAAGTAGTGGGCCTCTCATACATGGGGAAAAAAAATAAGATGCCCTCCAAAAATAAGTCCTAGTGTTTATTTTGCGGCCGAAAAGAAAATAAGACCTGGTCTTATTTTTGGGGAAACATGGATATGATATTATTTGTATAAATCTGATGGCCTGCAAACAGCTTGTCAGATACAAAACTCTTAGTGTCTTCTAGTCATTTTCAGATAGTATATACAAGTTAATGGATGCATTAACATTTAGTTATGGGGGAAAAAACAAGGCTGTAATCAAAGGAATGCCTTGAATACATAGCAGGAAACTTAATACATTGCAATTGCTGCTTTAGAAACATTTATTGTAATGCAAATGCCTGGTTTTAAATTAGAAAAACTGATGAATCAGAAACATCAAGGGAAAAAATCTGGCTACTCCTATCTAAACTACATATTGCTAAAACTTTCCTTTTTGTCTCTTTTAACCTTCAATTAGCAAAATGATGCGTCATAGGGCAACAATTTTTGAATCAAGGTATCTGAAATATGTTTTTAAATTAAAAAAATGTGTACAAAATCCAGGACCCATTACTCCCATGGATTTGAAATTTCAAATATCTTAAAATGCGGCTATTGCAGCAACACCACAGTCAGCTGCAGTCACGTGATTGTGATTTCCAATGCTCTCTGCCAGCTTCCCACAAAGACAGTGAGGAAACTGGCAGGAAGTTGGAAATCACTCTCGTTCCCACTGCTGTTCTGGCGACCCATGGTTGTTTTATATTTAGGTAAGTAAATATTCATAAAGGATGATCCAAAAGGTTGTAGGTTGTCTAATACACCTCTATTAGACATGAATGAACATGAACATTCACCTACAATACTGAATAGTAGGAACAAAGCAGCTCTGGGAAATAACATTTTGAATAGAGCCAAAATATTTCATCAATTGAATCTATCTACCTACCTACCTACCTACTTACAGTATCTATCTATCTATCTATCTATCATCTACCTACCTACCTACCTATGAATGCAGTGTTTGTCATTAGACAGGCACTAAATTTTGACAGAATTTATAGCAGATTCCAATGACAAACTTGACATCGATTTTAAAGAAGAAAAATAAAGAACTTTACCTGTTTCCCTAATTTTCGAACTGTAAACCAGTGCTCTTTATAATTACAAATAAAAGATCTTTCATTTCTGAAAATAAATCACAAAGTATTCAGAGAATTAAATATTTGAGCACAGAAATATTAATCAGTGTTACCATTTTTGCATTTAGAAACACCATACTGTAGTATTAAAGCTATCATTCGGATTATGTGAACTTTTCATCCACAGATAGTTCAGAATATTTAGTAATATTGTTTTGGAGATATATTTATCATTACATATGCTTGATAAATACAGACATACTGGTGATGTCATTAAGCAGATACCATTCAAAAGCAGCATTCTATAATGCTACGGATATTGAGATGTCATGAAGGCTCAGGGGACAAATGAACATGTAAGGCCTCAATAATATGAAACAGAAAATGCTGAGCGGATAAAACCAGAACTTGAAATAGTAATTTTCAAAAGGAGTTCTGAAGGAAAGTATAAGGGTTTTTTTTTTCCTTGCATAACCGTTACTATTTTTTAAATGGAAGCAGGGAGCTAAAAAATAAAGTCTTACATAGGTTCGATCCCGAGCCTCTGATACTCTGGGCTGTTGAAGAGGATTAGTTCTAAACCCCAAACTTTCAAGGCATTACTTATAACCTGTCAAAAAACAGCACTTTTCATGAGATAAATCAGTCAGTTATAAAATGTAAGCAATGCAACCATTTTAGAACTATAAAGACAAATATATTAACTAAATTCAGACACAGTCATACTCAGAACAGACCACTGAAATCAATGGAACTCCAGTAGTCAGGACTAAAATCACATTATTTTAATTGGTTTGCTCTGATTAAATCTGGACCCATCCTATTGTTTCCACTAAATTTGAGAGTGGGGGAACAACCATATTTCATTAAAAGAAAATCACTGGACTAAGTTAATTAAGAATTAACCTTCATGAATCTACATTGAGCAGGCCACATATAAAATACATTTAAGGGAGGATAACAAATATACAATTTGAAAACTAATTTGGTCTTTCAGAAAACCAAATGCATTTGCAGAGAAAATGATAGGAAGAAAAAAGAAACAATTTGATTTTTTCCCCCAAAAGTCACATTATACACCTGAGTTGTTATTATCAGCAGCTATATACAATCAATTTGCTCTGGAAGCATCAATTTTATTCTGACTGTCAGGTCATTATGTGTAGCTGGTAAGATATTTAAAACCTATTGGTCTAATTCTTTATATAGTGAAATCCCATTTTAGCTGACTATTTTAGGGAGGAAGTGTCCCTAATTCAGGAATATCTTTAAACACATAATACATTATTATACCGATAGGTGACATTTATGTGAATGCATGATTTATATCTTTACCCAAATTACGATGCAAATGCTGTAAATCACTGTAGAAATTTAGTTCTTTGTGAATGAGTCTGCTGTAATGAGATCTATAAACTATAGTTTTACTTAATACTATAAAATACATTTATTTTTTCAAGGACAAGATATTAACAACCATTTTAAAATGTCAGTAAAATAATTAAATATTGAGTAACTATCCCAAGGATGTTTTTTTCAAAAGGCAACTGGACTTTCTTTGTTCTTTCTTGAAGACATTTGACTTCTCATCCAAGAAGCTTCTTCAAGTTCTGACTGAATGGTGGAGAATGAAAGGATTTATATTCCTATAAATATTCTTGTATGATACCACTGATCTCCTGTTTACAACATAGTCCTATCAGCAATTCCAAGAAGGTTCCACATCCATTTGCACTATTAAGATCATCCTGAGGACACAGATAAACCTCCAAGTAGCCTCAACAACTCCTAGAGAAAGTGCTAACAACCAGATGATTGCAACGAATATAAATCCTTCCATTCTCCACCATTCACTCAGAACTAAAGAAGTTTCTTGGATAAGAAGTGAAACGTTTTCAAGGAAAAACAAAAGAAGTCCAGCTGCCTTTTGAAAAAGCACCTTTAGGACAACCATGACCCAGATGACTGAGAATCTCCATAGACATGTTGAGTGACTATTTTCATGAGAGGCATATTTCTGGACATCACTGAGTATGTCTCAGTATATTCTGCATATTTTGGACAAAGTAGTCCATTTGTTCTTAAATTTCTTGTTTGAAATACATTATTAATATAAAATTTGTTTGCCAACAATTGGGAAATTAAAGAGAGAAATTCACCCTGCTTCATATTTTGTAGAAGAGGAGAAAATAAACACAATCTATAGAAAAGTATAATGATAAATTGCAGATCAAGTCTGCCACCTTCAGTGATTTCAAACTTGAAACAAATATAGTCAACTTTGGATAAAGTTTACTTTGTTGTTACAAACTACTGTACTTTGCAGAGCATATATACTATGTAACGTACATGGCTCTGAAGTCTTTGTTCCTAGTTTACTTATTATTTACTTAGCCTAGTTATTACATACAACAATCTATCCCAAAGCAGCCTACTATAAGGACAAGATAAATACAGATATTCCTCAAAATATAACTATTTGTTTAGTGACCATTCAGTTATAATGGCAGTGAAAAAAGTGTCTTATAACTAGTGCTCACACTTACTGTGTTTCCCCGAAAATAAGACCCTGTTTTATATTTTTTGAACCATGAAATAAGCACTTGGCCTTACTGCCATGCACTCAAAAGCCTGATTGGGCTTATTATCAGGGTATGTCTTATTTTGTGGGAAACAGGGTACAACTGATGTAGTATCCTCATGTCACATGATCAAAATTTGGGCACTTGGCAACTGGCATATATTTAGGATGGCTGCAGTACCCTGGGGTTATGTGATCATCATATGTAACCTTCCCAGTCAATTTCTGACAAACTCAATGGGGGAAGCCAGACTTGCTTAATGAGTCACTTAACAACTGAAGTGATTTCTTTAACAAGGTAAAATTGGACATGACTCACTTAACAAATGCCTTGCTTGGCAATTGTCCCAATTGTGACTGTATGTTAAGGACAACCTGTAATTAATTATACAGGGATGTTGTAACAGTATGTGAGGATAAGCTTAGTTATGGGAGGGGGAAGAGATGCTGCCAAAGAGAAAGTAGAAGGTTTGTACTATTAGACTTACAAGATTCTGTTAATGTAATCTTACAATCAAGTAGAATTAGCTCATCTGGTCATGTTTCCTGTCCTGTTTATCTGGAAATGCTGACATCAATTTTGAGTAGAAACTGTGCATGTGTGTGTGAGCACATATTTGCACACAGAGAGAACTGGTTTTATCTAGAAAGCAAGTTTGCTGCAGTGATTAAGGCACCAGGTTAGAAACCAGAAGACTTAAGTTCTGATCCCACCGTAGGCTTGAAAGCCATCTGAGTGACTTTGGGCCAATCATTCTCTCTCAGCTCAACTCACTTTATAAGGTTCTTGTTATGAGGAAACTAAGAGAAGGGAGGAGTATTAAGTATGTTTGTTGCTTTGAGTTTTTCTATAAAAGTCATAAAGGCAGGATAAAAACTTCAATATCAATCTACCGCTGTCTATTTTACAGCTTGAGAAGTTGGTGAGGTTCCTTTCTGAGTGTCTCTCTCTCTGCCTATTATGCAGCTGCAAGCTATGCCCTCTCTTATTTGATCATACCCTAGCTGCATCTTTTCTCTCCATCTCCTGAAATTATTCCCACATGTTTATGTATGCAAACTTTTCACTTTGTAATGATTTATTTGGAAAATATAAATACTATACACATATACCTTATAAAAAGTACATTTCCACCATCCTTGATGTACAATACAGAGGAAGATTTTTATTAATTACATCATTATAGATAAATAAGCTCATCTGTTTGTCCAGAAAAAAACTTAATGCAAACTTTTTCTAAAATCCCAAAGGACAGCTTTACTGAGGCAGGGGGGAAAATCCAAATAATGTATTACCTTATCAGTTTGCCCTGGGAAAATCTGTCCCATCCTAACTTATGTAGAAAAATTATATAAATTATTAGAATGCTAATATTCTACTGAAAATCAGTGGGATGTAAAAGCATGGAAGCTATTTACAGAATTGCAATCACAATGTAGATTTGAAACATAAAGAACTCTCTGTAACCATGGATTTGCTCCTTGTACATTTTGGGATGCATTTACTTTAAGAAATGTATTCACTGAGCACAGCTGTTTCCTAAACAGCTTTAAAATAGGAGCCCAGGGTATTTCAATAAGCATTTTCAAATGTTGTATTCTAACAAAGTTTTCACAAATTATAGAGCAACTGCTTACTTGAATTGAGAAGAAACCACTATCATCCATGTTTCCTGAAGGTTGCTGTTCAACAAAGAATGCAAAGGAAAGAAGATTAATTTATGTGCTACAGAAACTTTTGGAAAATCATAGGTAGAGAATAAATTCAGTTAATCTTAGTAAATCTTAAACTTTATTCGCTCTAAAAATACTTTTAATGAACCATTCTGAAGGCATGAGAACAAAGGTAACATTCTTGGATTTACACGTTATGTCAATGAGAAACAGCAGATAAATTATGCAACACCAAGCAAATACAAGAATCTAGTGATTAGTACGGTAGCCTTTTTCATTTTGCTCTTTGTATTTAAAAGCAGCATGGGACAAAATAAATTCTGTACCTGAAGTTCTCCAGTTTTTAAAAAAATCTTTAAAAATGGTAAACAGAAGTTTCACTAAGAAATTGACTGTAATTCTAATACCGTGTTTCCCCAAAAATAAGACCCTGTCTTATATTTTTTTGAACTCCAAAATAAGTGCTTGGCCTTATTTTTGGGGAGGTCTTATTATTTTGGGGCGCATGGAGCAAGATGGGGCTCCTCTTACCGTCTTACCTGATTTCCAGCTCTGCATTGAAATATTTTCGGGAAGGGCTTATTTTCGGGGAGAGGCTTATTTTAGTGTATGCGCTCAAAAGCCCGATTGGGCTTATTATCAGGGGATGTCTTATTTTCGGGAAAACAAGGTACAGGTAGTTCTCATCTTACAACAGTTCGTTTAGTGACCATTCAAAGTTACAACGGCACTGAAAAAACTGACTTACATCTCAATAGTCATGTGACCAAAATTCAGATGCTTGGCAACTGACATATATATATATATATGATGGCTGCAATATCCTGGAGTCACTTGATCCACTTTTATGACCTTCTGACAAGAAAAGTCAATGGAGAAGCCAGATTCAGTCAACAATCGTGTTGCTAACTTAACAACTGTAATGATTCACTTAATAACAGTGGCAAGAAAGGTCGAAAATGGGACAAAACTTACTTAATAAATGTTTCACTTAGCAACAGAAATTTTGAACTTCATTGTGGTCATAAGTTACTACCTGTATATCTGGAAATGCTATTCTAGGAAGGAGAATAGATAACTTTACATTTCATCATTCTGAAATTCAGCTTCAATATAAGTTATTTCAGTAAGAAAATATGCAGAACAAAAACTGGCAAATAAATGTAAAACCACCTGAAGAGCTGTTACCTGTAAAAATGTTCTATATTCTTCGCTAGAAACTCCACCCTCTGCCATTCTTATTCTCTCTTCTTCATCTAACTGCTGTGCAATAGAAGACAGTTCCACAGGACTGAAATATTCCCCTTGCAGTAAGTTATTCAAACAATGCTGGGCACACAGAGAACCTTCTTGCTAAATTATGAAAAAAAAAAGGACAATATTGTATGATCTTTTCATGTTTATTGTTCAAAAACCAGAGCAAATATAATCCTTTTTTTTTAATTATTTTTTTTTATTTTTCAACATAATAATTCCATCTTCAATTAAACAGTGTGTCGTCCAGGGACAGATATCTTTGTAAAGTAATAATCAAAATTTACAGCAATATTCATTACTTTAAAATTAATTCTATAATATTAAAATGATAATATTAAACATAATCATAATATTTGTTTTTTTCTCTTAACATATCTTCATTTCACTAATCTTTTTCTTTTGTTTCCCTGTTTCTAACTTCTGATTTTATTATCTAACCATTGATTAAAATAAGTCCCATATCATATAATGTTCAGTTTGTTCTTTTTCCTTGATTGCTAGCATTAGTCTATTCATTTCTGCACATTCTAATATTTTCCTGATCACATTCTCATCTGTAGGCTCATTGTTTCCATTAAACTATTCAGCTAAAATTATGCCTATGCATGCATATGTACTTGTACACACAGTATTTATATATAAGTATGTACCCAAACAAGTCCAACTAGTTCTGCATGCAATTGCAGAAACACATTCATAATCTTTATCATTTAAGTTTCCTAAATTACATCTTTAATTTTCCAACATAGCTTTTTTATTGTTCCAGCACATTAAGCCATACATAATACTGACTATAACCTATTTTTATTACTTATTATCAAGAGAAAATATGCACATCAGTCAACTGTGATATATATCTGGTTTAGCACTAAATAACAATTCTAATGTAAAATTAATCATAAGAAAATCAAAAGCATGAATTTATAATATATAACATATATCTGTTTCTAAACATAAAAGTCGCATTTCTCCACGAGGACTGAAGTATAGGTATTAAGGTTGTACAAAGCAGAAGGACTTTAGTAGAAATCATGATCAACAACAGAATATTATTGACTATGATTTAAATTATTATAGTCTTTCTTTCTGATTAGTTTAAATCAATATGACTTAGACCAAACTTCTCCAGCATTAAATAACTCTTCAGTATCAATTGGTAAACAACATAGATGCCAAAGTGCTATTACACTCATATCCTGCTTGAAGGCATTTGGTAGCCCATTGAAGAAATGGGACTAAGCTTCTTAATACAGCTCTTTCTCGATTCTCCGACCTAAACATACCTAAAGAAAAGCATTTCTATACATTCCAGAGTAGCTAATTTTTTTTCCTTCATGCCAGAGGCACCCAACCCTCTGCGATGTTTTTAGGGACATACAGCTCTTGGGAGGGGCAAGCAATTAGCAAATTTATGTTATGCTTAAAAATGTTCTTCCTTAATAGCTAGATTAGTTGAATACCATTACTTAATGCTATTAAATCTCTGCCCTCTTTCCAAAACCTCAGAGAAAATCTGTTTGACAGGAAAATGACAATCCTATACCATTTCTGACAAGTGGCTGCCTTCAGAATCAATCTGAAATGTAACATTTTATCTTCCCCAAAAAATTTACATCTAGAGATGTCAATACTACACAAAACAAAGATTGAAAAGAAACCCAAACCATTCTCTTCCCCCAGCAGCAATTATTCAGGTTATACATAATGTTGATGTCAAGGAAAAAGGGATCATATTAATTAATGGCAGAGATGCCTGGGGCACACAGAGTTTCAAAACAACCAGTTCCATCAGTAAGGCAGGAAACAAAATCATGTACTGTGTATCATTCTGCGTGTATAAACACAAATAGCTGAAAGGAAACACCGAGTGTGTGTGTGTGTGTGTGTGTGTGTGTGTGTGTATGTATACACACACACAGGCAGCAGCAGCAGCTCATATAAAAGGTTAGTGTTTAGTAACACCAATTCATGTATTCTGGTCCTCCATGTTCAGCTCTCACTTCTTTGTCTTTTGCTCAATGATCCTGCCAGCATGGTTAAGGGGCGACGATGCTCCGAAAAGATTCACTAGTAAGCATGGGAGAGAAAACGCTTCCTTGCACCACCCAACTACAGGAATATACTTTACAAGCATCACCTTAAAGAGTAGGCGTCCGTTTTCAACAAACGTGACCGCTTCGACAGGCGACGGGAAAGGAAACAATGTTTCAAAAGCTCAGACCTTTATCGTAACAACCGTCACCACCACCACCATCCTCTCCTACCTATTTATTGGAAACCCTTCACCCGCCTTGCCTTTCTAGCTACCTCCGAATCACAAGAAATTGGGCTTTATTCTTATTCTTCCCCTCGGCAGCTTGAATACAAAAGTATAAAAGACTAAAAAGAGATTTTCGTAGCCTTTGAACGACCCAAGGAACCGAAACGGGAAAGTTTCGCTTGCCGGGCAAGTTCCCCGCGAGCCGCTTTTCTTTCCTCTCGCTTCGCCCTTTTTTTTAACCTCACACCCCACCTTCCGTAAGGGAAGGCAAGAGGCTCACTCACCCTCTCGTGAAAGATGGCCTCCATGTTTATGTGTCTCCCACCGCCACCATCGGCTCCACACCACATGATCCGACCCAGCCAATCAAACCACGCTCTGCTCCGTGACCTGCTGCAGCCAATCGCCGAGGCTACCTCTGCGTTCCGCCGAGCTCCCCTTGATGCGCCTCGATGAGCGCAACAAACGCCCCGTAGTAGTCCGTCGCAACGCTATGCGCGCCTCTTGCTGTCGTGCTCCGGCGTCGCCTGGGGTCGGGGAGAGGGGCAGCGGACAGCGCCGGGGGTGGGAGACCCCGCTCGGGCGGGCTCGCGTCGTACCAACAGCGGGGCATTTTCAAGAGGAAACGAGGATAGGAAGGGCAGCAATAGGAAAAGAACGCAGCTCTTATTTGCCTACTGCATTTGGGTCGGAATAATAACTGAGTTGGAAGGGACTTTGGAGGCCATCTAGTTCAACCCCCTGCACAAGCAGGAGATCCTATACCATTTCTGACAAGTGGCTGTCCGGTCTCTTCTTGAAAGCCTCCAGTGATGAAGCACCCATAACTTCTGAAGGCAAGCTGTTCCGTTGTTTGATTGTTGGAACCATCAACATTTGATCGCAATGGTTTGCTATCACTGCGATTTTATATTACCGGTTTTTCCGTTTTGATGTGCAGGGCTACCAAATCTGGGTTGCCAAATGTAGTTTTCTATTATTCTCTTTCAGTTTAACGGTCGCCAGAACTTTGGCAGCGAAGATATAGTAGCCCTAGATTTAAAGATCAAAATAATCTTTTTGTGAGGTGGTGCTCAGTTATAGTGTGATGAGTGCCCCTTTGGAAGACTTTAAAAGAACAGTTTAGAGGCAAATGAACAGACTACTTTTGGAAGAAAAGGACATCTGCCTAGCCAGCCAAATCAACTGTGACAATGAATGGAGTAATAGATGTCAGTTTGTCTGACATCCAAAACACACTTAAACTGTGATTTGTTTAGCTGATTTCAGTAATTATAATTGGTTGGATTTATAATGTGCCAAAGCCTAGCATGCTAAGTTTTCTATAAGCACATATTCAATATAGTATGTAAGTAACAGACACCAAATATTTTAAAGAACTAAATATTACAGTCACCATAAAATATAACACCCCCCTAAAGGTAGTATCAATAATATTTTGTAAAAAAAAATAATAATACGTGTTTTAAATCTATTTCAGGGTACTTTTATTTAAATGCACAAAAAGATCAATTGTCAAGGAAGAAATTCCAGAAGAATTTATGGAGAAAATATACATAATTATATCTGATCCCTACCAACTACAATCCTATAGTTTACAGGGTGTAACTATATCTTCTGAAGCTGACTGAAAGGTTCAAGCTCAGAGAGACTAACAGTTTCTCAGGAACACACTGTACCAACCTTAATACTATATCACCCTTACTTCAAATTGTATGTTTGAATGACGTTATGTAGTTGGGGCTACATACTTTTTTAGTAATCCTATGCTGAACAAAGGTAATACTAGATTCTATTTTCATTATGGAACAATCACTTATTCAAACTGTAGGGAAATCAACTCTCATTTGATGCATTATTTCCATATGACATCTTCACCAGGTTTTAATTCCCTATAAAAAAAAAATATTACAATTTTAAAAATAAAGTATGACAAATTGGAACATTATACATTTTAAAATAGGCTTAAATAATTAGCTTTAAAGATGGAAAGCAAAGATAGAGTGGACAGGTATTCTCTAAATACAATTATATGCATAATTAGCTTCTTGCAAATGTTTGTGAATAGTTTCTCCCATTTGGTATTTATTTTTTTAATCCCACTTTTATTATTTTTTTAAGGCAGAAAATATACCCAACACACCCTCTTTCTCCTATTTTCCACAACAAAAATTTTTGAGGTGGGTTGAGCTGAGACAGTGATTGGCCCAAAGACACCCAGCCAGTTTTCATGCCTAAAGACAGGACTAGAACTCAGTCTCTCAGTTTCTAGCCTGAGTTCCCCATGTTGTCTACATCCAGAAAAATGGATGTATACATCCAAAAAATGACTGTTTTGAATTTTCCTGCTGCAAAACTTATTTCACCCCCTTCCATCCACAGCTGCACATATGTGAAACAAAATGAGGATATAAATGGATAGGGAAAACTAAGTCTTCCTCCATTCAATGTACAGAGCTTTGCTTTCAGCTGGCTCACATTTCCCCCAAATTATAGCAATAGGAATAGCATTTAGATAGCCACCAAAAAGATGGATTGCAATGTATCCAAGATGCTACTGCTGATATAATTGGGGCAGCTGATTCTCTCAACTGTGTAACAGAGAGAACAAGTTAAGTCACCTATTATTTTTACTAACTGAGGGATGTTCTGTAAACATATTCCAAGGCTAAGCAAGGATTGAAGGGTAAGAGGAAGAAAAACGTTTAAAGCACTAAACAATCTGATATAAAAGTTGAAACTGTTAAGGAAATCTGCAGCATTTGCAAATAGGGTAAGAGGCGATGACACTTTATTTTAAATTCTAGAATTGGTGAAAAAATAAGGCAAATCTTTCTTTACAGATAAATTTAAAGTCAATAGGATAAAACAAGCAAAGGAAGTTACGGAAGCAATGGCAAAGGGAACATCCTAATAAGCTTTAGCACAGTAATCAAGAGGTGAAATAAGTCTATTAAACACAGATATTCACAATAGTTATTGAAATATAGGTACTCAACAAAAATTAGTAACAATGAAAAAGAAAGGAAGGAAAGTCAAGTATAGAAGAACAAGAAGAAAATGAGGTACAGTAAATTTGTCATTTTCTAAAGCCCAAGATAGCCATGAGTAAAACAAAGGGAATGAGAGAGGCATATTTTTGGAACTAAAGTAACATAAAATAACAAAATATAACAAAGAAAGATACTATATAGGAATATGACATTTTCAGAATCTTGTACTTGGTTCTAAACTTTTAGGATGAGGGTAAATATACCGCTCAAAAAAATAAAGGGAACACAAGCAGAAGACATCCGAGATCTGAATGAATGAAATAGCCTTATTAAATACTTTGTTCTTTACATACAGTTGTTTATACACTGCTCAAACAACTAAAGGGAACACAAAACTACTGTATGTAACAAACAAAGTATTTAATAAAGCTATTTCATTCATTCACATCTCGGATGTCTTCTGCTTGTGTTCCCTTTATTTTTTTGAGCAGTGTACTATTATTAGGCTTAGAAATAAAGCCATGATGCAGAGATTCATTTTCATAATCGTGGTATCAGTGCTCAGAAATACTACTCTACCGAATTCCAAGGGTGTCTTACTGCAACTATTGATAACAAACTTCTTTGTAAAGGTTGGAAATAAGTTTTTCCCACCAATCATCTTTCTACATGTATTTTAATTTAGTACTATTTTTTATTCTTTTAATTATATATTATGTATGTAACTGCTATTTCTATTATGAACTTTTTCATCTGCCTTGGTATAAATCAGTAAGGATAAATATTACTCAGGTATGTCTAGGAACACAATAACCATATTTGATATTACCGGTATGTATAGCTTCAAACCATATTTGGAGCAATACTATACATAACATATTACAATATAAATTCTTTAAAGGAAGAATTTAATAATTGTGATCTTTTACACGCATCAATAAAAATGCAGTAGCAGCTATATTTACCAATACTTTTCTCAAGTATACTTTTCAGAAGCAATTTCATCATCCAGAAAGAATAAGGTGCTTGTAAAAAATCAATTAAAATAATTAACCTTTGATATAATTTGCTCTTGTTTCTGAACATTGCCAGTTTCTCATCATTCCTCTTGTCAAAGTACCACCCCACCAAGAATCCTATTGGACACAATGCAATGGGCCAGTGATCTCGTACCAAGTGAATAATATTCATGGTAGTTACTATGAAGAAAAAGGACAAAGAAAGGATTACAAGTAACAACATATTTCCACATGAGCATCATTGCTTATAATAAAAAATGAGAACTATTTGGCTGCATGTTCATTGTTATTGTGAAACAAGTCCTATTGGATTGATGTGAATTATGGAGGAAACATAATATTTTATGTGGACAATATTTTATTTTAACTTAAAATTTTGCCTGTAGCATAGATGGTGGTATAGAAGTATCCACAAATGCTGGCATTTGTAAAATGATGAAACATGTATGGGGATGTCACAATGCAAGCTTTCCCCTTACATATGATACAAATACACAAGGAGCCAAGTTTGTATCAAATGTATCCATCATTTGCCAGGCTTGCCCCATACATACTTCCTTGTAATAGTGGAACAAGTCAAAGGAATTGCACTTGATAAAAAATTAATGTAATTGAAATGTGCAAATCCTGTGCACAAATCCCAAAACTTTGTAATCCCAAATACATAAATATTTTGATGTTGTTTACTATATTCCATTTTGTAAATTTACTGTCATTTACTATAGTATAATACAGATTATTGAAAAGCCCAAAACAGATGGTGATGATGATGATACCGTAATAACAACAACCACACTTTGTTGTGGCATTAAAAAGAATTGCCAACCTGCCCTTCAAACAGAACTGCAAACATTTCACTTAACAACTTGCCTCATCCAATTAAAAAAAAACTTCTAAAAAATCTGGGAGCTACAAAAACAAAAGGCCACTTTCCATCAGTTTTATTCAGTGTTTTGGTATTATGTTTTAACTGTATTCATCCAGAATTGTAGTTATATGGAGAGGGGGATTTGTGATGGGTGGGTATATAAATCTAATCAATCAGCTTTATTTCTAAGAATCTACAGGCTCCACATGTATTCTTAGAAAGTTTTTTTTTTTAAAGGATGGCTTGCAGCCTAATGCTTTGCTTGAAAGTGTGACATTGGCCAGGACAGGGCAATATATCTGATTTATTACTGGAATTCCTTTTCTATTGCAGAGTTGTATTGCATTCTGAAATGGGTATTTAATTTCCAGTCTGCTCCAGATGCAAGCAAGATGTCTTAACTCCTTTCTCACGGGAGAAACTTATACTAGGAAGAAGTCCCCTTCCCCAATGTATTTTGCCCAGAATATGATTGTACGCCCTGAGCAACCAACCCAGGAATGCATCTTATTTGGGCATAGATGATACTAAGCTACACATGCATCCAGTCTGAATTAGTGGTTGAAAAAATAATGTGATAGAAGCCCCAGATCTTGCACAGTGTGTATGGCTTCGTACATGACACGTCCACTATTGGCAAACCAATGTGGCCTCCAGTCTCCCCTCATCAATCCCTCTCTGACTCTTCCCCCTGCATTCACCACAACACTAATCTTACCGGTCCAGACGACCTAGGCCTCATCCAGGGTCAACTAAACCCAAAACGACCTCACAGTTTACCGATGAGGCTTCGGAAAGCTAGGTATCCGGGAGGAACCATTAAGACGAGCAGGAAAGGAAGGGCGGATAAAGCTATTTTACTTCACGCATCCCCTTGGGGGGGGTCAATGTATTTTTTTTTTGTTTCCTTAAAGCATGGTTAGAAATTCAATTCAGGTGGATGATATATTTATGCCTCACGATAGCATTCCCCCCCCCTCTTAACTGCGTAGGTAGTACAATCCAGATTTCTCTTTCCTCCCGGCGGCTCCACCTCTTCCAACGAACTTGCCGGTTTCTTACCCCAAAATGGCGGCGGCGGTGGTAGTCGGAGGCAGGGCTGGGGGTGACTGACTGGGCACGTGCGGGTTTTTCTTTTCTCCTTTCCCTTTCCCAATAAATGTGGGTGCCCGGAGGTAACCAGGGGTGCTAAACAGGTAAGAACGAAGTAAGTGTATCGGAGGGCAGCCGCTTAAGGGATACTTGGATTTCCCCTAGTGCGGCTCAGTCCTCAATGAACACGGCTCATGACTCCCCGCTTTCCTTCCCAAGAAGAATTAAGGCGACGGGTACAACAGCTGGACTCGAGCTTGTGAAAGGAAGACTTCCCTGCAATTTAAGACATCGAGAATTTCGGGCTGTTGGGCAGGATCCGTGAATCCTGCCTATCAGGATTTAGAGATCTAAATCTTTAGATTTAGATTTAGGCCTCCTCTCAAAAGACCAACAAGAGTGCCTGTAATAAAAGGCTGTATCTGTCAAACCAGTACCTGTCCTGAGTAAATGGAGTAGTTTCTCCTTTGTGTACAACCTCAGTTTAATGTAATTTTGCTCGAGCCACCCGGGTTTCAATGAATGAGTTTGTTAGTTTCTTTATTTTTTACTCCTTGAGATGGAATGGCTTCAATATAATTTCATTTTTAACTTTTGGTTGGTTATTTTGCATACCTTTGGCTGACTTCTCTAATGCCACTGCAATGGATGAAAGCCAATTTGATTTTGTAAAATTAGAGAGAGCTCCAAAGTATCAGCTACATGCTTTGGACGAACTTTATCTTCTGGTACAAAAATATAATGGATGATTTTGGGCCAGTCACATACACTCAACCCAACCCACCTTTGTAGGATGGTTGTTGGGAGGAGAGGGAATAGGAGGAAGGAGTTCTATGTATATTTGCTGCCTTGAGTTACTGTACTTAAAAAAAATAAAGATGAGATTAAAAAATCTAATAAGGTTAGCAGTTATAGCTATTAATAAATAAAAATGTAGATAGCTACCATAAATGTCAAAATTAAGTAAAAATATGTTTAACAAAATTATATGAGAGTAGAGAAACACATATAGTAATAGGTAGGGCAAGGCTGTCAAACTTGCAGCCTGGATGCGTCACAGCTGGCCACACCCACACCCGATTTAGCAAGGGGAAAAAAGTCACAGTACGTCACGTGACGACACAAGTTTGACACTCCTGGGGTAGGGTTATATTGAAACACTGAAAATTAGTTCTCAGGCTATATCAAAATGGAGCAGTGCAGACCCTGATAAATCTGAGCCTTGTTCATATGTTGAATCACACTTTATAGTTACAACCAGCAGTTAATACCTGGCAGTAAGTGCTGAATTCTTTGTTTTCTGAGGGGTGTGTGTGTGCGTGTGTGTGCCTTGCCCTTCTGGTAACCCTGTTTCTCATCTTGAGGAAAAGTGATACAATTGTTCTAAGAAAGAAAGCATTTGATTTTATCTCTAACCTCACAATTTAAACCAATCACATTGAAGTCTTGATTATCATAGATTGATTCATTGATTTTGGGAAATTTTCAGTTTGCTTGTGTTGATCATTGGGGCCTTATATCTATGAAACATGCTGAAATAATATAATATTAAGTATCTCTAAATATTCACAGCTGTATATGAAAACTGTAACAAAAAGGATTTTAAAACAGAATTTATTTCTTATAGTAACTATTTTGAGTGAGAACATTTGGGGAAGAAAAAAATGACATCAATTATCAAGCTAACAACCCTCTCAGGGGTTCAGGAAGAATCCGCTCTCTGCTACTTACTTCAGGTAGATGAGTTTCGCTTTTTGTTGGATTGTGGCTGGGATGAGAATTTTTCTATGGACATCATTGATTCCCTGAGGAAGTAAGTAGAATCTGACTCAGTTAAAGTGCTGAACCCTTGAAAAATGTACTGCAATGCTTTTTTGTTATAGCATATTTATATAACATAAAGCACTTTTGTTTAAATTATTAAAGTTTTGGTACAAAATTATTTGTATCAAGAATTTTTTTTCTTACTATATATTTGCTAAGCATAGGTAGAATAGTTCTACTTTATATTGACTTTTGAATTGCTTTACTTAATAACATAAAATGTTCATGAAGACAGGGACAACAATTGCAGAATCAATCTGCAAAGAATAGTCTGTGCTACTTTTTAGGTTGGAATTACATTTATTTTCTTATAAATGCAAGAAAAGTGTTGCGATGATGGAACAGTTTATTGTACTTCTCAAATACAGAAACAATGCCATTTGATCAGAGTTCCCAGTGTGGAGATTTTGCATGTATTTGATAAGGGTAGATCTACAGAGTAAGATTTTCATTAGCTTTGGTTTCTTGAATGTATACTCTAATAATGTAATACATGTAGACTTTGCATTTCTTTGCATAATCTTTAGTCTTGGATGACAGAATCAGCAAAATTTATTAAAAGATAAGTGTTTTGAACATTGTTCTCCAAATTCAATTTCATCACTACAACTACTAGAAGTTTTTTGCAGTAGTCCTTTTAAATGAAACATGGAAGCAAAAGCTTGATTTCTAAGTGTTTTTCTATGTTGACTGATTTCTTCAATTCACGAATGCTTTTAGTGCAGTTGAATATCCTGTTATAGACAGCTAGTGCAATTTTGCTGATATTCCCTTTTGTTTGAATATATTGTTCTCAGTCTAAAGCATATTGGGAGAGCAGGACATTAGAGACTACCAAGATAACATCTTTCTATTGAAAGCATTTTCCCATCTATTGAAGGGAGCATTTTCTGGAAGAGCTTTTTTCATTGGAAATTCCTCCTTAAAAATAGATACAAATTTTATTTTAGATTAAAAGTATCAGTTCTCAAATGATATACACTATACTGTCATTGAAGTAGGTGTTTTTTAAATAGTGAAATTGAGTGTTTTATCCCCTTGTTCTTGTTTTGTAGACATGTTCACCAGGTTGATGCAGTACTTCTTTCACATCCTGATCCTCTGCACTTGGGTGCTCTCCCATATGCAGTAGGAAAGATGGGGTTGAACTGTGCTATTTATGCAACTATTCCTGTATACAAAATGGGTCAGATGTTCATGTATGACCTCTATCAGGTAAAGCTCATGTCTCAGTTTTTTGAGAGGTATGATTTTAAACTTTTCCCCAATGCGGCTAATTTTAACTGAGAATATTTTCTTTTTCTTTTCTTTTGACTAGTCACGCCATAATACCGAAGATTTCACCTTGTTCACTTTGGATGATGTGGATGCAGCTTTTGATAAAATACAACAACTAAAATTTTCTCAGATTGTCAATTTGAAAGGTGAAAAAGAACACTCTTAAAGTCAGTGTTATGTCCTGTTGTTTGGGATTTCTGTTTCTTTTTTCTGAAATCTAAATTTTCCAGTTTTAAACTTAGCAAGTGGTTATACAATTGCATGATGTCAAGCTAACTGAAGTACATAATATTCCTTTTTTTAAAAAATTATCCTTTCCTTGTCTCTGATCCCAGATTTGATATTGATTTGTGACTACATAGTCCAAACCACTACTTAATCTAAAAATGCTAAAATCCTGAAATGTTTAGATATATAAAAAAAAATCAAGGGGAAAGGCCATAAGAGGTGCAGTCCAAAATCATGTTCCATGAATGCATGGAAGATCAACTAATAACAAGATGGGAGAGGGAGTAGCTATAACAACTCTTGATATAAGGCTGTGTGAGGCCTTAGAATCATTGGACATCAGGGGGTGAATCAGTGATGGGTAAGAGAAAACATACGGGAGTAAGGAATGAAGAATTGCTAGAATCCTGATCAGAAGTACCCCATGTGGCCACATTTTATTGCAGAATTTTATTTTATTTTCTTAATATCAGGAGACAGATTGTTCCATGAGCCTGTTCATTATTTTCATAATACTTGTATGAAAGGTTTTCCTTTCCATTTTTCTTTAGAAGTAGGTTCTGTTGTTATGAATTGCATTAGCAAAAAAATAAATTAGAAAAAATAATATTTTAATACATTGTATTAGTAGGAAGAATTGAAGCCAAGTTATGTCGTGGTGGGAGGGGGTGTTGCATTATCTATTATGTAATTAGAGTGTGTATATAAAATTATTTTTTTTCTTTAGGTAAAGGGCATGGTTTGTCAATCACTCCACTACCAGCAGGCCACATGATAGGAGGTACAATATGGAAAATAGTTAAAGATGGAGAAGAGGAAATTGTTTATGCAGTTGATTTCAACCACAAGAGGGAGATGTATGTACACAGATGTTATTACTTTCCTATTACAGCTTCTTAACATTTCTGGTGTCTAAAGACACTCGGTCCTGGATGGTTTTGTGAGTGAAAATAGTCTTTTAAAATCAAGATTGTATTTCTGGTGATTTAGTGAACATGCAAATAAAATTGTCTTGGCAGTAGTGTGAAAGTAGTTGGCATAGCTCGGGGAGAACTTCCCATGTTAGTTTGAGGCTGTGATATTTTTGGAACTTGCACACCTGGTTTGTCTTAGTTGCAAGTGGAAAAATCAATGAGTTGAAATCAGTACTACAGAGGACCCTTATTTACTTATTCTTCCATACTTCATAATCTTAAGAATCCTGTATATGTGCCAGGGTTTGCACATGCAGAAATTAAATTTGAGGGTAAGGAAATCTGAAGTAATTCCTGTTTTTAAAATTACTAGACAATGTTTAAAATGCATTAAGAAATGCATAATGTTCCTCAATCAAAGATATCCTCCTACATTCTGCAATGCCATTGTTCAGTTGTCAGTTTCAAAATAAATTCTGATCTGAAGGAGAAAAGATGCTTCACATGAGGAGTCTCCTGCAGGACCTGTCAACAAATTCATAAATCATCAAAGTGTTTTCCTAGCATTGTGTGGTGAACCTTACTTCCAGTATGATTCCATGAAAAGAAACGTGGTTTATCAAGTTTCTTATATGTGGTTTTTCCTTCTGAAACAGAAGTGCTGCACAGCTCTACTAAGTAATTAAAGATGGTTTCTTTAACTCTGCTTTTAAAATATGCTATCTAATTGGGAGAGGGAAAATAAGTTTCCTAATGTTTAATTTTAATTTTTAAAAAGGCAATAAATTTAGAAATGTGTTACAGTGACATCCATGTTCTAATTATAGAAGTGTTGTCTCTGCTTTAATTATAGAAGTAGATTCCATATTTTACCTACGGAGCTGTCTATAATGTCAACAGTGGTAGATCAGATTTTATTTATAGGATAATGCATTGTTTTATATTCATTTCTTTAGGATGTCATTACACCTTTATTTTGAGAATTGACAAATGTTACAAAAGTGAAACTAATTTGAAATCTGACATGGAAGAAAATGCTAAATTTAAATTATTCTTAATTATGACATGTTTTGAAATCTGTTTATAACATTTGTTCCTTTTTTAAGAATGAACTTTAAAACATTTTTCCCCCAATAAATTGGTTCTTCTATAGGCTTTTCCTTCTTTGCTTTGTTTTTTACATTATATTCTCATTGTTAAGGAAATACTCATGAGCTCAGATATTTGCAGCATATAGAATACCATTAGTTTTTACTTGCAGCACAGGATATGGTAAATAATACATCAACCAAACTAAAGCGACAAGAACCGTAGCCTTCTAGTGACTTTTTAGTAACTCTATTTCCTTGCACCAATCCACTTTACCTGTTTTTTTTCCATTTCCTTCCACTATTTTAATTCTGGCTGTACACCACCCTGAGTCCTTTGGAAGAATGGGCGGTATATAAATAAAATTATTATTATTTATTTATTTATTTTTAAATTGCAGCAGAGAAATTTGACTTTTTTATATCCGTAATTTTTATAGCACCATGTACATTTGTATATAAATGTATTTACATTTATAAATACAGTTAAATTTATGATTGCAATTAAATTGTGTTCTAAAAAAACTTATGTTTTTGAAAATTAGAGAATCTTTTATTTTCAGCAAGTTTCAATTGTCATATTTGTGTAATTATACACTGAAATTGATATCACTTCTTTTTCAGTCATTTAAATGGATGTTCCTTGGAAATGTTAAGTAGACCTTCTTTGCTCATCACTGATTCGTTCAATGCTACTTATGTACAGCCAAGGCGGAAACAAAGAGATGAGCAACTGCTAAGTATGTGTTTTGTGACACAAATGAAATAACAATTTAGTGTGGGATTCAGAATGGAATGGTTTTTGTTCTGGACAAGGATTTCATCCTCTCGTTTATATAATGTTCATGAATGTACAGGACGATCTTTGGATAAGATCAGTAATGACCTAGAAAATTGAAATAATTTCAGTTTTAATTTAAAAGGGGACTCTGTATGCATATTTTAAGTGAAACATGACTGATTTTATTTCATAAATTAATTTTAATGGAAATATATTTCTGATGGATACTCAGAATATATTTTTGTTTTTTGGGATGTTGTTACTTGAAAAGGTGCCTCTCCTCACATGAATATTACTTTAGCTATGAAAAGCCATTCTTTTCTTGGCATTAAAATAAAATTTTAAGTATGCTAAGGACTTTTCTTTGACAACCTTAATATTAAGTATGGAATCATGTAGTTTTGTGTCTTAAAGCTTCAGAAATCTATAAAACAAGACTGTTTCTCCAGAACCATAAAAAGAGTTTTTTTAGTAATTTAACTTGAGGTAAAGAGGGATGCAGTGGCTCAGTTGCTAAGACACTGAGCTTGCCAATCAGAAGGTCGGCAGTTCAGCGGTTCAGTGCTGCATAATGGGGTGAGCTCTTGTTACTTGTCCCAGCTTCTGCCAACCTAGCAGTTCGAAAGCATATAAAAAATGCAAGTAGAAAAATAGGGACCACCTTTGGTGGGAAGATAACAGCGTTCCGTGCGCTTTTGCGCCTTTGGCGTTTAGTCATGCCAGCCACATGATACATCTTCGGACAGCGCTGGCTCTTTGGCTTTGAAACGGAGATGAGCACTGCCCCTTAGAGTTGGGAACAACTAGCACATATGTGCAAGGGGAACCTTTACCTTTACCTTTAAAGTACTAAATGGTAACCTCAGTTATCATTTAGTTGACATGTGTTGTATGGGTAGTGATTTTTAGTTAGATACTGTCTGTTGCATGATTTTTTTCCATAAATTATTTTAAAAGGTTTTGTAGTTGGGTCATTTATGTTAAGGCACCAAATTGCTACTGATCACATGTGGATTAGAAGTTATTCTGTTTGGTTTTTCCTCTAATTATTAACATGAAAATTCTGTATATATAAGGGTTTCAATATTGTAATTTACTTGTTGTCTTTTTATTTCTAGCAAATATTTTGGAAACATTGAGGGGTGATGGAAATGTCCTAATAGCTGTGGACACTGCAGGGAGAGTTTTGGAACTTGCCCAACTGCTTGATCAAATATGGAGGACAAAAGACGCTGGTTTAGGCGTTTATTCCTTGGCACTTTTAAACAATGTCAGCTACAACGTTGTGGAGTTCTCAAAATCTCAGGTTTGTTTTGTCAGGTTATTTATAATGAAATTCACTGTTGTAAAGCAGTTATTTTAACCTTATGTATCAAGTGACATAACATCTAATAAGATTTTAGATATTATAAGGTATGGACCATATAAAGCATGCTTAGCAAAACGACCCAATTGTCCTTCCAAATCACTGTCTAAAATGTTGGTGGAAATTTGTTGTCACTTAGTATTAAAAAGGGCAACTGACCTGTACTACTCTCTCAATATACAGGTGGAATGGATGAGTGACAAGCTAATGAGGTGCTTTGAAGATAAGAGAAACAATCCTTTCCAGTTTCGTCATCTGTCTCTTTGTCATGGACTTGCAGATTTGGCTCGTGTTCCTAGTCCCAAAGTTGTTCTTGCTAGCCAGCCAGATCTGGACTGTGGATTTTCAAGGGATCTCTTTATACAATGGTGTCAGGATCCCAAAAACTCTATTATTTTGACATACAGAACAACTCCTGGAACACTAGCACGGTTTTTAATAGATAATGCTTCTGAAAAAGTTATAGACATAGAGGTAAGCAAATGCAGTACTTTTTAATAAAAATATTGCATCTTTAAGCTAATGTAAGAATAGCAACACAATGATCTTGCGCAAGGGTTTGCCTTGACTCAAAGCAGAGCAAAGCAATAAAAGAACTGCTAGATAGCCACCCCTAAATCCATGCAGGCATTACAGTATTTTGAATTTTGTTAGTGAACAATTAATTTTAAGAAATATGCACATTTGGGCCAGTGCATATGCAATGCAAATTTTTGTGCAGGGGTTTTTGGTGAATTATATAAATCATGTTCACACTTTGAAGAAAACAAAAATGATAAAGTTGCTGATCAGTTAGCTGTGAAGAGGCATAAGCATTTCATACTAACTGTGGCTATATAATATATATGTATTTGCTTGAGATTTAAAGTGTAGAAAAATAGTCACACATACATATAAAAATGCCTGAGTTTCTTGAAAAATTTTCCATTGATGTTAAGCGGTCTGTTTTGTGCAAAGCAAAATAATGCCAAAATAATTTTAGAAGTCATTGCATACTTTATTGCAGATAGAACTTTTATTCAATATGTACTATTGAATATTGCCGTTGTTTACCACCGTCGTTACTTAAGGATTCATTGTAAAATCTGAACATGTAAGGTAGGTGAATATAAGAGTTACTAATGTATACTTTTCCTTTAGCTCAGGAAACGTGTAAAACTTGAAGGAAAAGAACTTGAGGAATACCTGGAAAAAGAAAAAATCAAAAAGGAGGCAGCAAAAAAGTTAGAACAGTCAAAAGAGTGAGTATTTATCTGCCTTCAAGACTCCTATACATTAACATAGACCCTTGTTCATTAATGCACATTCTTAATGGATCCTCCAAAACATCCAGTTTGGAATACTTGTTTCAGGATTACTTAAGATTTGCTTGTGCTTTTCTGACTTCCAAGTCAGTGTTAACTCCTGGCAATTGCCTGGACTAGTCCTTGCAACTTTCTTGGAATATTTTCAGAATTGCCTTACTAGATCTGAGATACAATAATTGATCCGAGATATACCGGTGGCCTTTTGCCTAAGACGGGACTAGAACTCCCAGTATTCCAGTTTCATTACACTAGTAAAGCAATTTGAATTACAATGTAAATAGCCCAGTTGAAAACATATTTGAAATGGATTTATTGACTGCCCCAGAAGGGAGCAGCATATGGACAGTCTTGGATGGTTTAGACAGCTAAACCAGATTGGCCTTGGTTAGAATTCACAGGGGAACCACTTAGGAATTCCATATTTGTGAACTTGATTTGGAAGCTGAAAAAAAGATTCTGCATGAAGGTAATTTCCATAACATTGCCAAGGAAACCGGACAGATACTTCCATGAAAGTCATCAGGAACTGATTTCAGCTTAAAGGAGGCTTTACTTTTACTTTGACTTTAATGAAATTTACCTTTAAATATGGTTTATGATCTGCAAGTTAAAAGTAAATACCCCCTTAGCAGAAATATAGTAATTTGTGGTTTGTTAGCTTCAAAATTAATAGCTATGTAGAATATATTTTGCAAGTTTATTTTACCTTTATAGCAAAGAATTGAGGTGCCAATGAATTAATCAGAATATAAATATTTTGTTGATTTGCTTCATATTTATAATTATTCTGGACTCCTGCTTTAGAGCAGATATAGATTCCAGTGATGAGAGTGATGCTGAAGAGGATATTGATCAACCATCTGTTCATAAGACCAAACATGATCTCATGATGAAAGGTGAAGGGAATCGAAAAGGAAGCTTCTTCAAACAAGCCAAAAAATCTTATCCTATGTTTCCTGCTCCAGAGGAGAGAATTAAATGGGATGAATATGGAGAGATTATCAAGTAAGTGGGAGATGAGGGAATCCCTATTCTAATATTCTTACATTTTGGTATATACTGACTTACTGTCTTCATGTAGAATGCACATTTTTTCAAATACATTTTTATCTCAAATGAAATAATTCTCTGAAAAGAACATGCTACATTTAAATGTATGTATCGAACCTTGATAATTCACCAAATAATGAACACCTTTGATGGAACACATTATTTGGCTCTTTTACAATTCTTTTTGCTGCCATAGGACAGGGAAGCTGTCTAAAGCAGATTTAGAGAAAAGGAAGCAAGCAGCTCTGAGGGGAAATGCCATTTTGCAGGTAGAATTCTGGATGTATTGAGATGCCCACATTTGGATGAATACCTTTTAGTAACATATTATTAATCTATGTTATATATAGTAAATGAAGAGTATATATAATACTTTCATTTCTAAAAGTGCCACAGGTTTTCTTGACAATCTGCCTGAATATAAAATTAATAATGTTCCTGTATTTAGACCTGAGGATTTCCTCGTTCCAGAACTTCAGGCAACAGAAGAAGAAAAGAACAAATTAGAATCTGGCCTTACAAATGGAGAAGAACCTATGGATCAAGATTTATCAGATGTTCCTACTAAATGCATTTCAGCAATGGAATCAATGGAAATAAAGTGAGTACATGTAGATTTGTTGAAGGTGGTATTAGCATAGAGCAGTGATGGCTAACCTTTTTGCCGTTGTGTGCCAAAAGCGGGGGGAGTGTGGGGGGTCACACGTGCGTGTGCCCACACCCATAATTCAATGTGTCCCATCCCCCCGCGCATGTGCGTGCGACCCCCTGCACTCACCCTGCTTTTTGCATGTGATGGCCCGGTGGGCCCGGTAGGCCCATTTTTTTGCTCTCCCCAGGCTTCAGAGCGTTTCTAGGAACCTGGGGAAGGCGAAAACGCCCCCCCCCCCCCCCGAGGCCCTCCAGAGGCCGGAAACAGACCGTTTCCCATGCACCAGAGCTGAGCTAGGGCAACGCTCACGTGCCCACCAATATGGCTCCGCGTGCCACCTGTGGCACACATGCCATAGGTTCGCCATCAAGGGCATAGAGTGTGATGTGTATTAATCTATTGCAATCTCTTTCACCCTACTTGAGCCTGCCTCATATCTCTTATGGGTGTATCGAAATGATCCTTAGTTTTTAATATTGTGAAAATGTTCACTTCTGCATTTACTGTTTATTTTTCTATAACCTATATCTAGCTTGAGGTTATGATCACAATAGAGACCGGAAAATTAATTGTTGAGCGATGCAATTGTTAAATGAGACATTGCATAATCACAATTTGTGAAGAAAAAAGTTGTTCAGCAGATTCAAAATAGTTTTTTCTTCTAACTAAATACTGTGAGATGGACTGTGTGATATTATATAAAATAAAATTCTAGCTGACAATCTATAGAATACAAAGCAGAACACAAAACATTAGAAGTAAGCGTCTTGGAGAATATTGGAAAATAAAGATACTAACATATATATTGATCAAATAAATTGCAATGAGTCTTGCATTAGATTGATTAGATAATAGGGGAGAAATTCATTTATTTCATTTGATTTATAAGTTTGTTTAATTGCAAGTAAATTAATGCTGAGTACAGTAAATTTAAAATATCACAGGAACAAGCCCAGTGGATAAAAGTAACTACCAAAAATGGGGGTTGTAAAAGGTGATCTGCGTTGCTGGAATTAAAAACAGGTTTTCAAACTTTTGCAACCCTATTTCCCCCTTCAGCTAAGATAAAGATACATTGGAACATGATATTAAATTTTTAAGAGTAGATGAGAATGGGCCAATCTGTATGTAGAGAAGAAGAGTTTACAATATGTTAAAAGTATCCCTGCCCCCAAATACAAATGAATAAATTTGCCAATATTGTAAAAAGTATGCTGGTTTATAGTAAGAACACATCAAGACAATATTTGTGTGTCTATAACGTGTGTAACAAAGGAGAATGATGTACAGATGATGTTTAATAAAAGTATATTGCAAAACTTTCAAAGAAGCATGAAATTGTAGTAATGAGACACTTGAAATCTGTTGGCATCAGTTGGGAGACAAACAACTGAGAATAATCTTTCTACAGAATTACTGTTTTGTTTGGCTGATAATTTTCTACTGAAGTGTGTCTAAAAATGTACAAGAGAATAATATGTCTTTGCTTTAATACTAACCAATAGGCTGTACTAACATGAGAACATTGCAGGCACATGATCACATAATGAGTGCAAGTATCAGGAATTTTACATCTATAGATTGGATAAAAACAAAACAAAAATTCCAGAAGGTGGCAGTGATAAACCTCTTCTGTGCTGTTGCCAAGGAAACTTAATGGATGCATCTATGCAGTTATTGGGAGTCACATTCCTTTTTATGACATATCTACCTTGAACCTCCATTGCTACTTTGAAAAGATCCTTTTGAAGCTCTTCTGTATGACAGTTAATGAATATACACAAAACTTAAATTGCTGATCTTCATAACTAAATAATTGATAAAAATATTTAATACAGAAGAGTTCAATTTCTTACATTGTAAAAACACTATTTTCTATTTCTACACTGTTTCTAAGGTAGTGTTGATCTATAAAAACAGTTGACCTTTTATTTCTTGATGACTAATTTTCACAGGCTTAAGTATATTTTTTTAAATATGTAGATCACTTCATCTTGATTGCAACCCTCAAATTTCTAATTAGTTAACGATACAAGTTTTCACTTCGCAAAAAAACATTGTTAACAATGCAGAATATGCACATTTTAAAAAATGGAACTGCTGCCTTTTGTTATTAAATGTAAAACGTTCAGCATTTTGCAGTTCTTAAATAACACCATCTGTCTTAATAGTTAAAGGTTGCATTATTATTAAAACATTTGCAAATCATAATGACGTTATAGTTACAAAATGTAAGATTACAGTTTAGTATGCTTGAATGACAGCTACGTCGTGACATGTTTATATTCAGCTCAGCCAGTAAAGATTAGATTTTGTTTTTCTTCATCTCTATTTTTTTTTCTCTATCTTATTTTTAGAGCTCGAGTTACATACATAGATTATGAAGGCCGCTCAGATGGAGACTCCATTAAAAAAATTATTAATCAGATGAAGCCACGGCAATTGATTATTGTCCATGGACCTCCTGAGGCCAGTCAAGATCTCACTGAATCTTGTAGAGCTTTTGGGGGGAAAGACATTAAAGTTTACATGCCCAAACTGCATGAAACCGTAGATGCAACCAGTGAGACTCACATATATCAAGTAAGACTTGCATGTTTGTATGACAAGATATACTTAGCACAATTCAGCCATTTCCAAGTATTTATAAAAGGACTAACACTTGCAAGATGTACTTTAGAACATGCAACAGTATATACAAACCACTTTTTTGAATTGTTAAAGCAGCCACATCTTTTTCCAGGCTTGTAGATATGCTTTGGCGCTTGCTCCTGACTATTTCTATGTGCATGGAGGCACATAGTTGCTCTCAGCTGTATCCTATGGCTCTGGTGGATATGCATGTGGAGGCACCTAGCAACACCTTCCAGAACTACTATACTAAATATAAGCTTGGAACAATATGCCACTGTTTTAATGATTAAAAAAGTGATTTGGACATGCTCCTACATGTTACAAAGAACCTACTTCAAAGGATTTGTATGCAAGAGAAAGCAAAGTAAGCCCAGTAGTCTGATCATGAATTTGTATTGTTGAGCTGCCTCAAAATGCATTTCTAGGGCATTTTAAAGTTCTGGTATTAAGTTTTGAAGGATCTGTGGGCTCATTTCTTGAGAGACTGCAGTCATTCTGTCAGCCTGCCCTACTTTTGAGATTTGCATTTGAAGCCTCGTTATATGGCCATCCGCGAACATTTGTGACTAGCCACAGGAAGATATTTGGGGGGCGGAGGGGGGCAGAGGAGGGAATGGTACCATATCTATATTTTGGCCTGATAGGAAATGTCACACCTCCTCACTGGCTCCTTTTAAAAAGAACCTTGAAAGGCTTGTTTGTTTTTAAGTGTTTCCTTAAAAATGATTGTGATGGGTTGGTAGAGCTTTTATATTCCAATAGTAAGATATGATTTTTGCTGCATATATTTATGTCATTTAACTGTATTACTATGTTAGCTATATTAATATTATAGAATTTTTTACCGTACTTATTAGCAATTGTTATTTATATCATGTACTTCAGTGGTCTACTATAATTTAAAGAATATATTTTGGATATATTTTTATTATAAAAGAAAGGTTTATAATTAATAAATAAATTAATTACTTAATTAATTAATTAATACTTTTTAGTTGGTTATAAGGTGATAAACATTTGTCCATCCATAGCAAGGTTAATTTTACAATTAGCAATATTTCCTTTTTTATTGCTTTTGTTAAGTGTGCTCTTTCCCCAAGGCTGATACTTTCCTGTTTGAAACTCCAACAAGATAATTCGCTACAAGGTCTTCCTATTGTTTAGCCTTGCACTTAGTCATTGCATCATTCCTTCGGTTTTAACTTGGAGTATTATAGGAATTAATTGTGATTGATAGAGTAATTTCTGGCTTTCTGAACTATAAAGACTCGGGCAATTGTGTTCTTTCAATAAATTACATAATTTGCCAAATCATTGCTTAGTGCAGTATGTAGTAAGCTTGGTCTGCTACAGGACATAAATGGCTCTCTGGCTCCAGTAAGTGAATGGTTATTTGCTAAACCATTGCACTCCTTAACAATAAATGGCAAAAATAAAAACAATGTCTTGATAGTGTGATTTCACTGTCTTTCACACTGTCTTCTTTGGCTATTGATGTATTGCAAGCAGTGCTGCTGAGAATGTAAATTCTTTCTCATTTGTTTATTTCAGTTTTTTTTAAATTCTGTTTTAGGTTAGGTTAAAAGACTCCTTAGTCAGTTCCCTTCAGTTTTGTAAAGCTAAAGATGCAGAACTTGCATGGATAGATGGAGTTCTGGACATGCGAGTATCAAAAGTAGACACAGGGGTAATTTTGGAAGAAGGGGAACTGAGAGATGACGGTGAGGACACTGAAATGCAAGTAGATGCACCCTCTTCAGATTCCAGTGCTGTGGCACAGCAAAAGGCCATTAAAAGTCTCTTTGGTGATGATGACAAAGAAATCTGTGAGGAGAGTGAAATTATTCCTACTTTGGAGCCCTTACCACCCAATGAGGTAAGATTTAAAAGTGAACTTTTATTGCTTTGGGAACATGGTCTTGTATATAAAGAAATTATTGAAATAAATTTCATGACAGGAACCCAGGTTCTTAGTTGGTTATTTTTTAATTGTAGATCTGTGACCGTTAAAATAAAAGCAGTTCCTTGTGTAATAAAAAAAAATGAAGAGCTACTGTCTTTCATGTACATATGAAATACTAAAAAGTAGCATTTTCTCTGTATCAGGATTTTTTTCTTTTCTAAATGAAAGCTGAGCTTTTTTAAAAAAAGAAATCACTAAGCCTCAAATGTGTCAGATCTCTGAATCAAATGAAATGAGTTATTTCGATACAAGAAGGGCAGCAAATAAATTTAATAAATAAATAATGACTTTATCAATTACCATGCCACTTCTAAGAGCATGTTTGTTAAAGATTTTGAAATTGCTTATGCTATATAGCCCTGAGCAGAATTGAGGCTTTTAATAAATTCTACCATGATGTACAATATATAGGCCATTTTTTTCCCTATGAAACATATGGCCTTGTACAAATGTGTATGAATTTTGTGATACAAAACTGGAATAACTTTACCAGTGGGATGCTTCAGGTATTTGAAATATATTGAAATTTTATTTTGGCTTGTATCCTCTTGACAAAAGGTTCCTGGACATCAGTCGGTCTTCATGAATGAGCCAAGATTGTCTGATTTTAAGCAAGTTCTGTTGCGAGAAGGAGTTCAAGCTGAATTTGTGGGAGGAGTTCTAGTGTGTAATAACTTGGTTGCTGTTCGCAGGGTAAGTATATAGGGAATGTATGTGTGTGTACATTTAATGTATCAATTGTAGGAAATCTTTCAAAAAAGTAAATAACTGGATATGTTTTTTGTTACAGACTGAAACTGGACGTATTGGATTGGAAGGTTGTCTCTGTGAAGATTTCTATAAAATTAGAGACCTTTTATATGAACAGTATGCTATTGTCTAAGGAGAAGTGTAAATATATATATGGACTTGTTTTATTTTTATCAGATTCTTTTACAGAATGCATAAGAATAATTAGCCATTACTAAACCTTTCTAGTTGATGATCCAATGTTGATACAGTCCGAGAAAGTTTACTTTATATAAATATCCTGTATATTTTGCTGGTTATATTTTTCATAATAATACAACTTTTCATGTTGTAGCTTTTCAACTTGCAGATAGATCGTTTTACAGAACTTTTTGAGATCTCATCTTGACAAATTTGCATTTAGTCTCTGTTGAAAACAGTGGGATTTGGCATGATTAACATTTCCATTATTTTCAGTGGGAAGTAAAGGTAATTAAGTTAGCATGAATGTAACCTATTAAGGTTATGTTTAAAAAATATAAAAGAATTATATGTTAAAAATGTCCCTGATTTGCAACTAAATTGTTTATGTCCATCCTTTGATTTTTGTAGCAAATTGTACATTTTTGTTTTGATAAAAGCAAAGTGAATATTCATTGAGAATCAATCTGTTTCTTCAGAGTAGTTCCTCTCTCACAATCCTCTAAAGCTCTATTCCTTAACTGATTTTTCTTAATAATTTCTCTATTTAGAACAATATAAAAGAAGCAGAAAAAAAGGCAAAGAGTTCCTAATGGAGCAAAATTCCTACAGGTATATAATGAAAGTGGTCTTATTACCACAGCAAAAAGCTAGTACAATGACTTTAAAATACAGCTATTACTGTTTCCAAAATATATACTGGTACTTACTAAAATGACATATTTTATAAGGTACCTACAGTCAGGTTCAGAAATATTGGGACATCGACACAATTCTAACATCTTTGGCTCTATACACCACCACAATGGAGTTGGAATGAAACAAACACAATGTGCGTTAACTGCAGACTGTCAGCTTTAATTTGAGGGTATGTACATCCAACTCAGGTGAACAGTGTAGGACTTACAGCAGTTTGTATATGTGCTTCCCACTTGTTAAGGGACCAAAAGTAATGGGACAATTGGCTTCTCAGCTGTTCCATGGCCAGGTGTGTGATATTCCCTCATTACCCCAATTACAATGTGCAGATAAAAGGCCCAGAGTTCATTTCAAGTGTGCTATTTGCATTTGGAATCTGTTGCTGTCAACTCTCAAGATGAGATCCAAAGAGCTGTCACTATCAGTGAAGCAAGCCATCATTAGGCTGAAGAAACAAAACAAACCCATCAGAGAGATAGCAGGAACATTAGGCATGGCCAAAACAACTGTTTGAAACATTCTCAAAAAGAAGGAATGCACCGGTGAGCTCAGCAACACCAAAAGACCTGGGAGACCACGGAAAACAAGTGTGGTGGATGACCGAAGAATTCTTTCTCTGGTGAAGAAAACACCCTTCACAACAGTTGGCCAGATCAAGAACACTCTCCAGAAGGTAGGTGTATGTGTGTCAAAGTCAACAATCAAGAGAAGACTTCACCAGAGTGAATACAGAGGGTTCACCACAAGATGTAAACCGTTGGTGAGCCTCAAAAACAGGAAGGCCAGATTAGAGTTTGCCAAACAACATCTAACAAAGCCTTCACAGTTCTGGAACAAGATCTTATGGACAGATGAGACCAAGATCAACTTGTACCAGAGTGATGGGAAGAGTATGGAGAAGGAAAGGAATTGCTCATGATCCTAAGCATACCACCTCATCAGTATTTATTTATTTATTTATTTGTTTAAATTTCTATACCGCCCTTCTCCAAATAGGACTCAGGGCGGTGCACGGCCTAAGTAAAAACAAAGCATACAAAATTTAAAAAACAGTATTAAAATAATTAGATATTCTGGTCGTAAATTAAAACAACCCAATTTAAAACCAATTTAAAATTTAGCTCAAGCCAGCCCAGCTAGTTGAAATAAATAAGTTTTCAGGGCCCGACGAAAAATCCGGAGGTCTGTTATTATACGTAACTCCGGGGAAAGGTTATTCCAGAGGGTGGGTGCCGTCACAGAGAAGGCTCTCCCCCTGGGGGTCGCCAGCCGACATTGTCTGGCGGACGGCACCCTGAGGAGGCCCACTCTGTGCGAGCGTACTGGCCGGTGGGAGGCTATTGGTGGCAGTAGGCGGTCTCGTAAGTACCCCGGCCCTAAGCCATGGAGCGCTTTAAAGGTGGTCACCAACACCTTGAAGCGCACCCAGAAGACCACCGGGAGCCAGTGCAGCTCGCGCAGGAGAGGTGTCACATGGGAGCGCCTCGTCGCCCCCATAATCCCCCGCGCGGCCGCATTCTGGACCAGCTGGAGCCTCCGGGTGCACCCCAGGGGGAGCCCCATGTAGAGAGCGTTGCAGTAGTCCAGGCGGGAAGTGACTAGTGCCTGAGTGACTGTGCGTAGAGAGTCCCGATCTAGAAACGGGCGCAACTGGCGTATCAGGCGAACCTGATAAAAAGCCCCCCTGGCCACGGCCGTCAAATGGTCTTCTAGAGACAGCCGTGCGTCCAGGAGGACGCCCAAGTTACGAGCCCTCTCTGTGGGGGCGAGTGATTCGCCCCCAATAGCCAGCGATGTCGTCAGCTGGCTATATCGGGACGCTGGAAGCCACAGCCACTCGGTCTTGGAGGGGTTGAGTCGGAGCCTGTTTCTCCCCATCCAGGCCCGCACGGCCTCCAGGCACTGGGACATCACTTCAAGGGCATCATTGGGGTGGCCTGGGGTGGAGATGTACAGCTGGGTGTCATCAGCGTACTGATGGAACTCCACCCCGAAGCCACGGATGATCTCACCCAGCGGCTTTACATAAATGTTGAACAGAAGGGGCGAGAGGACCGACCCTTGTGGCACCCCACAAGCAAGGTGCCTCGGGGTCGACTGCTGCCCCCCCCGTCAACACAGATTGCGACCGGTCAGAGAGGTAGGAGGAGAACCACCGCAGAACGGTGCCCCCCACCCCCAACCCCGCCAACCGGTGCAACATGATACCATGGTCGATGGTATCAAAAGCCGCTGAGAGGTCTAACAGGACCAGGATAGAGGAGCAACCCCTATCCCGAGCCCTCCAGAGATCATCTACCAACGCGACCAATGCCGTTTCCGTGCTGTGCCCAGGTCGGAAGCCGGACTGGAGCGGGTCTAGATAGACAGTTTCATCCAGGTACCGGGGAAGCTGTTGTGCTACCACACTCTCAACAACCTTCGCAACAAAGCGAAGGTTGGAGACTGGACGATAGTTAGCCAAAACAGCCGGATCCAGAGAGGGCTTCTTGAGGAGGGGCCTCACAACCGCTTCTTTCAAAGCGGCCGGCAGGACCCCCTCACTCAAAGAAGCGTTAACAATCTTCTGGAGCCAGCCTCGTGTCACCTCCCGGGAAGCCAGTACCAACCAGGAGGGACACGGGTCCAATAAACATGTGGTCGCGTTCAGCCGTCCCAGGACCCTGTCCATGTCCTCGGGAGCCACAGGATCGAACTCCCCCCAGATAACACTCTCAAGACCTGCCTCAGTCATCCCGTCCGGACATACCCAGTCAGAGGCCAGCCCTTCCCGAATCTGAGCGATTTTGTCATACAGATACTGCACAAAGTCCTCAGCTTGGCTCTGCAAGGGGTCATCCCGCGCTTCCAGATGGAGGAGGGAGCGGGTCACCCTAAACAGGGCGGCCGGGCGATTATCTGATGACGCGATAAGAGCGGCAAAATAGCTAGATTTTGCCGCTTTTATTGCCACTAGGTAGGTCTTAATATGAGACCTCACCAGTGTTCGGTCGGATTCGGAGCGGCTGGTCCTCCAACTACTCTCCAGGCGTCTTTTCCTGCGCTTCATCTCCCTAAGCTCCTCGGAGAACCAAGGAGCTAGGTGAGTTCGGTGCCGGGTCAGAGGCCGCAAAGGCACAACACGGTCCAAGGCCCCGGCAGCCGCACTATCCCAGGCGGCCACCAGGTCCTCAGCCGAGTCGTGAGCCAGAGTCTCAGGAAATGGCCCAAGCTCCATCTGGAACCTATCAGGGTCCATCAGGCGCCTGGGGCGGAACCACCTGGTCGGTCCCGCCTCCCTGCGGCGGGGTGCAGCGGTTAGAAAGTCCAGTCGAAGGAGCGAGTGGTCAGACCATGACAAGGGTTCGATGACTATATCCCCTGTATCAAGGCCACTCGACCACTGACCAGAGACAAAAACTAAGTCCAGAGTGTGTCCACCCATGTGAGTGGGGTCATGAATTAACTGAGTAAGGTCCATGGCCGTCATGGAAGCCATGAACTCCCAAGCCACCTCAGACATTTCGCCGACAGATGGCAGGTTGAAATCCCCCATGACTAGAAGTCTGGGGGTACCAACCGCCACCTCAGCTATGACGTTGAGCAGCTCAAGCAGGGCCGTTGCCACACGGCAGGGAGCCAGGTACGTGATCAACAAGCCCATCTGTACTCCACGACCCCATCTCACAAAAAGGGACTCACATCCGGCTATCTGTGGAACAGTGGTCTCCCTCGGATCAAGACTTTCCTTTATAATAACCGCCACCCCCCCCACCCCTGCCCTGAGCTCTCGGCTGATGGAATGCTCGGAAACCTGGTGGGCACATATCCACGAGGGGAACCCCCCCTCATGGCCCAACCAGGTCTCCGTAATACCTGCCAGGTCCGCTCCCCCCTCCTGAATAAGATCGCAAATGAGGGGGGCTTTATTTACCACGGACCTGGCATTGCACGACAGCAGCCGAAGGCTCGGGCCCTGAGAGTCTGAACAGCCTGGGATACGAGAAGGGCTATGGGGACCGGGGCGCGCCACCGCTCGAAGATAGCGAGTGCGCGCCCCCACCACATGATGCGGCCCCCTGCTCCCGCCATATCTGCCCCTCCCACTCAACACATTGATAGAAAAGCCCTCGACAGAATGGACTCTAATGTCCCTCTTACCCCCGGAATCCGCACCCTCCGTGGCCCCACTAACAGCTGGGCCGGACCCCTCCCCCCGTGGGTTAACCCCCAAACCCACACAACCCTCCCACCCCTTAAAATCCCTTAAAAATCTATCAAAAAGTTTCCCTAAAAAACCCCTCAATCCCCTTTTTGCAGCATGCCACCTCTCGGGGTGCCAAAGCCCGTCATAAAGGTAGGCCCTTGATAAAGTAGAGGGCCACACCTGCGAGAGGGGGGAGTCTCGCAGAATAAGAAGTTCTGTTGGTGAATACATCTAATCAATCAGTTAATTAATTAAGCTGGGGGAAGTCCACGGCCTGGGGGTAATCCAGATAGTCCAAGGTCTGGGGAGGGACATTCAATCAATTCCAAGTCAATAAATTCAATAAATCCCACTGCTCTCTCACAGCAGTGGATGGAGTCTTAAGCCACTTTGAGGCCAGATGTTAACACCAGCTGCCCTCTCACGAAAGCTGGGAAGGGCCAAAAACCGCAGTCATCGTCCGGCTCCATACAAGGCTTGAAATCTGAGATATCTCACTCACGAATCAGGAGGCAAATCAGGGGGCTGTAGATGTCCATGGGAGGCAAATATCATCCTATTGTTCAGAGGAACCTCCAGATAATAAGTGGCCTCACAGAGGCTAACAGACCACGTGGGGCATAAGAGCTTGGCCCCAGGTCTTTTCCAACCGTCAGAACCAGCAATGTTTTTAGCTCGCCCCCATCCACATAAGGGAGGGGGGGGAAACCTCTGGGAGAGCCAGGAAGAGGCCCCCTCCAAGTAAGCCTCCCATCTAAGTTGTAATAGCAGTTCCAAAGAAACTGACATTAATAGTATATTGTGGTCAGAGGCTCCTCGCGCTCCCGAGCAAGTTCCTCCTCCTTTTCGCCCCCTCTGGTGCCATCCCTCACAGCCGCTCGTCCCAGTATTGTAGCAAGTGCCAGCCCGACGATCCCAGCTCTCGAAAAATCTCCATCCATCGCTGGGAAGCCCCTGCCGTCCCCTCGGAGCTCCGGGGAGAAACTGCATCGCCGACGCCGCCACCGCCCACTCCACCGGTCCGGCAGCTGCGGGGAGACGCCGAAGCCGCTCTCCCTGCTCATAAAACTGCAGCGCAGCCGCCTCCGTCTCCTCCCGGCCATCGCGTTCTGGAAAGCTGCCAGCTCTCAAAAAGACAGCATCCGATTGGTGGGAAGCTCCCCTCGCCAGACATGGGGCAAAATTAGCTGGTCCGGCCCCCGAAAACCCCCAAAAGCCGGGGAATCTCCCCCAGGTATCACCGCCGCTCAGCTAGGAGCGGCCATCTTGGACATGCGCAAGAGGATAAAGCGTGGTGGTAGTGTCATGGTGTGGGCATGTATGGCTGCCAATGGAACTGGTTCTCTTGTATTTATTGATGATGTGACTGCTGACAAAAGCAGCAGGATGAATTCTGAAGTGTTTCGGGCAATATTATCTGCTCATATTCAGCCAAATCCTGCAGAACTCATTGGACGGCGCTTCACAGTGCAGATGGACAATGACCCAAAGCATACTGCAAAAGCAACCAAAGAGTTTTTGAAGGGACAGAAGTGGAATGTTATGCAATGGCCAAGTCAATCACCTGACCTGAATCCCATTGAGCATGCATTTCACTTGCTGAAGACAAAACTGAAGGGAAAATGCCCCAAGAACAAGCAGGAACTGAAGACAGTTGCAGTAGAGGCCTGGCAGAGCATCACCAGGGATGAAACCCAGCGTCTGGTGATGTCTATGTGTTCCAGACTTCAGGCTGTGATTGACTGCAAAGGATTTGCAACCAAGTATTAAGAAGGGAAAGTTTGATTTATGATTATTATTCTGTCCCATTACTTTTGGTCCCTTAACAAGTGGGAGGCACATATGCAAACTGCTGTAAGTCCTACACCGTTCACCTGAGTTGGATGTACATACCCTCAAATTAAAGCTGACAGTCTGCAGTTAACACACATTGTGTTTGTTTCATTCCAACTCCATTGTGGTGGTGTATAGAGCCAAAGATGTTAGAATTGTGTCGATGTTCCAATATTTCTGGACCTGACTGTATGTTAACAGATAGCTGCTTCCATTAGCAGAAGAACAGCTTCCAATATAGGGGGGAATAATCACAAATCCAACAAGGTTTTTATATTTGCTTGGAAGTCTGTGAGAAACCCTTTGCTAATGTTAGAATGAGACTTCACTGAACAACTAATGTAGTTTTGTCTTCCTGTAGTTCTTGGAATCCATGTCATAGAATTCAATGTTTCAAAAGTATTCATATCATTTTAGCCATTTTTGACAAAAGATTGCCAGATTTAAAAATGCTGATTGTTTAAACATTTTATGGAAAAGTCTTTGTCATGGTTCCAAGTAACACCCCCCAACGAAAGAAGACTCTGAGGCTAGAAATTCCTCAAAATTCCATTTTATTAGAGATGTCATATTGGCACATCTGGGAAAACGGGAATCTGAAAGCTTCCAGGTTTTTACCCACCCAAAAGAAAGTCAAATTCCTGCCCCACCACCCACATGTCCATCACATGGTCCAATCAATGCACCATCTCAACTGGAGATGCCTCCCAGTCACACCACTCCAAGCGCAGGGCAGGATGTCCTTGACTCTCAGAGAAAAGAACGTTATGGCTAGATATCTCCCCAAGTCCATATAATCCCCCCTCCCAGTTTCCCACAGCACTAAATGTGGCAGCCCTGAAGATCCAATGTAAAAGATGGCTTCCAGGACTGATAGTCTTTTTATAATGCTACTATCAAGCATTGTACATTAGGCTTATCAAATTTCTTGTTTCTGATCAGATTGCATTTCACAATGCTTCAAGAGTATAATGGCTTATTTAATTATATTAATAGAATAAATATCAGTAAAAATTATACCTTTATAGCATATGCTTGGTTCTTAAATTTATTTCCCCTTTTTTTGGTAATATTTAACTCTGCTGTCAAATCTGGTATAGTATCTTTATCAGGATCCATCTGAAAATAATTCCAGTTCAGTTATACTGTTGTATTGGAAACCCCTGCAGTCTTTCTCATTGTTTCCATCGCATCCCTTAAAATACTTTGTTCTTTAAAATTAGAATTAAATCCTGAATAAAAGTCAATGCTGAATTAATATATCCTGAACATTATAGGAACATAGTTTCTGATAGCTAAATTGAAGCATACATACATTCACAGGCACACACTGATAAAATATGTTCTCCAAAGATACTACATGTTTCTTTATTTTCAGTTGTAAAAAAAGTTTTTAAATATATGGTAAGTTGTTAAATATAGATTGGGAAATGATGCATGGTAGAACAAACAAGTTTTACATTTAGTACTGAATTTCAATTAGTTTTGGAAGTTTGCTTCAAGGATTTTCTGACAATTGAAAAGTGACTCTAGACAGCAAAACGTATTAATGCTGAAATCCCACCTTCAGTTATTTGCATAAAAGTCCACAAATAAGCTGATACAATATTGCTTCTTTGAATAATTCTGAAACAAAATTTAGTTCTTCAGACCATCTCTTCTGGTATTGGTAAAGGTGTGCTTGGTATCCCAATTCAAGACAGAATTCAGTGCTTCTTGCTGGAGTGAAGTTGCTTGTTTCCTGCTTTAATCTCTGCAAGTGCTAAGTAGATTTCCTGATCTCAGTTTTAATCAGCTACTTATGCAGGTTAAGAAATGTTATTAGCTTGAGCTACTTTTACATTTGTAGTTGCAGAAGGAGGAAATCTTTTTTGACTGAAAGGAAGGTATCCTGCAATCAATTTCCAGTACATTGATTTTTCATGTAATTTTAACATTGATGTTGGAAATAGCTTAATGCATGTAATAGAGAGAACATGAACACATGAAATTCTTTCTATATCCCTTATACAAAGAGTATAAGCCTGAGACTCCAGTACGATATATGCCTCTAAAAACTTTGGTATGATTCTCTCCAAAACTTACACAAATTACAATTTTTAAAACAATAGAAGGGGAAAGTTAAATATGTGAGATGAGAGTCCTCTTACCAGCAAAATTTTAATTTTAATTAAATATAAATGTAAATTTGTGTGATGAGAAACTAGAGAAGCAATGACTATATTTTATTTCAGATTAGATTTATAATATTCAGATTTAGAACTTATCAGAACTCTAATTTAAATAGAAAATATAATTAATACTGGAGGTACAGGTATCTGTTTTATAGAAAAAGTTAATTATTGCAGACTGTCCTAGTTTGGCTTGAGCAAAAAAACTTGGACAGAGATGTTCCATCAGCTTAAGTAAGTATAGTGCAGGAAGCTGTTCTATGACAACTATTTTTGTAGTTCATATAATCTTTGATATTCTATGGATATTAAAGTTTTTTTTTTATATTCTGTTGACAAAATCAACTTTTCCTTGGGGCAATATATAGAAGATTAAATTCATATAACTAAGTTTAACTGCAGCTTTTTGTGAACTATGAGGATTTTAAATAGCACAGAGCTCTTATACTTGCAAGAGATGAAAAGCTGAATTCCAGAAAATCATATTAATTTAAGCTTAATTCTTGAAAATCCACCAAAATATTTTATAATCTTTTATTCCAGCTTCTCACTAGACTTGTGTACGAAGATTTCTTCTTCCTATCTTCTTCCCAACCAGAGTCGCTTTGCAAAGTAAAATGTGCCGCATATAAATTTAATAAATAAAGTTATCCCTGCAGTTACTTTTCTTCTGCATTTAGCACTGTCTATTATTGAGAAGACTAGTTTAGAATTAATGTCAGAATGTGAAAATCATTTAATTCTGCAGATGATTTTGATAGTAAAGATTTGAATGCCTGGCACTATTGATATTGTGGCTCCTATTTTCTGATTCCCTTTTTCAAAAGTGTCCAGGTTTGCAATACTTTACAAGCTTGTCAATTTTTCCTCTATCTAAAATCTTTGGTCCCCTCTAGTGTCCAGTTTTTGAAACCTTGACATTGCATAACTTTGTTTTGTGTTAAAAAAAAACAAACCTCACAAAAACAAACAAAATCTATTTCCCATGAGAAGTTGTTTATAACTATTTCCAAAATCGTATTCCAGAAGTTTCAGTATTTCAAATTTATTTGCTTAGTCCATTTAAAATTTTCTAACATCAAAATCTTATTTAGCTTTTTGCCGTTTATTTCAGATCCTTTACATTCTTAGCCTTATGATTTTGAATTCTCATTTCTCAGTGACTTTAAAATATGTCTCCTGGGATATGATTTGACTAACAGAAGAAAGTGGAAGTATTGCTTCTTATAATTGAAGTACTAATATTAATATAGCCTAACATAGCATTAACTTCTTTAGCAACTGCCCTGTACTGGCAATTCAGATTTGAGTTATAATACATTGAAATACTTAGGTCCCCTTGTCCATGTATCATTCCCAATAGAGACCATATATTATAATGATGCCCACTTTTTAAGGATAAAAATACAAGGACTACATTCATCCTTACTGAATACTTGAAGGGATATTTTTTCTTAAAGCACTCCTGTCTGTCTCTTAATCCTCTTTATTTCCTAGGTGCCTGGCTTCTAAAAGAACAACATCTGAATAATTGTATTTCTATTGTGAAGCAATATCATTAAAGACTTCTTTGTGTTATTGCCTTTATAATTTATTTTCATGTTAGAAATATGTGTAGGAGACTGAAATGTGTCCAGATAATCTGCTTCTTCCAAAATTGTTCAGTACTTGGGATCCATCAACAACTTATTTAGGAGGAAGCAAGCTAAGGCCTCCTTAAGAGATAAAGGAAGAACCCTTTCACTTAAAGAAGAATTCACCACCATTGGAGCCCCTTCACATGATATTCCCTATCCCCTATTGATGAAATGGCTGAGGATGCAATTCTAAATTAAACATTGTAGTTTTAACAGGGTTAATAGCCTAGGACAGGGCTGACAAACTCCCAACCTGCGGGCCAGATGCATCACGCACTGGCCACACCTACGCCCGGTTTAGTGAAGGGGGGGAAGTCCAAATAAGTCACGTGACACTGCCATGACAATGTGAGTTTGACACCTCTGGCCGAGGAGATTGATTTTTCTAAGAGTTTAAGGGTATTTGTATAAGTTCCTTTTTCAGTTTAAAAGTGAAAACAGTCCAGTAAGACACACGTTACCAGTAACAACCAGTCTTTAGAATTAAATAATTTCCATTATGTTGTACCTGGCATTTAGGTGCATGATACATTTTTTTCCTAAATGTATTTTATCTTTATTTAACAGTATCATATAACTAGACAACAATCCCTATTCAATAATCTGGGCTTTGCAAGCTATTATGAAACATCATTTGTGAGAACTGAACACACTGAATATCCTTGGAGCTTGTTCTCACATCAAATATTTTGTTAGGTTTGCAGCTTTCATTTATTCATTCAGACAGTTTTGTAAAAATGAATAGTAATGCACACTTCTCTCAACTTGTCTGATTAATAATTTCTTGTACATCACCCTTTGCAACCAACAGCTATGTTTTAGAGGATGTTTGATAGAAGGGATGAGGACTGCTTTCTCCAAGGTCAGTATGGCGGGTCAGGTAAATTAATAATGCATAAACAAGTTCTACAATCTTGATTTCTAATTCACAAAATCTTCCTGCATCAAGCAAACATTTTCCAATGAGTTCCATCTCAGATTCTTTCGTTTTGCAACTTTAGAGGTAAATTGCAGAGTCCTGAATATGAAAATTATTTTGACCAGCTTGTATAGAGCTACAGATACTTTATATTTTTAAAACAAATTTATTAACCTCAAGGGATGGTTCTTCCTCTATAATCCCAGAAATGTTAGTAATGAACATAGTTTCAATGTTCATTGTCTCAAACAAATTGCTACCCAAGGCAAAGAATTCGAAGCCTAGTGGCAAACCAGGAGAATCAGCAGTGGAGGAAGCCAGCATAGCTACTGAACTGTTCTGCTTCCCAAACCAGGCACCCTCTCTTCTACCTTCTCAGAACAAAGTCCTCTAACTGAAAAACAAGAGGAATTGAAACAAAGAATAACTGAGCATTTAGAATAGCACACACATGATAGAATAAGATGGTCAACATTGAATTTAGTTCAAAAAAACAACAACACAAGTCTTAAAAGATTCTAATATTGTAATAGCAAAAATAAGAACTAGTTCACTGCAAGAAACCAACCAACTGATGTGCACCACAGCTGTAGTTACAACTGAAGATCTTGGATGCAAGATCAACAAATAAGAAAAAAACAAAAACAAAAACCAAACACTGCGCCACCAGAATGGAAGATCAAGTTGGAAAATAAGATCAGAGCAAGAAAGCTAGAACAGATGAAGGAAAAGAATCGGAAGAACAAGACCAAAAATGCTTGATTAAAAAATATCACCTAAGGTCAAGGAAGCACTGGAAATGATAAAGCAGCAAATGACAGCTATAGCCAAGAAAATCAACAGATACAAAGGTGAATTGTACACTACAAGCAATTTCAGTCCAGTCAGAAATGTTACTACAATTTGTCAATGAAGAGACTCCAATGAACCAGCTAACACCTGCAAAGAAGAAATTGCAGTTCTGGGCATAGAAATATAACAAGAATACAAAAGGTGGAGAAGAAAAGAACTGGCAACAATGCAGAAATGTGGAGAAAATGGCAAGAAAGACCCAGAATTGGTGATCGCCAATTGAAGATGAACTGCATGGTTTTGGTTGAAACATCTGACTGATCTACACTGCATTGCCAAGCAATTTAACAACATACTACAAGGAGGTGAAATTAAAGATTGGTTAATCTTGGGCAAAACATATCTGATAAGGATCCAACAAAAAAGGGGCAGCACTAATTACCTGCTTACCAACAACTTGGGGAGAACAGGGCTAAGTTTAATTTAGGTTTCTGAACACACTGTAACATCTGTTATCAAACTTCATTCTAGAGTTCATTTGCCACTGATTTTCTTATAGAATAACCAGGTTTAAATGAATCTCAGGATGTCCTGGGGCACAGATCAAAAACGCAATGAATATATGAGGCTATGAAGTTACAGAACTTTGTTAATAGGATATGAAATAATAAAGAATCTCTAGAAAACACATCTGTATTTGAAAATGGTTCTTCCTATCGCAGACTGCAACCTCAGAATGTGTAATCAGCAATTAGCGAATTAATTAACTAGCTAGTATCCTTGTCACAGTCAATAATGATTATGTAAACTTGGTTGGAAAAGTTATAAAATGTGATTTTCTCTATTGGAGTGGTAATTTATATGAAGTGTGAAATTTCTTGGCATATGTTCATCTTTGTTTTAATCATACTAATGCATGATTAAGCAAGCATGAAACAGTCATCATCCAGAACAGCTTATAATTAGCTTCACCTTGGTTAGCAATTTCTTCTCCATATCAGCTGTTTAAAAACAAAACAACTTGTGATGATACCGAAGAAATAGGGTCAGACTGCAGTCTAACATGCACACTAATATCAACATTTCCTGTTTTTATGTTATATGTTTCATTGATTGTAGATTCTGTACTGTGTTGAGGCAGATTAGATAGATAGATAGATAGATAGATAGATAGATAAATAGATAGATAGATAGATAGATAGATAGATAGATAGACAGATAGGCAAGCAGGCAGGCAGGCAGGCACACCCACACATATATACTGTATATAGAGAGCATTTTTAAAATTAATGTCATAATTACTCTAGATAATGTTGCAGTGTTAATGCTCCTCATAGAGAAGCTTCAGGACTTAATTGCTTCTAGTTACATCTCAGACAGTGTTTGTGGAGCATATTTGTCTGAGTTTTCTTTGGAACTCTCTGACAGGTCGCAGTCTGTGTTGGCAGGGGGGCAGAGGTCGACCTCGAGGTGCCTTGCTTGCGGGGTGCCGCAAGGGTCGGTCCTCTCGCCGCTCCTGTTCAACATTTATGTGAAGCCGCTGGGTGAGATCATCCGTGGTTTTGGGGTGCGATGCCATCTGTACGCTGATGACACTCAGCTGTACATTTCCACCCCAGACCACCCCAATGATGCCCTTGAAGTGATGTCCCAGTGTCTGGAGGCTGTGCGGGTCTGGATGGGGAGGAACAGGCTTCGGCTCAACCCTTCCAAGACCGAGTGGCTGTGGATGCTGGCGTCCCGGTATAGCCAGCTGGTGCCATCGCTGGCTATTGGGGGCGAGTCACTGACCCTCACAGAGGGGGCTCGCAACTTGGGCGTCCTCCTGGACACACGACTGTCTTTAGAAGAGCATATGACGGCCGTGGCCAGGGGGGCTTTTTATCAGGTTCGCCTGATACGCCAGTTGCGCCCCTTTCTGGATCGGGACTCCTTGTGCACAGTCACTCATGCCTTGGTTACGTCACACCTGGACTACTGTAACACTCTCTACATGGGGCTCCCCCTGAGGAGCACCCGGAGGCTCCAGCTGGTGCAGAATGCGGCTGCACGGGTGATTATGGGAGCGACGTGGTGCTCCCACGTAACACCTCTCCTGCGCAAGCTGCATTGGCTCCCAGTGGTCTTCCGGGTGCGCTTTAAGGTGTTGGTTCTCATCTTTAAAGCGCTCCATGGCTTAGGGCCAGGGTATTTGCGAGACCGCCTGCTGCTACCGATAACCTCCCACCGGCCAATACGCTCTCACAGAGAGGGCCTCCTCGGGGTGCCGTCGGTCAGGCAATGTCGGCTGGCGGCCCCCAGGGGGTGAGCCTTCTCTGTGAAGGCACCCGCCCTGTGGAATGAGCTGCCTCCTGGAATACGATTGATCCCGGACCTCCGGACCTTCCGTAAAGCCCTGAAGACGTTTTTATTTCATCAAGCCAGCCTAGCCTAAATGGTTTTTAATTGGGATTTTAAATTTTATGGATTTGGGGTTTTAAATTGGGTAGCCAGTGATTTAATTCTTTTAATTATCTTAACTTTTGTATTTGTATGTTTTTTAATTTTGGCTGTTCACCGCCCTGAGTCCCTTCTGGGAGAAGGGCGGTATACAAATTAAATTAATAATAATAAATTAATAATAATAATAACTAAGAAACTTGGAACTTCTTTGTGTAGATCAGGGGTGTCCAACCTTGACAACTTTAAGACTTGGCTGGCTTAAAGCTGATTTGCAAAATATCCACACACACATGCACACAAACACTTCTAGCAGTGAAGCAGAGATTCTTCACATTGCATCAAAGACCCCATCAGCTGTTTTTCATCTGGCAACACATGCACAGTCTTTTCCTAGCACTTTTCGTGGACTACCAAAATCTACTGGAATTTCCAGTTGTAACCTTACAAAGTTGCAAAATATTTTGCAGCCACTCCTGCAAGCCAATCTTGACTTTTGTTGATTACCTTGAATTGTTTTAAGAAAACAGTGTGAAATCAGTTCATTCTGGCTTCTTCCATTGGCTTCCCAAGCTAGCCCATAATCTTCAGTTTCCTTGCGCCCTCCTTGTATACTAACCTGGTCCAATCCTAATTAGTTTTTCTGACCAGCCAAGAACGAAGTTCTCTTGCCTGCTCTGAACTCGGTGCAAAGCAACATTATGATACCATATTTCTCATAGACAACAGTTTCCTTTATTTTACCACTGCCATTTTGCCTTATTTCTTATAAATGTCCCTATGCTGCTTCAGTCAAAAGTGATTTGCAACATAACATAAAAGACATATAATACATTACAATAAGTCAAAATTAATAACTATTAAGCATATGACGATGGCACATTAGTCAGGAGACTACAGTATTCATACAGAGTAGTAGTTTGGCTAATTAAGACTGCTAGTCTGTTTGGTTCATACACGATATCCAGAAGTGCACATAACTCTGTACTCCAAATATCTACCAGCATTAAACAGCATCATCCAGGGTTTTTCCCTTCACTGATGCTGCCTCATCTTCAGGAGTCACATTCAGGCAGGTCCAGCATTGGTTGAATTCGTACTTCCACACAAAGTGCCGCCATTTTCTCACCAAAAAACAAGAATTAATTATAATTATAATTACAATTGTAATAAAAATTAAGAACAGGAATAAACACTGTTAACATAAATTATTGTGGCATGTAAACAAATTGTCTTCATTTATTCTTCCACTCTCTTGATATCATTTAAATGGCATGAATAGGGTACACACATATAGAAATGTAATAGACCACTTGGGAGAAGCACAAGTAAATAAGCACAAGAATGGAATGGCTGTTTTGTATGTTTCTGGATTTCTCTATGGCACTGCTTGCTTTCTGGATACGTTGTTTGTATACCTAGAAGGGCTGTGATAGTGGCTAGGAGCAGATTCTGCCTTGTCTTTTTTGTGCAGCTAAGAAGTAGAAAAGAGATGAAGCTGAAATGAGGCAGCATGATTACAGAGACACTTATAGCTTTCTAGATGAGAAATACCAAAGAGCAAAGAGATGAGACTGCTATTCAGTATTTACCTCTTTTCATCCATATAACAGTTTTCCATTCAAAATTGTGTTAAAAAGGCATCAAAACATGGCTGTGGTTTTGCTTGGGGCTCACAGAGGAGCACACAGCCATGGGGTGGGTTAGTGCCCTGAAAACTCTCATGTTTTAATTAATTCCTTGCCTCTTTTAAATTTTTTCTTTTAAAATTTTATATAGCAATAGCACTTGGACTTATATACCATTTCACAGTGCTTTACAGCCCTTTTTAAGCGGTTTACAGAGTCAGCATATTGCCCCCAACAATCTGGGGCCTTATTTTACTGATCTCAGAAGAATGGAAAGCTGAGTCAACCTTGAGCAAGTGAAAATCGAACTACTGGCAGGTGGCAGAATTAGCCTGCAATACTGCATTCTAATCATTGCACCATCACTGCACCACGTTGTTTTTATGCTTTTAATATTTTAATGTACACTGCCCAGACTCCCTCTATGAGGGAGATTGGTGGTTCTTAAATATGATAAATAAATAAAATCCTTTGCCAAGTAAATTTAATCTTGGATGTAATTAGAGTAGCATTTCACAGCTTCATACAGTGACTCCCATGCTTTCTGCCATCCTGTTTGGGTCTTGCATTTCCACTACCACCTCAAGGGATGAGTAATCTAGTAGCGTCTTTCCACATTTGTCAGCTGTATCCATTTGGAGGCCAGAAGGACATCAAAAATATGTGTGACTCCTAAGAAAGGGGATTTCAGTTAAATATGAGTAGGGTCTTCGTGGTATCATGGGGCTGTTAGACATTCAGATCAGGGATGGGTTCTACTTACCTTTACTACTGGTTCGCAACGGGAAGCTTCAGCGCAGGCGCAGATCGCCGATGATGACATCTGGGGTGATAGGTGAGGCCTCCCGCCGGTTTTACTACCGGTTCTTGCGAACTAGTCCAAAACGGGGGCAACCCACCACTGATTCAGATGTATAAATGGAATGTAATAATTTGTATCACTAGAAACATAGAATGAAATATTAAAACTGAAAGTTTGTAAGAGGAAAGTCTAACTTGTTGCACTAGGAGGCATCATAAAGACACTCTTGTGCCAATTGGCCTCATTTCTGGATCTTTCTCTTGAGTTCTTAGCATTTATGTATGAGGTGAGCAATATTGGGGCATCCCTTATTTGAAGTAAGTGTAGAATCACTGAACAATTTGGCAATTACTAGATATTTCTTTTAGACCTGGATTTCTCAGGATCTTTTCAGATAAGAAATAAAATGCTTTTATGAGGCCACCTAAGGAATTGGTACCTGACAGTTGAATCTCTTGGTATGTAATGAGGTAGTTTACCAAACCAAAACATATAGTAATTATGTTTCAGGGCATCCTGTGCTGTGTTATACTGTAAATACATACTTCAAGTAAGCAATTTTCATGTTATCACAGGATGCACTGAACAATTAACACGTAACTCATAATTCAGTTAATATATGTACGGTACATACATATACTAATATTAATTATTTTTTGTCCTTTATTCCTGTATAACAGGCAGTTGTGACCATTTCTTCACTATTGACTTAGGGTGTCATCATTGCATTACCAATCTTTGTTGAAATGATATGAATCCTGTCCTTATCAATGTTATTTTGATACAACAACAATTGGATATTTTAGAAGGCTCTGTAAATTGCTAGTGGAAAAAGGTACCTGAACTTAATTCCTCCTAGAGATTCCTTCTAGCTCTTATGGCAGTTAAGTTAAAATTAGTCAAATGTGCTAGTCAAGTCTGAGTAAACCAATGTGATGTTTAGTTAACTTTTCTTTCTGCAAATTTATTAATTCACAATGACCAAGGCTAGCTCCTAGATTTGAGGAGGCCTTGAATAAAATGTTCCCTGACAGGTTACTGGTTGGTTGGTGAGGTGTGATGGTCTTGGTTGATAGCATACCTATGCTAGCTCTGCAAGTAAGCCAGAGGCAGACTATAACTTTGTGGGGGAGGGAGAAGCAAAACAATTGAATTAGAACTTTCTAATTGTATAATGTCTCTTTCAGCCATCTTGTAGTTCTGATTCATCTTTTAACTGTGATCAATGTTCAGTGGTTGATATTATGAAATAATTGATCCAAAAAACAGCTCATACTTTTTTCAAGTATCCAAAATAATGACAGAATATTAATTACTAGAAAACTCCATGGTTGCCATTAAAGAATTCAGACACTTTTGAAATAAACGTTGCACGTTGTACTTGATATTATGCTGCTATACAACAGTAATAAAAGAACAGTTATGTAATTTACTCTCCACCAAGCACTAAACATGATAAAGCCAGCTGGTAATTATTCTTTGTTTCAAATTGAATGTGGGAAGATCTGAATTATCAGGAGGTTTGTGTGGAACTGAATGTTCTGCCCCTCATCAAATGCTCAAAACAACAAAGATTCACACTTTACCTTGAAAGCCAAATTCAGCACTTTTTTTTTTTTTAATTTTGATTTATATGCCGCCCTTCTCTGGAGACTCAGGGCGGCTTACAATGCGTTAAGCAATAACCTTCATACTTTTGTATATTTATACAAAGTCATCTTATTGCCCCCACAAACTGGGTCCTCATTTCACCTACCTTAGAAAGGATGGAAGGCTGAGTCAACCTTGAGCCTTGGAGAGATTCGAACCAGCAGTAAATTGCAGGCAGCTGTGTTAATAACAGGGTGCGTAGACCACTGTACTATCAAGCACTTAGAACTTTCCCCCTTTTTTCAGCACTACAGGCCTGATTTACTATACTAGCAAGGAGAACTAACACCTACAGCTGTTTTTCAAATCACAGGGAAAACTTAACGATCACATGCTCTATTTTTTTAGGAAGCTTTTTCTATAATGTTTCAAAATGCAAAGGTCCTTCATCTTCAAAAGATTTAAAAGACCTAAAAAGAGAGAGAGAAATCTAAGAAATATAATCCTACACTCTCCAGTATAACGATATACTGGAATCCTACTATGTTACCTTCCATATGACTTCAATTTCAAAAAAATGTTTGGATATATTCAGAAGAGAATGGGAGCTCACATTTATAGTGCCCTTGAAATGATTGTGTATTATTAAAAGCACACAAAACTTGTGAATGTAGAAGTAACTTTGCTTTAAGTCAAAGGCAGCAAAATTTGACTTGGAAATAAGCTATGTGTGAAATATATATGGGGACTTGATGCAATAGCTCATTAAATGCTTTCCCCCCCATCACGCTATTCCCAACTAGAATCAACTTTAAGAGCTAAGCGGAGTCTTCAGAAATGCAAGTACATTTCTTCTCTGGTCACTGTAAGTCACACACTTGGCTCTCACAATGGCAGTAAGGTTGGTAGATTATTTTAAGTTTTGATCTAGTTGATCAGTCCTAAAAGGAAAGTGGAAGAATTATACAGAAAAGCATTATTCAGCCCTTCTAGATGGGATGCATGTTTGGCTCCATCTGCAAATATAATAGGAAGAATACCTTATAGTAGGCGGTAGGGCAACATTTTGTGAATGGGGCTGCACCTAACATTTTTTGGGGGGAGAGATGGCTGTAATGGGCAGAGCAATGATACAAAACATGTACAGTCATGTCATATATAAAAGGATGGGGGGGAAGGGTCCCCCCTTTTTTTATGAGGTTGAGAGAGGATTCATTTGTTTATAAAACCATGATAGGTTTGATAACTTACCCTTCAGTTTCTGTGTGTTTTCCATTTAAACTGGTGAGAAAATGAGCTGCTGATCTTACCAGCTCTAATGGAGAGCTCTAAACTCCAAAGAATGGCTTTCAAAGGACACATACATACCTATGTCCCCTCCCCTGCCATAGAGATATAATAACCTTTCACAACATTTTATAAGGTCCAAATAGATACATTTTGGATCTTAAAATATATGAGGATGTATTGCTAGTGTATTCTCCAGTACATACATATCTTGAGGGATTCCAAAAGTCACGACACTGTTACATTAGGGGTAAGAAGCCATTTCCCCCAATTTTTCAGTAACCAAGGGGACAGTCGCTGAGATACACAGATAGTAGGAGGATAAAAATATTGAATTAATTTGGGGAAAAAACACCATCTGGTTTTGTAATGAGTTTAGTGAATCAAATACACACACACACATACACACTTTAAAATTCTCTTCTCATCCCCATAGGTAGTATATGTCTTCTTCAACTTTGGCCTGGGAGTTTGAGGGTATCTTAGTTGTTCCTAACATTGTTCTTCAATGAGAGCTAGGATGTTGTTCCTGGGATCTATTGGAGCCACTCTCACAGCTTAGAAGCCTCAAGTATTCCTGCCACTAGCGGGATTACTTTGGTTTTTATTTTCCGCTTCCTCTCTAGTTCCTCCTTCAGCTCCTGGTATTTCTCCAGCTTTTCATGCTGTTGTTATCACTTTGTACCACTACATTTATGATCACTGCATTTTTCTGCTTCTTGTCAACTACCATGATGTGTGGTTGACTGCTAGTACCTACCTGTCCATCTGGATCTGAAAGTTCCTCAGGATCGTAGTTCTGTTATTCTCCGCAACCGTCTATGGAATCTTCCATCTGGACGTGGAAGGATCTATCCTATACACTTTGCAGTTGTTCCTTTACATAATATCAGCTCCTTGGTTGTACTGTTCAGCAACTGCTGTTCCTGCCTGCATCTTGTATTCTGCTATTATGTGTCAAAATTTCTCTGAGGCCTCTTCTTCTTCCCAGGGTCCTCTATCTTTGTGTGTGTGTGTGTGTGTGTGTGTGTGTGTATCTCCAAAGAAATAGCGAAAGAATAACTATGAATATGATAAACCACATTGTATGTTCCTTTAGCTAACATCTAGTGATGCCATGTCACTTAAAAATCTAAAGATTATAAAATCTCTGAAAATGTAAAATGTCAACATCTTTAATTAAATATGTAGTTCTTATCAGACTTCCAGAAGTGATAGAATTGTAAAAGAAGGTGACAGAAAGTAATGTATAGATCTCAAATATAATGAATATGCTCTCTCAATAAAACATGAATTGTTAAATGTTTGACTATTTTAGGAATATTTTAGCATTTGGAGAAAGAGACTCATGGACAGCTAACTAAAAAACACTATCTGTCAATCATGAGACGTTAATATGAAATAAGGAATTAAATTAGCAAGTGTAACAAGGAATTAATGCATGAACCATTTCAACTATCTGAAAAAGAAAGCTCATTTCCTCTTGTTTATGTCTTGATATGCTAAGCAGCTATTTTTATATGCTGTGATGTAGAAATTAATTAGTGATTGGGTTATGTGAATGGTATTCTATGCTAATCTGTTTTAGTGATGTTCGGGTGCTATTTTAGCCTATTTTAACCTAAAATAGATATGTAATTTCTTTTTTTAATAAAAGAAAGGCATTTTGCTTCAGAGAATTATTTAAAGAAAAATACTGTGCATCTAAGATCTCAGGAGACACATGGAGTCATTTCATTAAGCAATATTATCCAAAACACAGACAAAGGGGCAGAAGTAGTAAACAAAATAATTGAAAGGTAGGTGATTAAAAAAAAGAAAAGAAATATGTCTAGTTTTCTCCAATATAATCCACTATATCTTTCTATTCCTTATCTTGGCTTCCATCAAATCCATTTGTTTTTTAAATTTCTCATTTCTCTCTTTTTGAAGCTCTCATCAGCTCCATCCAACCATAATTTTCTTGGTCTTCCTCTCCTTCTCTAATCAGATCCGATAACTAATAAATTGACAGCTAAAACAGAGTCATGTTAAAAGCTTTTTGAATACAGAGCAATAACTCCCAAATTCAAATCTATTTTCAGACTTTGAGACAGAACAATATTAGAATTGGGCTGTTTCAAATCATCTGCTAAGCATAATATTAACAATACATTCACATATTTTGAAGATGGGCCCAGTCACATCTTTTGTTAAGCAAAACATCCTGAGCATCCAAGGTGTTTATGCAGTTTGGTTTCCTTTGGATGTAGTCATTGGAGGCTTATTATAATACCTATTCTAAATTTACAACTACACCCTACCCAGATATCAGATTAATTTATCAAGGCAATGCCCCCTATTCAACAGTTTCTGCCTCTATGTGCATCCTGAACATGTGCTATTTTCTCAGATAAGTGAATCTAATTTTATATAAATCTATCCAGGTGCACTTTTGAAGTTTAGGCATGGGGTTTCAATATTTAGAAAAGAATGCATTACCTGACAGGTGCCAGCACTAGTTTATCAAGAATGCTTTGCTTTCTGGAATGCTAGCTTCCCATCTAATTTTTCATAAATTAATCTCAGAAGTATAAATTCAGGTGGGGCAATGAGCTCAGCAGGTATCAAGGGAATTTCCTTTGGGTTTTTATGAACTAAGTCCCATGTATACATTCTTGGGCACATTCTGCAGAAGATTATATGTATGATGTTTTCATTTCAATCCTTACTATTCTTGTAAATGCTACTGGACGTTTATGTCCATCTGTTCCTTTAAACCAGCAGTACTGTGCCTGCCAGATGAACTTCAGCATGAGAATTATTAATCAAGCATAAATTCAAAACAGCAGCTGAGACCACTGTTATTGGTTCTGTTTATTTATAATGCTAAGTCAGGATTATTAAAATCCTGCCACCTGGCATTCTGTCACATGACCTCCCAGATATATAAACTGTAGTTTGGGGTGATAAGTCTGGGAAAAGAATCAGATAGGAGGTTTTCACACAAGGAGAAAAATTTCATTGAAGGTTTGGTTGTTTGTTTGATTAATTATATGCCATCAAATCATTCAACTCCTAACAGCTATTTAGATTTTCTTCATGACAATGTATCCCTAACCTGTTTTTTTCAGGTCTTCCAATGGTCCCAGACATTGCCACTGGGATAAATCCATTCTCTTGACTGTTGGTCATCCTCCCCTCTTTTCTACTACCTTTTTCAGGATTCTCTATGGAGTTGGTCTTCGCATAATGGAAAAAAGGAAGTAGAAAATGGACTAAGGCTCTAAGTCTCTTAATCACTGTGCTACATTTTTAACTGCAGTGCAGACTGCAGATGACATAAATCTGTGGGCAATTCAAATTTTTAATTTGAGAGGCAAAACAGTCTATTAAAAATTTAAAGAAGGATCATCTGACATGTCATTCAGAATCCATCTGAATATGTTAGCTGGACAAATGTCCAAATATGGCCTACATGAGAGATGAGCAATGGATGATCTTTTAGATGTTTTTGAACTCTGGCAAAAACCCTGGAATGCCTAGTCAGTGGTGAGAAATAAAGGAAGTTACAGTACAACAACAGTGGAAGATGACATATTGCCCACCTTGGCTTGGGATACGCTTGGTCTAAAACTGTGTGCCAGAAGTTTCTCAAAACTTTTCATCCTCATGGGCAAAGAGATTGGAATGATTCAGGAGAATTATTGGAAAAAACCTTACTCCCTTACCATAGCAAGGTTTGAATTAGAGGAAGATTTATTTGGGAATAAATTTTCATGATCAGAAGTAAATTTCCCACTAGTAATTTATAGTGTCTTCTAGAGTCATCAAACTGTTGTTTTCACAAAATAAAAATAACGAGACAGATTTTATATCACTTCACTAATACTTGGTGATGCTCTGGAGATGTTATAAATCACTATTGGGAATATGGCTAGAGACTGCCAACTGTATGTAATGGCAACTTGTAAGCATGACCAAGGAATGTAGAATCACAAAGTTTCATTAATTAGGTTTCATGTCTGGAAGAAAACAATGGTGAGGTTACTGTATTTTAGAATGAAGGCAAGCATATCCTGTTCTTAATTTATTAGTTGGTACATTAAGATAATGTTGATTGATTCTCTTTCTCATAAATGCATTAATGAGTGGATGAATGCCTTGCTTAAGTGATAAAGCTAGATTTTTTTATCTTGCTAAAGTTTAGTTAATGTTGTGTTTTAAACATGCCCTATTTGCGGAACATCTAGTTTTAATATCCCTGAGAGTCATGGCTGACTTCTTCCCAACCTGATGCCAACCAGATTTTGATTTCTTTAATCATCTATTGACCATTCTAAGTGGAGCTGTGATCAAAAATTTTTGAAGGTATAAGAGTGGAAAAACTGGGCTACAGGCAAAACAGAGATAGAAAAGTATATTCCCTTACCACTAAAATCTTATTATATTAATGAAATGAACAGGATCAGAAAGAAGAGCTGTCCCATATTACTCTGTATTGATTGGACCCTACATTAGTATTGTGCCCAGTTCTTAGCATTAAGCTTTAAAAAGAATTCTGAAAAATGGAATGTATGTGCAACCACCTTGAGTTGATCAAATTGTCTGTCCGTCTGTCTATCTACTGTGTTTTCCCCAAAATAAGACCCAACCAGAAAATAAGCCCTAGCATGATTTTTCAGGATGCTTGTAACATAAGCCCTACCCCAAAATAAGTCCCAGTTAACATGTCAGCCCTTGGTGGGGAGGCCAACACAGGAGATGGCGAGCACGCATGGGCCAATGGTGTCCAGCACCAGCTGCAGACTGCCAACCCCTTGGCTGGCACACTCTGGGCCTGCGCAACCCATGCAGCACAGGTGAGTCCAAGTGCTGCGATTGCTGGCTCAGCCCTCCAAATAGCAGGCAGAGGTAGACGTGCGGGGGGAAGCATGCAATCTGGCCCGACAGATATACTACATAGCCACCTGCCCCATCGCAGCCATGCGCAAGCAAAGACAGATGGTGGGATGGGCAGGAGGCTGAGCAGCACGTCTGCAGGCTGGATTGCATGCTTCTCCTGCGCATCTGCCTCTGCCTCCTATGTGGAGGGCTGGCCCACCAATTGCAGTGCTTGGACTCACCTATGCTGCATGGGCTGCTCAGCCCCAGAGTGTGCTGGCCAAAGAGCTGGCAGGCAACAGCTGCTGGACACCATCAGCCTCTGTGCACCCACTGCCTCTTGTGTGCAGGCCACAGGGTAGGGCGCCCAGCTGGACTGAGCCAGAGCCACGGCAGTGGGAGCCGGTCCCTTGCCATTACCCTGATACCGTGTTTCCCTGAAAATAAGCCGTAATGCATGTTTTGGAGCAAAATATATATTTTGGGTCTTATTTTTGGGAAAACATGTTATCTATCATCTAACTATCATACTAATATTAATACTAATAATCATACTACACAGCAACATTGAGAGGCTTTACTTACCAAGGAGCATAAGTGGGCATGGAGTGTTGCAAGTGGTGATGATGATGATGTTCGACCATCGTTGTTCTGCCCCAGCTACGGACCCCAAAGAACGCAGCACACACAAAGTCCATACACACCTTAGTTTACTAATTAAGGACTACTAATGAGTTTTCTTAGTTGTTGTTCGAACACAAGTACAGTTTAAATCAGTCTTTTCTGAACAAGGGCTGTTAATTTAACTTCATTAACAGCCAACAAGAATCCAAAGAATAATAACTCAATTCTGAAGCACAGTATTTCAGATAACCGTAATCTTACTGTGGTTGGCAGAATGCCCAGAAGCAATTTGCAGGAAAACTGACAAGAAAGGAGCAAGAGCCGATCAGACGTTTCTGGAATCAAGACATAAAGGAATATGAACAAAGTTGTTTCCTGCAAATTGCCTCAGTCATCATCTTTCCTTAAATAGGCTAGGGGAGTGGCCAATTAGTCCCAAGCCTTATTCTCAAGAAGACCTTCTCCTGAGGAGCCACTCCTGCCTTTTGGCAGCTCTGCGTGCTCGTGCATCAAGAAGAGGCTCCTCCTCTTCTTCCTCTTCACTTATGGGAGGTTCTGAAGGCCCTGGCTGAATCCCCGCCTCTGGCATCACATCTTCTCCAGCCTCCCCATTGTCTGACTCGAGTGCCAGCTGCACAGGCTGCTGGCGCATCACCACACCCGCCTCCTTGCTGTCGGAATCAGCTACTAACTGCACAGGCCACTGATGGGCCACAACAATCGTGTTCGAAGAGGACCTTGACATCTGATGGGTTGTGGGCTGTCCACGGTGTGTTCTCAGGTGGTTGGTAAGGTCTATACAGGCACTTGAAGCAATGACTTGGCAATAGCTAAGATTATATCATTATAATTATATATACATGTGTGTATACATTCACATATATAATATTAATAAATAATTTATCTATACCTATCTATAAAAATTATATTATTATAATGATATAAGATCCAGGGGGTTGGACTAAAAGACTTCCAAAGTCCCTTCTAGCCCTATGATTCTATTCCATTCTAAGAGCAGGAAAGTTGAATAAAGAGATAGAAGCTAATTCTGGTTGCACAAGACCAAGCCTTAAGAATAAATGCATACAAAGCCACACTTGAGAAGACAGCAACAGACAGCAAATGCTGTCTCTGAAAAGAAGCTTAAAAAACAGTGGACCATATAGTTATTTGCTGCAAGAAGATTGACTACAAACAATGACTGTCAGGGTACCAAGTAACACCCCCAACGAAAGAAGACTCAGAGGCTTGAAATTCCTCAAAGTTCCATTTTATTAGAGATGTCATATTGGCACATCTGGAAAAACCCAAATCTGAAAGTTTCCAGGTTTCCCCCACCCAAAGGAAAGTCTAAGTCCCTGCCCAGCACCCACAAGTTCATCATACAGTCCAATCAAAGCACCATCCCAACTGGAGATGTCTCCCAGCCACACCCCTCCAGGTGCAGGGCAAGATGTCCTTGACTCTCTGAGAAAGGAATGTTATTATGACTATATATCACTCCTGCTCCATACAATCCCCCCTCCCAGTTTCCCACAGCAGAAAATGTGGCAGGCCTGAAGGTCCAATGCAAAAGATGGCTTCCAGGCCTGACAATGGCATGACAAAGTAGCAACAATGGTGCCTTGGAATTTCTGCAAGAAATATCACTTTCCTGCAAGCAAGAACTGGTGGGACCACAAAGCAAAATAATAGAAAATGAAGAAGCTGAAGTGCTCTGGACTTTAGAATTCAGTGATAATGCTGTGTTGAGATGGGAAGCCATACAAATCATTCAAACAAAATTGCAAATAAATAAAACGCAACAAGGATTATCAGCAGTTTGGAAACTGAATTAGTAAATTTAACAATGAGACAAAAATGATAAAAGAAGGATATGTACTGTATCTATCTAAAGAGATGTGCATACATGAATCTTCTCTCTTTGCTAGAGTGCAGGGCACACAGGATAACAAATTTAAATTACGGATTCTGATCAATAGTTAGGAGAAGCTTCCTCAGATTAAGATCCTCCTCTACAGTTCTTCTCTGCCCCTGCATTTAAAATATGTTGGCAATTTATGTTTTGAGACCATGAGTTTATTAAATTAATGTGCAATTCTGCCCTCAGTAATATCAAGGAAGAAATATCTAGTTCAGCCTTGGCTGATCTAAAAAAAAACAAAAAACAAACTAAGCAGCCTCACACATAAGTATGTACTAGAAAATCCAAGGATCTATGAAAGTTGAAAAAGCATCCTAAAAAAAGCAGTGAAACTTACTGTTGCCAAAACCCCAAAGGGACATGTCCACATACTCACCAAGAGCTAAACTGGATTAGAGGGAGTCTTTAACTTTCCAGAAAATAACCCAAAATTTATTCTATGGTAAAATGTCAGGGACCCCAACTGCAGTGGTTGTTTAGGTCATTTTCCTCTCCTGTTACTATTGACATAGGCAGGAGGCTAAAGAAAATGCCAGCTCTGTTTTTAATTATAATGCACTGGTATAGCACCATGTAGCCCAAGAATTTCTGTCTAAACCCTGTTGCTGGGAAACTTCCATTTATTTCCAAAGGGATTGCTTGTTGATTAATTTGATTAAATAACTCTCTCCATGCCTTGTGGTTTATAGATTTTAATTTTTAATAGTATTTTTAAACTTTGTTTTGTATTTTTTTTGTCATGAGGGGGTTTATACTGTATGTTATTTTATTTTATTGTTGTACGCCACCCAGAGTCGCTCCTGATGATATGGGCAGCCATATGAAATTGATTAAATAAATATGTGAATTAAGAGGGTTGAGGCACAGTGTTGCCCAATAAATATTTCCCAATTGGAACATCTAATTTTGCCAGGACAAGTTTGTGGAGTTACCCCATAATACGGCAAAATTGTTCTCCATGTGCACAGAGATATTCTTTCTTTTAAATACATGAAACATATATGTCACTGAGTTAGAATCAATGGATGTTGTATAGCAGCTGTGCCTGATAGATCAATTCCTAAATTTTAACTTAAAAGAGTGTGAAATCTGAAATATTGTTTATTAATTAATATTCAGTTTCTAAGCCATGGATGTATACCTACTGCAGAAGATGCATTTTCCAATCTGGAATATCAATGTTAGAGTATTTGGAAAGATTGCCTAATTCCCTGACATTATTTGGTGGGAATAATTTTCAGAGCCTCTGGTTGCCCAATGAAGAGATAATGGGATGTACATAAAAATGCCTCTTCCTTCTACTGAAGATAACACACAGGATACATAGTCTTCAAAAACAGCCTCATTACAGCTTTAATGAAGAAGCCGGAACTACTTGGTCTCCTAGGCAAGCAGCATGCCTGATTACGCATTGACCCAAGACACAGTCTCTCAAGTAAATAACACAGTGTTTGGAGCACACCTAATGAGCATTTACCACAGAATAGGCGGCCCTGCCAACTGAAGATAGATTATAAAATAAAATTATAACCTGTGCTCCCATACATTCAAAGGGACAGGAGACAGAAGCCCCACAAGAGAACGCTGACAGGTGTGTGTATTTGGGTGGGTGGGTTCAGAGGTGGGTTTCAGCAGGTTCTGACCAATTCTGGAGAATTGGTAGCGGAGAACCGGTAAATGCCACCGCTGACTGGCCCGCCCCCATCTATTCTCTGCCTCCTGAGTCCCAGCTGATTGGGAGGAAATGGGGATTTTGCAGTAACCTTCCCCTGGAGTGGGGTGGGAATAGAGACTTTACAGTATCCTTCCCTTGCCATGCCCATCAAGCCACGCCTACCAAGCCATGCCACGCCCACCAAGCCACGCCCACAGAACCTGTAGTAAAAAGATTTGAAACCCACCACTGGGTGGGTTGTTAAATAAATAGGCAGATCACATTCAGTAAGAGTGCTGGACTCATAGCACACCAGTATCAGTTGGTGGTGGCTCCAAGCCCTAACATAATCTTCACTAACCATGTCAGCTGGGAAAACTGAGAACTACCTTCCCAGCAATTCGGGAAAGTGTTAGGATAGGCTTCCCAGGGAGGAGGCAGCATATTTCAAAGAAGGGCCCGAAACAAGAGATTGTGTAGTCTTCAACTAATAAGGTTCATCCTAGAACCTCCCAGGTTATATTTATTAGGTTAGAAGGTTATACCTGTAGTCAGGTGAGATTCTGTCCATTAGGTTTAAGCAATAAAGGAGAAGACTCAATTGGATGTTTGGGCTTCGGCCAGACAGCCTCCTCTTGCAGCCTGTATTACAGAATTTAATATCAATATTTTCCCTCTTTTCTCCCCCCTCTATGTTTAGTTTATTTTAATCTCTGTATGTAGTTTCTTACTGTAGTATCACTGATGCATAACTCTTTGTTTGAAAGGCAAAGTTGACAAAGTCTTCTGGTAAAAAGAAGACAAAATATTGCTATATATGCCAAGAAGTGGACTGTACTATCTTATCATTGTTGCAGGATGGTTTTCTTTGTATCTCCATCTGCTCTTTGAATTCCTCTCCTCCCAGAAATTAATGAGGTGTATACAGTACTGTGGTATGTTTCAGTTGACACTTGAAGTGTGTTCTCCCTTGCATGTCTGCAGGATGAACAGTTCTGCTTTGATTTTGCTTTCCTTCCCCTTTCCCCAGATTTTGAAAGAATGTGGTTTTATATTGTAGCAAACTTTGTTTTATTTATTTATGTAGTTTATACTGTCCAGTTAAAAATTATTTCTGAAACTTTTCAAGGGTTAAAATAAAAATAGATTACAAATAGATTAAAACCAACTAGCAAGAAGAAATTCAGTATACAGCATATGCCTGGCAGCACAATTATCAAGCAATTCCATAACATCAACACCCAAATGACCATTCAGACAAGGCTTGATTAGTTGTTTGATTAAAGATTTATAGTGCACCCATAGCATGTAACTACAATTCAGCCACATACATCAAATAATCTCTTCCTCCCTCCCTCCCTCCAAAATAATACTTCAATAAAACCGTATAATATGATCCACAGGCCAATATATCAACAACATAAATCCGGGGCTTAACAACTGTTCAGGAACATCTATAGGTAGTCCTCCACTTAAAAGCATTCATTTAGTGACCATTCAAAGTCACTGAAAAAAGTGACTTACAATAAATCCTCACATTTAACAACCATTGGAGCATCCCCATGATCACATGATCAACATTCAGTTGCCTGGCAACTGACATGTATTTGTGAAGTTCAGCATCCCTAATCATGTGATCACCATTTGTGACCTTCCCAGGAGACTTTTGACAAGCAAAGTCAGTAGGGGAAGCTGGATCTGCTTAATGGTCACAATTCTCTTAACAACTCTAGTGATTCGCCTAACAACTGTGGGAAAAAAGGTTGTAAAATTGTAAGCAACCACTTGCTTAGCCCAATGCTTAGGATAAAGTCAAGCTTTTAAAACTGTATGCAAGGCCAACCATTCCTAACAGAAGAAGCATCATTCCTAGATCCCATCATGTTGCCCCAAAGAGGGTCCTGGACCATACCCATCCTTAGAGGGCATGGAGGAGGGATAGAAATAACTGGAGACAGGCAATCCTACAAATAACCTGATCCTGTGTCAGAATGGGGCTTTGTAGATGATAACCATCACCTTGAATTGCACCTAGAAGCCCAATAAGAATTATTGCAACATTGGGCATAATTATACAGTTAGTCCATATTGGAACAAGACCCTGAAACCCTCTCTCTGTATGTACATAAACAAGTGTTTCTACCATGTATTCTTATATACTTTGAGCCGTGGTGACGCAGTGGTTAGAGTGCAGTACTGCAGGCTACTTCTGCTGACTGCCGGTTGTCTGAAATTTGGCAGTTCAAATCTCACCAGGCTCAAGGTTGATTCAGCCTTCCATCCTTCCGAGGTGGGTAAAATGAAGACCCAGACTGTTAGGGGCAATATGCAGTATATAAGTCTAAGTGTTGTTGCTATTGCTATGCTTTATTGTAATGTGTTTCAAAATGTGACTGTAAAGGAAATTATACAGAAATGTTAAACGAATAATTTTTCCTCAGGTGTGTTACCAAATAGCTCAATATCTTTTTATACACCGTCCTGATGACAAAATGCCTTGTGAAATTACTAAATCTGAGGAGGTCTGGAAAAGAAGATATTTTTCAGTACCTGGTTCCAATAGTGGGTTCCACTTACCTTTGCTACCAGTTCAGAATTGTGAGTGCGCATGTGCGCGCATGAGCAAAACAAGCGTGCAGCACTTCTGCGCATGTGCAGAACCTTCTACGCATGCGCAGAGCATCCATGATGACATCCGGGTGGGTGAGCAAAGCCTCCTGCCGCCGCCACTACCAGTTCTCCCGAACCGGGGTGAACCAGTAGAAACCCACCATTGCCTGGTACCCAATGCTTTTGTAAAAATTCTGTCCTGTCTTCCTCACCCTCCCTAGAAAAAAAGCTGTATTCAGAAGGCAGAAAGTGAAATCTGTTAGTTGCCTTTCTCCCATTGTTTCCTTTCCTCTTACTAGGCAATGTTGAGAACAGACAGTAGTCTGGAGAGACAAAAATAATATCAAAACTGTTGTGGTCACCACAATATTTTGTACTTTCTCTGTACATTTAAAAGAAAAGAAAATTGAATGCTATGCATCAGTGTTTTACTTGGTTCACTTGTCTACATTCTCAGAAGACATCTCTGAACATTTATGAGTCTAGCAATTTCCGGGGAAACAAAAATATGTATATAGTATCTCAGACATCTATTAAGCTTCTATAAATTACAGAAGTCCAGCTGTACTATTTCTATTCCAGAAACAAATGGCAATTTGAAGTCCCTAAGCAGTTTTAACTAATAACCCGCCTACATGTGGTGACAACAGCTTTAAGGCTACAATTATTTTGGATATTTCATGAGGGTAAGATTGACAGAAGTCAATGAGGCTTAGGAAACATAAAGATTAGTGAAAGGCATAGTGATTAAAGTTTATGCCTTTAAATCTCTCTTGGCCCAAACTACTACACAAATTATTATGGGAAAATGTGAGGAGGGAATAGTACTTGCAATACCTTGAGCTTCTGAACAAAAAGTGGAATATAAATCTATGAAATAGACAAGTACATTTTAAAACCTCATGGTGACTATATGAACAAACACCATCCTAACTTATACTTTTCATCACATTTCAAAAGTCTTTCCAGTGATTTTATCTGCCATCTTCATTTCTACTAATGAGCTTCACTAGAGATACACTAAGCATGCAAGATAACCTTACTCTGTCTTCTGCCCATATTTTTCAGTTTGTATTTTTACTTTCATAATATGCTTTCCCACATCTTCTTTACTTTTAGCTAACAAAATGGTACTGCCCATATACCGTATATCTTAGACTGATACCATTTTGACTGCTATTTTAATTCTGGGGTACTGTATTGGGTTTTTCAATCTTGCCATTTTTATAATTTACTTCTTATATAAATTGAATAGCGATATGCAATCTTATCTCACCCTCTTTTTCATTCCAAACCATTCTGCTCCTTCAAGTTAAGTTCTTCCTGTAGCTTCTATTCCTGGCAAACATTCCTCAGTACAATAGCCCATGAATCTTTATATGTTTCACATTATGATGTGTTCTACACAAAGTCAACAGACGAAAGATAATCTCTTGTTTTCTCTTGCTTTCTCTATTATCCATCCTATACCAGCTATCTGATCTCATGTCTCTCTCCCTTTTCTGAAACTTGCCTATTTGTTGACAAAAAGGGATTAGGAATTCTGATCTAAATATAGAAATACATTGCTATCTGGAGAGACAAGTTATGTGGTATTGCTTGAAATCTAATTATTTGGATTTTTTTCTGATCTAAATTGTTTTTTCTGGTTTTAAATGTGAACTTTATTATTAGGCAACAAAAAAGTCCAGCCTGAAAGAGCCAGAAAAAAAAAATGTATTATTGGAAAATATGAGAAAGGATCATGGAATAGAATGTAATTCTATTGGCAGGTGCATGGTCATGTTTTATATTTGTATGTCCATATAACTGATGAACTCATAAGGCCGCTTTTCTTGTATAATTTATTTATTTATTGGTTCGATTTATATGCTGCCCTTCTCCAGAGACTCAGGGTGGCTTACAATGCGTTAAGCAGTAGCCTTCATACTTTTGTATATACCTGTTTAGTAGGGCTTTCAGGCCCCCCAAGTGGTGTTCTTTTTTATATAAAGTTAGCTTATTGCCCCCACAAACCAGGCACATTTACCTACCTCGAAAGGATGGAAGGCTGAGTCAACCTTGAGCCTGGTGAGATTTGAACTCGCAGTAATTGCAGGCATCTGGTGTTACTTAACAGCACTTTAATCTGCTGTGCCACCAAGGTAAGAATTAATGGTAAGAATTAATTAAAAATAGGGACAAAAAAAACAAAAGCACCTTTCTTCTTGGGCACCAGACCATAGAGCCTCCAGCTCACACCCCAGCCTAGCCCAAAGGCAGGGTGGGAAAAGGCAGGATTTTACAGTTTTCTGAAAGGCTAAAAAGATAGCTATTTTAAGGTGTGAGCCAATGTTTCTCAACCTTGGCAGCTAGAAGAGGTGTGGACTTCAACTCCCAGAATTCCCCAGCCAGCATGGGAGTTGAAGTCCATACCTCTTCAAGATGCCAAGGTTGAGAAACACTGGTGTAAGCTAGAACTCATTTATTAGCATGTAGCAACTGTGATCTAAATTTTAGTCAAGGGGCTCTAAATAGAAATTCTCATCCCAGGAATCAAAGGTCAATATTGTCTTTAGCTGTTTGCCTTTAGGATTATTTTTCTCAAATGAAGAAGGGAATTGATTGGCTTCCCAGTTTTGGTTGTGGCACGTGTGTTCTGTTTCTTGATGGGGATGGCAAAAATCCCACCAAATTTGCACTTTTAATAACAAAAAAAAAATTGCTGTCATTTCTGTATCATCTTGTGACCTTGTGCATATTGCCGTGGGTTTTACTACTCACCAAAATGATCCAGGAATTAGGTTCTGGAACATTTTAGACCTTTCTAGCATCTCTAAGGTATACATAAGGTAAGAAATATTTGTGAATCTTTTGTGGTTTTAGAAAGTATTAAGGCAACAGCTTTCTGAGTGTAAACATGTTATTTGCTTAAATCCTGTGCACAATGTTTTCCTGATTTTCCCAAATTCCTTTGGCAACATGGGCTATTTCATTTATAGACATCTGATTTGATTTGTCACAGAATTATCAGTTTTCCCCTGAGAAGCCAGTGGCAAGAAAAAGTGGATTCAGCTTTAACTGCTTGAATCATTGTGTGGAGAAGCTCTTTGACTAAATATTAGTAAGAACTTCTTGATAAAACAAGCAATTTGACATTGGAATGGATTATCTTGAAAAGTTATAGATTGTAAAAGGGTTTTAACAGAGCTGGACGACTCCTTCCCAAGGATACTTCAATAATTATTTTCATTGATGGCAATAAACTGGACTAAGAGGCTTTTGAGGTTGTCTCAAATTCGGCAAAATCATAAAGCCAAACCTGCTCACCTTTCTTCAATGCCTGAAAATGTCTTTTTGATCTGCACCAGAATAGAATAGAATTCTTTATTGGCCAAGTTTGATTGGGCATACAGAGAAAGTTATGAAATATTTGCATTTGATGAGGAGGGGACATTCTGAAGCTGGAGTATTGCAATCTAAGTTGTCCTTACCAGGGAAGAGAGGAACACCAGTAAATTGCAAGCAATGTAAAAGAACTTTATAAGTGCTAATTAAACCTTCTGTGACTTTCCCACTGTTTTGTGCTTCTAATGAAACTGCAGTTCCCCAGTCAGCAGTAACCTAACTTCAGAGAAAGGGGCACTCAGAGAACAGCCCACAGCTATAGATTTAACGCATTGGCAGAGATTAGGGGAAAAAAGTCTCACTACTTTTAGAAGAGTTCCCAAGACCTAGGCAATTGAAGCCCAGTACAGTTTCTTATTACTGCACATTATTCCCTTTTCCCATTCAATTGCTTTTCTTAAATGTTTTAATAAGCAAAAAATTTCATTGAAAAATCTTTTATTCTCAATTGCCAATTGACTCTATAATCTCAGCCTGTTACTTTGCTGGCTGCCACATTCAAACACCTTCTCTTGATTTTCTAAACTTGCTGATAATCCCACTAATTGATTTCTGAAACAACCTCTAATGAGCTGGGAAGACATTTTACTAGAGGTGCTATCCAAGCAAGCAGTGCCTATAGCAACGTAGAAATAATTGACATTAGAACAACATCACCATTTCCTCGAAATCTTTTCTGCAAAATTATTTCCTTTATCAAGTGCCCATTCCTGTTTAGTCAGCGCTAAGCATCTGCAGTCTTTCATGACCATGAGGTTTCAACATGATTCAGGTCAGTACGGGAATACAGTCAGAAACTTTTCTAGGCGTATCGTTTCACAAGAGTTTCTGTTGCCACTGCAAGACCAACCAAAGCACTGTTAGGCCATTTAAACAATGACTTAAAATATTCAAACACAAAATATAGTGTGAAAAATGGCATCTTCTCCCACTTGAATGATCTGTTAAAAAAAAATAGTCAAAGGAGATCTAAGGGTACAGAGGAGGAAAAAACTAACTGGCAGTGGTTGAATTTATTAAACATTGCAACAATAGGCATAAAGCACATGTTATTCTAGAACAGGGGTGTCAAACTCAAGGCTTGGGGGCCAGATTCGGCCTGCGGGGGTACTTAGATCTGGCCCATGGGGCTGCCCTGGAAATAGCGAATGACTGGCCTGCGGTGCTTCTGCCACTGAAAATGGGCTCCCAAGCTCCATTTTCAGCTGTTACAGCCTCCTGCAACCCTCTGCTAGTGAAAACGGAGCTTGGGAGGGCCGCATGAGCTCCATTTTCTCTGGCAGAAGGTTTCAGGAGGCTGTGGCATCTGAAAACGGAGCTCGGGAGCCCATTTTCACTGGCAGAGCGCTCAGTCCACCACAGGCACCCCTGACATGAGTGACATCGAGTTGGCCACGTCCACCCTGGCCACACTCACCCCGGCCCCTCGAGGTCAAACACAACCCTGATGCAGCCCTCAATGGAATCGAGTTTGACACCCCTGTTCTAGAACAATGGATAAAGCGAATAACTTTGCTTCTTCATGTGCATGAATATGAAGCTTTTCCTATTTCCACAAGAAAAAGGGTTAGAAGCAGCATATTGTACTTCTAAAATGAATATAAAACATTGTGGAAATAAGAGCCCCTTTCACTGGATGAAGGAGTGCGGTGGCAAGGGTTATTAAAATAGAATTGCCATTCACGAAGTGTGTGACACATTTTGCAAGATAATAGCTAACATGTTTCTGGAACGAGAGGCAGAAATTGATAGTATTGTTGTCCCAAAATTTAGGCTTCAATATTCGCATTTTAAAAGTGGACAAAGGTGATCAAGCATATTAAAGCTTGAAGTTTGAAACCCATGCAAACCTTTTAAAGAACTTTACATTCGTTGCTGGAACCAAAGATAATGGAGATCAACCTGCATTTCTCTATGTAGTTCCTAGGTTAGGTGCACATAGGGATTATGCTGCAATAATAGCAACATATTATTAAGCCACAAATACTAGGTGGACTGAGTGAGTTCATTCATTGTTTCTTTGGATATGACCCATGCAGTGACTGTCATAAGTCCCATAGCAGCTGGTGAAAAGAATGACACATGGAGGCTGGAGGTCCCTGTTGGCCATATTCTTAGGACAACTACTGGACATATTGTTTGTTGAGGCAGATACATAAAAAGATAAGACAGAGACAAAATGTTGCACTATGACTTTTGAACTATGATTTCTAAGGTATGCACTACGAACATGCATAGCTTAGAAAAATAATGTCTATTTCATGAAATTTTAAAAAAATATGTGGCATGCTAAACACTATTCATTTCTAATTATTATCCCAAAGGTGCTTTTTCAGAAGGCAACTGGACTTTCTTATTTTTCCTTTTGAAGATGTTTCACTTCTCATCCAAGAAGCTTCTTCAGCTCTGACTGGATGATGGGGCCTGGAAGGATTTATATTCCTTGCAGACAGCTGGTCATTTGCATCCTTTTAGAGGGTTGTTGAAGCACTTGGAGGTTTTTTCCATGTCCTCAGGGTCACCTGAGTAGTGCTAATGGCTACTGTAGTCTGCAACATATAGTTTTTATTCATTATTTTTATTTATTTATTTATTTATTTATTTATTTATTTATTTATTTATTTATTTATTTATTTATTTATTTATTTATTAAATTTTTATACCGCCCTCTCTCCCGAAGGACTATTGTCAATTCATTATTGACAGACATTTTGGATTGAATATAAGTTGTGAAAAAATATGTGTGTAAGTGAAGTCTCTGTGGACCCCTAACAATACAGTCTCCTTCTTGAGTCTGAGGCTTGGCACAGAAAATAATTTTATATAAATGAGGAAAAAAAACCTGTAATAGATATATCCTAAGAGAGTTTAGAGCAGGGGTGTTAAACTTGATTTCATTAAGGGCTGCATCAGGGTTGTGTTTGACTTTGGAGAGCTGTGTGTGTATATGAAGGGTGGCTGGGGGTGGGCATGGCCATGGTTTGTGTGACAAGAGACTCATGTCGGGGCACCTGTGGTGGCCAAGTGCTAAAACAGGACTTCCCTGAGGCCCTCACTCTCATTATAATCTCCTTCCTTCCTTCCTTCCTTCCTTCCTTCCTTCCTTCCTTCCTTCCTCCCTCCCTCCCTCCCTCCCTCCCTCCCTCCCTCCCTCCTTCCTTCTTTTTCTTTTTCTTTTTCTTTTTCCTTCCCTCTTCATTCCTTGCTCTCTTCCCATCTTTCCTTCTTTTTCTTTGTCTTTCCTCTTTCCCTTTCTCCTTTCCTGTCCCTTCTTGCATGCTCTAAATACAAAAGGGGAAACATTTCTCCTTTTGTTTTGTTTTTAGTTTGTTTTGATAGCCCTCTGCCAGTGAAAACAGGCCCCCCATCAGCTCCGTTTTCACTAGCAGAGGCACTGCGGGCCGATCCTTTGCTTTTCCAAGCTGGCCCCATGGACCAGATCTAAGCACCCCGTGGGTCAGATATTGCCCACAGGCCTTGAGTTTGATACCCCTGGGTTAGATTGTGGCTATTCTGAACCTTGTTCCCTCTCTCCCATCCAGCTAAGGACTGTGCAGTCTCTTAATCTGGATTTTTCTTTGGCATCTACTGCCACATCTCCAAGAATCCGTGGTGCTGCCAAGATTCCCCCCCCCCATTCCTTCCCCAGGTTCATGTTCTATCACATTCTACCAGGATTGTGAATACTCCAGTTGGAAGTGGTGTGTGTAGGGCTACTGCAAGTATATATTGCAAGTTGTGCACTACAAAAAGGCACCGTGACATGGGTGTGTGTGCCAAACAATGGGTACAGTAGTAGCCCAGTGCTGCATTGCAGAGCACCAACTCAGAGGAAGAAGCCCATCTATTTACAACTCCAGGTGCACCTGGAGGTGTAAAAGTAAAAAGAGAAGGAAGCACCTGGCAGCTGCAGCTGACATACAACATAACTTGAAACTTGGGTGGCAAAAAAACATTTGCACAAAGGTCCTTACAGGTCAGTGGTAATCCTGGGCAGAAGGCAGAAGAGATATAATTTGAAGCTCTCTGCCCAGCAAGTTGCACAATTTCTCCTAATAAAAAAAATGTGTCTTATGCTTTTATTTATTTGTTTGTTTGTTTTCTTGTTTTCTAATATTTATTTATTTATTTATTTTCTTATTTTTTAAATTCTATTTACTAACTGACTGACTAACTGACTTATTTATTTACTCATTTACTTATTTATTTATTAGTCGCCCATAGGTTAACTCTAGGTGGCTTACAGTTACATCTTAGTTACAACAAAAATGTTAAAACCATACATTAAAATCAAAGACATATGGGGGAGGTCAAGGTCAGAGTGTGGGGGAGAGGTGGCATCTGTTATTACTCAATCAACCATACCCATTGCGCTGATCCCCCATTGGCACCCCAAGCCGACTGGCACAGCCACGTCCTTAGACCCTCACAAAAAGATAGGAGGGTTAAGGCCAACCTCACAAGGGGGGGGGGAGGCAAGATCTTCCAGAGGGCAGGAGCAAACAGCAGAGAAGGCCCTCCTCCTGGACCCCGCCAGCCAGAATAATCGGGCTGACCGGATCTGCAGCATACCTCCTCTGCCGGCCCAGTGAGGTGAGATGGTCCCTCAAGTATACAATGACATAAAGAAATTCAACAGATATAAGCCCTTACAACATCAATGATTTTTTTAAATAAAAAGCCAGTCAAGGTAGGACTGAATTTTTGCATCACACATTACAGTTAAAGTAAGGTGACCAGATTTTAACATTGGTAAAGAGGGACATTGTGGGTGTGGCTTATTTTGTGGGCATGGCTAGCTGGTCATGTGACTGGGTGGGCGTGGCTAGCTGGTCATGTGACCGGGTGGCCATGGCTATGTGTATAGGGTAAGGTGAACAGATTTTAACATTGGTAAGAGGGACACCATTGTGGGCGTGGTTTATTGTGTGGGCGTGGCTTGGAGGCCATGTGACTGGGTGGGCGTGGCTAGCTGGTCATGTGACCGGGTGGCCATGGCTATGTGTATAGGGACTACTCAGAGGGCTGGAAAGTCATTTCTGACAGGTCCTCACACTTTTGACTGGTCCTCACACTTATGACCATCCTCACATTTATGCCCGTGCAGCATTCTTAACAACCATGTCACTCATTTCACAACTGCTTCTCTTCACCATGGTGACAAGATAGGGCAAAAAACGTAAAATGTGAGGACAGTCGTAAGTTCGAGGACTGGTCAAAAGTGTGAGGACCAGTCAAAAATAACTTTTTCAGCCCTCTGAGTAGTCCATGTGCACAAAAGGACTAATCAGAGGGCTGAAAAAAGTCATTTCTGACAGGTCCTCACACTTTTGACTGGTCCTCACAGTTATGACCATCCTCACATTTATGCCCGTGCAGCATTCTTAACAACCATGTCACTCATTTCACAACTGCTTCTCTTCACCATGATGACAAGATAGGGCAAAAATGTAAAATGTGAGGACAGTCGTAAGTTCGAGGACTGGTCAAAAGTGTGAGGACCAGTCAAAAATAACTTTTTCAGCCCTCTGAGTAGTCCATATGCATAAAAGGATACAGTAATAGAGAGGGATGAAGGAAGGGAAGGGAAATTAGAGTAGGAGTGACGGTAAGAGAGGGAGGAAGAGAGGAGGAGAAGGAGAAAGGAAGAGGAAATAGGGAGGAGAAGAAGAGGGTGGGGGGAAGAGAAAGTAAGAAGGAAAGAAAAGAGAGGTGGTAGGTTTGAGGAGAAAGATTGCTGTACAATAAAAAAGATGAAAGGGAAGAAAGCCAACCCCAAACAAATATAAAGATATTAAGATAAAGAATGAATTGTTAAACTTTAAAGAATAAAAGAGAACAAATATGAATAAATAGCAATAATTAGAAACACACATACAAACATACAATGTATTTTCTTTGAACAGAATATTTGGCTGGTTCACAAATTTAAACAGTGTTTAGTCATTTCAATTAAATTTACAATTTCTATATTTCCTTTTTGCCATATTTATTCCTCATCTATTTTTTTAAAAAAACAATATTACCCTTCATCCTCATCTCTAATCTTAATCAAATTCAATTTTTCCCTTCTATTCTATATTATACCCCTTCCCATTGTCATCTATTTTTATATCCATCCTCACATTGGTTAATTATGTAATTATGTAATACAGTTGTTTAATACAAATTCAACATTTTAATATAAATCAATTAGTTATATAACTATCTTTTTTGTATATTAATCAATATGAACATGAATATTCCAATTATTTCCATGCCATCCAATTTCTTACAAATCAATTAATTATACTTACCAATAATAATAAACCAAATAATTTCCCCCATATATTCCTCCAAACCACAACTTAACCATTTCTGCTTTCAACATAGTATACAATTAATAGTATCTCAATTATTACAATTCCCTAGTTAAAAAGAGCTTTTTTTTCTTTTGTGTTTTAAAATCTTGAACTCTCCTCTTTTGCCCTAAATAATTTCCCATTGTTTGCACCTACCTTTTTTGGTGAGGAAAAGGAAAATAAATCTGCTGCCTAATTTTCCAACATTGCAAGCAAACAGCAAAGCCAACAGCCTGTTTTACTTTCAGTTTCGTTTTGAGCTTGGTTTGCACAAAGAGAAAAAAAAAACTGCTGAGCAATTTAGCAAGAGCAGAGCCCTGCGCAAATCAGCTGAGAGGGGGAAGCCGAGCTAATCAACGTAGGGCGGCCTTTGAAGCCCCACGGCAAGAGTTTAAACAGGTTTTTTCCCTCTAGCCATCAGCGGGGACACAGGAGGCAGAATGAAAAATTGGGACTTTTTTAAAACGCCGCAGGACGCGGGACAAATTGCTCAAAAGCGGGACTGTCCCGCCAAAAGCGGGACGTCTGGTCACCTTAAGTTAAAGGAAGGCCTGCAAATGTTTTGGTTTACCCTCATATTTTTTATTTTCCTAAAATTCTTTACCATTTGGAACTGTTGTTAAGCTGGGGGAAACCCCCCCCCCCCCACGCAAAACAGCTCTCTTCCTCTCTAGGTGCTTGTTTGTCTGTGCACATCAATGGATGTGCTTAAAGCTCCTTTGGTGAAACTACAGGCTCTGTGCTAATTAGCTGACTGCTATATAAAGGAGAAGCAGTTTACCTGGGTATCCGTGTTGCTCCCTCTGAGGCTGAAGTTCATGTTGGAAATGTCTCAGTTGAATCTTTCTTTCTCCATTTCAGTTTTAAGTACCTTTTCAAAAGGAAGCTGAAAAATGGGGAAAATAAAATTTACCAACCTGCGCAAGTACATTTACTGTGTTACATGTTCATTTGCTGACCACACTGACATTGCTTTCATTATTTATTGGTTATATTGTTTTATTCTACAGAGTAGGGAGGATTCATCATCTAAAAAACCCTATGAATTCAATTGGGTTAATAGGAATAGCACTTAGACTTATATACTGCTTCACAGTGCTTTACAGCCCTCTCTAAGCAGTTTAAAGAGCCAGCATATTGCCCCCAACCATCTGGGTCCTCATTTTACCCATCTCAGAAGGATGGAAGCAGGGGTGAAATCTACTTACCTTCCTTACCGGTTTGGAAGCATACGTGCCATGAGCACACACCTGTGCATGCGCAAAACCTTCTGTGCATGCGCAGAAGGTAAAAAAACATTACTTCCTGGTTAAAACCAGGAAGTAATGAAACCTGGGTGGCGATCACTACCGGATCGCCGAACCACAGGGAAAAATTGCTACCGGATCTGGCAATCCAGTCCGATCCGAGAGCATTTCACCCCTGGATGGAAGGCTGAGTCAACCTTGAACCTGATGAGATTTGAACTGCTAAATTGCAGGCAGCCGGCAGGCAGCAGAAGTAACCTGCAGTACTGCACTCTAACCACTGCACCACCGCCATAATTGATATATCATGACAATTATTTTCAGTGTGGAGAGAAGTTTGCTAGAACTATAGGCACAGCATTTTATCTCAAAGGCCCTGCATTTATGATGAGATTCCCTTCCCCCCAAATAAAGATTAACCAGAAAAGGGAAATGAGCCGACATAAAAATCCTGTACACCCAGTTTCTCTACTTTTTTGGCTAGGAATGCCAAGTCATACTGAAACTAATTCTAGAGAGTCCTGCAAAGCAAGATAGTTCTGACTCTGGTTAGGACCAAGTCATAACATTAAATTTTTATTTTTATTAAATTAAAATGCATATAATGCATTAATGATTGCTTATTCAAATTAATTGCCTATAAAAGTAGACACCCCAGTTTTGTACGCCATCTGATCTGTTATAAGTGCACAAACCTTTATGTTGTGTTGGAGGCACGCCCTTCTGTACACATAGATATACACAAGTACACATACACATCTGGATTTCAATTTTCAAAACTCTCAGTATGGTTGGGGTTAGAGCATTCTGTGAGTTGAAATCTACACCTCAGAAGTGTACCCAGACAGAGGAAGGCAGAATTAGAATGATTAATTGGGGTTGATAGGCCTGGATTCAAATAACTCCCTAGTCAATGAAACCTTAGTTGCCCTTCCAGTTTTGCAAGGCAGAAGTCTGTATATTGCAGAAGAAGAACTGCTACTGTTGTCCATCTGATTAGTCATGAATTTTAGCACAAAGTTTGAGAATCTAAGCATATGACTTATGTGGAAGTAGGACATGATTGATTGCATCAAACTATTTATCTATCAATTCATTTATTCATTCTTAAATTTTATTATGGCCCAAACTCCAGAAGTTATGTATTTGGCTATTTACTACCCTCCTCCTTTAAATCCAGTAGAAGGAAATTAATTTGAAATTAAAGAACAGACCCTTTTAGATATGACTAATTGTATTTTAAAGTTAAAAGCTAGGGTTGTCTTCCAGCTTTCCTTAAAAGCTGTTGTTTTCTGATTCGAGTCCTATTAAGTCCTTGAGAACATAATTTCAGTGAAGCTGAACTATCAGTTTTCCCTTGCTATAAAGTTTCCATGGACTTTAGGCATGAAGTAACAGCTGTTCCCTATTTCTCTGATTATTAGAACATTGGAGCTATGACTGTACCATAAGGGAAAAAGAGAAAAAAGGGAAGGCTCTGTGTCAGGTCAAAGGAGATGATGTGGAAAGAGGTCTCTGAAGACATCACATGTGCCAACACGTGGGAAAGAAAAAGAAAAGGACATGGATGAATGAACAGGAAAGAATCCACGAAAGAAAAAGGCAGTCATTAGGAAATCAGTCTTCCTTTCCTTCATGGAATGGAAAGATAAAAAACCAGAGGACAAATCATTCAGATCTTGTGATGGTCATTGTATCATCCAGCCCTGTTGCCACCCATTGAAATCCAGACTGGATTTTCTGGATTGGCTTAGAAACGGTTAGGAGAAGCATGGGAGGACAGGCAGTTTAGAGTGCAATAAGAATTGCCCTACCTATCACAAAAGCTCTTCAGTGATTGAGGATCCACAGTCCAAAGAAAACCCTGTAAATGAAGGATGGGCATTAGAAAGGCAAGAGTAACATCACTGCTTTGAGCTGACAGCACCTATTCCAGATGGAGCAAGCTGAGAGCACTGTACACTGCCCTGAGTCCTTCGGGAGAAGGGCGGTATAGAAATAAAATAATAATAATAATAATAATAATAATAATAATAATAATAATAAGTTAATCTTTAGTGAGATTCACAGCCTTTGAGGCTGGTTAATAGCTCAGCAGCTCGAGTCCTAACCAAGGACCTAGGAACTGTTAAGGTATCGTCGGACGATGTAAGCTGTTCCAAGTAAGGTGGTTTTTTGTAGAGTCAAAATGTTCAAGTCCGGCAAATTTAGAATTTCTAAATAGCGGGGTAGCCCTTTGGGTACTGCTCCAAGGGCTCCAATTACAATCGGGACAACACACAATTTCTTTTCCCACAGTCGCTCAACTTCAATTTGCAAGTCCCGGTACTTTGTGATTTTTTCTTGCTGCTTATCTTCAATCCGTGCATCACCAGGTATTGCAATGTCAATGAACCATACTTTTTTTCTTTTCAACTATTGTTATGTCAGGTGTGTTGTGGACCAAGTGCCTGTCAGTCTGAATCCTAAAGTCCCACAAGATCTTGAGTTTCTCATTCTCTAAAACTTTCTCAACCTGATGTTCCCAGTGGTTTTTGCTGTACTCAAATCCAAACTTCTGGCACAATTTCCAGTGAATGATCTTAGCAACACGGTCATGGCGTTGTAGGTAGTCAGTTTGTGAAATTTTGCTGCATCCGCTGATCAGGTGGTCGACTGTCTCATCTTTCTCATTGCAGAGGCGACATTTGCTGTTGGTGGTAACATGTTGAATTTTTGCCTTCATGCAGTTTGTGGCTAGGGCTTGTTCTTGAGCTGCCAAAATAAAGCTTTCTGTTTCTTTTTTCAGTACTACTGATCTTAACCAGTTCCAAGTTAGTTTCTGATCAGCTTTGCCTTCAATACTTTTCAAGTGTTGGCCATGCAGAGCTTTGCTTTTCCAATTTTCAGCTCGCTGCTCAATTACTTCTTTCTTATATACTGCTTTTGTTTTAATTGTCTTTAAAAAGCCTCCTTTATTTACTTCCTTAATCATTGGTTCTTCACTTTTCTGGATGTAATCATTCAAGCTGCGTTTTTCTTCTTCCATAGTCTGCTTTACTTGTAGAGTCCTCGACCACCCTCTGCTCTTGGTAAATATAATCGGTCAACATCACTTTTAGAGTGCAAGGCATGATTCATTGTCATAAGCTTCCTTGTTTTTCTGTCCAAATTGTCTAACTCCATCTGGGTCCAGTCAATTATTCCTGCAGAGTATCTAATCACAGGTATAGCCCAGGTATTTATGGCTTTTATGATGTTTCCTCCACTCAATTTGGACATTAATATCTTACGAATTCGCCGAATGTACTTGGCTGAAGTTGATTCCTTGACTTTATTATGCATTAAGGCAGAGGCTTCTAAAATCCCCAAGTACTTGTAGCCTTCTTCTGATTTTACTGCCTTTATCATTTCTTCATTCTCTAGTTCTATTCCATCCTCTTCTATGATCTTGCCTGCTTTGGTTGCTATTGTTGCACATTGTCAATTCCAAACTGCATACCGATGTCTTGGCTGAATTCTTTTGTGTTTTCAATTAATAAATTCAGTTCAGCTTTTGTTTTACCAAACAGCTTCAAATCATCCATGTATATCAAGTGCGAGATTTTCAGTCCTTTCTTTGCAAGTTCGTATCCACAGTTCATCTTCTTCAAAATGATTGTCAGTGATAGCATTGAGAGTATAAAAAGTAGGGGTGAAAGGGAATCACCCTGGAAAATGCCTCGTTTAATTTCAACTTCACCCAGTTCTTCTTCATTAGCCATAAGTTTCGTTTTCCAGAGGTTCATTGAAGATTCCATGAATTTTTGTATCTTGCTGCTGATGCCTAAGATTTTCAGGCATTTCTTGATCCAGCTATGGGGAACTGAATCAAACACTTTCTTATAGTCTATCCAAGCCATGAACAGGTTGGTTCGTCTTTTCTTTGAGTTCTTTAGGATTAGCTTGTCAATCAGCAATTGATCCTTTGTTCCTCTTGAGTTTTTGCAGCATCCTTTCTGTTCTACAGGAAGCAAGTTATTTCTTTCCAGGTTTATTATTATAATAATAATAATAATAATAATAATAATAATAATAATAATAATAATAATAATATCCCTGATTGATTGAACTGACCACTTTCCATTTGCTCCTATTCTAGCATGCCCATTTCCCACATCAATAGATCTGTACCAGTTTATCCAACTAACAAGATCCCTTAAATGTTCACCTTTTTTAAAAAATGTAGAATGAGATTTTTAGCTATGTGTACTTAACAGTTATAATGTCTGTTTTGCTCCATTCCTCTTTAACTTGTTCAGTTCTTGTCGTACATGTCCTCTTTTTTGTCAGCTTTATAATGCTTCAGCTAGGCATGTTATCTTAGTAAGTCCAGTGGTCCTTTGAAGAGGTGATGAACTGGAATTCCATGTAGTTATTACAGGTAATCCTTGCTTAGGAACCACTCAGTCAGTGGTCTTTCAAAGTTAGGATGATGCATTAACAGAATAAAAGATTTGGAAGGGACCTTGGAGGTCTTCTAGTCCAACCCCTGCTCAAGCAGGAAACCCTATACCATTTCAGACAAATGGTTGTCTAATCTTTTTTTAAAAACTTCTAGCGATGGAGCCCCCACAGCATCTGGAGACAAGCCGTTCCACCTGTTAATTCTTCTCATTGTCAGGAAAATTCTCATTAGGTTGGATCTCTTTTTAATAAGTTTCCATCTGTTGCTTCTTGTTCTGCTTTCAATGTTTTGGAGACTAGGTTGAATTGCTCTTCTTTGTGACAGCCCCTTGGAAGACTGCTATCATGTCATCCCCAAGCCATTTTCTTCATTAGAGTAGACATATCCAATTCCTGCAACCATTCTTCATATGTTTTAGCCTCCAGTCCCTTAATCATCTTTGTTGCTCTAGACCCATGATGGTGAACCTATGGCACACATTCCACAGGTGGCACGTGGAGCCATATCATGGGCACACGAGCATTGCCCTAGCTCATCTCCGGTGTGCACACCAGCCAGCTGATTTTTGGACCTCCTGGGCCCACTGGAAGTCGGAAACAGGCTGTTTCTGGCCTCCAGAGGGCCTCCGGGGGGCCTCTGGGGAGCTGGGGAAGGCTGTTTTTTCGCCCTCCCCAGGCTCCTAGAAAGACTCTGGAGCCTGGGGAGGGCGAAAAAACAGGCCTACTGGGCCCGCTGGGCCATCATGTACCAAGCGGGGGGAGCGCAGGGAGGTTGCGTGCAGGGGAGCGGGGTGCAATGAATTATGGGTGTGGGCACACACACGACCCCCTACTTTTGGCACGTGATGCCAAAAAGGTTAGCCATCACTGCTCTAGACTCTCAACATCTTTTTTGCACTATCCAAATGTGGTCTCGCTGAATAAAGAAACTTATTCAGAGTTGAAGCCATTGCAATGTCCCTATGGTGATGTGATTTGGGTGTTTGGCAACCAGCACACAATTATGAAGGCTGCAAAATCCCACTGTCATTAGATCAGTGATTAGATATTTGTGATCTTCACTGCCAGCTTCCAACAAGGAAAGTCAATGAGGAAATCAGCAGGAAAGTTGCAAGTTGTGGTCATGTAATATTACACTTAACAACCATGTGTGATTTACTTAATGACTACAACTGGAACTGCCTGAACTGCCATTGGGACAGTCACATGATGTTGTGTTTTACAACATAATTTTTTAGCAACAAAGTTGCCTATTCCAATTATTGTTCTTAAGTGATGACTAATTTTACCAGGGGTGTCAAACTCAAGGCCCATGGGCCAGATGTGGCCTGCGGGGTGCTTAGATCTGGCCCACGGGTCCACCCTGGAAACAATGAAGGATTGGCCCATGGTGCCTCTGCCAACGAAAATGGAACTTGGGAGGGCCAGTTTTCACTGGCAGAGCACTGCAGGAGGCCATCACAGCTGAAAACAGAGCCTGGGAGAGGTGCCTCCAACACAAACAATGTCAAGCTGGCCACACCCACCTTGGCCACGCCCACCTGGCCCCTGAGGTCAAATACAATCCTGATGCGGCCCTCAATGAAATCGACACCCCTGAACTATACTGTAGCTACAAAGCACACACTATAATTGGGCAAGACAGGTGGCGGATACCACAGAATAATGAAAGACCGAGAATAGATCTATGGAAAATGTCTACCATGTTAATGAATTGCATTAATTGGAACCTAAGAGAGAGGAAAAAAACTCAGAGCCTTTCTTTCCCTGCCTTCTTTAGACAAGAATTTCAACTCCCATTGGGCAGTTTGCTGTGCAACCACTTAGGTAATAGCAGAGTAACTGATAGGGATGCAGGTGTTAAGTCTTCTGCCTGGGGACCAACTCATTCTTTAATGCAGTGGCAACCATCCAAACCAAGAACAATAAACTATGTTTCACAATTCAGAAGATTTGCAAAGTGCATCAGGGACATTTAAAAAAAATAACAATAAAATAATATTATTTTTATCTGTACCACCATCAAACAACATCATCCGTCTATTTCAGGTCCTTGAGACGGACATGATACTCTAGGTGGATAAAAATACTGAATCCAGTCTAAAAATTTGGTTGACTCTGCAATCAACTATAATAATAGCAACAAAAGTATACTACTACTACTACTACTACTACTACTACTACTACTACTACTAATAATAATAATAATAATAATAATAATAATAATACCACATCAAACAAGGAAAAATAGTGAAAACTGAAGGAATCAAGATGCCCCACGAAAATAACATTAAGAGTCTTGATGAAGATGATTACTACAAAGATTAGAGGTGAATACATCAAGAGAGTAAAGAAGATCTTAAAGTCCAAACTCAATGGAGGAAAAACCATCAAGGCAATCAACACTTAGACAATTCCAGTCATTAGGCACAGTTGGAATAGTGAACTGGATTCAAGCAGAACTAAAAGCAATGGATAGGAAGACCAGAAAAAATAATTACGATGAATCATGCCCTTCATCCTTGCAGTGATATTGACAGACTCAACCTTCCAAGGCAAATAGGTAGGCATGAAATGTTGCAAGTACATCAGATGGTTGAAGAAGAAAAAAGGGCTTTGGAAGAATATCTGAAGGACAATGAAGAAAATGCACTGAAGTTAGTATGTCAAGAAGGGCTACTGACTACTGGAGAGACCAAACTGGCCTACAAGAAAGATAAATAAATAAATAAATAAATAAATAAATAAATAAATAAATAAATAAATAAATAATTTTATTTCTATACCGCCCTTCTCCCGAAGGACTCAGGGCGGTGTACAGCCAATTTAAAAACACAACACACAACAATAATTAAAAATTAAAATAATTACATAGATTTGGCCGATTTAAAACCCCAAACATTTAAAATACCCCAATTAAATTATTAAGTTGATAGCCCTGCCTGGCGGAATAACAGGGTCTTCAGTGCGCAACGAAACACTCGGAGGTCGGAGATCTTGCGTATTTCCGGGGGCAGTTCATTCCACAGGGCTGGGGCTCCCACAGAGAAGGCCCTCCCCCTGGGTGTCGCCAGCCGACATAACTTGGCTGATGGCACCCTGAGGAGACCCTCTCTGTGGGAGCGGACTGGTCGGTGGGAGGCTATTGGTGGCAGAAGACGGTCTCGAAGGTACCCGGGTCCTATGCCATGGAGCGCTTTAAAGGTGGTAACCAACACCTTGAATCGCACCCGGAAGACCACTGGGAGCCAGTGCAGCTCGCGCAGGAGGGGTGTCACGCGGGCACAACGAGTTGCGCCCATAACCACCCGCGCGGCCGCATTCTGGACCAGTTGGAGCCTCCGAGTGCTCTTCAAGGGGAGCCCCATGTAGAGAGCATTACAATAGTCCAGCCGGGAGGTGACAAGGGCATGAGTGACCGTGCGCTTTGATCAAATGCAGAACAGAATGGAAGCAAGAGAAGACAAAGCACTACATGACCAGTACATTAAAAAAAATAGCAAGGAAAGCAGAAAATAACAAGACCTGGCAATGGCTAAGGGCAGGAAATTTGAAGAAAGGGATCAAGAGACTAATTCTGGCTGCACAAGACCAAGCCTTAAGGACAAATGCATACAAAGCCAGAATTGAGAAGACCGCAACAGACAGTAAATACTGTCTACACAAAGAAACTGAAGAAACAGTGGACCACCTGGTAAGTTGCTGCAAGAAGATTGCCCAAACTGACTACAAGCAGCGGCATGACAAAGTAGCAACATTAGTGCATTGGAAGATCTGCAAGAAATATCATTTGTCTGCAAGCAAGAACTGGTGGGACCATAAAATAGAAAAAGTCATAGAAAATGAAGAAGTTAAATTGCTCTAGGACTTTAGAATTCAAACAGAGAGGCACCATCCTGTGATGATATCTGTAACACCATCAAACATCCAGATCTGCCTATCCCAGGTCCTTGGTAAGGACTCAATAGGTAGACAAAAATGCCAAATCCAGTCTGAATATCTGGTTGACTGTGCGATAATCAGTAACAATACTCTTTGTGTTATGAGATAACTCCTTCAGCAAGGAGAAACTGCTTTTTCATTTTTGTGCAAGCTATTTGTGAAGTGTATTATGGGTAGTGTGCAGGGCAAACAATATTCATTTGTGATAAATGAATCCATTAATGCTCCATTAATTAAAACTATATTAAAGATCTAATAATGCTAGTTACATAAACCAGTTTTTTGATTTGGGTAAATATATGTGTTTGTCCTATGTAGGCATGTTTTATAATTCCTGTCTTGATTCTCAGGTATATCACTAGGCAAACCAAAGAATGAATGTTGTCCAGGATGTGGGAGTTCCTACACTGAAACTATTTGATCTACTTTGAGCAAATATAATTGTCATGCTTGGAATATTAAGAACAAGGAATCAATCAGTCAGAAAGCTATAAAATAAGGGCTTCATTGGTTCTTAGAGTTTGAGGAAATGCCATAGTAGCAATTATTCGGTGCTTTATGTAAATTGCCCAGCAACTGGACAGAGCCAGGGGGGTTCTAATAAATAAAAAGCAACATTTAAGCATTTCCAGGTTAGTGTTTACATTTCTTTAGAATCTGGCAGTATTTTGATGAGATCTAGAGGTGGTGTTAGACACCACAGGAGCAACAGTTTTAAAAATGCAAGGGACTGCAAACTTTACATAGCAGTTTCAGCGTCTCTGAGAATGATGCCAGTGAGAATGTGAGCCCTTGGGAGAGCTATGTTTGTTGTTAACATCAAAAGGTAAAGGATGAACCTTTGACTCATTCAAATAGCAGTAATGATAAGAGGAACTCTACAAGCACAAGGGAAGCGAACCCATTTCAAGGCAGAAGGCAAGAAAACTGTTGCTGAGAATATTATACAGATACAATTAAAATGTTTAGGTTGGCACTTTCCGGTGGCGATGTTGTGGCAGTGCAGAGGAAAGAGGACGGTCTCCATCCTTCAACTCTAATTTTTTTTCATGATTGGGGACCCTTTGGGGCACGGAGAGCCTGGAGAGCCACGCGAAATAAAGGGGACGCCTGGAGGGTAGCGAGGTGAAAGGCGATCACCAGCTGCAACAAAAGGAAACCCCTTAAACCTGGTGTGAAAGCATCTGCCGGGGTGGGCATGGCCAGGGTGGGTGTGGCCAGCTTGACATCACTTGTGTCGGGGACGCCTTTGTGGTGGCCTGAGTGCTTTGCCAGAGAAAATGAGCTCCCGAGCTCTGTTTTCAGCTGCAATGGCCTCCTGCCACCCAGTGCCAGTGAAAATGGAGCTCCGGGGGGGGGGGGGGGGCTCCGAGCTCCGTTTTCACTGGCAGAGGCAGCAGGAGGCTATTGCAGCCAAAAACAGAGCCTGCCTAGCTCTGTTTTCGCTGGCAGAGGCACTGCAGGCCGGTTCTTTGCTGTTCCTAGGGCAGCCCCACAGGTCAGATCTAAGCACCCCATAGGCCAGATCCGGCCCCCAGGCCTTGAGGTTTATATAAGTTTGGGTGCCAGCTGATAAGAGCCCCAGAAGATTCTTCCTCTTTTCGTCCATCTTCGTTGTCAAGTTCCTACGTGGTCTTCCTGTTTATTTGCAATATGGATTTTCCTCTCTAAAAACTGGGTTTCTTTCATGCCCTCTAACATTATAGAGAGAAAAAGACCCAAGTGGCCTTCATAATAAACTATTGAGAAACTGCCTCTGTCTGAACCTGCATTTGAACGTGTGTTGTAATTTTCATGATGTAGTTACAGTATCGTATTGCTTGTACTTCTCTTGTTGCTGTGAAGTGAAAATGGGGATAATCGAAGCAATGCTTTTATCCAAGGATGCTCAAGTAAAATGCAATTATGATAGGCTGCCATCGGTCAGGTTGAATCTCTGGGCACATCTTAGGAGTTCCAACTTGTCTATCTAACTAAGGGATCCTTTTGCCAAAGACTTCTCCCTTCAGGTCAGGACTGAGAAAAAAAATGGAAAGGTGGATACCTTGGATCAGAGATCTTCAAACTTGGCAGCTTTAAGACTTGTGGACTTCAACTCCCAGAATTCTCCAGCCAGCTATGCTATCCACAAGCCTTAAAGCTGCCAAGTTTGAAGACCTCTGACTTGGATCTTGTTATTCAAAACCCAGAAGTAACAACAACAAGAACAAGAACAACAACCACTACCACTACCAAACAAAATCGGAGAAATTGTGTAGCAATAAAATAAAGGTTTTAATGAGAAATTCCTTTGTTCACACAATTCTGTGAGTATAAAAAGAAAGGATGTTGGGAAATGGGGAATACATGGAAGAAAAGCAAGGGCAAAAATTACCCGGAGAATTTTCTATAGGAAATCAATACAGAGCTTGAATTTCAGCACATGTTCAAATTCTCACAGAGAATTGCACGCTGCTTAGATAGCGTGAAAGCCTGTAGCTAAACAGGCTTTCTTTTCTTCCTAAATTTTACATAATATAATAATGTACGCACTGTAATATGGGAGATAAGTAGAAAGCAACTTCTTTAGGGAGAATGATATAAATCCAGAAATGTGATTTTTTAAATGTTTACTTGGTTTAAATACCTTGAAGCACATCTTTGCGTTAACACCCTATTCCTATTTTGGCATTTCATAACATGTAGAAATCATACAATATTTTCCGATGAGCACAGCTATGCCTCCACACATATGGCGTAAACAAATAAACAAACATTTTAAGCAATTTAGAGAGCTGATCATTCTCACAAATATGACCCTGAGTTTAGCTTATTTAGATCTACTATTTATTTATTTGTTTGTTTGTTTGTTTGTTAAACATGTACAAGATAGCAAGTATAGGTATGAACATAAACATAAATAAAGGAAGTAAATACAAATAAATGGGGACAGTAAGACAGGGACGGTAGGCACGCTGATGCACTTATGCACACCCCATTACTTAAGAAGGGAGTGAGGTCCACGGTGAAACTGTGAGGGTTTGAGGCTGTAACAACGGAGTTGGATAGAGCATTCCAGGCATTGACCACTCTGTTGTTGAAATCGTATTTCCTGCAATCGAGTTTGAAGCGGTTTACCTTGAGTTTGTATTGATCGTTTGCCCATGTATTATTGTGGTTAAAACTGAAGAAGTCATTGACAGACAAGACATTGTAGCAGAAAATTTTGTGTACTATGCTTAAATCGGACCACAGGCAGCGCAATTCCAGATTGTCCAAGCCCAAAATTTTAAGCCTGGTGGCATAGGGAATTCTATTGTGAGTAGAGGAGTGGAGTACTCTTCTCGTGAAATATGTCTGAACCCGCTCAATCATGTTAATGTCCGAAATACAGTGTGGGTTCCAGGTCAAATAGGGCTGCATTTAAGAGCAGGAGGAATTCAGGCATCTTGTTTATGAGACTTCTTGCGTTAAGTAACTTGCATTTTAGGCCTATAGGGGTGGACCTGGAAGAAGTTGGAGGTGTGCATGCCTAATTTAAATTGTTGGGGGGGGGTTGAGATGGAGGCCACTGGTCCTGCATTTAATACAGTCAGTGCGGTAGTCTATGTACAGGTCAGTCTCTTCTTGATGCTGGCGTCTCTTGAGCTCCGAGCGAAGCTCGTGGCACATTATAGTATGGACAGGTCGGTTCATGAACAAAGTTTCTTATGATTTGTGCAGCTTTAAGCGAGTGAGTTTATTGTGGAGATGAATTTGCGTTTGCTAGTTTCACTCTTGCAAACAACTCTGCAGAAGCGTGGGGCCGCCAAGCCATCGCTGTTCTTGAACTCAGGACCGTAGCAGGAAATGTCAATGATTTCATCAGGAGTGATGATTGATGCCTGGAAGTTGTTGATGATATCACAAATCTTTGTGATGTCATCGGTGTCAGGCCTGGCAGCCATCTTTTGCATTGGACCTTCAGGCCTGCCACATTTACTACTGTGGGAAACTGGGAGGGGTGATATATAGTCATAATAACATTCCTTTCTCAGAGAGTCAAGGACATCTTGCCCTGCAACTTGCCTCTGAGTCTTCTTTCGTTGGGAGTGTTACTTGGAACCCTGACAATCGGATTCGTTGGTATCATCCAGTCCAAATAAGATTACATTGGGACACTTCTGTTCGTGTTCAATCGCTTCTTTCACAAGGATGGAGATGTTACTCGCAGGATTAGTAGTTACCTGTGGTTGGGGTAGTTGTGTTGGAATAGGATTATGGGATATTAGTGCTTCGCTTTTCTGCATTTTTTCTTTTTCTTCAAGGGATGCTAATCGCACTTCTATGGTGTCCACCTGTTTGGGTAGAACAATAAATTTGTCCAGTCTGGGCTTATATGATGGGCAGAATAGTGGAAATACAAACTGGGAGGTTTTAAGTGAAGCTGATTGCAGGAACTGGGCTACGCCTTTTGTTAACCCCAAGCACTTGTGGTGAGCATACGTATCACATAGGGAGCACTTCATGGTACTCTCATCCTCCTCTAATGCTTCTGTACAGATGAAGCACATGCAGGAGTTGTATGGCTCATTAGTAGCAATCTCCTTCTTTTTGGGTGCTGGTTTGGCAGTAGTGTGTTTGCCTGACGTGGCGGGTTTGCACAGTGTTTCTTGCAGGTTTTAACTTTGCAAAGGAGCACTTCTTGCTTGCTGGATTTCACTGGGCAGCCGGATGGTTGATTTCCCTTCCTCCCGGTTCGTCTCGCATGCTCATGTGCATGTGCAGCTAGTGGCAGCTTCAACCTCTACTAGCTCACCTTGTTGGTCTTTGGGAGATTGACTTCCCTTTGTAGTAGCTAACCAGACTTGCTCCCCGGCTTCGCTGCGGCTGTTTGTTAGTCTTGCTGCTTGCCGCTTATTTTTGCATTGTGGGGACTCCCCAGCTTACTCCCTACTCTCCCCAGCTTCACTGCTTGTCTATGGCTGGGGCCTCTTGGGTCTCTTTCTCTACTTTCCTCTCAGGCCTCTTTCTCTACCTCTTGGGCCTCTTAGCTTGTAAGAGGCCTCTGGCCTCTACTATATTAACAGAAATTATCAAAATCCATACACAAAGAAAATATATCCTCCCCCCCCCTCTGGAACTTAATGATTAAATTCCTAAATCAAATTATGCAGTGGGTTTGGTTTTTTGGTTCTGCTTTATTTTGGTGTTTTTGACTGTATATGCCTAGCTACTTGCAATTTGTAAACTAAGATGTACAGCAGTGGTGAAATCCAAATTGTTTTAATCCAAATTGCCTACTGGTTCTGTGAGCGTGGCTTGGTGGACCCAGTAAGGCTTGGTGAGTGTGGCTTGGTGGGCGTTGTAGGGGAAGGATACTGCAAAATCCCCATTTCCTCTCCACTCTGGGGCCAGCCAGAGGTGGTATTTGCCGGTTCTCCAAACTACTCAAAATTTCCGTTACTGGTTCTCCAAACTGCTCAAAATGTCTGCTACCGGTTCTCCAGAACCTGCTGGATTTCACTCCTGATTTACAGCTAAATACGATGTATGAACCCAATCATCGGGAGTTATTTGACAGACCATTGTAAAAGCCATCATTAACTTTATATGATGTGTGAATACATCCAGTGTATTATTATCTTTTTGTAATCTTGCTTTCTGATTCCAATTATGCTCTAAATATCAAACCAGAATCAAGATAAATTTCTCATGGAATTGTTGGAAGAAATATCCATCTGTGTTCAGTTCCAAGTGGGGAAAAACACACTGGAAACATGGAAAATGCTTGGAAATATGGTTTAATGGTGGACAGGATCACATGGTTTGAGTTCCTGAACAGAAAAAGGGCTGAGATGCTGAGCGTGCCTTGGTTTTATGCCCGTGCTTTGAGCTTCCTGGGGCACAGGAAGAGTATCCTGATTGGTTGTCAGATTCCCAGGGGGTGTGGGTTTTAGCTAGCCTTGCTGGCTGATATAATCTTCCCAGGTGCCATGTGGTAAGTTTCTGTTGCTAGATGGGTCCTATTGTGTTGCAGATGATGGTCCATTGACAAAGGTGGGGGGAATGAGTGAGCTTAGCTGAGGCCTTAATGGCCCCTTGACAAAGGTGGGGGGAGGCAGAAAGCTGCTTTGTCTTTAAAAGATGTTTCTCCATTTCTCATCCAGGGAAATATAATATTCTGCCTTTTTTAATATTTCCTAAAATATTTCATTCTTCTAGGAGAGGGGTGGGTGCTAACTTCCTACAGAACCATGCTTTCTCATTCTCCAGCTGTTATGGAAAACTTGCCTTCAAATTCCTGCAGATTGACAAAAAGAAGTATGGAAATGTATTTTTAATATAACCAAAATTGTAGATTTTTGTTACTGTACTTTATTTCTCAGGAGCAATACAGTCTCTTCTGTTGAAGATATTTTTTCTATCCCGAGCAACTGATTCATAGAGAAGTTTTTTGTGACAAAAATAAAATAATTGACAGCACAATTACATAATAATTTATTTCCCAGCTGATGTTAGTCCAGAGCACCTCTAGGTATTTTCACATGGAATACGGTGCTTTCATGTTCTTCTGCCTCATCCGAGTTTCCATGGTGACATGGCTCAAACATTTCTGAGAAAGGTGAAATATAAAGCCATCTGTTCCTCAATATTTAGGGCTTTCAGTATTTAAATGACACAACCAGCAAGAGAGCCAGCCAACAGGGCAGGGAACCTACTTCTCCTCAGCCTCAGGACATCTGGCTGTTTCTCTTATTCAAGAGTGCACTGTGGTCCATCATTTTGCTTTCTCTTGTTGGTGCAGGGAATAATTGATTTCAACCAGGATGTTTGAGCACCGCATTATTTGGATACTGCAAAGCAGCTTATTGCAGATATTTTTACATTAAGCAAAATGGATATCAACATGATTCAATCAGGCCTTAGAGTTCATTTGGCACACAGTCAGGTGTTAAAGCCATATTTCTGAGAATGTATTCTGCTTAAAATGCTGGGGCTGAACAAAATGCATCTGTGGCATCAAGATTCTTCAAGTCTGTTTAATCAAACTAAGCATCGCTATCGTTGATTTATATGGTCTTCTGTAGTTTTAGATGGTGATCGTTTCTACAGAGCTCCAGGTTCTTCAATAACTACTGGAAACCAAAATGGGTTTAATAGCATCTTTTCATACTGTTACATAGTATGAAAAGAGATAAGCTTTTGCGAGCTACAGATGCTCCTCAGATGCTTATGCCTTTTCATAAGTTAGTATGACAAGGTGATGATTTGGGGCTATCGTAGACTAACGTGACTCTCTTCTCTAACGTGACTCTCTTCTCTATGTCCACAAATACTAGGGCATCTTTCAATTCGAGGCATTCTTGTTCTTTCTCCTAATCTCTTGTTCATAGAAGCTCATTAAAAGTGGGTATCTGAAATAATTAGGGGTACAATAACTTGATAAAGTTATTTACAAGTGACTAGAAAGCACTCCTCAAAATACTTAAAACACGTAATTCTTTATTAAACTTTCACATATGGGTTTATTAATCCACTCAGACCAAATAAGGTCAGGCTTCCACCCAAGGATAGGCTGATGGTAGGTATCATTTCCTGGCACAGGCACTCTGAGATGCCCTACTTAAATGTGCCCATGCGCTTAAAAGCTTGCATCTGGGTAATGCTTCTTCAAATGCATCCAAAAGGGTACAGCAAAAATATGTCACGACGCTGGCATCATCTTAAGCTGCTAAATGGCACTAATACTGGGGCTATTCTCTCCATAAAAAGCAATGCTGATTAAGAGCCAAAGGTCATTTTCAGAATCAGTTTTCAATGCCAGAATTCAGCTCAGGAAAAATGAAGTGGCAGTGAGCATATGCAAAATGTCTTTAACTAATTGCTAGAATCAGTTCCACAACCTGGAGGAGCCTTGGTAGCACAGTGGACTAATGCACTGTTATTAACTGTTATTAACATCTGCTGCTTGCAATTACTGCAAGTTCAAATCCCACCAGGCTCAAGGTTGACTTAGCCTTCCATCCTTTCAAAGGTAGGTGAAATAAGGACCCAGATTGTGGGGGCAATAAACTGACTTTGTATAAATATATACAAAAGTATGAAGGCTATTGCTTAACGCATTGTAAGCTGCTCTGAGTCTCCGGAAAAGGGCGGCATATAAATTAAAGCAAAAAAAACAAAAACAAAACCTGGGTCTGGATTCAAACTTGAACTCTAAAGCATCTCAGCTTTATAAATCTGCAGGACTGGGGAAGATTGCTCCTGGGTCGCCTCTTATCTTGCAGTTAGTGATAAGAAATTATTTCAGTTTTGATATTTTTATTAAAGAATTTGCTACATCTAACACTGAACAACAAAACTTTGATTAGCCATTTAGAGTTTTCATCCCAGCAAGAATAATAATGTCAGTCTTCCTTTTGGCAGGTGGTTTTTTTTAAAAAACTTGGTGACAGCAGAAACCTTTGCTAAAATTCTATATCGGATTTAACATACACTGTAAATGATAAACATAACATTAGTATCAAGGCAGTCAAGTTTTTAATATTTTCATAGCACGGTTTCTAATGACTACAAGTATATCCTTTGTGAAAGTTTACCGCATTCCTGAAATAATAAAATTAAATTTGCTATGATTTCCGTTGCATTCTTTCCGCCAACAGCATGTTCAGTCTGGGCCACATATATGGCAAAAGAGGGAATGGATCATAGGAATCCGTGCTCCTAATTATTAATGAACCCAACAATTAGATTCTAATTATGTTTCAATTACATGTCGTTTTCTCCAGCAACTTCATCCAATTCTCACCCCTTCCTGGCTTTACTTTTATTACGTCTTATTATCTGCAAGAATCGTCTGAAAACCTGTAACCATTCCCGAGATAAGGCAACGTCTCTGACCGTTTCCGAGTACTGTACAATCCTAACTCCCGTCCTTTGGCTTGGATGGAGCAAAGTAGGCTGCGCGTTGATTCTGAATATAACTCCGGCGCCGTCTCACGAGCACATGCTCTTTGCACGCTTCATCAGCGCGTGCAGAGCCCTGCCTGGCGCTAAACGAAGAAGGGATAATGCCTGCGCTATTTAGGGGAAAAGATTAATTTAGCCAGCTAATCTCCATGCAGCCGCCTGGCCACCGCGGGGAAAACCACACGGATCATATAATGTTGTAATCAAGGAGATAACGGCCCCCGGGGGCGGGGTGGGAGGGGGAAAGCGCGCATGCGTATTGCCGGCGGGGTGGGGGGGCGTTGGGAGGACTCAGGTGCTCAGGTTGGGAAAGTTGCCCGGGAATCGAACGGCGGGCGAAGGTTGCGCCGGGGCAATTTCCACGCAGGAAAACGCCGCACAGGAATTTGCTCCGCTTGCCTTCCCGGGAACGCCGATCAAAGGCAGGCGCGGCGTGGGCGGACGGTGCACTTGAGCGTCCGATTCGAGGCAGGGGAGATGCTGCTGCTGCTGCTGCTGCTGAGGCTGCTGCCGCTTCCAGCGACGAAGATCGCGGGTTCCGCCGCCTTGGCTGCCCCCGGCAACGGCGGAGGGAAGGACGGGAAGGGGATCTGAAACTTTCCAGTGGGATGCTGAAGGGAGCCGGGCTCCCCCCGCCGCTGCCGCCGCCGCCTTAACCTCCTGCATCGCTCGCTTTCTTCCTCAGTCGCCCGGGCGCGCCTGGAGCCTGTTCCGCTGCCGGAGCTCGGCGCCCTCGGATGCCGCCTTTCCAGCTACATCTCTGCCGCCGGCGGGGATTGTTGGCTCGGTTTTGCCCTCCGCCTGCAGGGGCGCGACCGTTCCCTCGCGCTGCCCGGTGGCGGCGAGGCTGAGGGGGCTCGGCCCGAGCGAAGATCACGGGCGGAGAAAGTCGCCCCCGCCGCCAGGGGAGGCTTTGGCCGCGGCTGCCGGTCCCCTCTCGCGGGATTCCCTCCCTTTCTCGGAGGTGCGCGTCGTCCTTGGCCGTGGTTATGAAACCCTCCGCGGGGATCCCCTTCGAGTGAGCCCCTCCGGCCAAGTCGCGAGGACCCGCCTCGCCTCCTTCTCGCCTTCCCGCAGCCCCCCCCGCCCCCCTGCAAGAGCGTCCTCAGCCGTCCCGGCTCGCCATGGGGCTGGAGGTCCCGCCGCCGAGCGTCCCTTCGAAGCCGCCGCTCGCCAAACTGAGGAAAGTTCGCAAGAGGCGGGAGATGCTGCTGCAACAGCTGGGCTTCGTCTGCGGGATCCTCTTTTTTGTTTGGTGCATGGCCAAGCTAGGTAGGTGGGCGGGTGGCCCCCTGTGTGTGTGTGTTGTGTTGTCTTGTGTGTTGTGTGTTTGCGTGTTTGCGTGTTTGCGTGCAGTGACCTACAAGATATGCAGGTGGATTGCACGCATATTCCCATGGCTGTGGAAGAGGGAAGCTGGGAGAAACGGCTAACCTGGCATAAATAGGGCATCTCTGCCTCTTGTATGTCATCCTTGCCAATCTGCCCAGGTAACAGTGATTTTGTGTCATTTCATTCAGCAGGGAATGGTTCTTGGTGCCTGAATTGCAGTGCATCAGGATGTGAGACCTGCATCTAATGGCCTGTTTCCTTGTTCCTGTTCAGTGAGGCACTCTCTGGAAAACATACGAGCAAGAGGTTTCACCTGTTGTGGCCCGTGAAAGTTCAGTGGAGCCCTCATAATAGTGGCCATGCCAGATACGTTTGTGTAATCCATTTGAATAATGTGCAAGTGACCCACAGCAGTTTCATAAATTATGAATTATATTAGTGCTTCCTTATGGTTTTGTTTTATTTTGGTGCTTGAACTGTTGTCAATACAGTAGCAGTGTTCTAGCCGGTCCTTAGGATCCTTCCATTTATTTTGAAGTGTCTGATATTTCCCTAAATATGTATTTTCAGAGTTACAGTATTACTTATTGAAAGGATGTGTCCTACTTCTTGATCTACAGTGCGGAGTTGTGTATTATATTTTAGGCAAGAACTGGGGAGGGGGAGGGTCATTTGATCTCAAGGGGAACCAATACATAAGGGATTCATTATTGTTAAGCAGATACCGCAGAACTTGTTTTAACAAGTAGTAATACCAAGAAGATTTGTGTATTTTTCTTTCCTAGAAACAAAAACCTATTAATATGTATTCATTTTAGAATTGTTCATGTGACTTACACATGCAATGTCTAAACCAAAGTGAATCTGAGAATCAAAACTGGAGATACTTAGTAATGGAATTCACATTTTTCCAAGTGGTATGGGTTAGAAGTGATTTTCATGATTGCATAATAATGAATTGAATTAATAATGATTACGAAATTAGAGGAAGAGCAGAGGAAAAGAAGTATCTGTGGTATAACATTGTATGCTATTGCAGGTAGCTATTTGGTGACTGTCCCATGTCTTGATACATTGTACAAAAAAGCCAACAGTGAGCTCCCAATGGGAGAGATGTTTTCTGGAAAACGATGATGATTGTATTTAATGCACTCCATCCACGCCTTTAGGAGAGTCCCTTGCCAACTGAGTTACATAAAGGTGGTGAACAGAAATTGCACCACTCCCAACAGTGTTTTATGTTTCTTTTAGGCTGCTCACTTTGTATATGTTCCAAAATGGGCAGGTTGAAAGTAAGGTTGCCATTCAATGTTTAGAAATGATCAGCTATGGACTTTTGATGTCTCTTCTATGGAGTTTGATGAGGGTTTACAAGATGAGAAGCTAGGATGATCTGTCATGTTCTAAAGGATATGTTATTATATCCCTGCACTATGGCCAACCTTCTAAATTAAAAGAGGCTGTTAAGAGGACACACCAAATGGAATGACTTTTTTTTTTTTAAGAGAATTGGCAGGTACAGTGGTTTCACTCTAATAAGAAGTAGGAAACACCACTTTGCTCAACTGTTATGCTGCCAGGTGGCTATTAAAGGAATTACCTGTGCAGCTGAGACTAACAGTTTTTCTTATCTTGGGCTAGCCAGGGTTCCCATTATCATTTCACTAATAATAGGTGAGGGGAAAAAATACAGCATCAAAAGCCGCCTTAGGAAAAAATGTGATATAGGTAGTCACTGAATAATATAAACTACTTTTTGTGGTTTCTGTCATTCAGAGCAGGCTGAGGCTGCAATCCCAGGGAATATGCTCGGTCAAACCTAGTAAAACTGTCTTCCCAGTAAAGATGTGTTGGCTTATGTTATACAAGGGTGAACTAAAAATAATGCAACATTCTCATCTCTTAGGCACGTGATCAAACAAGAACCCCAAAGTCCTTTCACAAGGAAATTAAGTGGATCAACTGATTCCATGAATCCAGTTCTCTTTGGAAAGCATCACTCACTACTCAGTTCTCAGTGGTATAACTTAAATGCCACACTGCTTCTCTTCATACCAGATCTTTGCTAGAGAAGTAAGACTGAAGAAAATGAACAGCATGTTGGTAGTGCCTAGAAATTTTTCCAGGTTATCCGGAAAAGATCTTCCGTGCTATATTGCACTGGAGTGTGGCCTCACATAAATAATAATATTATTAATAGTTAATATCAGCCCACTGGGTGCCATTCCAAAAGCTCTTGGATGGCATTTAGACAATCTACATTAGCCAAATTTCCATCTGTCAATTACAAAAGCCACACTGTTAGAAACTGCACATATACTCTGCTAATACATTACAACATCCTAGGTTCTTGGGATGAACGTATGTGACAGATTTAACAGAACAGAATATAATAACAGAGTTGGAAGGGACCTTGGAGGTCTTCTAGCACAACCCCCTGTTCAGGCAAGAAATCCTATACCATTTCAGACGAATGGTTGCCCAATCTCTTCTTAAAAACTTCCAGTGTTGGAACATCCACAGCTTCTGGAGACAAGTTCTTCCATTGATTAACTATTCTAACTGTCAGGAAATTTCTCCTTAATTCTAGGTTGGTTCTCGCCTTGATTAACTTCCATCCATTGCTTCTTGTCCTACCCTCAGGTGCTTTGGAGAATAGGTTGACCCCCTGTCCTTTGTGGCAGCCCGTGAGATATTGGAACACTGCTATCATGTCATCCCAATTCTTCTTTTCATTAAACTAGACATATCCAATTCCAGCAACCGTTCTTTATATGTTTTAGCCTCCAGTCCACTAATCATCTTTGTTGCTCTTCTCCGCACTTTTCTAGAGTCTCAACATCTTTTCTACATTATGGCGACCAAAACTAGAGGCAGTATTTCAACTGTGGTCTTACCTAGGCATTATAAAGCAGTATTAACACTTCACATGATCTTGATTCTATTCCTCTGTTAATGGAGCCTAGGATTGTGTTGGCTTTTTTTGGCAGTTCCAACACCAGTTCAACACCAGTTAAAGAACTGGAAGCTGTGATTTCCCATTGTTGTATAAATAATAATTTATTAAATGTGTATGCTGCCCGAATCCCAGCAACACAACAATCAATAAAAGGCTAAAAGAAAGAGAAAAGGTGGGTCCCTGTCCCTTGCCAAAGACCTGGCTGAAGAGTCAAGTCATCATGCTCTTCTAAACAACAACAGAGTGGGAGCTATCCAGATCTTAGAAGAATCCCATTCCAGAGAGTAGGTGCTGCTAGATGACATTGTTTAATTGAAGGAACCTGGAACATAAATAATTGTTAAAGGACCTCGATCCATACCAATCGGGTTTCAGGCCCGGGTACAGCACGGAGACGGCATTGGTCGCGCTGGTGGATGATCTCTGGAGGGTTCGGGAAAGAGGTTATTCCTCTGTTCTGGTTCGGTTGGATCTTTCGGCGGCTTTTGATACCATCGACCATGGTATCTTGCTGTGGCACCTCAAGGGGTTGGGAGTGGGAGGCACCGTTTTACGGTGGTTCTCCTCCTACCTCTCGGGGTGGATGCAAACGGTGTTGGCAGGGGGGCAGAGATCGACCATGAGGCCCCTTACTTGTGGGGTGCCCCAGGGGTCAATTCTCTTGCCCCTTCTGTTCAACATTTATATGAAACTGCTGGGGGAGATCATCCGTGGTTTCGGGGTGAAGTACCATCAGTATGCTGATGATACTCAGCTTTTTATATCCACCCCGAACCAAGCCAGTGATGCCCTCGATGTAATGTCCCAGTGCCTGGAAGCGGTGCAGATCTGGATGGGGAGGAACAGGCTTCGGCTCAACCCTGCCAAGATTGAGTGGCTGTGGATACTGGCATCTCGGTCCAACGGAGAGGTTCCATCGTTGGCTATAGGGGGTGAAGTCTTACCCCCTGTAGACAGGGCATGCAACTTGGGTGTCCTTCTGGATTCGCGGTTGAGTCTACAAGATCATATAACAACTGTGACCGGGGGGCATATGCCCAGATTCGTCTGGTGTGCCAGTTGCGCCCCTATTTGGACCGAGATGCCCTATGCACAGTTACTCATGAGCTAGTCACCTCCCATATTGACTACTGTAATGCTCTCTACATGGGGCTGCCCTTGAGGACCACTCGGAGGCTTCAGCTGGTACAGAATGCAGCCGCGTGGGTTGTGATGGGAGAATCCCGATACTCCCATGTAACACCTCTCCTGCGCAGCTTGCATTGGTTGCTGGTTGCCCTCCGGGTGAGATTCAAGGTGCTGGTAATGACCTATAAAGCTCTACATGGCTTAGGCCCAGGATACTTGGCGGACCATCTGCAACCAGCAACAGCTTCCCATCGCCTGGTGCGTTCCCACAGGGAGGGCCTGCTCTGGGTACCGTCAACTAGACAATGTTGGCTGGCGGCCCCCAGGGGTAGAGCTTTCTCTGTGGGTGCGGCCACCTTTTGGAATCAACTCCCCCTGGGGCTCCAGCTGGCTCCTGAGCTCCGCACCTTCCGCCGCGAATTAAAAACATGGCTGTTCGCGGCGCCTAGCCTGGACTGAGGGGGGTTTCGATTATTTTAATGGGTTTTAATATTTGTTTATGTATGTATTTTATGTTTTTATTGGTTTGTTTTAATTGTTGTGAGCCGCCCTGAGTCCTATGGAGATAGGGCAGCATATAAGTTATATTAAATAAATAAATAAATAAAATGGATATGTTTAGTTAAGGCACAAAGACAAAGAACAATCTCGAGTTTCAATGAAGTTGACCATCCCATCATTATTTGGTTACTTGGTTATTTTCACTGGATTTAAGAAATATTGACGCTGAAACTTTTTCCATATAAAGAAAAGTGGAGGACTTAAATAGAAATAAGACTGCATTACAGAATTTAGATTCACCTATTGTGAACTTTATTAATATTTGTGAGAACTTTCCTTCCTTCCTTCCTTCCTTCCTTCCTTCCTTCCTTCCTTCCTTCCCTCTTTCCTTCCTTCCTTCTCTCTTTCCGTCCTTCCTTCCTTCTTTTTTCTTTTTTGTTTGATAGATGCTGGGATTCTATACCTGTCTCCTGATATTTTAGTAATCAGTTTTTAATTTCATTCTTAGGGACATATTTCTACTCTCTCACATACTGTATGAAGAAGTTGTTAAGAGTAAAGAAGAACATTTTTAAAAAGCCATACTGGCCTTGTTCCCACAACCCACGATCTTAGCTCTGCCCCATCTGAGTCCAAATCCTAGATAGATCTATGAAAAGGAGACTTTTCTAGGAATTAGATATCTGTCGTTGCCTTATTTTTTACTGTTCCACAGCATGCATGGGTAAAACAACAGAATAAAATAATTGGGGTTGACCATGTCTCACCAATTTTGGACTAGAAAAAAATAACCTGTCAGTCCTTGAAGATGGTCCACATCAAAAAAATAGACTCTACCAGAAGACTAGAACTATACTGAGTTAAGCTACTATATAGTAAAGAATCTTGTAAGCCTGCTTGTATCTTCCCTCCCTTCCCTCTTATACCAAGGAGACTGGAAGGCAAGAAGGGGGAGCTAGTCTGAGTCATTTTATAATGCTCTCCTACCTTTCTGGACTTAACACCTGTTTTATTTGCCCCTAATGCTTCTCAATGGTCTCTCTTTGGCTCTCTATGCACCAGACCACTGTGGATCTTTAAAAATTGCTCTGATTCAAAAAAACAAAAAAAGAAATGGCAGTCACTCAACCCCCTTGGCCAGATCCTGGGAGAATTTAGAAAATGGTTGCTCCCAACTGACTAGGTCACCAGAGATTGTGCTTTCCCAGCACACAAGATGAGGCTATCAGTAGTTGAGGTCGCTCACTTGGCCAGCAAATGTCATGAGCCTTGGTAGTATAGTGGTCTAAGGCACCCTGTTATTAAGCTGGTTATTAAGACCAGCTGCCTGCAATTACTGCAAGTTCGAATCTCGCCAAGGCTCAAGGTTGACTCAGCCTTCCATCCTTTCTAAGGTAGGTAAATTGAGGACCCAGTTGTGGGGGCAATAAGCTGACTTTGTATAAATATACAAAAGGATGAAGGCTATTGCTGAGCACATTGTAAGCCGCCCTGAGTCTCCGGAGAAGGGCGGCATATAAATCAAATTAAAAAAAAATAAAAAAATTGTTAGGCAAGTTTTGCCCCATTTTACGACTTTCCTTGATGCAGTTGTTAAGTGCACTGCCATTGATAAGTTTGTAACTGGGTGGTTAAGTGAATCTGGCTTCCCCATTGACTTTGCTTGTGAGAAGGGAATCGCACGACCTTGGGACACAGCAATAGTCGTAAATATGAACCGACTACCAAGCATCTGAATTAATATTATGGGGATGTGGCAGAGGTCGTAACTGAAAAATGGACCTAAGTCACCTTTTTTCAGTGCCGTTGTAACTTCGAACAGTCACTAAATGAACTGTTGTAAATCGAGGACTACCTGTATAGAATAGTATAGTAATTCAAGGTACGAAGATATGAATTGTTCCTAGTAGGGGATCCTGGAGAAAGCTGATCAAAACTATATAAGCATCCAGCATGCCTCAAATATTAAAGCATAAAATCCTTTTTAGAGAATTTTTTGAATTCAGCACTGATTCTAAATTAGTGTGTAAGAAACAACATACAGATATTCTATCACCACCTTTAAAAAAAAAGTCAGTATTTTTGTTCCAACTTTGAATGAGTGCCCTGTCGGTCTTATTTAATGTGGATACATATGCATAGTTCTCCATGTTCATAAGCCAATGGTTCCTAGTGGCTCATTCCAACCAACTCTTTACAGGCCATGGGGAAATACCTGTAGAGAAGCAAGCTTTACAAATTGTTTTAGAGGTTACTGGACAGATGATGAACAGCAGTGTGTAGGGAAAAATCTAATCCTCTACTCATATATCTAATAAAATCCTTGCAACGTTTGCATTTCTATACAATGTTTTAGGTCATGGAAATAAAAATATAGTTAACCCCTACAAAATCTCTAATGATATGGATTCTAATACTGTATCTGATTCCATGATAAATGCATTGCATTACAGGTATTTTTTATCTTTTGCTTTTTCAGTTATATAACTGTAAGCTTGCCAAGTTACAAGGTATTAAGCCCACCTCATGAACTTTCCCCATTTTATTTTCTAAGCCTGACCTGTATGAATGAGCCCAGGGGGCCTATATTACTCTGTTTCTAAAGCTAGCATTTCTATGAGAATTTAAATGGCAGGTTCCTACTGGGCATCTTTAGAATAAAGGCTTATTTGAAATTGTCTCTGCATAGTACACTTGAAAGAAATTCTTGATGTAACCATCTATTAACTGAGAACAATACAAGTCTTGTGTAGATTGTTTTATTACTTCTGTATGGCCTGGCTGTTGAACTGAAGCAGAATAATGAAGCAAATGTTAATTTTCCTCCCATTTCTTAAATTCTTTTATTTTTGTTGTTATTGTTCTTATTTTCTGCCAATTTGTTTGTCCTGGGCACTGTCATTGAGGACTATATATCTGATTTTTTGGGAATGGTATTAAGGGCTCTTCAATATTTGTATACAGTAAATGTTTTAGATGAGGGAATAGAAGGATGCTCAACAAATTTGCAGATGACACAAAGGGGGGATTGCTGTTCCTTTAGAAGAAGGCTCAAGGTTCAAAAGGATCTCAATAGTCTTGAACATCATCCAAAAAACTGTGATGTTGAGAAATGTGAGGTTCTGCATTTAGGTAGGAAAAATCAGATGCACAGGTACAAGGTACGTAGTACCTGTTTTAATAATAGTATTCAAAGAGGGAGCTGGAACTTTAGACTACAGATTAAGCATGAGATGGTTTTACCCTATACTAGTCAGTCCATACCTGCAATACAGGTAATCTAGTCCTTGCTTAATGGTCACTCATTCAAAATTGTGGCCCGGGTTTATTTATGATGACTCCTCATATTTGTGGCTGTTGCAGGATCTCCATTGTCATATGATCATGATTTGGCCGCTGAGTGACCAACTTGCAATGATGGCATTGAAGGGCTCCATGGTCATGTGATTGCCCTTTGCAACCATCGCTGCTGCCTTCTGACAAGCAAAATCAATGGGGAAAGTGACAGGAGATCACAAATGGCACTCACACAACTGGTGTTATAAGTCAGCGTGATCAAATGACATCATGCCTTATGACCACATCGCATAGTGATGAAGTTCCTAGTCTCGATTACTATCAATAAATGAGGACTGCCTGTGTTGTATCCGGGTTTGGTTGCTATAATACAAAAAGAAAGCTGAAGAACCAGAAAGAATACAAAGAGTAGCAACAAAGATGGCGAAGTCTTTGGAAGCTGTATCCTTCCAAAACATGGACTATGTTCCCAGAAGAAGGGTGTGAACTTATTCTTCTTAGTGCCTGAAGGTAGGATGTGCCTGAATGTAGGACAAGAGCCAATAGGTGTGGAAGCCTTACAGAAAAAGATAAAAACTCTAAATAAGGAGGAATCTCCTGTCTGTGAAAGCTGTTGAGCAGTGGAACAGCTCATCACTGAGGTTTTCAATCAAAGGTTGAACAGCCATTTGTCTGTTGGATTCCTGCCCTGAGCAGGAGGTTAGAATAGAATCTAATCCTGAGATTCTATGATTCTATGCCTGTGTGTCCCGCCGTAGATAGTCCCATGTTTGTCTAACATGTTGCATTATTGCTCATCATAGTTAAAATGATTACTCACATGTTGAGCACTCACATGATCAGGATGGAACTTTCTGCATATTATTAGTATTAATGGCCATATCTTTTTCACAACTCTATGAAAGGACTTTGTATCTTATGTGTGTATACTGAGAGCTTATGCACCAGAGACAAATTCCTTGTGTGTCTGATCACATTTGGCCAATTAAGAATATTCTATATTCTATTAGTACGAGGTCACAAAAAAAAACTCCATTGCACATCCTGATTTCTGTAGCCAATACTGTAACCACTTGTCTTTCTTCCTTATCACCCCTCTCTTGTCTGGGATTTTTCTCTTTTATGCATCAGTCCATATATAATTTATATGTGTCAAAAAAAATTATCAGAGACTCCTTTCCAGCTAATATGGTGGAGAATTCACGCCGATAGATGTATTAATGGTTTGATTCAGTGGGAGGCAGCTCCCATTTTAATCTCAAATTATGGTTTTCTAATGGAAAGAATTATATATATGAATAACCCAAAGTCCTTTTTGCCCTTACAAAGTGTCTTGTCTTTGTGCAGGACAAGAGTCGGCTGTTGTCAACCAAAGTGTTCTGTCAGAATTATGGAGGAATAGAAAATTGATGGCATCACATAATGAGTCACACAAAAAGAACTGCACAGAGCCAGGTAAGAAATAAAGAGCTTTAAGATACTGTTCACTTCTATCTTATTGTGGCAAGACCTGCAGCAGAGTTGGAAGATTATGCCAGACAGGAAGATGGTTTAATGAGTGTATCAATTGGTGAGGGAGAACTGGCAGAGAATTGGAGGATTGCACAGCCGGGGGGAAAAGGTACATTTTCGGGGACCCAAAATATGCCAAAATCTTCATGGTGAATTGCAGGGAGACTCTTCTCTGTTGCAATTGGTTGTATCATCTATATACTGAGGAAAGTTAATAATACTTTGAAATGGTGCATCTTTTCTTTTCATGCCTTTGTTTTGTTGCACAGAGCCAAACAAACACCTACATTTTTCAACATATGGTTATTTCTGTATTATTGGGGTTGACAGTCTTATAAATTAACTTCCATATTTGGATTCTTTAAAATGAAAACATATATTTGAAAACTATTTAGAAACATAGATGTTTCTAAACTGTTTAGAAACATCTGAGATTGTCATCATATTTTGGGGGGAAAAGCAGATGTTTTTTCAAAGTAGTTGAATTTAGGAGCCTTTTGTTAGTATGCCAGATTAATATTATAATTCAGATTCTGACATAACTACTTTTAATGGTTATACTTTCTATTTCTTTTTGACAGCTATTGAGAGGAGAATAAGTAATTTTTGGGTTTCATGTTTTTATAAAGTGCATCCATACCAGCCGCTTGCCAGATAGAAGTTCAGTTCTAACATTCTTGACGATCCAAGAAGAATCAGGAAGCATTTTTTCAAAAGAGTCCAATAATAAGAGATGACATTTTCATTTATTTAAAATATTTCTGGCCTACATTTATGGTGAAAAGCTCTCCCAAGGGAGCTTACCCATATAAAAGGGACAAAGAGTAATGAAAGCAACATCAAAACAAACATTTAAGAAGGCACAGTACAAAGTACTCCTCAAAATAATAAATCCAATCATTATTTTTGATGGGGCCTTAACATTCATATACTGGAGCATAGATTGACTTTTTAAAAAACCAAGAAAGCATAATGACTCCTGATCCCTCAGTAAATGAAAATGGCATCTACTCCCCAGAGACAGCCTCATCATTTCCATTAATATTACCAAGCACAGATTCCAGCTTTGGGGTTTTGCCAGAGCTCTATACTTAGGTGTCTTTTCCCTATCCATTTACTGTTTAGTTTCTTAAAGAACAATCAAGGAAGCTTAAGAGACAGAAATCTTTTCTGAGTACTGACTCCCCGCATTTCAGAGTTCCTGTATGGAGGCACATCAGCTGTGGGGTGTGTATGTGTGTGTAGAGCCATGCAAGATCAGATCAGGAACCCTTTTAGTTCAGCATTTTGTTTCCATCAGTGGCCAGCCAAATGCCTTTGGGAAACCCACAAGAGAACACAGAGGCAAGAGTTGTCCTGTGTGATTTATTTGCACAATGTTCGATTCCTGCCATTCAACTTTTGAATATATAGAGGCACTGCTTACCCCATGATTAATAACTGTAGATGAACTGGCTTAACCCACCTTTTCAAATTATCTGTGCTACTTAATGTGATTACCATAATGATATCTTCTCTAACAATAAATTGTGTAAGTTTGTTATATGTTATTCGAAAAACCACTTGCAGCCAGCTGCCCAAATCTACTTTCACTTAATCTTATTTGATGAACCTGATTTCTGAAGTTTTCAGAATGAAAAATTTCTCTCTAGCCCACTTTCGTCTTACAATCCGTGCCCTGCAGAATTGCTGTGACTTGGGGAACCTATAAATGTGATTTATGGACGAATGAGAGAAGGAAAGATAACATAATATCAGCAATGCTGTTTCTGATAGAAAAGCATTGGGTTTTGGATAGCACATGCATTTTTGTTTAAGCTGAGTAATATTTCTCCAGGTTCAATTTTAAGTATGGAGAAAGAGAAGAGAAATGGGATAAGTAATGAAGACAGGCAGGCAAATAGTTAGGCACTTCAGTTCTCAGCTACTAGCAGTTTTCATCTCTGGATTTTGATGTACCATTCCATCAGTTGAAGCAGAGGTGAAATCCAGCAGGTACTGACAGGTTCTGGAGAACCGGTAGTGGAAATTTTGAGTAGTTCGGAGAATCGGTAGCAGAAATTTTGAGTAGTTCAGAGAACTGGCAAATACCACCTCTGGCTGGCCCCAGAGTGGGGTGGGAATGGAGATTTTTGCAGTATTCTTCCCCTGCCATGCCCACCAAGCCACACCACGCCCACTAAGCCACGCCCTCAGAACCGGTAGTAAAAAAAAATTGGATTTCACCACTGAGTTGAAGGCTCAATTGCTAGCCCCATGCAGCATTCTTTTGTGTACAGGTAGATCATGCCAGCTTTCCCCAATCAATAATTCTCCAGATGTATAGGGTATTAATGCACCCAGTTCTTAGCCTAAGTGGTCTTGGACTTATTAGCTGGTAGTTATGTGAGTTGAAATGCAACATCTTCAGAGGCCCCCAAAGACTAGATTGTACTGTATACTGTATTTAGTTTTCAGTTTTGTTGCATTTGACTTGTTTTTGATTCGGTTTATTATGTGAGATGCGACAGGAATGATTTTTAGGACCCCAGAATGGAATATAAATATATGAACGAGTAAATCCACAGAATAGCCAGAAGATATTTCTAACTATCTCATATATTTGATATTAGATGTTATTATATTTGCAATAATAAACGTGTAAGATAAAAATCAATTCTGAAAATGATGTTTTCAAAAGACAAATGGTCAAGAATTAATTCAATGAATTAATGTAATGATTACTGTAGTGCTTTTGGTGGTACTTATACTATATAAAGATCATATTGTAACCTTTAAAATATACATTTATAAAGCAGCAATGTATCTTTATATTTCTTAAGAGAGGTAAAGCACAATCCCAAAACAATACATTTTTGGATTGTGTTTTTTGGTTAATCTCATTAGCACAGTCTCTCGGCAAGTTTCCCTGCACATCCGGATAATCTTAATGTCATTTTTTTAAAAAATGATTCTCATTACAAACTTTTTCATGCAACTTTTCCTTAATTTTAATTAATTTTAAATTAATTTCTTTTATATAATTAATTTATATTCAGTATGGCTAGATGCATAAAAGGCTAGAGGTCATACATTTTTAATAATTGGTTGTTCTACTGGTGGTATCAGCTAAAATGTTCTTACCTACACAATTAGGAAACGGACATTGCCCTGTCTTCTCTTACATCTAGTCATACTGTGTACAAAACTCATTGAGTTTGCTGTTGAATTTCTCTCCTACTAGGATCCTACTAGGATACACTCTCTTCTTAAGAGTTCGATGAATCATGAGTTTGTGGTAGACCACCAAATGAAACCCATGAATAAAAGCTGCATTTATTTATGCAAGACAAAATAGGATGACATCCTATTATCTAGATCAGTGTTTCTCAACCTTGGCCACCTGAAGATGCGTGGGCTCTGCTGGCTGGAGAATTCTGGGAGTTGAAGTCCATGCATCTTCAGGTGACCAAGGTTGAGAAACACTGATCTAGATGATGATGGTGTCAGTGCACAATCTGGGCTCCTGCTTGAAGAGCAAATGGTAGCCATGGTTAGGAGGGTCTTTATACAATTTCAGGTTGTGCATCAGTTGTGGTCAATCCTGGATTAGGAGGCTCTGCTCAGTATCACTCATGTGACCTTGTGACCTCCTGTCTAGACTACTGCAATTCGCTCTACATGGGACTGGCCTATTACCATGTAGGTGTTGGATACCTGGCACATATAACATCACTACTTCATGAGCTGGATTGGTGGCCATTGTGCTTATGACTGCAATTCAAGGTGTTGGTTAGACTTCTTAGAGCCCTTCATGGCTTTGGATTGGGTTACTTGAGGGATTGTCTCAGTCTGGTTGTTTCTACCCATCCAATCCAGTCAGATGTTGGTTGTTTTGACCAGTGGTGGGTTCCAACCTGTGTTACCACCGGTTCTCTTCGTGCATGCCCTTTGCGTACAATTGCGCAAATTCGCTCACAGGCGGGCTGAACTTGCACATTAGATTTCTGCCCAGCTGAGGTGCAGCAATCCACTCTGCTGCACCTATCAGCTGGGCTAAAAAATGATAAATAAAGGTAGGTATAACACGGGGGAGGGCGGGAGGGCCCAGCTCACAGTTATAGAGAACCGGTTCGCTGACATCACATCATCACCACTACCAGCTCGCCCGAACCGGCAGCAACCCACCACTGGTTTCTACCCATCCAAACCTGGCCCATCGATTAAGGAATGCCAATATATATGGTGGAAGGCATGCCTTTTCTGCTGGTCCATTGTTGGGATATTCTCTCTCTGATGATCAGGATGGGCCAAGCCCTGTTAGCCTTTTACGCAGCCTTAAAAAGCTGGTTCTATAGCCAGCCCTGGAGTTCTAAATACGTGAAGAGACCTATCTCTTGGATATGTTAGTGATTGGGCTGTAATACTTCCTCGACTGCTATGTATTTTAATTTTTGCATTTGTTGTGATTTTTATTTTTATTTTGTTATTGCCCACCAGCCAGAATCACATACTGAAACTGATTCAATAAATTAATTTTCATTTGTTGTCCTTTCACTAAAAGCTCAAGATCTAGTCTGCAACAACCTGGATGATCATGAAACGACAACAAAAAGATTTTCTTTATTTCTGTGTTGCCTATCTAGTGGTTGTCTGGAGTTTTGTAGTCCAAATCTGGTAGCCCTGTAAAATTGCCTTTGAGTTGGGCTCAGCTGTCTTTGTCAGGTTCTTGGCAACAATATAAGTCATCTGACTTTGCAATATTCTAGAGTGTATGGATATTTATTTGTCAGTCCAGCTTACAACCCTTGGTAGTAAGCTTGGAGCCTTGGTAGTACAGTGGTTTAATGCACCCTGTTATTAACACAGCTGCCTGCAATTTCTGCAGGTTCGAATTATACCAGGCTCAAGGTTGACTCAGCCTTCCATCCTTTCTAAGGCAGGTTAAATGAGGACCCAGTTTGTGGGGGCAATAAGCTGACTTTGTATAAATATACAAAAGTATGAAGGCTATTGCTTAACGCATTGTAAGCCGCCCTGAGTCTCCGGAGAAGGGCAGCATATAAATCAAATTAAAAAACAAAACAAAAAAAAACCCCAGAATTTTCTGGTGATCTCCCATCCAAGCACTAAGAAGTCCTGACTCTGTGTAGCTTCAAAGCACAGACCAAGTTGGCCAAGTAGTGACATCTGCTAAGATACCAATTAAAAACTAAAAAACCAATCAATGGATATGTTCCCCTACCATATTAAGCCATAAACTAGTTAACTATGTTTTAGCTTAATGCACCCAGGCCAAATGATTTGGCATTTTATGTGAATCCAGAAAATTAAATTAATTGAGTCAACTATGGTACATTTCATCTTGAATAGGCATGTTTGCACAAATAGTCATATGATATGAACTGTTTTTATTCTGATCTATCTTCTTTTTTTGGCCATGACTCAGATCTGACAATGACTTAAAATGAGCAGTACGTTTGTGCAGTGCAAATATGATATATACAATGCACCTATGAGTCAAGCAACAATAATTAAAAATAACATTCAAGGAATTAATGATTAATATTAGAACAGATAATATTTTTCTGAGCTACAAAACTATGCGTTTTTTTAAAAAAGGTTTGCTCTCCTGCCACTAACTGATGATTCAATTAAAATAATTTTTCAGACTTCCTGATATTGTGAATGAATATGAATGTCAATGTATAATTACATTACATTACATTACATTTTTACTGGACCTTAGTTCACTAACTGGATCTTCATTACATATTTCAAGTTTCTTAACATCTTGCAAAGAAGGTTATTCTAAAAGCTCTCAAATAGCTTGTTTTGTTATCAGTCTGAGGGAATCCAGTGAGAAAAACTCTCAAAATTATTTGAAAGCACAAAAGTATGAAGTAAAATATTGTAATTTCACTTTGTATTTTCTTCATTCTTGTCTTAATAATGGTTCAGGAACTCATGCTTTGGAACACAAAAGAGTTCTTTTAAATTCTAGCAATTTATTAAAAGAAGAAAAAAAGGTAATATAAATGTGAAGTTATGAGACGGCATGGAGAAAAACAAAACAAAAAATACACCTCCAAAATATGTTAATATTAATAAAAACTGGAGAAAGTAGAGCTAGACAAAAGCACTTTTTTACATTCACTGATATTTGAACAAATTATTTTAAAAAGCTTTCATTCCTTATTTAGTTGAAATTGAATAATGCATAATCACAAGGGTGGAAAATGCTGGCAATACTTAAACGAATGCTTCCAATTTAGCTTCTGTTTGATGCCATCAGAATCCATGCTCAATGTTAACATTGTTTGAGGAGGATCTGGAAAAACAATTTTACTAGAAAGAGTGAGCCTTTTATATGTTGGAAAAATCACTGGACTAGATATATCTCCAAATTCTTTGGATAACAGGATTTCCTCCTGATCATATGTTGAGCTTATTTAACCAACTGTGAAAGGCTATGGAAGCAGATGCTGCTGGGAGTTGGGATTTAGATGCTACCTGGCAAGACTATTTTGGGGTATGTGTTGTTTCAGGTGATGATTTATTGCTTATACTGAAGGATTTCATAGCCTTCTGAAAAGTTCCATAACTGGGCTTGAGAACTATTGTGAATGTGTCTACATTGGATCTGAAACTGGCACGTGTTAGCCAGGGACCACTGAGGTTGCTGGCTGCCTCTGTGAAAGGAATTTTTTCGGGCGGTGTTGTCTTTACCTGCAGGACTCCTGAATGCCGTTAGGCAATTGGGGGAGGCTCCTTTCTTGCCCCTTCCATGGTTTATTCGATCATGGGAATCGAACCGCCGAGCTGCTGGCCTCAGCAGTGCACAGGCCCAGCATCTTACCATGTGAGCCACCATGGCCCCTCTATTGGCAGGTAATAGGCAATAAGACAATTTTGTTAAATTCACATCACAGTAATAAGTTGGAGCAAGTTCAAAGGAGGGCTGTGAAGATAATGAGTGTTCAAGCTATTATCCAATGACAAACTGTTAAAGATCCATCCTAGAGGAGGTAACTGAGGGAAGATATGCCAATAGTATTCAAGTATTTTAAGAACTGTGCCATGGAGGAAGAAGAAGACTTATACTTTTTTTTGACCTAAAGGACAGGACTGGAACCAGTAAATTAACATTAAAGGAAAGGGATTCAGACAAGACGTCAGGAGGAACCTTGAAATAGACCGTCACATGAAGTGTGAGCATGTGAGAATGTAAGTAAATAAATAGGTACCACTTTGATGGGAAAAGCAGCAATGTTCAGTGGAGAAGTGGCAGCTGTCGCCAGACCTGCCTGGATGTAAGGCAAGGTCAGGAGAAGAAAGACAGAAGATCCAACAGCCCCCGAATACTTTTAGCCAGCTAGTGCAAGCTAGTTCACCTCCTGTGATGTACTGTGGATAGTGCTCATGAGTAAATAAAATGAACTAGCAATCTTAAACTACCAGAACTACTCTGTGTAAAAGCAGTATAAACATCCTTGGATATTTATGCTATGCACTAAATTTTTAAAAAATTAAATGGTGTGTTCTTCTTCACTGGAATTCTTCATTTGTCAGAGATGCTCTAGCACAGTGGTCCCCTTTCTTTACGGCTTGGCAGCCCAGTGGGACAAGAGAGGGGAACTGGCTCACTGCTTGCACAAGCCGAACTGCACATGCATGTCTGTGTGCCAGGCCCCCACTTGCACAAGTTGAGCTGTGTGTGCATGCACACTGGGCCGCCGCTTATGCAAGTCAAGCTATGCATGTGTGCGTGTGCACTGGCCAGCCACTCGTATGGCCTGGTTCCAATAGGGGCATGGCCCAGTAATGGGCCACGGCCCAGGGGTTGACCCCTGCTCTAGCAGGTCCTACACTAAGAAGAGCTAAAATAAATTATCATTAAGCATCTTTCCAATCTACACTCCTATGATATAACCTGCGCCTGGTATTTTTTACATCTGTCAAAATAAAATCTCTAGAATTTTCTCCCAGTCAAAGCAGTTGGGAATTCTTATATTCCAGTATAACTGGAGAATTCATGGAGTTGGTATCTGCCATATCTAGAGGCATTTTAACTAATACTGTACACCATGATGGAAGTAATAATGGTCAGCACAGTTGCCCTTACCACTGCTGTCTGCTGGAAGGGAAAGAGGTTTTCTGCAGAACTCTGGACAGTTCCTTGGAACACAGTTGTTGCTTTCCCAAGAGATTTAAAGCAGGCCAAGCTGTTTTAGAGGGGGGGGGAGGTTCTTCAACTTGTGCTGTATGGAATTTTAGGGTTCTGCAAGAATTTGATGGGATTCCATAATAAACCTAACGGTGAGGGAGATGGAGAGAGTGTGTGAGAGAATATTCAGTCAAATGAAGTGAAAAGCATACATAGCAATTTTTCTAGGGAAAAGCAATCCTTTCCCCGTCACTGAACATTGATTTGACTAAAACATTAACCTCCCAAATTATTGTGAAAATCAAGCGTTAATCTTGAATTTAAAATGGAATGTTTGCATTTACATTTTATAGTAAATGCATTATAGTAATGAGGCTAATACATTTACTATAATGTTAATTTTGCAGTTTACCTCTAACACTTGATACTGATCATAAATGGAGGAGCATAAATAAATTGCAAGAAGCACCAGTTTTGTTTTATTGTCTGTTTTCCATTTCTAGGAATTTGCCTCTTGATCAGAGGCTCCAAAACATTCTTTTTATTTAACCACAGATTCTTTAGCTTGAAAAAAAGTCTGGACCCCCTTTCTACAGAGAGTTGCAGAGAGATGCTGCATTTATCCCCCTGTGTACTCTGAAGCACCTTTTGGTAACAGAATCCAAACCGTTCCTAAGTAGCATTTCCTTTGGGGGAAGAAGAAGCAGAAGCTTAAAGGGATGTTAGGAAGCTGATTTACACTAGATAGGATTTATAGCCCATGATTGCCTGTTTCAATTGGCTGTAGCTGTCCAAGGTCACCGGGACAGCCTTTTCACATCAGTTGCTACTGATATTCTTAGTCAGAGCTGCCAGGTATTGAACAAGGAATCATTGGCACGCAGTGCTATTGCAATGAAAGAGTTTCAGGTTGCAGCCATATATTCAGGCATCCTTGGGTGACCAACTGGGATGTACTCAGTTTCCTACTCCAGGATCTTACAAGGGTGGAAGTAGAGTGACCATATGTCTGTTGTTATAAAGGACAGTTCCCTATCTCAGAAAACTATCCTTTAGACTTATTTATTTTTCAAAAACTCACTTTTGTTCTTTATTTTAATCATTTAACTTTTATTGTATAAACGGTACCTCTTAATGCACAATCTTTCACATTCCTATGAATATGGGAATACCTTTTAAAGATAAATTTACACTTATGTTTGATTTTAATTATTTTATTAGAATATGTGTTTTTATAAAATTGTTCTTGATTTTGTTCTTGAATTTTTCTTTGTAAAACAAAGTTATAAACATACAATATATATATACTCTACACACACACACACAAACAGATACAACACACATCCATCCATCTGTCCATCCTTATAGATGTTTTTCAGATTTGGCCCCTTTTTAGATTTGTCCTTTATTTTTTCCAAGAAAATTTGGTTGTTAAAGGTATTAGGAATATTGTCTGACTGATGAGGTAATAAACTTTGAAACTGAGTTTCTTTAAAGGAAAAACACTTTTCTGAATATAAAGTTGTCTAATCTGCAATTTTTTTTGAGCACCTGCTCTCAGCACCTCCTCTCTATAGGAGCAAGTAGCTGATTTCACTGACAGATGGTATTTTTAGGGACACGTTTCATTTCCGGAATCTCTCTATAAAGAGAGCTGGAAAGAGTTCTCAATTATAGTATTTTTTTTTAACAAGGCTTCTTATTGAGATCTTATTTTATTTAGGGCTTCTCTCCACACTGCATAATTCAAAGACATTTTTGGCAAGTTTGGAGAGAGGATTAAAATAGCTTGGGAAACCTATTTACTTGAGTCCCCTACTCTCCAACAAAAAGCAGCATGATCTGTGGCAGTGGCAACAAAGATCTCATTGATAGCCGTAATTGATTTTATTACATAGGTTATTAGAACTTTCAGATACAGTTTCTAAATTGGTCAATGTTGATGTATGCTTTGAATTACCCCTTAAACTGAAGCACAATTAAGTCTTATAAATGCTATATAGAATGCTATATATATAAGAAAGAAAGTACATATCTACCCTTACACATACATAACACACATATATACATATACATGTACATACATACAGATACACACACACACATTGAATATATACTGTGACTGACTCTGGATGTTCTGCTTCGGATACCACGAAGCTTCCTCCTAGAAGGTAACAAGGAAAACAGGCCATGAAGAGGATGTATAGCATCCCAGACAATCCTGCGGACCCTGCTCAGGCATTGCTTACATGCTATGTATATATTCAACCAGCATTTTCATTATAAAGAAGAGATACCTCCTTGCTATTTTAAAGTAGCTTTTTAAATACTTCTGCAAACCTTTTGTTTCCATAAATGTGCTGCTATTGATTTCTTCTTCTGTCGTACTCCTTGTTTTGATCCATTTCTTATTGACAGTTGCCACTTGAGTTCTCTATTGCAGGGATTGATTCTGTGCTCAGCTAGGTGGGCAGAGTTCTATCAATGTGTTCCCTGGTTAATAAAAGAGGCTAACTGTCCCAAAGGTGCTGTTCAAAAGACAGCTGGACTTTCTTAGTTTTTTCTTGAAAACCTTTTGCTTCTCATCCAAGAAGCTTCTTCAGTTGTTCAGGCTAATATTACGTATTTCTTATAAGGTGGGGGTGGGGGAGGGAGACATGCAATGCCATGCTTTTAGTCATAGCTTATATTAATTGTCTTGTAATATAAATTTCCAGCCATATCATTATGCGTATCTTTGCAGCACTTACTTTTATATCGGGCACAATCATGTGGAGAAATTTTCCTCTTCCTAGTTTTCAACATCATGTGGTTTGGTAATGATGCCTCATTCAACTGTTCCTGGAAACTGGAAGCTGAAAAGACAGTCTACATTCCCCCCCACTATATGCTCATTAATCCATACTTCAGTACAGAGACCAGTCTAAACCGAAGCCTTTGTTGATTGCCTGGATTCCTTGGATGTTTCCTTTTAATCCATAACAACCACTTTCTGAGAACATAACCACTGAATTAAGAATCATGGTTAAATATTAAAGAAGGCATTAAGGTAAATTTGACTGCTGGGGCTTCTCAGTCTGTTTGGTCATTTCAGTTACCTGTCATGAGTTCTCTGGTGTGTGGAATTATATGCTTCTCCATGCACAATTTTGAACCAGCTTCTTCTTTCTTAGCAGGAGGTATTGGGAAAAGAGCAATCTGACCTTTAAAATAGTTCCCTGAGCAAGTGTAGCAAATTGTCACCATGTCTTTTTGCCTCTACAAGTTGCTTCAGCAATAGATGATTGTGCAGTGGTTGTAAAATGGACCATTTCTAGAATCAGTTGGCGGTGGTGATGAGAAACCTGAAGTGGGAGAATGCATTTAGAGTGAGGACAAATTCCTTGGAAATGTGTCACATTTGGAAGTATCAGGGACACAATGGAACTTCTGAAAAGTGGTATTAGGAATTCTGGAGGGGTATAAAGAAGTCAACTAGAAGATTTTAAGGGCAGTGCCTGTCTTTTCTCTTGGTATATATCTAGGGATCAAACTGTAGACAGAGTAGAAGCTGTCATATTAATGCAGAGGCAGCTCTGAGATTAGAAAGACCCCAAGTGGGAAACCAGAGCAGGAAACTACCATTCATGGTGGTTACTTTCCTTTTATTTGTGTGATAGCTGTCCAAGAAGGTGATTTTTCAACAGTCATGTCGCTATACACTAAATAGCAGCAATCTTCCTAACAAAGCTTAATCAGGTAGTTTCGTCTATATTTAATCCCATTTACAATAATCCCTTTTAGGGAGAAGTGTGAGGGCCTAGAGATGGAGCTCTCACTTCACAATAGGAGCCTGGGAGTTCAATCCTAGGTAGCAGCAGATATTTCTCTCTCTGGGCATAAAGAAAAAATATTTGCTGCGCACTCCGCATAGATGTCAGGAAGGGCATCCGGCCAGTAAATGCTCAGCTCCATTCACTCTACCCAGTTGCAAGGGATTACAGGCAGGGGTGGGATTCAGAAATTTTAGCAACTGGTTCTTTGCCCGGTTGTTGGATGGTCGTAACCTACTCGGCCTCCTGCACCATGGGGGGAGGAGTTTTCGCCCTCCCCAGGCTCTGGAGGCCAGAAACAGACCCGTTTCTGGACTTCCAGAACTTCCAGTAGGCCCATTTTTTGCCCTCCAAGAGCCTCTGCGCAGGCTCTGCCTCTTACCTGGCATCCAAAATGGGCTGCGTGGAGGCTCCTGGGAGGGGCGGAGTGGGGTGGGTGGGGTCAGCCAGTCCTTGCAACTACTGGTTCGGCAAACCAGATTAAAATTAACATCCGGTTTTCCCGAGCCCGTCTGAACCAGCTGAATCCCACCCCTGATTACAGGATTGTTAAAAGGAAAAAAAAAGAGTAATCCCTTTTAGACTGGTTTTTCCTAGCCCTGGCTATCTCCAGATGTGGACTTTGCTGTGGAATCTTGAGAGTAAAAATGTAAATTTCAAACATCCAGAAAGCACCTACAATGGGGAAGGTGATGATGCAGAAGTATTTTGCTGCTCAAGTTGGTGTTATGGAAAATGACAGCTCTGGAACCCATAAATATATATAGTTTTATTAAACATGTTTATCATAGTAAAAGCTATAAGAGAAAATAAAGATAGTAAGAAAAATAGTAGTGAGAAAAGAAAATAGAAAAATACAGAAAAGAAAAAGATATAGAAAAAAAAAGGGAAAGGAAAGATAATAAAATAGTGACTTCTGATGTTCTTGACAGCAGTTATAGATACATTTATATTTTAAACACACTTTCTCTCACTCTGGTTACACCATAATTTCCTTCTTTCCATAATTTAGGCTTTCTAATCCTCAAACTCATAAATCACAAGTTTATATTTCTCTTTTTCAGTAAAAAGTCCATACAGGGTTTCTAGCCACTAAAAAAAGTAGTTGTTGAACTTTCTGTAATCAAACAAAGTTCATTTTGCCATTTCTGCCGGTTCTGTCATCTTCCCCTGGTAATCCTCCATCATGGATATTTCAGAGTCTTTCCATTTTGCACAAGAGACGTTCCGGTTCATCTTGATTTTTAAAAATTTTGTATCAAGGTCTATATTTGAAGGCAAAATTTTCTGGCTTTTTGTTTTAAGTCCACCAGGCACAAAAAAAAAAGACATGTCATGTTGTCCACATTTCCAACATAAATGTGAAGTACTTCTATAAATTCTAGATAATTTTTCTGGAGTCGTAAAGCAATGGTACCTTATTTTATAAAAAATATCTTTTAAGTTAAAATATAATGTGAATTTCACTTCTTTTAAATGCATATTTTCCCACTACTCCACCAATATGTTGTGTCCATAGCTCATTTTATCATAACACAATTTCTTTCTTATGTTTCAGATTTCAGTAAAAGTTTATACCTTTTAGCAACACACGTTCATGATTTGTACATGGTTGAACTTCAAATTGCTCAGTTCTAAATGTCCTATTACCTGCTTTAAATCTTTCTGTTAACTGTTTATACAAAAACATTGAAAACAAAATCCCTCTGAAGCGAGTTCCTGTCTTGATTCAATTTATATTCTCCATGATCTTTTTTTTTTCTTTAATTTATATGCCGCCCTTCTCCAGAGACTCAGGGCGGCTTACAATGCGTTAAGCAATAGCTTAATCAATGATCTTGTTTTAATAACTCTTTTAACTGTTTTTATTTGCCTGCTGTTTTCTTTCCTATAAATTGCTTCTTGTGCTGAGATATGTAAAGGCATTTTTGGGCACAGTCTGCATGGCAGTTGTTCAGAAGTGGTAACTGGTCCAAAATATACAGTAGCTGTCATATTATTTCAGCATCCTGTACTATGCAAGTTGTGGTTCAACAAAAGTAGCGTGGACCTATAGAGATGAAAGTTGACATGACTCTGAATAAGAGTTATTGAGAGCAGCAGTGGGAGATGATATTGTTTACACACCTTGCTTGTGGGTTTCTGATAGAAACCCCTGAGGTCATTTTGGATAGCAGGATGATGGGTAAGGTTAACCTTTTGCTGATCCTGCATGGATATTCTTATGTTTTTAAACATATCTTTCACACCTGGAGGCAAGATAGTCTATGACATTGGGCCTACTCTCATATTGTAGTCTAAATTCTTTCTCCTTTCAAGCAACAAGCCATCCTTGTATAGCAAAACTAATTTAAGGGCAATTAATAAATATGTGCAAATGTTTTGACTCAAAGTAGGAAGAAATATATATAGAACTGGTATAGGGCAGCCTCACCTCAGCATTTATATAAATTATTTAGACAAAAAAAGAGTCAGTCTCAGAATTGTGAAATATATCAAATTCCCATCAGTCTTAAAAGAGACAGGAATTCTTTTGGAGGGTATTTATAAGGGCATCGGCTTACTATTCCTGTCTTTATTGATTTGGATCTGATAACATCTTTTCATTGTGATAAAGATTTGAAGCTGATTTAGTTAAAACCCTGAAAATGTCCCTTTCATTTGCAATTGGATAACTTGATATTAAATGGCTTGCCCAGCTGTTAAAATATATTGAAGTTTAAATACATGGCATTACTTAAAAAATATTCAATTGAGTGTCTTGTTTAGTGCTGAAATTGAGGAAGGGACAGGATGAGGATGGTTTTTCAACTATATAATGTTGTATACAATTTGAATATTGAATTATATTCAGTATGATTGGGTCAGTGTTTTGAGCTGAAAATGGTGTTTGATTTTGACTGAATAACTGTGTTATTTTGATGAGATATATGGGCCTTTGAGTAGTATTAATCTCTGGCAGCTGTCTGGAGTTTTCTTTGCAAGATTTCAGAAATGTCTTGCCATTGCCTGCTTCCTAGGGCCAAGAGAAAGTAATTAGCTCAATATCACCCAGCTGGCTTTGTGCCTAAGGAAGGACTAGAACTCACAGTCACCTAGTTTGTAGTCTGGTGCTTTAACCACTACATCAAACTGGCTTTCTATTTTGACTACATAATAACTTCATATTTGAACTAAGACTTTTGATCTTTAGTTTAACAGCTATAATTGAAAACCTCTTCTAATTATAAGATTAACTAGAGTTAGACTGTGTTTTTATTTTACATTAAGGCCCGTGTGCTGTTTGACAAAAGTGAATCCTAGATTTGTTTTACTAGGAATCCACTTTAGCCATTTTATAAAACCACTTTAGGTTTTATGCTAAAGATCGTTCCATTTGGCAATGCCACAATTTGTTGCTAGAGATAAAAAAAAATAGCTACAGGATGGAATTCTGGAAGGACTGGTTAGATCAATCCTAACTGGTTGTCCTCCATACATGTAAGGACTATGACTCTGGGAATTTTGACACTTATAATCCCATTGCATTTGCATTTGTACCAAGTTATACAAGCCAGTACAAAGGATAAGATTAAATGTAACTGGAAGTTCCATAATACATTTCATATCAGAAATATTTTGTCATAAAATATTTTTTTTTCTTTCATCTTGAGAGGAACATACAAGTCCCATTTCTTTCTCAGTTACTGAGAATAAATCTTCTCTCGTTTTAGGTCTGAAATATTCTGAAAAAAGTTTCTCAGATACAGGATTCCATCATGATTATTTGCACCAGTCATTGTCTCTCGGCCCAACCCACAGGGTTGTGTTGTGGGGCAAAGAGGAAGGGGAAGGTGTGTTGGATATATTCGCTGCCTTGAGTTATTCATAAAAAAAATAATAAAGGTGGGATATAAATAATAAAGGTGGGATATAAATAAGCAAATAAATATCTTTTAGGAGCTAGTTCAACATTGTAAGACTTTTCCATCAAGAGCTCACAATCCTACAGTTTTAAAAATTGATTTCAATCTGTAGGCTGTAGGCTGAGTGGAGTGTGTGATCATCATATAAAAATCCTCCTACAATTAAACCATATTACACAAGAAAAGCCTCCATTCTTCCAAGATGTGTACCTCAAAACAATCATCCCTAATTGAAAGCAAGATGGAACAGAATTGTTTTAATTGCCTCACAGAATCTAGGAGGGTGTCTTAATGTGTCATAAAATAATGCTTTTGTTTGCATAATGAAATTACAAGATTCACCATACTGAGTCATATCTGTTAGATTTCGCATTTTATTTCTGTATTACTTTTAATGTTTAGATTCTGAAGAAGTGTCTGAAAGGTTGCTGAGTTTTTTGTAACTTTTTGGTGGATCTTAACAATTGTATTATTTTCTTGATTATTTTAAAATGCTAATGGGCCAACACAATGAAAATAGTTTTTCTTTAAGCTGAGTGGTTTTATTTCTGAGTAAGCATGTATCAAACCAGGAGTTTGAACTGCTGCCCAGTTTTTTAAACCTTATGAAATAAAAGGCACTCATTATATATGAATTTCCATTATGGTCTAATAAGTCATTGCTAAAGCTGCATGATATATAACTTAATGAATCCTTTTATTCAGTATATGCACATACATATGTATGGTGACTGGGCAAGGTACCTACTTTGGTTACATTACTAGCTTTCTGGAGCAAGTTCACTTAAACCTAAATTGAATCTGTTTTATTCAGTGCAATTAAAGCTGAATGGGCCTAAACTGAAAGCCTAAACAGGTCATACAATAAGAAATAATTGGTGAAGCACCAACTCTGAACTGAATGGAGAAATTAGACTGTTATGTCTTCCTGTCAAATAAATAGGTTCTCCATACATGGATGAAATGTAGAATACCTTCTGCCTTCCAGATATTTTGAATATCAAGTCCAATAATCTCATGACAGATGGGCAATTTGGGAACTGAATTCCAAATTACTGGAAGCAATTAATTGCATGGTTTATCCAACATTTGATTCCTATTCCAGAAAGCAAGGTGACCAACTCAGTATTTTTCATGTATCTGGCTAGCATAATGCATTTTCAGTCATTATTTCTAGCAGAGAGGAAACATATGCAGAATGTATCCTTGACTGCTCCTTGAAATGTGTACATCCTTTGCATAATAGATAGGCAAGCCTTTTTCCTGTTGAGGTATCCTGCAGCCTATCCATAAGAGGCTGCAAGATACCATCCCTGAAGCATGGGGTGAATTAGGCCCCAGCAAAAAGTAGACCAAGAACAAATTATTTCTCTCTGCAAACAGTAGGCTATTTCTAAGGGAAGGATAGCTCTATAAGAAACCTAAACTAGAAACTTTTGAAATTAAGGCAAAAGCTATGTGAAGAAAGCATTTGGCCCTTGAGCTGCTAAATACCCAACACTGCTTTATATCGGGTTTATACAAAAGAATAAGATCAAGAGATTTAGCTCTGTGTGCTAGGGGTTAAAGGGTATATTTTTCTAGGAGCTATTTCCGTGAGATTTATTGGAATATATGTCTGATTTATGGATACATTAATTGGGATACGTATGGACCAGTGGTGGGTTGCCCCTGGTTCGCACCAGTTCTATAAAACTGGTAGTAAAACCGGTGGCTCCACCCACTGACCACAACATCATCAAAACGCTTCTGCACATGCACAGAAGTTTCTGCACATGCGCAGAAGAGAGCACAGCCCCGCTGTGAACCGGTAGTAAAGGTAAGTAGAACCCACTCCTGGTATGGACAATGGATCTGCCCTGCAATGTCTTTGTTTATATCATACCACTGTATTATTGTGGTAAGAATAGTTTCATGAAAGGGGTCATTAAGCCAAAGAGATCTAATGGAGCATGGTTACATCAAACTATGTTTGGAACTACATGAACTTGAATGGATATTCAAGGAGAAGCAGGAAATAGGCTCATTTTAACAGTCTAATCCAACATGACTGGCTTGTAATTTCAAAACAATGTCACAGGTCCAAAAGAGAACTGCCATTTACTGCGAGATTGCGTTTAATATCCTAGTTTTGAAAACTGTAAATAGCATTAGCTTTATGTATTGCAATGTGAGGCAGAGACATAAAGCAGAAATGGAAAAGATGGAGAGGAAATTGGAAATGTAACATTTTCCTTCCCTTCTGAAGAAAATCTGAAAGTGGCATTTTGCATTAGGGGGAAATGTTGGTGTTGGTGTTGGGAGTGAAGAGATATATTTTATTTATTTATATCCTGTCATTATTATTTTATAAATAACTCCAGGCAGCGAACATATACATGCCTTCCTCCTCCTATTTTCCCCACAGCAACCACTTTGTGAGATGGATTGGATTGAGAGAGAGTGACTGGCCCAGTCGGGCTTTCCATCTTTCTAAGTGGAACTAGAACTCACAATCTCCTGGTTTCTAGCCTGCTGCCCTAAACACTAGACCAAACTGGCTGTCCTAATTAGGAGTTCTTCCTAAATCAGATACTATCTTTGGACCAATTCTTTTAGGGCTGCAGCTAAGGAGAGGGGCAGATGTTCTTTGCCTTTCAAGACCGTTGGCTTATTAAATGAAAGTTCAGTTTGGCCAATATGAAAGCGTAAAGTTTAAATCTTCTGCAGATTAGAAAGCTCTTCTGTTTCCTTCTAACCACAGCTTTAAAAAGTAGACAATTGGAACCGGCCCAAGATTTGAGAGAAAAACAAAGAACTGGCTCATCTGAAATAGGGAGCAGGTGTAAAGCCATGGATTGAAGTAGCAACAGCAGGGATGGTAATACACCTTGACTTCCTGTATCTTCCCCAAAGCCCTCCTTGGCTGTATTTGCAATCTCAAGTGCCAGGGGAAAGGCAAATTGGCCATTTCAACATAAGCTCAAATGCTCAAGTACCTTTTGTCGTTCTTTTCATCAGCTGTTGCTGTGTCCCAGAAACAATTGTAAAACATTGGAAGAAAATGACTTAATCACTGAATCTCTCCAGTATAATTATATAAAATTAAAAGTCAGCATTTGGCCTGTGGGTGTTTTGGTTTGGCCTTCTCTGCTAAATGTAAAAACAATGTGGCACAGTGGTTGGTATGTTGGATAATAACCAGGAAGGGCATAGTTCAAGGGCACCCTTGGACAGTAAAGCTGGCAGGGTCTTTTGGACTGCTCACTGTCTTTCTGTCCAACCTACCTCATAAGGCTGTTGTGGAAAAAATTAGGAGGAGAAGCCTTGAGCTCCCGAAGGAAAGGCATGAAACTGACAAACAAATGGATAATTTCTAATTTTGTGATTGTGTATTTATTCTGGTTTTTTTGCATTTCTTTTATGGAAACGGGAGGCATGTATAACTAAGAAAAATGATAAATGTTCTCTTCTTTCCATTTGTCATTTTACACTTTTAAAAGAGTAAAAATGTTATTTAAACAGCAGCAATAGTAATTTGTATAAGACTTATACTGAGAGGTAGCCAGATTAATCTTTGGAACAGAAACCACAGAAAGGATTATGATAATCTTAAAAACAAATATATATATTTATATATATATTATGTGACAAGCTTAAATATGCTGATAAAGTAAACAGTAGCTCATGAAAGCTTATGCTATTACATATTTACTGTTAGTCTTCGAGGTGCCATGATATTTAAACTTCGTAATTGTTCTCAGGATTATCAAGATACTGTATAAGCAGTATTTTGCTAGAAGAAAAAAAGTCAGAAGATTTGCCAAAAGCTTGCTAAAGAGAATGTGACTTTAAGACTTTCATAAATAAATATATTAGACATATCCAGATAGGAAATCTGGAACATATACTCTATTGAAGTTGTGAGTGAAAATTTAGTTCTGGAAAAGGAGGAAGGAAAGACAAATAGTTGCTCAACTTTGGGAAAGGAGAAAGGTGAGAAAGAAACTTAGAACAGCCTAGCCTTGATCTTGTTCTTAAAAAGGAATAGTGAAACTTTTCAACAGATTTTTAGCATTTGAAAGTGTCATTCCTTGAATCTCTGCCGTGTATGTTCTTTGTTCTTGCTACCCTCAAAGGGCTAACAAGAATGGACTGTGTAGGAATAAAGGAGTCCTGCAGGTAACTTAGCTTACCTAAACTCTGAACGTTTTTGTACGTTGAATTAAACATCTAGATTTGGGCTTGGAAAGCCATTGGAACCAGCATTGCTGTTTCAGTTTAGGACTGATGCTGCAGAATCAAGAGTTACTCTTCCTACGATTACATTGAGGCCAGCTGCAGTTTCCAGATTATGCCCATGGACAATCCCACAAAGAGTGCATTGCATTACTGCAATGCAGTAATTCAGCCTTGAAGTTGCCAGTGATTAAGTGGGTTTTCACATATCCCATTACAGTAAGCAAAAATAGTCAGGGGTGTACCAGGAGAGGTGGATTAGTGTCTGCCCTGGGTGCAAGCAATTAAAGCTAGTGGTACTGAAGATGACAAGGAGGCTGGTGGTGCATGTGGAACTGGATTGCAGCTACCAATGTACTGATCAGTTGTTTGGCAATTAGTGACAGAGAGAAAAAAAATCGTGCCTTCAAATCAATTTTGACTTTTAGCAACTTGTCCCTGCAGTGTTAGAGGTAAAAAGAAGGAATATAACATTGGTTTACTTGATCAAGTTTAAAATAGATAAGCTCTTATTTCTGGCAACACATCTGGATTTTTGTTGACTCCAGAACTGAAATGATGACATTTTATGGATTTGTTTATAGATAAGAGATGGGACATGGGATGAAGAGAAAAATTACTAAAATTGTTTACGCTTGTGATAAAGTTGAAAGTCATTTCATTCTTCTACATTTTTTTCTTAGCACATTTTGTTCTTTCTACTCTTTTTCTTCTTTTTATGTATATTAGTTTTTATTATTGCCAATATAATAAAATTATTTTAAAAAGCGAAGCAAAGAAAGGGAGGTTGATTCTAGTTGCAAACAACCAGGATTCAAACCTCCCCTTACTTCTGCTCTGAGGCTGGTAATTGAATAGCTTTGGCAGTAAATAAATAACAGCACTTCTTTCCCAGTCTGATTTGTTGATAAATCAGGACTGACATTATATTTTTGATATGTTCTAATATAGCAACAATTAATGAAAAATGTAGCACTCTTTCTGCTCCCAATCTATCTTCTCAAATATATGTTGGCCTCTGTTAATCAGAGATCTCACTTACCACCACCCAAAGAAGCAGGAACCCATCTTCCTCTGTTCTTTTGATATCTCCAAGGATTTGCTTCAACCAGCTCAAATAACACTTATAATTTTGGACATCATCAGTTCAGATTGACAGGCCTTCCAGAAAAGAATTGTCCTGTCCTTGAACCAGCTCCTCACTCCAATTCCCAAGTGGACTTGGATGCTGTTGGGTGGCTTCTTAATACAGACAGCCTTAGGTCTAGCCTTAGTTTAACTTAAATCTGACTTAACTTTAATTGTTGAAATAGCTTAACTTCAGCAATTTCCCTTATAATAATCAGAATGAGGAATTACATGACTTCCTTTCAAATTCTTCCAATCCAGGTTTTCCAATGTCAGTCAAGCTTCTGCTCCCTACTTCAAAATCAGCACCGTGCCAGCAGTAAAGTAAAACCAATTAATGACTTCATAACAAGAGACAATCTTTAAAATAACAGGCAAGTCTCACCACCGCTCTTCTAGAAAAATTTCAAGTAATTAACACTTTTTCACAACTCTTGGGAAGCAGCAAAGTATTACAACTTGGAAACTTGAGATCTTAAGCTGTCTCTTGGAAAACTGGGAATAGTTCCAGCAAGCAGTACTCAATGCAAACTTTAATCTGTTCTTGTATATCACATATAGACATTAGAGATAGTTCCAGTTCTAAAAATTCAATCCCACCTGGACTACCACCACAATCTATTTCATACATTAGTCAGAGGAGAAAACCTAGCTATCCCAACTTCTGAGTTGTCTGAGTGGTTACCAGTATCACATTCAGAAATCCTTAAACTTAATCTCCTAAAATTTTTTGCAGAATTTAACTGGAGAGTCTTAAACCTCAATATAATTTTTTTTTTTAAAAAAAACCCTCACATTATTACTGTGAATTTGCAGAGGCTTTATTTATCCTACCTAGATATTTTTATTATAATTTTCGTGCCCCATATATAAGGATGTTCACTCTTGTACAATTTGAGACCCTGTCCTCAATGGCTACATAAATAGATATCACAATATTCCTTTCCAGGATTGCCTTTGCTTGTGTTAGGACAATATGACTGAGTCTGTAGTACATGTGTTGTTAGACTGCCCTGTACAGTACCAGTATATCATACCCCACTTCTTGACTTCATTATTATTATTTATTATTATTTATTCAATTTATATCCCGTCCTTCTCCAAGTGGACTCAGGGCAGTGCACAGCCAGAACTAAAACACATATCAATACAAAATTTAAAATTATTAAAAGAATTAAATAACTGTGGCCCCAAAATTTAAAACATTGAAAACTAAAACCCATTTGACAATTTAAAAAGCTAAAAAAACTAAAAAAGGGGGGGGGGGTTCACGCCAGCCCTGCTTGATGGAAAAGAAAAGGTTTTAGGGCACGGCAAAAAACCCGGACATCCGATATCCTTCGTTTCTCTGGGGGCAAATCATTCCAGAGGGCAGGAGCTGCCACAGAGAAGGCCCTCCCCCTGGGGGTCGCCAGCCAACATTGCCTGGCTGACGGCACCCTGAGGAGTCCCTCTCTGTGGGAGCGTACTGGTCAGTGGGAGGCTATCGGCGGCAGAAAGCGGTCCCGCAAATACCCAGGTCCCATGCCATGGAGCGCTTTAAAGGTGGTGACCAACACCTTGAAGCGCACCCGGAAGACCACTGGAAGCCAATGCAGCTCACGCAGGAGAGGTGTCACATGTCACTTCATTACTAAGCTTGCTTACCTGTTGCAGTCAGTGAATATGTATCAGCAGCTACAAGTAGAAGATGGCTACATTCATAATGATGGCCATTAGAAATTGTTGGCTTTGCTCTATAATCGCTAAGTCCAGATTTTGCTCTTCCATTCCCTCTTTTCCATTTGTTGCCTGCCTTGCTCTCTAGCCAATCTACATAGAACCTTTTGCAACATTTTTATTCTCTGCCAAGTTTGTTTTTTTCTTTTGTACCTTGGAATTCATGTTGACTCTTGGTAACTGCCTGGACAAGTCCCTGCAGTTTTCTTGGCAAGATTTCAGTAGTAAATTGCTGTTTCCTTCTTCCTAGAGAGAAAGTGACTGGCTCAAGGTCACCCAGCTGGCTTTGTGCCTAAAATGGGACTAGATCTCAAGGATCTTCCAGTTTTTAGCTTGGTGCCTTAATCATGACACCAAATTGGCTTTTTAAATGTGATTTACCCATGTTATATGTGTTTTTGTTGTATACCGTACACTCCTGCTTATATTCATTTTTAATTATTTAAAGTGTCACTGATTTTAATTTCTGTAGTTATATGGGGAGAACAGGATTGTATTTTTGTGCCTGGAACTTTTCAGTTTGTAGGCATAAGAGAAATAGTATAGCTCTAGTAAATATGTAGCCTTTCTTGAGTTATTAGAGTAATGAATATTAAGAAATGTAATATTCGGTTGATCTACAAGAAGTTTCCAGTCAAATCATTAAGCTAAGGTGATCAGGTAATTCAGTTGTGTTGTGCTTAGCCCGAAAATAGTTTATGTATTTTGGTCATATTATATCAATAAAGTTATTGATGAATAAACTGGTTTATAGCATAGCATGATGCACCATGATCAAGAAACTATAGTTAAAACACAATTTAGCACAGCATTTCAATTCAGTTTCGGAATGGTGTGTCATGGATTCTAATATCTGCAGTGATATATGTGATATATCTTATTATATTTTATCATATTTAAGGTTGAAGTTCAGAACATTCCTCTTTCCTCTTTCAGCTTACATTTTATTGCATGGTTCTCTGAGAAGATCATTGTAACATTTCAACTGTTGAAATTTCAAAATGACTGGAGACACAATTAGCAGTCTAACCACACTTATGAGTTACTTAGGCCAAAACCATTTGATGAGCTTCATAGCTGCATAGGGGTTTCAGATATTAAACAGGTTCTGTGGTTCAGCCATTATCCTACATCTCATTGTAAACAGTACATGTACAAGGAACCAGGAAGGCAGCTGAAAATAACCAGTTTTTTTCTCTACTATAGAACACTTGGTTCTCTTGTCAAAAACTGAGCCTTGCATACTATATTCAGTCAAATGTTCCATGCATGTCATGGTATTCAGACTTTACAACATGCTTTTTTAAAAGGCAGGAATTTTAAGCTGGGAACCACCACATAGAACTTCTGGCAACTTTACGTGGTTTTCTATGTAATCACTTGGTGCATTGTTTTTTCCAAGAGACAGCTGAGCACATAACATCCTGAAAGTAATTTAAAAACAGAAAAATCGACTTATAACTTTTTACGATCCCAGACTTCAAAGAGAATTTAAGCCAGTAATTATTTGAATTAATCAGGATTTTTTTAAAAATCTATTTTTATAGAAGGGATCTGTTAATAAATATGCAGAAGTTTTTTTTCCCCCAACAAAATATTTCCAGATTTGGTTTGTGTTTCTGTGGGAGGCTTTGACTGAAAGGCCAATTTACATCAGTATAAAGGTATTTCCTTCAACATACAGGCTTGTCGTGTAAAATACTCATGTAAAGTTAATGTAGATAATATTTCCTTGGAAAAACAAAAGAGAAATCCGAAAACGGAGGCAGATATTGAAAAAGATGCATGAGGATCCAAAATTAATTGCTTATGTTTATAACTTTGCTTTACAAAGGAAAATTCAAAACAACCCAGTATTTTACAAAATGCATATTCTAAAAAGATAACTAAAACCAAACAGCATATGTAAATTTATTTTTTTAAAAAAAGTTCAGTCTCCATGTAGTACACATGAGTATAAAAAACTGTGTTAAGTGATACCATTTGTATGGTAAAAATTAAACAACCAAAATAAAGTGCAAAAATACGTTTTGAAAAATAAATCTAAAAGGGCAGCTTTCTGAAAGAAGAGCCCAGTCTTTATAATAATGGACATATGGTCACTATATTTTAAGTACAGAAAAGCTAGGAGGATCAGCATTTTACCCAATCCAGTGGGGTTTTTTTCCAGTGTAGACAACAAGATGCTTTTTTTATTAACCCCTAATCAGCACATGATAGCTGTAGATTTTTCCTTTTAGAGCAGCCTTTGTGACTTCTACTAGCCCAACAGTGGATGAACTTCTGAAATGATCTGAACATTCTGACTATCTCTGAAGACAGAGATTTGAGAAATTAATGAAATTGCTTTCATTACAGTCGACAGTGAGCAAATAATATTCCTTTTGTAGACTTTGTAATGAAAGCAATTAAATTCTGGTATGCATGGGCCAATGTAAACCACATAGCAGTGGTTTTAATAACACAAATGCAAAAAAAAAAAGTATTTTAAAATATAAAATCCAAATATAAATTTACTACTTATCAAAAGTCACAGCAGTTAATTTAATTGGAAGATCTAAAGTGGTAGTATTAAAAAGAAAAAGAAAAAAAAGGGGGGGAGAGGGCAGATTCCAACAGCTATTTTTTAAAAACTCCAGCAAATCTTTTAACATATGATTCTATGATCCTGTACCTTCACCTAATAGTACAGCTGCACATGGGCCAGTGCAGTGGTGAAATTCAGCCGCCTCTATCCGGATTGCGCAATCTGGTAGTGCTGGCAGTGGGAGGCTCCGCCCAGACATCATCACACCCCATTTTTGACCCTCTGCACATGCGCAGAAGGCTCCGCGCATGCATGGAAGAGGTACACGTGCCCACATTTGCGAACCGGTAGTGAAGGTAAGTGAATACCATCCCTGGGGCAGGGAGATGTAGATTAAAGTTACCTTTCTATTGCAGTGCTCACTGCTTGGCCAGATTCTCTCTCCACCAGTCAATGTGATTGTTATGGGGGAGAAAAATAGGGGAGAACTCAATAGGATGATTTTTAAGAGAAATGGTAGGATATTGATACAAGAATAAACATAATAGCAATTACACTTATATCACAGTGCTTTACAGCCCTCTCTAAGCGGTTTAGAGAGTCAGCCTATTGCTCCCAACAATTTGGGTCTTCATTTTACCCACCTGAGAAGGATGGAAGGCTGAGTCAACCTTGAGCCTGGTGAGATTCGAACTGCCAAATTGCAGGAAGCCAGCAGAAGTAGCCTGCAGTACTGCATTCTAACCACTATCCCACTTTAAGTTTTCAAAAACCTCCAAGTACCTGGTGCAGCATACTATCAAGCAAAACGTTGTAGCTATTTTGAAAGATGGGTTTGAGATAAAGCTCATCTTTTGCCTATGGAGATATTCATAGTACCTAAGATAGGCAGTAGCCCTCAACAACTAAGTGGAAGATTCTGAATAAATGAATAGATGGAGTGCAGCTATCTGATTATTGGGTGGAAGATGAAGGTGGTAGAGGAAATGAGAGAAGCTGGTTGGATTGAGGACTTCCCTCATGGCTTAAGTAATGAATCCTTAATTTGCTTTAGACAGTAGCCTTCTTGGATATCTCCTGTCTTACAGTGCAACCTTGCATCTTAGGAAAGTTGCTTCCTAATGATATGGGTAGTCCTCGACTTACAACTGATGATTCACGTAGTCCTTGACTTACAACCACAATTGAGCCCAACATTTCTGTTGCTAAAAGTGGGACAGTTGTTCAGTGAATTTTGCTCCTTTTTACGATTTTTCTTGCCACAGTTGCTAAGTGAATCACTGCAGTTGTTAACTTAGTAGCATGGTTGTTAAGTGAATCTGACTTCTCCATTGACTTTGCTTGTCAGAAAGTCATAAAAGGTGATCTATGTCAGTGGACTCCAACCTTGGCAACTTTAAGACTTGTGGACTTCAACTCCCAAAGCTGGCTGAGGAACTCTGGAAGTTGAAGTCCACAAGTCTTAAAGTTGCCAAGGTTGGAGACCCCTGATCTGTGTGACTCCGGGACACTGCAACCATCATAAATGTGAATCAGTTGCCAAGTATCTGAATTTTGATCATGTGTCTACAACAGTCATAAATGTGGAAAATGGTCATAAGTCACTTTTTTCAGTGCCGCGGTAACTTCAAACAGTCACTAAATGAATTGCTGTAAATCAGGACTACCTATGTTCATTGAGGTTCTCTGGCATTATGTATGTATTTTATGAACTACTCACAAAGACCGCAGAAAGTATTCCAACTACATTTTTGTCAGTTCATATGAAGTTGCTAATGATGCCATCTAATATCATTTTTGTTGGGGTTTTTTTTATTGATGTGGCTTAATTATCCTTCATAAAGCCAAATTAAATTTTGTTCCCAACAGGGATAATGTACATATGCTAAGCAGTGGGATCTGACCTCTTTCTAAACGCAAACCTATTTGCTTTTGGCATTTCAAAGCTCTAAGCATCTTAGAGTCCCCGTTGAGAGCTACATGAAATCCTAAGAGTTGAGATGTTTTTCATACATTGTTTCTTTCATTGCTTTCCAGTAAGGGTTCACCACGGTGTGAGCATCTTAGCATTTGGATGTGTATGTGTGTGTGTGTTTTGCAGCAGCAGTTTGCTATTATATCCTCTTTCTGCTGTTAGTTATTTTTTTTTATTAATTTTTTATTGAAAATTATTAAAAATCACAGGAAAAAAATATAACAATATGGATAGCATTGCAGAAAGTAATATAATACCTATAGTTTTAAAGCATCAATTTTCACCTAGAGGTAGTACAAACCTTCATTAAACCAAATCATCAAAAAAAGAAAAGATTATCCAGAAGAAAGAATTCTCAACTGCCATGCAATGCTCCTATAAATATTTACCCACATTCACACTAAGATTAATATTTTACATTCTTCTTAAGATCATGGACTGTGCAGAAGCAGACAAGCTTACCGGACTTTTGCGAGATAGACAAGAATCGGGGTTATATAGGAGTTGGGACAGGTGGTATGCTTGGCTGCAAAAAAAGAAATCTTAAGAAGAATGTTAGTTATTTTTTGATTGTAACAAATTTTGGGCTCTTCTGGACCAAACAAAACAGCTATTTATTCCACTATTGTTTTACCAGGAGGACCAAACAGAAGGAAGGCATAAGGTCAATAGTTCATAAACCTGTTTTTATTTTACTAGCAACTTGTATCCCAGCAATGCTGCTTAAGCATGCATGAAGTCTGATTCAATAATAATGGAACTGGAAGGGACCTTTGAGGTCTCCTAGTCTAACCTCCTGCCCAAGCAGGAGAGCCTATACCATTTCAGACAAGTGACTGTCCAGTCTCTTCTTAAAAACCTCCAGTGATGAAGCACCCACAACTTCTGAAGACAAAGCTGTTCCACTGGTTAATTGTTCTCACTGTTAGGAAGTTTCTCCTTAATTCCAGGTTGCTTCTCTTCTTGATTAGTTTCTTGTCTTGCCTTCTGTTACTTTGACAAATAAGTTGACCCTCTTTTCTTTGTGGCAGCCCCTCAAATACTGGAATACTACTATCATGTCCCCCCTAGTCCTTCTTTTCTGTAGACTAGCCAAATACAAATCCTGCAATCAGTCCTGTGATTTAGCTGTTTTGACTGTAATGCCCCACTGGCTCGAATTGTGTATTGATTTGCCACCTGCAGTAGGATAGACTAGTGGTGGATCAATGCAGTTCCCTTTGGGCCACCCATTGGTTACCATGCATAACCATAGCAGCAGAGGTGTTTTAAGGTTCGAAATACCCATTATGTGGTGCTAGTTAAAAGACTCCTGCTTTGAAATACATTTTTATGTGAGCTGCCTGGAGTATGGGATATCAGGTAGGGTATCAATTATGTAAATAAATTAATAAAGAATTTCTCATGGAGGAGAGAAACATATACTTCCTTGCCTCCTGAATAATTTTGATGAAGCAACTCATGTGGCAGATGCCTGTTACTTAGCCTTGTAGCCTCTGAAATGCTGTTGGGTTCATAATAAATAAGCTCAATCTTTAGAAGATTTAGATGCAAAAGAGTTTTGTACACACAAATTAGTTTTTCCAGTGGAGGATAGAGAAGATGCCAGTCAGGTTCATGGAAAGCAAAAGAACAAATGAAGTCACCAATGGAGGGAGCTGTTCCATCAAAACTACCAAGAGTTACAATGTCTGTGATAAGTATTTGCAAGCTGTTGTACAAATAGACTGCTGAAGCTTTTCAGAAGCTGTCCCATGTTTGTTTGTTTTTAATTTCCAAAGTGCTCTGAGATTTCACCTTTATTCTAGGCTAGAGCTTGGCTAGATTCTGATATTGAGCTTCATATACATGTTTACTTGGTTTTGAGTTACCTTGCTGAGTAGTTTGTAAATCATAGGGTGTCAAACATTTCTGGTTAAGCAGCACACTTGGTCTTTGACGCACCAATGTTTATTGAGTCAGGAGAAAGAAAAAGGTAGAACCAAGTAAAACAATAAATTTGATTGAATTTATTTAGCATAATTATTCCCCACACGTAGAGTAATTTTCCTGTTCTGCCACAGTTGGAATTTTAATTTAGTACCAGTTTTCGAAGGGGCTCTGGAGGGTTGCACCCAGGGCTTTTGAAGACCAAACCATTGAGTTATGAGTTAGCACACCCTGTAACTGAGCTAATTATGACTTAATTAGAAAAGTGTGCTTAAATCTAATTAAGTGTGATTCATAAATCTGATCCCCAAGTCAGTCTCTGAATGGGCATGCTGGTATGCTTTTTTTCTAAGCAGCATAATATAACTTTTCTCTCTTTGTAACCGCTAAGAGAAAAAGAAATGTTCGTGGTAAGGTCCCATGATACTAATATCAATAGCACTTAGACTTATATAGCACTTCACAGTGCTTTACAGTCCTCTCCAAGCAGTTTACAGAGTCAGGATATTGCTCCCAACAATATGAAATGGCCTGACTGGGAAGCCAGATAAGGATCAAATCTCAAACATGCAATGGTTCAACAACAGGACAGCCTACTACTTTTGGAAAGCCACCAAGCTCATCTAAAGAGCCAATGAAGGTATTCTAGAGAGAGTAGAGTTCCTGCAAATGATAAAGCGGATCAGTGCTTCAGAAACTCACAAATTGTGTCATAATGGAAGCTGAATGTGAAAATGCAGTTGTCTGTGTAATTCATACATTTTTCACAAACTTCTTTTCTCATTGGAAAAGGATGGTGTATGAGCAAGTTAATGTATGCTTTTTGTATGTACCATAGTTCATTTGGGGTTGAAGATTATGTTTGTTATGTTTCTTTATGCATGCCTTCAAAAAGAGGAAGAAAGGAGGAAGAAAATGACTTTAAAAATTAATGTTCCCAGGCACAAAAAATAGAGTAGTGTTTTTCTCTTATCTTTTTTGAGATCTGATTTCCAGGTGGTCTCAAATCCTGATAGGCTTAGCCCTAGTCCCCCTTTCGGTAAAGCTGCTACATCTGACCAAACTCAGAAAAAAGACAAAATCTATAATATTAGATAATCCTTTATTTATTATGTATTATTATGAAATTTATATGAATTCAAACTTATAGCCAAGTCAGTTATTACGAATCACAGATTTCCAGGGAGGAAATGGTGAACTGCAGTGAAATGAATAGCCAGTGAATCTCTTCAATAATTCCTCTCCAGACAAGGAGGAGACCCAGGGGCTTAGAGCTCTGGGAGACGAGGGAATAGCCATCTTGCTGAAGCCACAGTCAACACATTTGAAAGGACATTAAGTTGGCATACTGTTCTAATCACTCTAGGAAATTGCTATTTAACTGTTAGGGACCTTTGGATCCGCGGGTTTTATTTCACCAAGTGATTTTCCTTCAATCTTGAGGAAAAGAACTTTTAAATACAAGTTTAAGGACTTTTTTAAAAGATTTTTTGGGGAGAGTAAACAGCAAAAGTGTGATTCAAACTTTTAGAAAGTTAAAAATGGACTAAGAGTCCAGATAAATTTGAAACAATATTTTGGAATTCATTATAAAGAATCTTTCCATGGGATTTTTTATTTTTTTTTTAATTTTTTTTAAAAATGTGATTTATATGCCGCCCTTCTCCGGAGACTCAGGGCGGCTTACAATGTATTAAGCAATAGCCTTCATACTTTTGTATATTTATACAAAGTCAGCTTATTGCCCCCACAAACTGGGTCCTCAATTTACCCACCTTAGAAAGGATGGAAGGCTGAGTTGACCTTGAGCCTGGTGAGAATTGAACTCGCAGTAATTGCAGGCAGCTGGATGTTAAATGCTGCCTTAGGAAGCATTACCCTCCTACGCCACTCAGGCTCCTTTTTGTTTTGTTTTTGTTTTGTTTCGAATTCTTTGTAAAAACATAAGACTTTAAAAATTGGACCCTAGAAGGAACTAAAAATTATAGTTAAAGAATAATACTGAAACTTGACATATAAATACAGAATGAAGCAAAACATATTAATATTAGACACATTGAATGATATTTTTGAACAAGTTAATTTTAACTTCTACCTCTACCTCTATATAGTAGATAGTATTTAAAAGAAGTTATGGAAGAGGAACAAATTTTAAAAGTAGATTTAAAGATAACAAACCACAAGAATGACATAGAAAAAGATGTTTACACTAGACATACAAAAGAAACTAGTTGATGACTTAATAATTAAAAGGGATATTCAAAGAACAAATCAAGAGAGTGATCTGGTTAATCTTCCTATACTGGATTTACAAAAGAGGCTTGTTAAATTTTTGAAGAAGTTTGTGAGAAGGCACAAAGGAAAATAACATACAATTCTAGAACATTATTTGTAGGGACTAAAAATCAATGTTGTTAAAAGTAGAAATAATGAACAATTATTTAAATTATTAGACTTAACAATTGTGAATAAGAAAGGCAAATAAGTCCGGATAGTGGACGTGGCAGTACCTGGAGACAGCAGAATAGAAAAGAACTAGAGATGATAACAAGATACAAAGACCTACAAATAGAAATAGAACAAGTGAGGCAAAAGAAAGCAAAGTTAGTGCTAACCGTAATAGGCACCTTGGGTGCAACCCCATAACAACTGGAGCACCATTGGCATTGACAAAGTCACCATCAGTCAATTACAAAAAGGCAGCTTCACTCAGAACAGCTTACATCCTGAGCTGATACCTTCAACACTATCACCTGCCTGTTCCAGGTCCTTGGGAAGGGCTGGATAGATGGACAAAAATGCCAAATCCAGTCAATATGTGACTGACCGTGCGACATAAACCATAATTTACAATAAAAAGATGGGGAGGAAGTGAGTGGGGGGGGGGGGGAATATGGTCTTGTCTTAATCTATTAATCGCCTCCAGAGTGATGCATTGTCATTGACACTCTAATTGCTATGTAGCTTATCTCTCCTTAGTTTCTTTAATCTGAATTAGCTGCAAGGCTGTTCAGGTGTATGAACTTAATGACTTTTAATAAATTGATGCTCATTCTCAGCCTAATCTGACTTGCTACGGCACTAGCTACACCTTTAATATATTTATATTTATATTTATATTTATATTTATATTTATATTTATATTTATATTTATATTTATATTTATATTTATATTTATATTTATTTATTTATTTATTTATTTATTTATTTATTTATTTATTTATTTATTTATTTATTTATTTATTTGCCAAGCAAGTATTAGATAACAGGTATAAGTATAAACATGATTATGAATACATGAAATGGATACGAATAAAAGGGGATATTAGGACAGGGACGGTAGGCACATTGGTGCACTTATGCACACCCCTTAAAGACCTCTTAGGAATGGGGTGAGGTCAACAGTAGACAGTCTAAGGTTAAAGTTTTGGGGGTTTGGGGAAGAAACCACAGAGTCAGGTAGTGCATTCCAGGCATTGACTACTCTATTGCTGTAGTTGTATTTTCTGCAATCAAGTTTGGAGCAGTTTATTTATTTATTTGTTTGTTTGTTTGTTTGTTTGTTTGTTTGTTCAACTTGTATGCCGCCTTTCTCCGAAGACTCAAGGTGGCTTACAATGCATTTAAAAACCATATATAAAAACATTAAAAATTAAAACATTAAAAACAATTAAAACTCATTCACACCATTCATGGCCTGATCTCGCGAGATCACAACAGTGAGATCAACGGCCCCAGGCCTGCCGGAAAAGCCAGGTCTTCACCGCTTTTCGGAAGGCCAATAGGGTGGGGATGGTCCGGATCTCAGGAGGTAACTGGTTCCAGAGAGCTGGGGCAGTCACAGAGAAGGCCTTCCCCACGGGCCCGCCAGCCAGCATTGTTTAGCTGACAGGACCCGGAGGAGACCAACTCTGTGGGATCTTACCAGTCACTGGGAGCTATGCCGTAGAAGGCGGTCTCGAAGATAACCTGGCCCTGAGCCATGTAGGGCTTTAAAGGTAATAACCAACACCTTGAATTGTGACCGGAGACCAATAGGGAGCCAGTGCAGCTCGCGGAGAATTGGTGTAATGTGGGTGTACCTAGGTGCACCCACGATAGCTCGCGCGGCTGCGTTCTGGACCAACTGTAGTCTCCGAAACTTTTCAAGGGTAGCCCCATGTAGAGCGCGTTGCAATAATCTAACCATGAGGTGACAAGGGCATGAGTAACTGTGAGTCAAGCTTCCTGATCCAAGTAGGGTTGCAATTGGTGCACCAGGTGAACCTGTGCAAAGGTCCCCCTAGCCACAGTTGACAGATGTTGCTCTAATCTTAGCTGTGAGTCTAGGAGGTTTACCTTAAGTTTGTATCTATTGTGTGCTCGTGTATTGTTGTGGTTGAAGCTGAAGTAGTCATTGACAGGTAGGACATTGTAGCAGATAATTTTATGTACTACGCTTAGGTCAGACCAAAGGCAGCGTAGTTCTAAGTTGTGTAAGCCCAAAAGTTCAAGTCTGGTAGTATAAGGTATTCTGTTGCGAGCAGAGGAATGGAGGACTCCTAATATTCTAGTAGGAAACCAGCCTAAATATATTCTGTAAATAAAAACAATTTAAATGTCCTTTAACTAATGATTTGTGAGTAAAAGACTTGAGATGATACAGAAAAGAAGATTGTCTCTAATGTGATGCACCAATTGGAATAAAACAGAAAAGTAGCCAAAATAGAAAGTTAGACTGCATTAAAAATATGCCAAAAATATTCTGGTATATTTTTATTTATTTTTATTTTTTATTTGATTTGATTTGTATACCGCCCTTCTCCAGCAGGACTCAGGGCGGTGAACAGCCGAGATAAAACAGAGCATACAAAATTTAAAAAACAGTTTAAAAGGTAATTAAATAATTTCGGCCCACAATTTAAAACAACCCAATTAAAATCAATTTCAAATTAAAACCGAAACGGATGGGATCAAGCCAGTCTAATTTAATGCAGTCTAAGAAATAAAATATACTAGAAGTTTGTGGTGATAATCTTTATAAATTGTTAGTTCAAATAAGTCTATTTAGTTTCAGAGTTTCTTATCCTCAGAAACTTTAAGACATGTGGGCTTCAACTCCCAGACCCCCAAACTGGCACGAGAAACACTGCAGTAGTGGCTTAAATGCAGTTATTCTATTTATAAAGAGCCACTAAAACAGTTGCTATTTTAAAGATCTAAATTCTTTTTAAGGATATTTTTTATCATCCTTATACATTAAAATAAAAAGCATTAGCAAAGAAGTATAGTATTGTAATTACATATCTCAGGTTTGAAATTTGGAGACTAATCGAACCCTGTCACATCATAAGCTAAAATACTATACTTATGGTATACTATCAAATTGTATATTTGATAATAAAACTTCACAGTAAAGATTTGTGAGGTGTGAAGAGAGACTTTATTCACACAGGGATTACAAGAAAGGACAACAGTGTGTGCTATTTAAAACAGAGAACACAATGGGATATTGTGCTGTATGTATAATGCATTGTTGGCCAATGTCTATCTACTCTTGCTCTGAGGCAGAATTTCTTCCAAGCAAATCTAATCTCACTTTTACCTTATAAAAGTGCAGTACAATTTAAGATATGCTGCTTTCAGTACCATTTTTGTTGCATCCCAGGTTTTACAAGTTGCCTTGTGAGTGTCTTGATATAGGTTCTGGTTGGAGCTTATAGGTCTAAGGCATTTCCCAACCTGATTATGTGCTATCAAATCGGTGTTGACTCCTAATGACCACATAGATAAACCTCTTCCAGGGTGATATGTTCCCAAACTGACAATTTTCATCTTTCAACAGTGTATCTGATGCCACTTTATTCAAGCCATCCCCTAAGCCTAAGCCTAACCCAACCAAGTCAGTGGGAATTGGGCAATGTCTAAATCAGGAACACAAGCTCTTCAGTTCATTGACCCCTTCATGAAGTTTCAGATTGCTCATCAACCCCCAAACATTGATTATATGAAAATAATTTAATAAATACTACTTTAATAGTATTATAAATAACAATTGCTACTTAAGGTTATTCCATGGTAACACTGACTTGCCATTAGCTAGCTCATTTCAGGGCTTGGGTGTGGTGTGGACCCCTACACAGACCGCAAAAGATTAACTACCCCCAATCTAGCTTCCATCAGTTATCAATCACCAATTGAACCCAACCATTTATGACTCCTCGGATAGTCCCATCAACTCTTAGGGGTTGGTGTTGGCCATTTTAGAAAACCCTGGTCTAAATCAAATTTAAATTAAATAAATAAACACTTTGGAAGGTAGACTCAAGATTCAGAAGGATCTTGACAGATCTTGGGTCCTGTCCAACACGGTGCAGCTCAGTGGTGAGGAAAGTAAGGTCCTGCACTTAGGCAGGAAAAATCAAATGCATAGATATAGAATAATCAGGGGTGTCAAACCGGCAGCCCACGGGCCGGATGCATCATGCGCAGGCCATACCCACCCCAGCTCTGCAAAGGCAAAAAACCATCATGACATCATGTGACACGATTGAGTTTGACACCCGTGGAATAGGTGGTATGTGGCTCAACAGTAGTAACTGTGAGACCACCACTTAAGTGTGAGCCAACAGTGTGCTACAACTGTCAAAAAAGCCAGTGCAGTCTTAGGCTGCATCAACAGAGGTATAGCATCAAGTCAATGAGAAGTGATAGTACTATTTTACATCACACTGGTGAGACCACATTGGAATACTGCATCCGGTTCTGGTTACTATGATACAAAAAAAAAAATGCTGAGACCCTTGGAAGTTTGCAGAGAAGAGCAACAAAGATAAAGGGTATGGAGGCTAAATCGTATGACAAACAGTTGGAGGAGCTAGGTATGGCTAGCCCAGGGGTCTCCAGCCTTGGCAGCTTGTGGACTTCAACTTCCAGCTTTCCTGGCTGAGGAATTCTAGGAATTGAAGTCCACAAGTCTTGAAGTTGCCAAGGTTGGAGACCCCTGGGCTAGCCTATTGAAGAGAAGGATTAGAGGGGATATAATAACTTTCTTCCAGTACTTGAGGGGCAGTAGTGAAATCTAAAATTTGTTACTACCGGTTCTGTGGGCATGGCTTAGTTGGGGGGATAATGTGACTGGGTGGGCGTGGCCAATTTTTTTTTTTACTTTTAAAACCATTTTTTACATGTAAAACCATGTAAAAAATGCTTTCAAAAGGCTCTGACGATCCCAGCTGAGTTGCCTGATCGTCAGAGTGTTTTTAAAAAACCCTCTGACGATCAGGCAACTCAGCTGGGATCATCAGAACTTGGCTCATCAGAGGCATTTAAAAGAAAAAAACTTTTTTTTCTTTTAAATGGGTCTGACGATCCAAGCTGAGTTGCCTGATCAGCAGGCAACTCAGCTGGGATCATCAGAACTTGGCTCGTCAGAGCCAAGTTCTTGTTCTTTGGCCCTTTCTAAAACTAGTTTGAACATCTGGCATCTCCCTTAGGGCTCTAATCTGCAATGGCTGATTTTGCTACCATATGAAATTAAGGATAATATACAGTAGTTTATATAATCTGTTAAATCTCCTATTATTTTTGGTATGGAATGTGAAACAACCTCCTCAAATTCGTTGGCTACTGTATCATTCCCCAAATTTGTTACCATAGTTTGGCTAGAACCTTCTTGTGTTGCTTGCCATATTTCTATTGATGTTGGCATCTCTATTATACAGAATTTCAGTATACTATTTCCATCTTTATTTGATCATCTGTGAATTGGTTACTGTCTATCCATTGGTACTTTTAGCATTCCAATTTGGAATCTCTTTTTGACTTTCAAGATATTTTAGAAGTCTTCTCTTTCTTTCTTTCTTTCTTTCTTTCTTTCTTTCTTTCTTTCTTTCTTTCTTTCTTTCTTTTTCTTCCTTCCTTCCTTCCTTCCTTCCTTCCTTCCTTCCTTCCTTCCTTTCTTTTTGTGATCTTTACAGGTGTCAGTGTAATACTGTTTCTTGCTTTTCTAATAGCTCTCTGGAATTCTTTGTTGTTCCTTCCTGAGATTTTTTTTTTCTTGGCTTTGGCTTCTCTTCTTTTCTTGGCAGTTTTCACCATTTATTCTGACAGCCTGCTTTCTTCTCTTACTTGGCTTTTTGGCAGTCTCTTTTCATATTCATCCTTAACAACTTCTTTGAGTCCATTTCCCAGTTCTCCTGGTTTCCTATCTATGAAGTTCAGGATAGGAACAGTTCAAACAGTTCATAATGTTTTCCTTGAAAATGGTAGATATTAGCTCAAAATTGCTCAATAAAATTGATTGATTTTCTTCTTCCTATTTAGCGTAACTTGAAACTTGCATTGGAATAATTTGTATTCCATTCTACTTCTTGCTCCTAGTAACAATAAGATAGTAAATTTGATTTCTGTATATTTGGTCTGGTGACATCTATGTTTTTAATTTTGATTGTTTCAAGAGTTTTGGTTGTCTCAAGACTTAGTAATGAGGAAGTCATTGGAATGGCAGAAACTGATAAATTACCGTCCTGCTTTATTTTAGTTAAAGTATGAAGTCCAATAATATTTTCCTCCATACCATATCTAATTTAGGCACTCCATTCTCCAGCATAAGCGGTATATTTTGCTTGAATGCTCTGTTGATTTCAGATTGAATTTGACCACAACACTCATCAACCTTCTCTTGTTCTGCATCAGTGGTTGGAGCATGAACTTGCACAACTGTCATTTTAAAGGATTGTCGGTGAAGTTTAATTGATCTTAGACTGCCTTGTACCAAGGCATTCTGTTTGCTCTGTCCTTCATGTCAATGAATGTAATGCTGTTCTCTCTTTTTGTGTGTATGTGTCTATATCTTGTATAATAAATTGCATAAGCTTCTGAGTAAAATGTCCAATGCCAGTTCATTTTAATTCTCTGATGCCTAGGAAATCAATTTGTATTTGACTCATTTCACCTTTCATTTGATGACTTTTCCCTTATGCATATTCTTACATTTCATGTTCCTAGTGTAATTCTGTTTTTGCAACTTTGGATATTATTTTCCTACATGGCAGCATCAGCAACTAGACACCCGAAAGGTTTTATTCTAACTGTATCCTAAATTCTATTAGTATTCTGAAATACCCTCAGCTGTTAGTAACAGGTTGAGTGTCATTTGACAAGGGGGCCATACATCATACAGCATTATGTTGTCAATTATCTTACCTTCTTCACCCATGTGGTTTTCTTGGTAAAATACAGGAAATGTTTGCCATTGTCTTCTCCAATGCAGCATGAAATGATGACTTTGCTGTTGTCATTAAAGTGATCCTAAGCCTCCAGCATCTTCCTGTATTGTTGCTTTAGCTCAAGGGTGTCAAATTGGCAGACCAGATACGTCATGTGCAGGCCACGCCCATCCCACCTCCATGAAGGGGAAAAATATCACGAAGCGTCACATGACGGCAATGTGCCGCCACAAGTTTGACACTCATGCTTTAGTTCATAGTTGGGATGATCTTCATTCCTTTGGTGACCTGCTGGGGGCATATACACTTGGCATAGACACCCCCACCCCCAGTGCTCTTTGCTCATTCCTCCAAGGCATATTGCAGGCCATAGTGAGGCAGCAAAGTATGCCTAATAACTAGGAACCTGAATTTTAACACATTTGGAGAATTTTAACACAAATGGAGGATACAGAACAGAAAAATCTATGAAATGAGGACCTCTTTCCCTTTTTTCTTCCCAATTTGTGAGGGCTATATAGTTATGTCTATATAACTATATAACTTTGAAACTGAAAGATTAGATTAGATTAGATTAGATTAGATTAGATTAGATTAGATTAGATTAGATTAGATTAGATTAACAGAGTTGGAAGGGACCGTGTAGGTCATCTGGTCCAACCCCCCCAAGCAGGAGACCCTACACTATTTCTGACAAATGGCAGTCCAATCTCTTCTTGAAAGCCTTCAGTGATGAAGCTCACACAACTTCCAAAGGGAAGCTGTTCCATTGGTTGATTCTTCTCACTGTCAGAAAATTTATCCTTATTTCTAGGTTGAATCTCTCCTTGGATCAGTTTCCATCCATTATTCCTTGTCTGGAATAATGCCTTGGAAAATAGCTTGACCCCCTGCTCTCTCTGGCAGCCCCTCAAATATTGGAACACTGATATCATGTCTCCTTGGTCCTTCTGTTCACTAGACTAGCCATGCCCAGGTCCTGCAACCATTCATTGTCTTATCATGGATTGTATACTTCTGTTCATCTTGCAGTTTTCTTTGTATGCACTGCAAGATTCAACACCATTCTTGCCCTTCACATCTGTGTGAATCCCCAAACACACTTAAATTTAGTAAGAATAAAGAACATCCAAAAACCACATGCAGGTTTGGTAAGCTCTTGTGAGATTTTAGTATTTTACTGTCATTAAAACTGTGTTCTTATCATACATGATTTAATAGTCTTGTGTAGTTTTGGAAATTTTTAAATTATATTTGGAGGGGGTGCTAAACAGGTTTTTTTGGGATTCAACTAGAGGTTGGTTCCATCATTTTAATAGATGGAAAAAATAACATTTGGAGAGATTGGAGCTTTTGTATTTTTCTGATTTGAATGAATTCTCAGTTCTCCATAGCAGACTATAGTACGGTTAATGCTACATTTAATATTAGATTTTCAAAGATTATATTCAAACTTGGGCAATTGCGTTTAATTAAATTCCAGTGGTACTTAAACTTCAATATGTTATTATGACCTTTGCCTTTTTGGCATTTACAACTGTGTAGGAGGCAATGGCAAACCACTTCTGAAAAATCTTGCCAAGAAAATTGCAGGGATTTGTCCGGCCAGTCTTTAAGAATTGGACTCAATTGAACAGAAGAAAAAAATTAAAAATACATTTAAAATTTTCTAACTTGCGGAGGGGAGACATTGACTAACCTACCTCTTTCAAGGCTTTGGTAAAGACAATGATGCCAACTGGCAGAGGAAAAGGAAGGAGACAAAGCTGTGGCCCCATTTTGTTCAGCATTCTGTGTCATGTACACTTGATGAATTTGGGAGACTCACAATCCTGGATTACAGAGCAATAGTCCACTTTCATTGTCATTTTCCAGCTACCGTTTTTTTTAAGGCAAGCTCCCTATGATTCAGGAGGCAGCAAACATACATCAGTAGCCTGATATTTCATTAACCTGCTTAGTCCCCATTTAAAAAGATCAAAATTGCTACTGTTCACACAATTGTGAATAGCTAATTCCAATTAAGCTAACTGCTATGTGAAAAGTGTTTCCTTCTGCCAGCCCTGTGTCTCCTTGAATTTAATTACAGTAAATGGTGTTGAACTGTAATACTTTCCTATGCATGATTAGATGTACCTTGGTCATATCTTCTTCTTTTTTTTTACTGTCTTTAGTTCTAAGTCTAAGCAGAGTCACAACTGCTGTCATCTTTTAGCCCAATAATAATTTTGTTTGCTCTTTTAGATCTTTATAATAGCCCTCTTAAACTGGAGTGACCAGATCTCTGCTCAGTAGGAAGATCCCATCATAGAGTTAAAAAGATAATGATGAACTAAATATAGGAATCTTCAGAAAACATTAGTGGGAAAAATGTATTTGCATTCTCTTCCTTTTCTTCCATTCAATTGCACATCCTCTCAGTCCTTCGAGGTAGACCAGATCAAGAAACAGATGCACATTGTTTTTATTGGGTATAGTTAAGGGTTTTACATTGGGTGAAACAAAGTTGATATTGTATATGATAACAGCAGCGAGATTACTGATAGGTCAATATTGGGAAAATGAAGCTATGTCTACTATTGAGGAATGGACTTTGAAGATGGCCAGCTTTGCAGAGATGGCGAAGATTTCAGCATATTTAAAAGATCACTCACAAGAGACTTATGTATGGGAGTGGAAAAAGTGGATAGATTATGTGCAGAATAAATATCAAACTAGGAAATATCAGATAGCTTTTAACTGAAAGTATTATATAGATAGTATTATATAGAGATAGAATAATTGAATTTTGTGAAGATGTGAGAAATATATAGGGGGTGGAGGGACTCAAGTTTTATAAAAAGGGGATTTTGATTTGGATTATATTTTGTGGAAGTCCGGGGGAGAGGGGGGGGTTAGGGAGGGTTAGGGAGGGTTGGGGGGGGGAAATTGGGGAGAAAATGTAATTGTAAAACTTTTTCAATAAAAAAAAAGAAAGAAAGAAACAGATGCAGTGCAGATGCATCTGCAGATGCTCCAGGAATGCTATTTTATTGTAGTATAGTAACTGACTCTTCAAATTTCTCAGTCAGCTTTTATATTAACAAGGAAGAGTTTGCATTTCTTTCAGGCACTTGCTTTGATCTCTGTTTTATGTCATCACTTCTCCAAGTCCCTCCTTAACAGTTCTTTCTTACTGATTTCATCTCTAAATTTCTTTAGACCTTTTATTTTAATAGCAATAATTTTGCAAAAAAACCTGTTTGAATGTTTCCACTTAGGAAGGATCCTTTTTCTACTAAATAGGCCCTTTGAATATATGGGAAAGGTAATAAAAATGAGATAGAGAAGCTGGATTCCTCATCAGTTTTGACAACATTAGATGCCAAGCCCAACATCTTGCTTTGAACTACTTGTGCCCACCATGCAATCAAAAAAGTCTTCCTTGGCTCTGCACTTTCTTTCAAATTGCAATTTAGCAAAGGATAAGTTACCAACCATTAATATGAAGGTATGCTGTGCACAGAAATACATAACTATGTTAGATTTGGGGACAAAGGAAACATGCGTTAAAATGAGGTTGGATGTTTCATGTTTTCAGGTGAATTTTGACAATTTCTTCTTCTTAATACATGAGGAAAGCACATTGTGATCCCACCATAGCTGTGGTTTTTCTCTGATCCATAGGTGTGCTGAAAAATTCTGAAAATCTCTTAACTCTTCTCTGCTGATATGCTAGGCATGTGCACACATGCTATCAAAAGCCTTGGTTAGGCTCTCTGGGCCAATTTATTAGGAAACATCTTGCAATGATTTTGTTTTGTATTATGGATGGTCTCAATGCTTAGTTCTCATATCCAATAGAGAAGAGAAGGGATCACTGGATATTTCTCCAAAGTATAAAGAGTTGTGGAAGATACCCATGTCTTAAATAATGTGGTATGTGCATTGATCCAAACAGCAAGTCTTGATCTGGTTAAAACAATTAGGATAGTATGCAATGACAATTATTATTTTTGCCTTATTTTATTATTGTTTGCCACCCTGTTGCATTTGTTGAGATGGATGGCCATACAAAATGAATGAATGAATGCACATAAGCACAACCAACACAAAGTTACGAACTGTGATGCTACTGGTGTTGACTATTATGAGTAAAGCCAGCGTAAAGGGTCATAGAAGAATAAATTGATGCTGTTATACTGGGATGGATTGCATACAACAGATTCATTGTGTTGCAAAATAATATGCAACACAATAGCTTTTTAATTTTTTTATTGAATGATGCATACTATATGAATTAAGGAAAATGGTTGATTTAATGTATATCATAAGTACTTCAGCAGTTGAATTCTACCATTGTTAACACCAGATGAATCTGAGACTCATGATATCAAACTGACAGTTAGAATCACAGGGCTCTCTGTTAGTATGCTGGACCTCTTATGAAATCAGCTGCTACACTATGAAATATGTATCTCAGAAAAGTGCAGCCAGATAAAAGACGCACATTCTCCTCGTTCATCCTGCTTACACATAGGTAGCCATTGAAATATCCCAAGAAAGAAGTTGTTGATGAAAGAAAGAACAGTGATTAGGAGTGACAATTAAAAAAAAAATCTTCTAACTAAAAAGTAATAGAAATAAAATACAGACTGACATATAAACTTTTAATAGTTAATACTTATATATTTTATAGCACTGGATAGCAATTTTCCGTTGCCTGGCAAAATTTTTGAAGAACTCCTTCCCCCTTGCTGCTAATGCCCACATCATGGTTTTGTCCTTTTTTGTCCTCTTTGTTACCTAGAATGTAAGCATCAAAATGTACCTTGGACATCATCTAATCCAGCCTCTTCCCCCACGCAGAACTACTGCAGCATCCCAACCCATGGCCACTAGCAAAGGAGAATTCACCATCTTCCAAGATTTTCTCTTCCATCCTTCAGCAGCCCTTACCATTAGGAAATTCTTCCTGATGTTCATTCAAAATTTCCGGACAGTGAGAAGGATTAATCAATAGAACAGCTGACTATCCAGAGCTGTGGGTGCCCCATTTTACATTGACATATTATGCCTGTTCTTTTCACCATTCTGAATTAAATGAAGTATTGGTGTTTTGCATAAGCCAGATAACATTTATTACAAATTTGAACTTGAATCTCTGGGCACTTTCCCCTTTCCATTCAATTTAATTATGCAGCACACAGCTCAGATACATAATTGCTTTGGGTGTCCTCCCTGTGCCCCCCGAAACCCCAAACTTTTCAGTTCTGCCTCTCACTCATATACACTTGTGGAAGTTTTTTTTACTTTTTTACTGGCAAGTCATGATAGCATCAGCTATCCTGCTATAAAAACATAGCATTTGTACAAGGAGCCATGTAGAGAAAGAAGAAAGGAATGGGGTTATTTTCAGGGTTCAAACATTGTCCACTTCTCAGCCAGACTATTGGGTTTGCATTACACAGACTTCTATCCTGCCTGCTCTATCTTGGGCCTCCTAGTACTTCCTCTAAGCTTATCCCATATCACCATCTTCCAAGGAAATTACAGGTAGTCCTCGACTTACAACAGTTCATTTACAACGGCACTGAAAAAAGTGACTTATGAACAGCTTTCACACTTATGACCATTGTAGCATCCCCATGGTCATGTGATCAAAATTCAGGTGTTTGACAATTGACTCATATTTATGACAATTGCAGTGTCCCGGGATCACATGATCCCGCTTTGCAACCTTCTGACAAGCAAAATCAATGGAGAAGCCAGATTCACTTAACAATGTTGTGGTCCGCCAGCAGCCTGCGGAGCTGGCAGTGGAGTCGGACAGCGATGAGGCTGAGGAAGAACATGGGCCAGTCCTGGAGGCTGGGGAAGGCCCGGATGAGGGCTCTGCGTCGGAGGCAGAGATGGGGCCAGGGCCATCAGGGAGTGATGCGCGGACTTCAGAGCCTCCAGAGGCTGACAGTAGAGAGGCAGAGGAACAGGAGGAGCCTGTTCCTAATGCACGTATGAGAAGAGCTGCCAGAAGGCAGGAGCAGCTAAAGCAGAGAGGACAACTCAGGAGTAGGGTCAAGAGACCAGCAATAGCTCTTGGCCTCTTTGCCAGAAAACAACCATTGAGAGATTTGCTTCGTGTTTGGATGTATTTCCTTCTTGTCAGCGTCTTCTGTTCCTGAACTGTTGCCAAGAAAAGCCTTTGGCAGTTTGCCTAATTATCCCAAGGTCAAAGATAAACTGAAGAATGGTGTTTTGAGGACTTTTCTTTCATTTAATTTGGAATAAGCTGAGAATGAGTTAATTCTCAGCTGTTTTAATAAAATCTGCTTGCTTTTTGGAACTGTTTTGTATTTAATACTAACTACGTGGGCCTGGGTCACAACAAACAACAGTTTGACTAATTTAATAAACTACAGTGATCCACTTAACAACTGTGACAAGAAAGGTCTTAAAATGGGGCAAACTCACTTAAATGTTTCACTTAGCAACAGAAATTTCGGGCTCAATTGTGGTCATAACTCAAGGACTACCTGTATAAAAGATTTTACACAATATTTATTTTATTGTCCCATTTCCACTTTAACATATGAAAAAAATGGATCTCCGCTTGATAAATAAATCATTTTCGCCCAATTCACATAGAATTAATTTTTTAATAAATGTAGACAAGGAGACACCACTATGAAGATTAATGTGCTTTGCACAGACTACTGCTAAAAACAGAGAGATGAATTTATCAAAAGTTCCTAATGATTCTCTATATTTTATTTGCAATAATAATAATAATAATAATAATAATAATAATAATAATAATAATAATAATAATTTTTTAATGTACTTACTGTTTTTTTGCACATTTTTCTGTATTTTATTAATGTCTGGTCACTTTTGGACGATTTTTATTTGTTATTTTACCATAGTGGCCAAAACAATAAACTGATTGATTTTAGAAAGATAAAATACTATACTATACTTAGGTGGCTACTAGAAGCCAGCAAAGACTTAGATTTTTCTGCATTTTCTCTCTGCTATATAGTGGACCACCCTGATTTGTTCAATCCAAATATGGTAACTTCCTATCTGGAAGAGGAAAAAAACAAACAAAAAGGTAGTCCAAAGATGATTTTGTCAGGGGATGGAGGTAAACAGTGGGCAGAGGTAGTATTCAGCCGGTTCATACCAGTTCGGGTGAACTGTAGCTCCGACAATCAGTTGGCCCCGCCCACCTGTCTTTTATTTCCTGCTTTGTAGCTCATCTCAATCGCACGACACAGCTGTTTTTTCCCTCCCCTCGCTGTTCTACCTATCATTGCTGACTTGGAAGGTAAGCAGCTGAGCTTCTAAATGCTCCATTTTCACCACTGCATGCAAGCGCCTTAAGTGCACAAACACGCTCACTGAACCGGTTCTTAAACCGGCAGCATTCCACCACTGACAGTGGGTAATATGTAAACAATGCAGAATGTTGAACATAATAAACTTCTGGCCTTTTTATTCACCTATGATTTTAATTACACTTTGTGGGGTTTTTTTCTCCAGACCATCATAATGGACAGTTGCAAACCTTATGTCAGGCAGGACAGTGCCTGACTTCTACTTGTATTTCCCTTAAAAATTTAAGTTTGAGATCCCATGACCTTAATTTTAGTGTTTGGACTGTAGCAGCTGAGCAAAAGTAATTTGCCATTGGTAGGAAGATGCTCCAGTTGTGACAGAGGGGCAGACACTTCGGTTGTCCTGCAGTGAACCTGCAGGAGAGAGAGCTAGGATGCTAGGCCAGGGGAATCTGGCAGGAGACATATTTATTCACTTCAGTTAATTAAGAAGCCTAAAATTCTCAGTTGGCAGCTGTCATATGTACCCATTCTTCTGTTTTGCCAGCATTCTGGATCATCTGATGACTTTCACTGTAATCCCTTAGTCTCTTTAATCTTACCGATTGCAGCGGAACAGATCATGCCCAGGAATGTGGAGCAGAAACAATGGCTCATCTGCAATGCTTCAATTTACACTTTCTGTCAGTTCTCAGTTCACCCTTTTAATTCTTGAATAAGGGTTTCAGGCTATCAGCTACAGAAGAGATGGCTTGTTCCCTTGCACAAGCCATTTAACTGAGCCTCAGCTACTTTGGTTTGCTAAGGGAATGGCACACACTTGTCAGATGGCTGTTGCGTTTGAGGGACAAGTATCAGTTTGTAAGAAGAGAAAAGGGAGCTTAAAAATCTGTAGTGCTTAGTGAATCACTAATGATTCCTTTTGGACCTGTTTCAGGGTAAACAGGAGAAGGGATGTGAACAGAGTTGGATACATGGTGCATCCAGCTAATGTGGATTATGTGCACAAGCTCTTCTATTCTAAATGAATTGTTGGCATGATTCTAAGGGCAGCTCCATTTTCCACTGCCAAATTTTCCCAATAATACTTATTGAACAGCATATACTGAATAGTTCTCCTTAGGAGATATTCTAATCTGACACTTGGAAAATGTCTATGGAGATTCTTGGTCATCCTGGTCACGGTTGTCTCAAAGATGCTTTTTCAAAAGGCAACTGGACTTTGTTTTTCCTAGGTGAAAAAGCACCTTTGGGACACTTTGAAAAATGGTTTAAATTTGACCTATCCTGAAAAGCAATTCTGTAATGCTAGTAATACGGATTTGAAAAAACACTGGCATTGGGCCTGTTTCATCAGGGTGTCACAATAAAAGCTTCACACAAGGTTTCAAATGATGGTCTTGCTAAATTTCATTCTGGAGATGGCAGATCTAGCTATGCCTGAGGATTACTTTGGAAATTGCAAAGTGCTCTGTGTAGGGCAGTTCTGAAATCAAGAGGGTTCGTAAACTGCTGCCAGTTCAGAATGGAGCAGTTTGATGCCTCCTTTGTTGACATAATATACCAGCCTTCCATCGACGGCACCAGCTGCCAAATCGTTTCTGGGCCCAACTCCAGGTGGTGATTTTAACCTATAAAGCCCTAAACAATTTTGGGACAAGATGTTTACTTTAAGCAAGCTATTATATCTTGTTTGTTCTATTCCTGTTTTTTTTTAATGTTTTCTTTTCTCCTAATTTTCTCCTTGGTTATTTTTTTTTAGTGTTGGTAATTAAAGAAAAAAATATCAGTTGTTTGGCCATATTTTCAGAGCTAAATGTGATTGCTGCCGCTGCCACACTTACTTCCTAATTAAAGTGAAAATGTTCAATCTCTTTTTCACATGAGCAGAGGAGGAGAACAGGAAAAAGAAAAGCTGGAGATTTGTATGTACTTATTGCAATAATGCAGATATTTTTCAGCATTACGGTATATTTTAATTTTGAACCAAGTCCCATTCAGAATTTTGGCAGTTATCCTAATTCATGTCTGAATATCCCCAATTCTTCAACCAGACCTAACTTGGGCTACCATTAGACAAATTGTCAATTTTCTAGCAATAGCTGTGGCGTGCAATATCATATGCAGTAATTGTCTCAGGTTTGGTCTTTCTGTATTTGAAGTCTTATACTTGTGTTTTACTGAGACCATAAATCAATCAATGGGTATCCTAAACAGAAGAAGACAAGAGGTCATTGTGAACTTCTCTGAACATTAAAAATGTACAGGAAGTTTTTATCTTAAGTCCATGTTGATGACAGAGACAAACAGGATGCCCATCCTGGATGCTAAATTGGTTAATGCATATCTTTGTTGAACTGTAGTGGAAACTCCACTGGGAGAAAAAAGTTGGATTATATCAGCAACCATTAGTTGGATAGGAAACTTTTTTTTTTCCAGTAGAAGTAAGATCATAAAAGAAGTCTACTATTCCCAGGCAGCTTCTGTTCCTAAAACAAAAATCATTTGCAGAAGACCATAAACTGTACAAGAAATTGAATGTTCTAACTTCAGTAATATTTCAATGAAGTAAAAATTCAGTAAGAAATAACATTAAAGTTACTTGAACTGAACTGCAGAAATCCAGTGAAACACAAGATGAGAAACAATGAGATACAGAAATCATTTTGCTCTCCTCTAGCAGTTGTCTAGCTTTGCATCCCTGATCGTGTAGTTGTAAATAACATTGACATTCCTAAAATAACAGCATTCTCACCTGGCAGTTATTTTTCTGACTAGCCACATGAAGTTGAACAAAGTCATTATTTCTTGCCACTTTCAGATGAATAGTGGCTTTTAAAAATTATTAATCCTGTAAATGAAACTCAATATACAGTATGTGGAAGTAGTGATTATGCACTTAAATATTGAGAATATTGCTAGTTTGATAAGCTACATTTGTTTTGTTAGCAGTTTTTGCCATTTCTGAACAAATATTCCAAGCTGCTTAATTGATGTACTTGAATATGTGCCTCACTCTAATGTAATGAGATTTAGATTTTGATCTACTTTAGATACTCTCATACAGAATACAACAAAATGTTTGGTATTCTTTGATTGGTCATCCTAGAGGTGCTTTTTCAGGAGGCAACTGGATTTTCTTGTTTTTTTCTGGATGAAAAGAAGCTTTCATCCAAGAAGCTTCTTCAGCTCTGACTGGATGGTGGGGATCCAGTCAGAGCTGAAGAAAATTATTGGATGAGAAATGAAACGTCTTCAAAGAAAAAAACAAGAAAGTCCAGTTGCATCCTGAAAAAGCACCTTTGGGACAACCATGACCTGAATGACTGAGAATCACTACTGAGTTTTTGATTGATCCTACACTGGTCATAAAGTCTTTGGAGATTTTGGCATGAGATTAAATTTGAAGTAAGAATCACTTAATTTTCTACTAGTTAATGGCTAGTATTGGAAAAAGTTCTTCATAGCATGGAATATCTTCCCATTTCCTATCACTTATTGATGTTTTTTAAGAAGATTCTGATATCTTCTTTAAAAGCTAAGTTACATTGTTTCACTGATCTTTCCTAACAATTCCAGAAATTTACCAAGTATATTTATAAAGTAAAATAGTTTATGGGAAGCATATAGCATAAAAACAAACAATAACACTCCCTAACTTTAAAACTAAATAAATAAATAAATAAAAATATTTATTTTATATATAAATATAAAACGACAAATATAAAATGACAAAGAAGCACCTTAACATAACAACTAAAAGGACTAAATGTTTGGGTTTGCAAAAGAAAAAATATACCTGGAACCCAGCAAAGTGGAAAATATTGGAAAGAAAAGGATTCTCTAAAGCTGCATTTATCTAAAAGAGGTATTGATCCAGATTTTATGTCACATATTCATATGCACAAACAGTTTGAGCTTTCATTTCAGGAACCAATATATCAACTGCACACATTTTAAATTAGGGAAGAGGGGAGTCAAATCCTGTGCACATGATAGCAGACAATAATTAATGGTTACATCTGGGTCTTGCTATATTGGAAGCAGGATATTTGATTGCCCTGCTTCTTAATAAATACAGGGCACATTGGCACATCTGAAGATTTTAAAGTTAAAAGTAACAATTCTTTTCTTCATGAGTCTATATTGGAAACACACAGTACTTGGGCACAATTGAAAACTGCATACTTCTTTACTGAAAGATACAATGCACTAATGTATTCTTCTAACCTGTGTAAATAATGATTTTTTTGTTAACTTAAAGTTTGATATTATGGGGAATTTGTCCATCCAATCATACTTTTTAGATGTGACATTCCAAACAATTATTTTATAAGCAAATAAAATTATGTGCAATACATTTTATGTTTGCAAAGTAACAAAAGATCCTAGAACTGTAAAATGTGCTAAACAAAAAGCATTTCAACTTTTTTTTCTAATTATTTGATGACTCCACAATTTGTATTGGTGTCATTTTGACACAATTGCAATGTATCGCCGCAAAGTAGTAGGCTTCTGTTATTTAACTGGAGTGTTTTTAAATCATAGGTGATGCAGCAAGATCAATAACAATGCCTTGGTTTCTTCTTATAATTGTGACAGCTTGTTATTTCAAATCCATTCTTTTTTTTAAAAAAATATGTATTTACTAATGGATTTTAGAGGCCTCAGGGATGCCTCCTGATGTGGCTCCTACTGTGTAATTTTCCTTTTTCACAAAATTTTGTTGAAGATCCAGAAAACATGGTGGTCTACTTATTTTCCCTCTGCATTTTTCCCACTGTTTCTTCTTTTTTAAATAATTATACAAAAAATCCATTAAGCAGTAGAAGACCTAACAGCAATGGAGTATTTTTAATTGGTAGCTCTATGAGGTTTTGATCTAGAAGCATTCTCATAGGGGATGTACAGTGCAATAAAATGGCACTATCTGCACTTTTAACCTATGTTGTTCAATTCTCCTTCTATCCTATTATTTTCCACCGCAATCAACAATCCATATCCCCTGAGCCTGTTCAGTCCTTGCTGAACAGCTGATTGAAGTTTTCCCCTTTTAAGATTTGATTTCTTTTCCTGTTTTTCCCCCCTACCTCTACAAACTTTAGAGCCTTGCAAAATGGCGGTGCATCCTTTTTGAATGTGTATGTTGCAGTTTCCATGGTGGTATTCAAAGTTCTCAGTTAAGAATTGTGTTTTTGGGTGTGGGATGGGGTGGGGGGGAGATACCTAACTAATTCCCTGTCTTATTATGGGGGATACATAAGAGACTGTAGTGGCTGCATCTACGGGCACTTCTTCTCTAAAGTAAATACACTTTCTTCCCCTTTAATCTCTGGAGAACAAGGGCTGTGTAAACCAACTGAAGCAAGTGTGGTTATAACAGGAATAAAATTTTATTTTTAGATGCCAGATGAGAATTTTTCAACCGTCCCTAGAGCTGTTCTTTCCTCCACCATATCAATAAAGTAAAATGCAGTAGAAGCAGAGCTGGAACTCAGAGGAGTTCATAGTTTGGGGGAGAACACTTGTTGTGTATTTTTTTTTTAAAATTTGATTTATATGCCGCCCTTCTCCGGAGACTCAGAGTGGCTTACAATGCATTAAGCAATAGCCTTCATACTTTTGTATATTTATATAAAGTCAGTTTATTGCCCCCACAATCTGGGTCCTCATTTCACCTACCTTAGAAAGGATGGAAGGCTGAGTCAACCTTGAGCCTGGTGAGATTTGAACTTGCAGTAATTGCAAGCAGCAGATGTTAATCTGTTAATAACAGTGCTTTAGTCCACTGTACTACAGGCTCGTTTTGGTGTTGTTTGCAGGGAAAACCTAATAGCCACAATTTGCCCAGTTCTCTTTGATTTCTCAATAGTATTTTGATACCTTTGATGATGATATCCTTCTAGACCAGGGGTGCCAAACTCGTGGCCCATGGGCTGGATGTGTCATGCACTGGCCAAACCCATCCCAGTTTAACGAAGGGGAAAAAGTTGTGATACGTCACATAATGACAATGTGACGCCCTGAGTTTCACACCCCTGTTCTAGACCAAATGTGGGGTTTGGAAGTGAGGACCATCTCTATGGTTCAAGTCAGTATTGATAGGAGGGGAAAGGTGGAGATTATGGGAGGATTGTGGGCTTACTCTCCTCATCACTCCTGTTTAACATCTGCATGAAGTCTCCTGTTGATTTTGGTGTTGGTTTTGTCATTATGCTGATGATACCCAATCTTATATCTCAGCCTCAGGCCACCTTAGCAATGCTGTTAATCTCTCGTCCCAAAGTCTAGAAGCTTTGTGGGTTCATATGGAAAGAACAGATTCAGGCTCAATCCTGACAAGACTGAATAGCTCTGGGTTTTTGGATCCCTCAACTTTGGGAACTTTCCATCTTTTGTCTTGGATGAGGTTGCACTTCTCCAATTGAGACAGGTACACAATCTGGGGAAGTTTTCTTCGATTCATAGCTCTATGCATAGAGCAGGTAACAGCTGCAAGCAAGTTCTTTGCACAGATTCATCTAAAGCCCTTGCTGTACCCATCCCTGGATCAAGAGGCTCTCCAGGTGATCATTTATGTCCTCAGTCACTTCACAGCTTTCTCCTATGTGAGCCAAATCGAATTAATTCATTGCTGTCATTAAATATTTTAGCACTTGTTATTGCTTGAAAAATGGGAAGAAAAAGAGCAAACAGATTGGAGAGGCTTATTCTCTGATTTGCCATGTGCTGTTCCATCCACAAACTGAATCTTGATTTTGACTGCACTTATTAAAAAGATACTCAGAAGTAAGGCAAGGATCCACTCCCTATAAGTATTTTAAGAGCTGTCTCACAAGGAGCCTGTTCAGCACTGACTGTTGCCACAGCAGGAAAGTTGATTAACACTGAATGGTGAATGACTTCCTAAGAATTCATTCATTACAGGCTTAGTGTACCTTTGGAAGCTATCTTCTCATTTGACTAAATTGGTGCTTAAAACCTGGGGTTAGCAGAGGATGAACGCAGGTGGTACTCACCTATTATTAAGGGCTGGAAAAGAAAAGGATGGTTGTTTTGGAAATAATAAACTGATTATTCCACAGGGACATTCCATGTTAATCTTTTGTGGCAAAAACAACCAAGAGCCTTGTGTGGCTTCTTAGATAGCAAGTAAATATCATATACTGCAGTGATGGCTAACCTTTTTGCCATCGTGTGCCAAAAGCGGGGGGAGTGCGGGGTGGGTGGGTCGCGCACACACTGGCCCACACCCATAATTCTATGCGCTCTGCAACCCCCCCCCATGCTCTCTCTGTTTTTGGCACGTGATGTCATGTGGGCCTGGTAGGCCTGTTTTTCATCCTCCCCAGGCTCCAGAGGCTTTCTAGGAGCCTGGGGAGGGCGAAAACGGCCTTTCCCACTTCTCCAGAGGCCCTCTGGAGACCGGAAACAGCCTGTTTCCTGACTTCCGGTGGGCCCAGAAGGCCCAAAAATCAGCTGGCCAGCGTGCGTATGCACACCAGAGCTGAGCTCACGTGCCCACCGATATGGCTCTGTGTGTCACCTGTGGCACGCGTGCCATAGGTTCGCCATGACGGATATACTATGTCAGCTCTAAACCTACTTTGTTAGTTGTGTAAAGTACATTTCTGAGCAGAAATGAAAACAATGAGGGAAACGTAACAATTAGTAATCGTTTTTCTTATCTCCATAGTCCATACTCTATGAGCTTCAGTGGCAAATCAGTTTATCAAAAACCCACCTGGATAAAAATACATTTATAAATTTGAAGAAGGCAAAAATGGTGAAGTCAGCCTGGTTGCCCTGGGGGCTGCCACCAAGAGAATCCTATTCTAACATCCTAATGTTTCTTAGATTTGCTTCTTATGGTGAGACAGGGAGGGTCAGTCATGTCACGTTGTGCAAACGAGTTAATTAATTGATCCTGTTAACAAAATCCCAAAGTTGAAGAATCTAAATTGAAGAATTCTTGGATGAGAAGTGAAACATCTTCAAAGAAAAACCAGAAAGTCCAGTTGTGTCTCAAAAAAGCACCTTTGGGACAACCATGAGCTGGATGACTGAGAATCTCCATAGACACCTGTTAACAAGAGGAAGGAAGAATTGGTTTCCAGAAGTTTAATGAACATCAATATACCCAACCTACAATATATCTCTTATAATTAAGATCAAGTCTCCTTTGAGTGTGTTGGAAGAAATGTCCATCTGGGTTCAGTTCCAAGTGGGAAGAAAGACACTGGAAACATGGAGGCTGCTTGGAAGGATGGTTTAATGGTGAAGCAGAATCATCAAACACGTGTGATTCTGGGTATGAACACATGGAGTGTTCACATGTGAACACATGGAGTGGAGAGTGAGATATATTTATGCCCTCTCTTGGGCCTTGCAAGAAATGTATCCTATTGGTTGTCAGACTCCCAGGGTGCTATGTGGGGGTCCAGCTAATCTTGTAGGATGTCTGTGTCCCAGGCTTGGTTGAATTTTGCTGGATTATGATGTAATGAAGAGGGTTGTGTTCTGAAAGAGTGTTGGGCAATTCCTATTATGGCTTTGTCCTGGTTTGGATCTTGAGTGAGGGCTAATCCTATCACCCTGGAACTGAAGGCCTTTTATCTTGTAGATAGGATGGCCCAGTCTTTCTGGGGCTATTAACAAAGGTGGGGACTGTTTTCCAAGAGCATGTTTCTCCTTTTCTTATCCAGGGAGGTAAAATATTCTGCCTTTTTAATATTTCCTAGAATATTTCATTCTTCTAGGAAAGGGGTGGGTGCTAACTTTCTACAAGTGTAACTCATTTCCTGGAGTTTCATGGATGCCTCTATGTACTTTCCTTGGTAAGAAGGTGGAAGAGGGTTGCACTTTCTTCCAGGTTGCTTTTTCAACTTCCAAAGGTAGCTGATAACCCTGGACTTCTTTAGTGATCTGCCATAAAGGTACTAATCAAGTTCAATCCTCTAGGTTTTGGAGATTAGCCAGTGAATGCTAACCCCTGATTGTGTATACTGCCTCTATGCTTCCTTTAATCTGGCCAGTGTCTTTCAAATGTATCACTAGATTTGAGGAAGTTCAGGTGGGCTGGAGAAGAAATATCTTATATAATATTAATAATTCCAAAAAGGAAACATGGCCACATCTTTAATCAATACTGTCAGTTTTGCCTACTGTTTTATTTAGGCAACAGTTTTGTATTACTTTTGCAAAAAAAAGAAAAATCCAGAGTTTAGGCAAATATAATAGATATGGGCAAGAACTTACACAAAGATAAGATATTTTTGATTGTCAACACTGGAATCAAAGAAAAACTAATGGCATTCCTCTTTTGTGCTCTCCTCTCCTTTCTGGGTCGGTCCTGTTTGCACACAGATCTTTCATTCATTACTTCTGCCTCAAAAAAGCCAGGTCACAGATTCTTTATGTGTAACCATTTGTTTATTGGTTACAATGATCGGTTGGTTGATTGATTGCACTGCTCCTGGCTTTAAACGACTCTGCAATTTACAATGTGCATATATTAAGATGTCATTAAATCAATGCCACATTAAAAAAATATTTTGAAAAAGCATCTCTTTAGCTTTTGTGTATACCCTGAACTGTACATATAATGTATCAGACAATCATTATCCCCTTAGGGATCTCTGGCCATGCTGGGTAGATCATCTGATGATGAGACACAGATATCACATGCCGGGGGTTGCTATAAAACAACAGATTGGATGAAGAGATGCCTTGTTAGGCTAACAAAATTTGGAAATTTAGTATCTGGGCAAGCTGCCTTGAATGGTATAGTCAGGACATATTAGAGCAGTGTGATTATACTTCCTAAGAACATCAATCAAAATAATCATTTGCTAACCACTGAAAGAAGCTGAAAGAAGTGTCAGTCAAATGGACAGATTCCCCTGGCTTTCGCAAAGCAGTTGATACTCCATTACCAGAACTTGCTTAAACAACACACATCCTTAATAGGAGGAAGAAGAGGAGGAGGTGGAGATGTGTTGTATATGTTTACTGCCTTGAATTATTTGTAAAAAAAATAATTAAGATGGGATGTATATTCTGCAGACAGCAGAAGCTCCTTGGTAACTAATATTTGAACTTCTGAAAATGCATGATTAAAAGCTTAACACTTAAGCAATTATTAACATAAGCTGAAATTACCACTTATAGTATAATTTTAGATGCCTGAGCTTGGAAATAATTCCGATTGTGTCCAGTGAGGCTCTCTTTCCAACACAGCTTTCAATAAGTAGCCAAAACTTTCAGAATCAGGAGGTTCAGGCAGTTGCCTGAAAGATTAATTGCAAACTTAAGTTCTCTACAAGGATCTGAATTACTAATGTTCAAGGGAAATTGGTGGGAGTTAAGAAAGGCATTCAAGTGGGCTGGATTTAGATCTCATGTGGGTGCACAGAGACTCAGGACTGATGAAGCATTTGTCCTCTCCCTCAGACTCAGTCTGGTCATCTCCTACAATTGCTTAATGACTGCAACCAGGAGTGCCAGGATTGCAGTCATGAAATGAAGCAGTTACATGATGTCTTGCATAAGACTGCTTTGCTCAACAACCAAAATTCCAGTCCCAATTCCATAATTGGGACCAGCAACTTGGTTGCTAAGTGACATAGTCACTAAATGGAAAAACTGTGCCTACAATTTTATTTCAGTTTCCCTTTTGTGCCTGCTTACTCTCCTGCTTACTCTCTAGCACAGGGGTGTCAAACTCAAGGGCCCAGATCTGGCCTGTAGGGTACTTAGATCTGGCCCATGGGGCCACCGTGGAAACAACGAAGGACCAGCCCATAGTGCTTCTGCCAGCGAAAATGGGCTCCTGAGCTCCATTTTTGTCTGCCAGGGCCTCCTGCAACCCTCTGCCAGTGAAAACAGGCTTGCGGCCCTCGCAAGCTCTGTTTTCACTGGCAGAGGGTTGCAAGAGGTCGTGGCAGCCAAAAATGGAGCTCAGGAGCCCATTTTCGCAGGCAGAGTGCTTGGACCACCACAGGCATCCCCGACACGAGTGATGTCAATCTGGCCATGCCCACCCTGGCCACACCCACCCTGACCATGCCCACCCTGCCCCTCTGAGGTCAAACACAATCCTGATGCGGCCTCAATGAAATCGACTTTGACACCCCTGCTCTAACACATTCCTTTCAATATGTATTCTCCATTGTGTGCCGTCTTAGTTTCTTGTAATCTCTTCCTCTCCAATCTCTTCATTCCGCAAGGAAGGAAAAAAAAAGAATAAAATAGGTCTGGCATAGGACTGTACATTCTAAGTGACTGAAAAGGCAAGCATGTGATTAAGAGAGATGCGGTGAAGGTCATAAATGTGTGCCTTGTTTACAATGTTGTGTTTTTAGCACCATCGTAACTACATAAAATCACCGCATGAAGCAGTGAGTAAGTAAGGTCTACCTGTATAATGTAAACAGTGTATACTTAGAATATAAAATTCTAAATTGACTTTCATGGCTTGGCCATAGAGCTTCATAGTTCATGTAATTTAACCAAAAGATTAGAATTCTATAATAGTAATTTAGGAATGACCTGGTTCTCTTAATTCAGTCCATTATTCAATGCAAAATTCATATGAGCATCACTGACAGATGACTATAGTATACAGCCTTTGTTTGAAAACTTCTCGGAAAGAAGGAATCGCTGCTTATGTGGCAGCCTGTAACACTGGCGATGTAGTCAGAAAGTTTCTACTGATAACTAATTTTTACTTCTTACAATGAATTGCCTAACTACACTGTTGGATGAAGTTGAGATTAAAATGCATATTTCTTCTTAGTTGTATCCCCAGTATTTATAACCCAAGAAGACAAGATATTTCACCCATGGTGCTGGACTAAAAAGATTCTCTTTAAGAAGACCACTTGATTGCAAAACACTTGCAACTGTGGATTGTTGACATATGTGTTTGGCAACATTTGAATTCAGCAGTTTTTCTTCAGAAAGGAAGAATCAAGATTTTTGTTATTGTTTGATAATATCATTTCCAGGCCTTTATTTTCCCCTTTCTTCTTATCATGATTTTGAAGGCATTGTTGTTAATACTGTTGTGAATATTTATTTTTTTTCTTCTGTTCATTCATATAGAACAGAAATGATGACAACAGTGATATCAAGACACTATACAAATGGGTTGCACAAATAAATTATAAAGCTGTTTGCAAATTTATATGAGAGAAAAACATTTCCTCTCTAATTTCAATCAGGCTTGTAAATTTAAGTGATCCCAGTAGTTCCTTGTTGAGGCCTCGAAAGCAGGGTGATAAGGGGTGGAGGTTAAATGCAAGAATTGAGTTTTCTTCTTAGTAGTGACTGTAAATGAACTCTGTTAATATTCATACAGGTGAAAAGCTGCCATTATTCCAATAATATTTGATGGGAGCAAAACAAAATCTGCTCTCTGGTATCAATCATACTGAGAAAAGTAAAGAAGAAAGGCAGATCAAATTCACAAAGGTCACATTGTAGCTTTTTAAAAAAATAATGAACAGCTTTTATCAGTTATTTAGATGCCCCTATGCTATAATAAGAAATATTATAACAAAATTAATTTCATGATGTATCATTTCAAGATTTCAGAAGGGTTGGCCAGTTGAGGACTAGAAAGACCACAGAGCATTTTGTTGGCTGGATCTTCTTCCCTCTGGTTCCAATGATGACAATGCCTCACAATAGCAGGTCACTTAGAAAAGAGTGGCACTGGATTCAAGGAGACAGAAACTACAGAGGGATCTGCTGCGAGGGATTTAAAGGAGCTGCCTGATTGAATAACATGAGCTTTATGTAACATGGAACAATTCTGACTGTTTTGAAAAATTGACAACACCCACTGAAGATTACTGCACATCAACAGCTGCTTTATAGATTATCCCCCCTCAGTTTTTCAGGAACAAGCTTTCATTCTGTGAAAATACATGGCATCTCTTGAACATTATGGTGCCATCAGCAGTTTCTCAACCTGCTTTACGGTTTCCTTCAATCTCTTTCCAGCTGTGCTCAAAGCATGTGTGTGTTTAGTAGCTTTGAAGCAGAAAAAGTGGTCATGGTTAAGAACTAACACATTTTCTCCTGGGCCCAAGAAAGTTCATAGAAGAAAGATGTTTTTTTGGGGGGGGAGATGGAGAGCCATTTGTTTTAAGTGTTTACTTCAATTATTCATGATATTTCAGCATGATGAAGCTTAGGAATTTGATTTATTTTCTTTATTTTAAATGAAAGATGAATAATGGAGTTGGAAGGGACCTTGGAGGTCTTCTAGTCCAACCCCCTGCTCAGGCAGGAAACCCTATTCCATTTCAGACAAATGGTTATCCAATCTCTTCTTAAAAACTTCCAGTATTGGAGCATCAATGAGATTCTAAAGTTCCCTAAATTTTGCAATTTTCTATACTTGGTGGCAGCATAGATGGCTAAATCAAGTTGTCTTCTATTATATGTGGAACATAGGCAACTAACTTCTGGGAAAGAAATGGAGAACTGAAGATGGCTCTGCTAAAAGTAGAGCTTACGATCACAACAAAACGAAGAGCTGGTGGGTAGACCAGTTCTTCATAATTCCTCTCTGGACAAAAAGAGGACTTGCGATCACCCACAAATGTTCCAGACAGTTGATTTTTGCAAGGAGACTGCAAGACTGCAGTTTCTAGTGGAGTTCTGGGAGATGATGAACAGCCATTTTGCTGAAATCATATTTGATGCCATCAAAAAGGACATTGGGTCCTCATACTTCCTTTTCTAATCACTTTTGGAAATTGCTTGTTAATTGTTTTTCAGCTTTTAAAAACCTTTGGATCTTCAGGTTTTACAGCACTGAGTTGAGTGAGTTTCCTTCAAACCTTACCAAAAGAAGTTTTAAATACAGGTTGAAGGACTTAAGTTTTTTTGAATAAACAGGGAAAAAACCTTGGATTTTAGAAAGTTACAATTGGACTAAGGGTCCAGATAAATTTGAAATAAGATTTTGAAATTAACTATAAATATCCATCCCATGGGAAAATGCTTTTGTTCTGACTTCTTTTTTTTAAATGTAAGATTTTAAAAATTGGACACTAGAGGGAACTAGAAGGAACTAAAATTACAACTAAAGGAGAAGACTACTGAAACTTGATTTAGGAATACAAAATAAAGAAAAGTATTTTAATATTGATATATTGAAAGATATGTTTGTACAATGCTCTCAGAAGTGTCTATTTCTATAGATAAAGTTAACAAGATATTATGGAAGGGGAACAAGTTTTACCTTACAAAATTGAAACTGAACTGAAAGTGGATTTAAAAATGACTGCCAAGCATGGGAAAATCAGAAGTCCAGTCAGTTCAAATAAATATAAAGTTTTATTGCAAGCTTATACTCTCTACAAGAATCTGAACTACTAATGGTCAAAGCAAATGGGTGGTAGATAAGAGTCAATGGAATTCAAAATGGCCTGAACTTAGATCTCTTGTGGGCAGGAAGCCCTTCCCTTGGGTTCAGCCTGGTCATCTCCTATAATGACAAGCTACAAGAATGACATGGAAAAAGATGTTATACTGGACATAGAAAAGAAAGCTGATAATGTCTTGATAATTAAAAAAGTTATACAAGGACAAACCAAGAAAGTCATCTGGATAATATTCCTATATTGGATTTACAAAAGAGACTAGTTAAAACTTTGAAGAAATATGTATGAAGGGACCAAGAAAAATAATAATACAAAAATCTAATTCTAGGACTGTCAGCGTTTCAACGCTGGCATAGAGAGAGCAGAGGAGAGCGAGAGATAAGCTCTGAAACTTTTGCCTGCTAAATCCCTTTGAAGCCCGGTTGTCGTGGAAATGAAGGGAGGGGGCACATTCCTGGGAATTGACAAGGAAAAGAAGTCTGAAGAATGACTTGGAAGACAGCCAATGAGAAGCAGAGATTTGGGGATCGGAAAGGGAGGGATTGGGAGGCAAAAGGTCAGTCTTGTCCGCGTGGAGTCATGATCCGGTGGCTGAGCTCAATTAAAGAAAGATTTCCTTAAAGATTGGCAGTTTGGAAATTCATTTAATTTTGAGATAGCACCGCAGTCTGACAAGGACATTATTTGAAAGGACCAAATATCAAGATTTGTAAAAGTAAAGGGAAGGAATATAAAGTTAGATTATTTGGTCAAAGTTAAAATAAATATATTGTTATCTCTGATAATCCTTAATGGACTTTTGCTAATTGAGACTGAAATGACAAGACTTGAAGGATTTCTTTACAGATAAAAATGGGATATGAGAAGAAGACAACAGTTGTTATATTTTAAGAGAAGATGATATTGTGGTTTATTAGCAGTTGAAAAACTGTACTGAATAAAACTGACTTGTAAAAACATAGCTTTGCTTTTAGGGTTTTCAAAGAGTTGGCATTTGGCCAATGAGCATAAAAAATGCAACAGGGAAAAAGTCAGATTTATATTTAAATAACATTTTATGTGCTGTTCCCTGTTGCCTTATTGAATTTTGGAGTGGTTTATCAGCAATGCTCCAGACTACATTATAAATTATTCAGTTCTTTAATGTAGTTGGCATCATTAGCATGACTTTATTTAGTACCTTTTGGTTAGGATTCCAGAAATCCTGGAGACTAACCCTGAACTTTTTAGAAACAGTGGTTAGCAGTTGGCAGTTTTAAAAGTGGTGGTTAACAAAACCAGATAAATCTTGTTTTTGCAGTTCTATCCCTGAAAGGGAAGGTTTCTTCCCTTCTTCCAAATGTGCAGGTATACAAACAAGTTGTTCACAGGTTCTCCTCTCGCCACAAAAAGACCATGGAAGGATATGTCAAAGGTGCTTTTTCAAAAGGCAACTAGACTATGTTTTTCCCTTGAGGAAGAAGAATATGTTTCGCTTCTCATCCAAGAAGTTTTGTCAGTTCTGATAGCAATAGCACTTAGACTTATATACTATTTCACAGTGCTTTACAGTCCTCTCTAAGCGATTTACAGAGTCAGCATTTTTCCTCCAATATGGGTCTTCATTTTACCAACCTCAGAAGGAGGGAAAGCTGAATCAAACATGAGCCGGTGAGAATTGAACTGCTAGCGATCGGCAGTCAGCAGAATTAGCTTGCAATACTGCATTCTAACCACTGCACCACCACAGCTCCTGATGAAGATTTTTGGATGAGAAGCGAAACATCTTCCTCCTCCTCAAAGGGAAAACATAGTCCAGTTGCCTTTTGAAAAACATATTTGAGACAACCATGACCTGGATGATTAAGAATCTCCATAGATACCATGGAGGGATATTTACTTAGTGCATGGAGTCTGCATTCTTGGAGGATCCAAGAATAGCCATGGTCCTCCTTATGGACCTTCAGTTAATATAGGGAATGTTGATAAGGAAGGAACTGCAGCATGTATCTCCTTCATCTTCCATATATTCTACTTGTTGATGCATCAAGAAAACATCACATCTTATCATAAATCAAATGAGGAGCATAAATGCTTTTTGAGATACATTTGAAAGCCTTATTACAAGATGCAGAATCCCCAATTTCAAGATAGTTCCCCAGGTTTATTAGCACTAAAATGTCTACCAGTGTTAAGGAAAAGTCAATAATTCCAGAAAAGAGAGGAAAGAAACATACAAAGTGGTCTGGGCGGGGGAGAAGTCTTGATTTGCAACCGTGACATAAAGCAGAAGATGGGAACATCTGTGGCTTCCACATCTTGCTGAAATACAGCTCCATCAAAGTTGAGCACCTGCAGAGATGGTGGGAAGTCATACTGTTTGGATAGTCCACAGTAATAGCTGCTATGCTGGGAGATAAGCAAAAGAATCTGTGCTAAAAGCTCTCAGTGTCTGTGATTCACTTCAGTGGAACTAAAATGCCCTCATAAAATACAAGCAAATCTCAGAGCAATAACTTTTCTTTGCAGCCATTCAGAAATTTAGGGGACAAAAACAGTAGTAATCACAGATTTCTAAGCTTTGTGGCAAGTGTCAAACTGCTGCCATATGTAGCTGCAGATAGAAAAAAGTTGACTCTTAATTTAGACCTGCAGATGGACAAATGTTGTTAGCACTAGTCCACAAATTGGGAGGAAATATTTTGTGTAAAGATTGTTTATCTTTCCTTATTTTATTTGTATCCCACCTTTATTATTTTTGTAAATAACTCTAGACGTTGAACGTATCCAACACATCCGCCGCCTCCTACACAACAACGACATTGTGAGGTGAATTGGGTTGAAAGAGAATAACTGTCCTAAAGACACCCAACTGGTTTTCATGGCTAAGGCAGGGCTGGAACTCACAGTCTCCTGGTTTCTAGCCTGTGCCTTAACCTCTAGACCCATGATGGCGAACCTATGGCATGCGTGCCTGAAGTGGCACATGAAGCCATGTCTCCTGGCATGCGCATTGTCCCCTGTTCCTCTTCCGTGTTTCTGGCACGCATGCGCACGTGACATTCAGCATGCGGCAGTGCTAGAAACTAGAAGATCTTCCAGCTGGTCTTCTGTTTTCCTGCGTGAGCATGCACCCCAGCCAGCTGACTGTCATGTGCGCATGGGCACCAGAAACCCAGAAAAGTAGCTGGCGGAAGTTCAGTAGCTGAAACCGGAAGTTCATTTTCTGGTGCGTGCATGTGCCCTGGGCAGCTCCTCCTCCAGGTTGCGGTCCAGACACGCTCTCTCTCTCTCTTTTCGGCACTCGGTGCAGAAAAGGTTCGCCATCACTGTTCTAGACCAAATGTGTTCCTGCACTGAAGCTATAATGTCTCCTTTGGTAAAGTTAATTACATTAGTGGTTTATTTATATTTCAGGTATATTATTTCTCTTCCAGAGAAGCAACTCAAACATTTTCTGGCTGCTAAAGTTTTTAAACAGTTTCAATACTTTTTTTTTTTCTATTTCAGCGATTCATGAATTTCCTCAGGATTTTTTCAAAAACAAAGAAAGGCAGCAAGGAGCAGTATTGCTTCATATTCTTGGTGTAAGTATTCCTAGGACATCTGAAGCATGTTCAAAATATACTCCTCAATTACTTATTTACATTGAGCGTGGTGGCTCACATGGTTAGGATACTGAGCTGGAGGTTACCAAGCCCACGTTCGAGGCTGCTGCGGGTTGGGATGACCCTCCAGTCATTTGCTGCAGCTCCTTGACAGGGACATGAAAGGAGCCCCCACAGACATGCCCCGGGCAATGGTGATGTCACTAATCCTTTCAACTCAGATGGTACCTCCAACATGAATGGGGCAGGGGGGACCTATTCATATCCATCTCTTGCAGAAGGCTTAGGAGAGAAAAGTCACCAAGATCTGTTCAGGGCAAATTCATCCAACAAAAATTATTTCTTCATTTAATTGCTATGATTCAACCTACTTTGCATACCGCTCCTTCCAGTATTTGGTCTGTGGCCTCTGGACATCAAAACATTGCCTACAAATGGCCCTTACCATCTGCTTAAAGTTTTTAACGTTTGCTCTATTTTATTGTTGCTCCTTAAAGATTTTGGTTTATACTTCTGGCATTTCACCTTTGCTTTTTTTTTTTTTGTCAAAAAAAAAATCAATCTTGAGAAACCTTTCTGATTTGAAAAGCAGTACAGTATAATAACAAAACACAGCTTAATTTTGCATTCCATTTATCCACTTAACATTGGAGCTGGGGCTACTTCCAAAGAATGTCTAGGCTGAACATTTTCTAGTTTAAAGATACAATAAGATGCAAAAGACTGTATGAGGCTGCCAGTATTTTCTTGTCCTATATTACTTGTATCTAGTTTATTTTGTAATAATTTAATGAATATATCTGCTGTGTGTTTTTTCTACAGGCTCTGTATATGTTCTATGCCTTGGCTATTGTATGCGATGATTTCTTTGTTCCATCTTTAGAAAAAATTTGTGAGGTATGTGAAAATAATTTTCATCTTTCTAAATCAGCTTGTGATATACTAAGAGAGACACCTTGCAGGCATGGAGGCTGACCAAATAAACCCTCAGGTTGTTAACATATTGCCCTATGGATAGCTTGCTCCTATTTGTTGAATTCTATTCTGAAAGATGTTTAAATCAACTCAATCTCAAACAAAGATTGAGAATCTCCTTAGACACAGGCTCGTATTACCACATATGGTAGACATGTCCAAAAGCAAAAAAATACTGGACTAAAATACCCACCTGGCTAAAAAAAAAATGATAAAGGAACATATAAATTTAAAACTGGAAATATTTCTCTTGGGCATCACACCAGACAAATACAGTGAAAGGAATGCATATTTAATAATACATGTGTTAACAGCAGCCAGAATCATGTTCACACAACATTGGAAGGGCAAGGAAATATCTTCCCCACAGAGGAAAAGATAATAACAAAAATTTTAGAATGTGCAGAAATGAATAAATTAACATTTGAAATTAAAGAAAAGGAAGACACTGAATATTTTGAGGTATGGGATCTGTTTTATCAATAGTTAAATAAGAGAAACAGGAGTTAGAACTTCTAAAACTACAAGAGAAAGATTAATTTTATTATTAGGGTTGATTACTGTAATAGATGAGGAAGAAATGGAGGTAGTGACAGATTTTATTTTCCTGGGCTCCAAGATCACCGCAGATGGGGACTGCAGCCAAGAAATTAAAAGACACTTGCTCCTGGGGAGGAAAACTATGGCAAATCTAGATAGTTTACTAAAAAGCAGAGACATCACCCTGCCAACAAAAGTGTGTATAGTCAAATGCGTATAGTTTTCCCAGTTGCAATGTATGGCTGTGAAAGTTGGGCCATAAGAAAGGCTGAGTCCAAAGAATTGAGGCCTTTGAACTATGGTGCTGGAGAAGACTCCTGTGAGTCCCTTGGACTGCAAGGCGAACAAACCGGTTAGTCCTAGAGGAGATCAACGATGACTGCTCTTTAGAAGGCCAGATGCTGAAGATGAAACTCAAATACTTTGGCCATCTAATGAGAAGGAAGGACTCACTGGAGAAGAGCCTAATGCTGGGAAAGATTGAAGGCAAAAGAAGAAGGGGACGACAGAGAACGATGTGGCTGGATGGAGTCACTGAAGCAGTAGGCATGAGCTTAAATGGACTCCAGAGGATGGTAGAGGACAGGAAGGCCTGGAGGAACGTTGTCCATGGGGTCGCGATGGGTTGGACACTACTTCGCAACTAACAACAACAAACTGTAACTTATTAATTTTGATTAATTCTGATTAGTATTAACAATTAATATGTGTTAATATTATGAGGGAAAAACACTGTTATTATGAGATTACTATCAGAGAACACTATTACTATGATGAATATTACTCAAAAGAATTGCAACCAGACAACACACTGTCTATATGGATTTTGAACATGTTGCTCTTTCTATTTCTATTAATAGAAATAAAATGATTACTTCTGAGAGCTGAAACATTCCACCACCAAAAAAAGAAGAGAGAATCTCCTTAAATGTTTAAATTGTATTTATTTATTTATTTATTTATTTATTTATTTATTTATTTATTTATTTATTTATTTATTTGTCAAGTACATATTAGATTATATATATAAGTATAAGCATTGATTGAATACATAAAATGAATACAAATAAAGGGAACATTAGGACAGGGATGGTAGGCACGCTGGTGCTCTTATGCACGTCCCTTACAGACCTCTTAGGAATGGGGAGAGATCAACAGTAGACAGTCTTAGATTAAAATTTTGGGGGTTTTGGGATGAAACTACAGAGTCAGGTAGTGCATTCCAGGCATTGACCGCTCTGTTGCTGAAGTCATATTTTCTGCAATAAAGTTTGGAGCAGTTCACTCAACCAAACAAAAATTTTCCAAACAAAATCAAACAAAATATTTGGTTTCACTTCCCCTTTTTCATCAGTTGTACAGATTCTTTAAGCTGGGCTGCAGCTAGTGAAATGTTGAATTCTTCTCTTTATTTTTCCCCAGAAACTACATCTGAGTGAAGATGTTGCAGGAGCCACATTCATGGCTGCTGGAAGTTCAACCCCCGAGTTATTTGCATCAGTCATAGGTAAGTGAATATACAAGATATGCAAATTGTTCCCATAGGCAGATCACAAAAACAGTTAAGTTTCTGTGATTTTTAGAATAACTGTACCAGTGGCTATTTTGGATTTTGTTAGGAGTCTTCCACTTCCACTAAAGCATACCTGGGCATGGTTTACCAGGGTGTGGATGAGATCAGGAAAATAATTATATTTGACTTTATATCTGTCAAATTAACATTAAATGCAGTTAATGTGATTATGCCTATAAATAATATTCCAGTCTGTCATGTTATAATTATAATAATAGGCTTGTGTATCTTGTTATTGTAGATATTCTTGCACAGCCCATCTGGTCTCCATAGTTCATATATTCATTTGTCTTCCTTCCCTATCCTACAGTATAAACACCAGTAAAGTAGTGGTGGGATTCAAATTTTTTTACTACCGTTTCTGTGGGCGTGGCTTGGTGGATGTGGCATGGCTTGGTGGGTGTGGCAGGGGAAGGATACTGTAAAATCTCCATTCCCACCCCACTCCAGGGGAAGAATACTGTAAAATCTCCATTCCCTCCCCACTCCAGGGGAAGGTTACTTCAAAATCTCCATTTCCTCCTGATCAGCTGGGACTCAGGAGGCAGAGAATAGATGGGTGCGGAGCCAGTCAGAGGTGGTATTTACTGGTTCTCCGAAACTACTCAAAATTTCTGCTACCGGTTCTCCAGAACTGGTCAGAGCCTGCTGAATACCACATTTGCAGTAAAGACCAAGCCATCTGAAAAAGTTTTCTGCTGTTAGTGTATCCTTGATGGAGTCATTATCTAACACAGGGGTTCCCAACCCCCAGTCCAGCATGCCAGAAACCAAGCCACACAAACAAGCGAAGCCCTATCCGCGGGATGCAAGCAGCATAGAATCTACAGCCCTTCCGGTCCGCAGAAAAACCTCTCTTCACGGAGTCGGTCCCTGGTGCCCAAAAGGTTGGGGGCCACTGATCAAACAGATATCAGTCACAAACAAAATTCTAATGCAAATGAAGCCAGGCAAACTACTTTTGTATGCAAGCATATGCTTGTATACACAAAAACGCCTCTATTTCATCCTTGTCCCAGTGAAGCAGTTTTGCTTAGCAACAGTTTCCTCCTGGTGCTAATGGAACCAAAGAGTAATTGGGGCAGAGGAAAGAGGAGGAAGATGCGGGAAGGTGCAATTCCATACACTTTCCATCTACCCAATCTAGAAGCCACAGGGATGGTACAGGTAATCTTCGACTTACAACAGTTCATTTAGTGACTGTTCAAAGTTACAACAGCACTGAAAAAAGAGACTTATGACCATTTTTCACACTTATAACCTTTGTAGCCTCCCCATGATCATGTGATCAAAATTCAGATGCTTGGTAATACTGGTTCATACTTATGACCGTAGCTGTATCGCAAGGTCATGTGATCACCTTTTGCACCCTTCTCACAAGCAAAATCAATGGGGAAGGCAGATTCACTTAACAACCATGTTACTAACTTATCAACTACAGTGATTCACTTAACAACTGTGGCAAGAAAGGTCGTAAAATGGGGCAAAACTCACTTAACAAATGTCTCACTTAACAACAGAAATTTGGGGATCAATTGTGGTCGTAAGTTGAAGACTACCTGTATGATCCCGAGTGGTCATGTCACCCTTCTCCCATGTTCAATTAAGTTTTAAAAAGCTTTCTTTCTAATAAACATCTGGAAAGAGCACACCGCATATGCAGGCCTGATAGACATGCTGACTTCTTGGGAGGACTTGTGAGATTGCCAGTCACTTCCCAGTATATTAATGCTCCCTTCACTTTTTCAGTCTAGGTTATTTTCTCAGGGAATCATAGAGTTATGCCATTTAGGCCATCAAATCCACTCTTATCAACCAGTTCATTGTTGGAATCCCCATTAAAGATTCTTGACAAATGTCTACCTTGGGAAGGAGAGGTCGCTGCTTTCTTACAGAATTGACTGCACTAACTGCCACATTGGACATGAGACATAAGTAATAAATTTCCAAATTCTTCTAATTGCAGTGAAAGCTAAATCTCTCACCACTCTTTCTTTTTTTGTCTATTCAACCAGGTGTGTTTATTACTCATGGTGATGTAGGAGTTGGAACCATTGTTGGTTCTGCCGTTTTCAATATCCTCTGCATTATTGGTGTCTGTGGAATCTTTGCTGGGCAGGTTAGTAAAGTACATTCATTCATTCATTCATTCATTCATTCATTCATTCATTCATTTTTCCATTATATAGGGGAATATAGTATATACAAAAGAAAGTACTTGAATGTGATTATTTTAATTACAAACATCATATGCTCTCTCTATATATGATACTGTGAACATCTATAGATTTTATTTCAGGCTTAGTTCTTACGCAAATGAATCAACTTGAAATAGTTTTATAATATATATAGATAAATCATGACGTGTTAATATAAATGTTATTCTGAGAAAAATCTATTTTCCTTCCTCCAACAGAATGCAGCCAAACATCATAGTTGGCTGGAACCCACATTAAAGGGATTCACTACTTTACACTATTTTAAGTATTGTACATTAAACAAACTTAATTAAAGCTGAAGAATAGTAACCTCAATGACTTATTGGAGAGCTGTGGCAATTGGGATTCTGTGTGTACATGTGCACTTTATTGAACAACAGAAATAAACATCATAATGTTAACTTAATAATGATAAGAAAGAAAGCATATTTCTATAAAGGATATCAGCTACAAAAAAATTACCAAATGAATCACTATGTTTTTACTATTGGCAATTATTTTACTATGCTTTAGAAAATATTATTGTTTTAAAATATGTATTTTTAATGTCTGATGCAAACTGTGGGAATCCTTGAAGCTTATATTGGCATTAGAATACAGCAAATGAATGAAGAAAAGTTATTTCCTGTCTGTTGCAAAACAATTAAGGACTTTTCCTATTCAACCATAGTTCTGATCGTAATCTCCCACCCTCCCATGCCAAATGGCAATTGAAGTGAAGAAGGAAAATGTTTTAAATATTCTCTGCAAGTGATTGTTCTGATCTTGGATGGCATTAACTGCCTAGAGTCATTGGGATACAAATTAAATAAATAATGATGGTTCTAGCAAGCTTTTGATGTTTTTAAAACATCCATATGAGAGGAAATGGCCCATTTTAGCATCATGCATATAGGTTGGCCTTCTCTTTTCATTGATGAGAATTAAAGTAACTTTTCTGACCAGGTGCCCTGCAGATGTGTTGGGCTTAAAACTTCAGAATTCCCAGTCAGCATGAAATAATGCATGCTCTTGACTTTTTTTAAAAAAAACAGGTAAAACTTTCTTCTCCTACCTAGCTGTTCTGATCTAGGCTTCCTGAGAAAGCTTAAATCACATGCTTAGTTCCAAAAAAACCCTCTTTTATTTAAACAGCTGTGAATTATGGTCATTCACAGCCCGTAATAATTCACAAACATTCTGTGAAGAATCCGACAGATGTCTGCCACAGTCTTTCAAGGTAATGCTGATAAGCACCCATCTATATCTCCCTTGAAACGCTGCCAGGGACCTAATTGCCAATTAGTTTTTCAAGGCTAAATGGAGCATAGAGTCAAACAGAACTTCTCAGAGTTTGAACCGACTAGAATGAACAAATTGCTTCCTGCAAAGGCTCATGTCCGTTTTCTCCTCTCTTATGTCTTATGGGAGGGGCCAATCATCTCCAAGCCTTACTCCCAAGTCGCCCCTTTTGTCTTAACTGTTCTTGCCACCTGGCACCTCTGCACATGCACGCACTGGGAACAGGCTCTCCCTGTTCTTCTGCCTCGCTGATGTCAGATTCCGGAGGCTCCAGAGGCAGCACATAACTACCAGATAGCCCTGGCCCCCTCTCTGCCTCCGATGCAGAGCCCTCGTCCAAGACTCCAGGACTGGCCCACATTCCTTCCCAACCTCCTCACTTTCCAAATCTGCTGCCAGCTCTGCTGGCCGCTGGCAGACCACAACACTAGCAACAGCTGTTCAACACATGAAGTAGAGTCCAAATGAATTAGAATATTTCATTATAGTTTTGTGATTCTGAGCCTTCTTGCCCTCCCTGAGAGGACTGGGAGTTCATGGCCACTCTACTAACCTAAGTCATGATGGCCTAACCCACATGTGAGGCCATACATCAGCTCTAGTTCTTGTTTTTGAGCAGATACAACATCACCTAGTGATCAATGTCTGTCTTTTGTTATGGTCAGATTACTGCTTGATTGGTATTTTGAGGTCATCAATTTTGAGGGAGAATGGAATTTGTCAGCTCCTCATAATTTCTAGAGAACTTTGTGGAATTTTCTGAGACCTTGGAGGGCAGTTTTTCTGAGGCCTTAGTTGCCAAGTGAAATTCCAGGGTGATAGCAGCCTTAGATAGGAGTGTACCCAAGCAGCATCTCCCAGATCATAGATTGCAGGGAATTTAGCTTACCAAGGTACTATGGGAAATAACGTGACCAAAGAGAATAGAATAGAATCCCATTAACTTGAAATAAGACAAAAAATAAGTGTGGTCAGACATGGGTAACAGCTGAGATCTGAGCCTACGCTGTAGTGATAAGAATGACCAAAGGCCAATATTGTCTCCACTTTTACTGCATCCTCAGATTGTCATTTATCAACCCTCTTTAAAATGACCTGAATTATCCTTCTTATGGAAGGATGAAAGAACAATTGCAAAACAGGCTAAAGTTTAATCCCAGGAAAGTGGTTCTCTGGTTCGGGATAGGATTGTATTATCCCAGTCAAAACTGGCTGGTAATCTGTGGGTCCTTCTGGATTCTCATTCCTGCTGAAGGAGCAGGTAGCAGCCTTCACAGTTTCACACAAACGCACAGTTCCCAGATGAGCTTTTTCATCAGCCCTCCTCTTGAGATTAGACCAGCTTCTTCCTTTTTAATTCTGTCTTCTGAAAACCACTGGTTAAAGATCTGGCTATTCCTAAAGGCTTGGGGTGGGAACTACAGTAGGAAGACAGTCCCCTTTCTTATGGTTTGCTTATTTTTTGGGGGGTACCGTTTATTGCATTGTAATCTGTTGCTTCATCTTTTTCTGTTTGTTATTTTGATGTACTGTTTTTAATCCTCCTACTGGAGAGTGTTTTGTAAGCCTCTCTGAGTATCCGTGGATTAGAGTGCCATATAAACCCTAGTAAATAAGTAAACAAGCATGCAAGTAAATAAATAAATAAAAGTCCTTTGCTCTGTCCACCTGACATTTATGAGCATTGTAGATCTAAAACAGACTCATGTTTAGTTTCTAAGTTATGTTCCAAATAACTCTTTTTTTCTTCACGGAAAATTTAAATGTTTCTGGTAATAAACAACAGAACTAAACCAGCCAAAGTTTTACTGCCTTTATTTGATAAGAGTTATAGATAAATATTAATTCTATCTTTAGTCTCAGTGGAGGCAAACTTTGCTCAAGTGGTTATTAAGCAAAGAAATTATTTTAACAAAGTTTTGGTAACTAGTTATTTATTCATTTATTTGTCAATTTGAATTTGTTCTTTGTTCTGGTGTTTACATTTCAATAGATTTATTTATATGCATTTTAATTGTGGTTGACTAGTATCCTATCTAGCCTTTGTACTCTTTTTAAAAAATTATACACAGATTGATTGAAGTTATTCTTACTAGAATTTATTAAAGTGTTTCACTTTAGCAGGATTGTGTCTGCTTCATTTATTACTCTACTTCCATATGAAAAATCACTACAATCATTGATTTTCTTAATTTTCTGTTTCTAAATGATGTGTAAAGTGGTTTACCACATCCGTAGTGCTTTTAGCTTTGTTTTTTCAGGAGATGGACTTTTAAATTGAAGACTTTAAACAAAGTTGTTTCTGTCCCCTCACTTAATCCAATTGAAAATTGAGTAACTGCTACTTAAGTAACAATTAAATGTACTTTTTAAACAGCATGCCACACAATAATTATGCAATTCCTTTGATTCACTGGAATTAAAATCCTCTTAGGAACTTTTCTTACATCAGTTTGAAGCAATTCTTTTCCTGTTTAAAAGGTTTAAGTTTCCTGTTTTCTGTATCTGTGCAACTGCATTTTTTTTTTTATGGGAAGAGGTTTTGAATAATCACTATTTTCTGATGTTTTTGGAGTATTGCTTGTTCTGTAAACATATTTTTCTCTTTTGGAGCTTTTAAGTAGATAATAATCCTAAAAGAATCTCTTCTGGAAGTTAAGGTTTATTATATAAACTTAACTATTTATTTGATCCTTCACCCCAGTAATTATTTGGAAATATGTTTTGCATGTTATTCTAAACCATGATTAACTGTGGTTTATTGAGCACGCCGCGTTCACACATTGTGCTAAGCAAATCCAGACAAAAATCATTGTAGCTTAGCAGAATGTGTAAATAGCTGCTAGTAAGCCAAGAAAAAAAATATTTATGATATAATATTCTTTTTCCTGTTGGGTTAAGGTTAGGGGTTAGGGGTTAAGGTTAGGATTATAGTGATTGGTGAACAAAGAAAAGCTTTGTGTCACCTGAAAGTCTAACAAATTTTTTGTGTGATACTTTGGAAGAGTCTATAATCAGATGCTCATGAGGTTATCTGAGTGTCAAGGTAGGAAAAATCCTGTTAATTGTTATTGTAATTAAATCGGTTATTAATTGTTGGATGATAATACAGAGCACTAGGGTTTCATACCCATTCCAACACATAAGCATAATTGTCTCTATAAATTCATAACTAAGAATGGCATGAACTTTCTCATTTATGTGTATGGACTACAAACCACAAATCCTACACTACTACAAATATTTCATTCTTTAAGATGCCACATTTCCCCACCCCCAACATAGACTGACATACTTATTTCTCAGTGAATAGAGTACTTACATTTTCATTGTCTCTGACTGATTAATATCTTATCCAATTCTGTCAGTTCCATATAAAAACCATATAATTTACCATCTTTTTTATATCTAGATTGTATTTGCAGTTATGTTCACCCGAAAGATTGGGGAAAATGTTTAAAGACAAATCAACTAAATGTTGAAAATGTCACCAGACAGGGTCGTATTATCATATGTGGTAGACATGTGTAGAAGCAAAACCATATTGGGCAAGAATTTGTATGCAGTTGGAGAAGATGACACAGCAGCATATTGATTTAAAACCTGAGATATTCCTTTTGGGGATTTTACCAGAAACTTATAGTAAAGAAAATGTATATTTGATTATTCATTTAATAACTGCAGCTATATTGTATTTGCACAAAATTGGAAGGGTAAAGAGATCCCTACAGAAGAAAATGTGATTAAAAAATATTAGAATGTGCAGAAATGAATAGATTAACACTTGCAATTAAAGGAAAGGAAGAATCTGACTACTATAATATATGGGATTTATTTTATCAATGGTTAGAGAATAAACATGAAAGCAAGGTATTATAAAGTTAAGTAAGTTAAGAAGAGAAATGTTACAGTAATAGATATGTTACTAATATATTACTAATATATTATGTATTAGTATTAAAATAAGAGTAGATATAAATAATGAATATGGTGATAAGCTTAAATTGTTATGACACAAAAAAATTGTACCCAGACAACACACTGTTTAATGAATTATGAAATGTTTGTATTAAAAGAAAATAAAGCTTTATAGAAAGTCTCATATGACTTCACTGCATGATTTTGATAATGTAAAACTAGAAATTAAGATAGAACAAGATTATGTAGAAAAATACAGGTTCATATATAATTGTTCTCCTTCCTTAAAGGGATACCTTTTAATTAACAGCAATGCTAACTAGTAAGTGATAAGATTGTAGTGAGATGTGAATGCCTATATGAACCTTATTTCATCAGCCTTGATTGGTTTAAGAATCTGTGGCAAAATCTAAAATCCAAGCATTGTCAAGATAGAGTTTGCTGTATGGAATAATTGTATCTTTTTTTCTAGGTGGTCCGTCTCACTTGGTGGTCTGTGTGCAGAGATTCTGCGTACTACACACTGTCTGTAATAGTCCTTATTGTGGTAAGTTTCGTCAGTTTTCTTCACCATGTTCTGGAACATAGCTGAGCTTGAGATTTTGGTTCTCAATAGACCTCCTTATAAAAGGACTCCTTAAAGACAAATATGGTGGATTTTCCCATTTTAAAAAATCGCACACAAAGGATCTTGGGAACCACCCAGAGTTGGTTAGAAGACGGGTGACTATAAAAATATTTTAAATAAATAAGTAAGTAAGTAGATAAATAAGATATTAAATGTGTATGCTTCGGTCTCCCACAACCTGGTACCTTTTAGATCAGGTGAGAAGGCAACTTCCTGGAATGACTATGCTATCTTAGAATTAAGAGATGCATTCAAACACATAACCATCTTCATGTTGTTTACAGCTGCTCTTGGTTTTATGTTTTTAAATGTTTTTGTTATTTTAATGTCGTAGCTGTCCAGGATAATTTACTTGAGATGGATGCCTATATAAATATATTAAATGAATGAATGGATGGATAGATGAATGAATGAATGAATGAATACATACATACATACATACATACATACATACATACATACATACATACATTAGCAGATGGGACAAGGGCAGTGAATCTTCTGCATTCTTTCATGTGTTTATCGGCAACTTGAAATTAACTTGAATTTCTGCATAGGCAAATTCCCAATCAGCCTGAGGTCCCAATGGTCCCATTTGGCAGTGATGACAAACAACCAGGAGCAATATTAGAAGAGACTTTGCTATCGTTTCCAATTCCTGAGCTGCAGCATGATCCTGTGTTAGGAGATTAATAGGAAATGTAAATGACTGCTTAACCCTGCCATGATGTGACCTGGGAAAGACATCAGCTGTGAACTTTGAGAGATGTCCAGGGATGCTAAAAGTTGCTTTTAGCATTATGAACAATTGCTTTTAATTATTTTAGGGCTGGCTTTGTTCGTGATAAAAATCCATTAATTCTCCCCAAATGAGCCACTTGAAGCAGCCAAATCTTGACAACTGGCAACCAAATGTAATGCCAAAATGCCACCTTCCCTATAGTCTAAATTAAACTATATATACCTATTTTTTCTTAGTACATATTGTACTGAATTTTGGATCAGTGAGGTAGTTGTCCTGTAAAGTTAGAAATGCAAGAACAGCATATTGCTTTTTATTTTAAGAAAATCTTCTATTCACAGGAATTACTTTATTCCAAGCGTCTTCAGTGCTTTCTAATTCATGGCCTCTTAACCTGGACTTTGCAGCTCTGTCCACTATATAATTTAATCACTGTCTACAACAAACTTCCCAACTTGACCTCCAATTCTCTTCGCTTGGAAGTCTTGGAGAAATAATCTTAATCTACCAGGAAGTTCCCAGATTTGCCAAATTTGCTCTACCTAAAAATGCTACTATATATTTTGCCAAGCACCAGTGTTGATGTGGCAACCAAGTGGCTTTCATTACTGAAACAATGATTCAGGACCAAAGATCAGTAGTAACTGAGACTAAAACTCCTAGCTGATTCTGCTTGGAGACCATTCTATGCTCAGCTTTATATGTATACATGTCACTGTCTTCTATAATGTAACCAATTTTTTTAAAACCTGAATTATATAATTATTCCATTTTTTCCTTTCTTTTTCACTTTTTTTTTTAGTTTATATATGATGAGAAAATTGTATGGTAAGTGGTTCTTTTCATTTCTTCATGTTGTTTGATTAAGGGAAGTAAATTTGGACATGCAGAGCAAATCTGCCCATGGGGTTGGATGGAATTATTTTTTTGTAAAACTTCCAGCACACCCTCCAACTTGGATTCTCTCTGTAATTAGGATAGAAAACTGGGGAGCTATTCTGTTCTTCCTGTTACAGGTAGAGGCCGATAGTTGCGGACTAGTTTTATTGATGTGTCAGTAAAGCAAGAGATTTTTTGGATCTGGAAATCTCATAGCTATTTCTAATGGTTTCCTGGCACACTTTGCTTCATTCCCCTCATCAGTGATGGAAAACTATCAGCAGAGTTTTCAAGGATGAAGAGTCCTTCTAAAATGTGGGGGCTTTTATGTTGTTAGCAAACCTTTATTTCAAATGATTTATTTATTTCACATTTTGGGGACTCACAGCCAATTTCCCAGCTAGGGAAAGATAGCCCCTGAGTATCTTTAGGTGATGTGATTCTTATTCTTTCTTGGCAATATTTTTGAATAGAAATACGGTAGTTGGGGATGGGGGAGACTGGTTGCACAGGTAGAAGGTAGGGACTGATTGGATTTACAAACACTATGAAGCATTAAGAGAAAAACAAATTGCAACTGGCTGCAGGAAGGAGTGAGTAAGAAGAAGTACAAAGAACAGATAGACATAACAACTTCTTTGGTTTAATATATGAAGTGCTAGAAGTGGGGAGGAAGTGCTTATGATAGTTCTACTGATATATTCCACAAAAAATATGTAACACTACTGCAAATGGCACTAGCCATGCTACTAATTCCCTTCCTTTTATTTATTTGAGGTGGGAAAGCCTTATACTCATCATTATGTATTCCTTCTATATACTTATCATGAAGTAAGTACTCTTAACTTCTCCTCTGCGCTTTAAATATGTGTGGCTAATAGGCGTATGAGCTTGCAATGTACTTTGCTAGATAACTAAGAATAGCTCACTTTCTTTGCTTTATTGCTGTTAATTTCCCCAACTAGTAGTGGATGTTCTGCTTAAATGTACATTGTCTGCAATGACTTGAGGCTCATTCTTATGGGATCTACATTTGGGCTATTGAAATTGAAGATGAACGAGAACAGTCGGTCTTTATGATAGCCTTTCTGTGCCTAGTGCCCTCCAGTGTGTTGGAAGCCACTTCCATTATCACTAGCCAGCACAGTCTTTGGCAGTAGAGATTGAGGTAATGGGTACTGAAGTCCAATGTTGCATTATAAGAGCAAAGCGTATGGAATGCATCCAAGAGAAGTAATTTTCCAAGGAAACTAAGGAAGCGGCTGTATATCAGAAATATTCTGCTTGTTTCTTCATATTCAAAATAGCCCATTTGAAAGAGCATTGTAAGCAGCCAAGGTAAGTAATTGGGGGGAGGGGGGAGGATTGCACAAAGAAAGCTTTAATTCAGAATGAAGCATACTTGCATTTATGGATTTGGCTTTGGAGAATTTGAATTAGTTTTTATATTGGCTATTCATCAGCTACCCTTGCAAGAAATAAAGGCTTTTCTTTTGTTTTTGTATTTGCAATGCTACAGAAATAATCAACGTAATTATTTTACAGCAGTGTCATAAATCATTATATCCAAATTAGAAAATATTTCCGAGGGGAGCATAGAAATAGTTCAAAAGCCTTTTTTTTCTGTGAAACACAGCCACTGGGATCATGAAACCAGAGTTACAGTTACTGCTGTAAACGTATGTTTGGTTCAGGGATAATGGCCTCTTCTGAAGGACTCGTGAATCTGGCCTCTCTCTTCTGCATATTCCTCAGAGCAACATCGATTTTGAAAACACAATACAGGTAGTCCTTGACCTATGACCACAATTGGGATCAGAACTTCCATTGCTAAGCAAGGCAATTTTTAAGTGAGACATGCCCTATTTTAAGATATTTTTTTTTGTCGTGGTCATTAAATCACCACATTAAGTGAAGCAGGCAGTCATTAAGCAAATCTAGCTTCCCTCATTGACTTGGCTTATCATGTTGCAACATTTTAATTTCTATATATAACCTAGATGTGACAATCCCATTTCTCAGTGCTGTTGTAACTTTGAATTGTCACTAAATGAACTGTTGTAAATCGAGGACTACCTGTGTATTCATTGAAACTAGCAGGATCTAACAGGGCTTAATTTTGGCCAGATCATGAGGGGCCTAATTATAATGTAATCATCAGCCAGTTATGCTCAGATTAGATGGCACTTGATAAACTGATGTATCACAATCCAACTTGCTCCCAATGGTTGTGAGCACCAGAAACAGAAGAGAAGAGAGCCAGACTTATGAGCTGTTCTTTGAAACATTAGCATTTTTCTCTTTATACTTCTAGATTCAACATGAAGATGCAGAAGTTCTTTACTATCAAAAGTATGAATGTTGGTAATGGCAACACTGTGAACAGTGAACTGGAAGATGGTAATAAATATGACATTAGCCATGATGATCCATCCATTCCATTGCTATGGAAAGGTAAGGCTAAGCAGACATGAGCTGAGCAGAAGATCTTGGTAACAATGCTATTCACTGTTAGTGATTCAAACTCTGATGGCAGACTTCCACAATCTTAAGATAAAATATTATTTATGTTTAATAAATGGGCTGGACAGACACAAGCAATCCAGGGTCACTCATCCTTCTCTGTAATTCTCTATAATTACATATTCTGGGTCATATATTTATTTAATACAGAGCAGTAATAGCAATAGTACTTAGACTTATATACCACTTTATAGTGCTTTAACAGCCCTCTCTAAGCGGTTTACAGAGTCAGCATATTGCCCCCAACAATCTGGATCCTCATTTTACCCACCTCAGAAGGATGGAAGACTGAGTCAACCTTGAGCCTGGTGAGATTTGAACTGCCAAATTGCAGGCAGCCGGCAGAATTAGCCTGCAGTACTGCACTCTAACCACTGCGCCACCGTGGCTCATAATAAGGCCTATCATATCTGTGTGGTACCCTTCTTGAGATGAATCTTAAGGTTAGATTATTCAAAAGGATCCTTTAGCAATGCTCAGGATTTTGCAGGAGATTCTAAGAAGGTGAGAGTTTTCAAATAATTTATAAAGGAAATATTTCTTCCAGTATTAAGAATTAATGTTAGAATGAGGATCTTCAGGATCATCATAATTATGCATGCTGGGTGAAAGACAGAATTGGGGCATCACATTATTTCCAAAGGAGAAGACTTCTTAATGAAACTGCCACCTCAAAATATAGCTGGGTAACTTGGATATAGGATATATAGAGTATAGATGGAAGTGCTTGCCTTTTTGCCCTGGACAGAAAACTTTCACATTGAAAAATATCAGTTTTTGTATCAAATAATTAATCAAGTTCTTAACCTTTAGAAAAGTGAAGGTTTTTCTGCTCCCACTTTTCTTTACACTAATATTATATGGAAAAATGAACATTGGTTCTTCATAATAATTCTAAAATATCTGCTTTCTTCTGGAACTGAAAATAAGTTCATGCTCTTACATCTTATAACTGTCATGAGATTTGCAAGCAATAAAAGTACTAAAAAAAATAAATCTGTTTTTACTTTTTAACACTATGCATTTGTCTTGCTTTGTTGCTTTCCCTGCAAGGGGGAATATTCTAGCCACTGCACAACAAATGCTTGTTATCCACAGAGTGTGTTATAATATCTTGAAAAGGCATCGCATACCTGTAACCAAAATGAAGGTCTTTATGTTCATAAAGAATAGGTATACACACATCTGCATCTTGTGCCGTTCAAGAGCTGAGAGATGCCTTATTTTTGTTAACTGAAATATGCCATGGATTAATAAACTGCTATGGCTGTAGCCTTTACTATAGCTTTTTTACTTTGTTAGAACAACCATCAGCTGAGCCAGACTTCTAAATCTTTTAGCTCTGAGGGCTGCTTCCAGCAAGGATGCTTAGGATATCTGTTAATATCTCTCCAGAGTCAGCAAAGCTCTGATCTCATCCTAACCTTCTCCATTGTCTGAGTTCAGAAGCTGATTATTGCCTGCAAAAGAGCACTTGCTCTCTGCCGACTACATTCCATGTTCTGATAGCAGGAATTCTATTACTTGAGGGTACAGATAAAAGGAAGGTTTTCAGACTGCTATCTTGAAGCTTGTAAATTTATTGCTTTCAAGAGCTACAAGGAACAAAACATTAGAAAAAAAAAACTTATGGTACAAAGTTTTCATATTCACAAAGCTCTTCAGCCAGTGGAAAATCCAATTTCAGACAAGTCTTCTGGGCAGAAGAAGACTTGAATTTTTGCAACTAATGTTTGTGCTTTTAGAATAACAGTGCAGTGCCTCCGTTGTTCTTGTGAAAATTGTTTATATGCTCTGGCCCAGTCAATAGAAACTCACAGTGATGAAATACATAAGTACACTTGTATTGAATCCAGATCAAATGCGTCAAGTATGTGTCCACATTCCAGAGGACTAGCCTCTTAGGGTTTTTTGGATTTGTTTGTTTTTTTTGGAACAAAAACAAAAAGTGGTACCTTAACCTAACAAACAACAAATATTTCATGACTTTTTTTTTTCATGACCCCCAGCTGTTTTTTCAGTTGCAGTTCATTCCAAAAATATCAAAATGACAAGAAGAAAAGGGGAAACTGGAGAGGGCATCTTGGTAGGTGGAAATGAGAAAAGCTCAGTTGCTGAAACTATTTTCTGCACAGTGATGAAATATTGGAGCTCTACAGGAGGCTGAAGTCCATTAAGGGTTTTATCAATAAACCACTTTGCAATATGCAAGCGCTTTGTGGGAAGTTTTCATTTAAGTTTTAGCACACAGTTGAGTATGCCTCTTGGCTTCCATGCCATTAATTATTCTCTACTGGGCCATATCTGTAAGATGTTTATCCACTAATTTTTGTGCACTTACTCCTGCAATAATTCTTACATGCCACATATTCTCTACTAGATATATCTAACTTAATGCCCAGATCTGCTGCACTCCAGATCTGTTAGACTTCAACTAACTTGGGTCCCATAATTCTGGACTCATGCTGACTTGGAATTATGGAATTTAAACGGCATCAAATTAAAGAAAGTGGGTTTAAATGTTTGGAGTGCTTTGTGTTATCTTATAAATGCTTACAACAAGTCATCTATAGAGATTAATATTCTTGCTCTCTCTTGCCTCCTCCCACTTAACAAGTATCAGGGCTGTGGTTAAAGGATAGGAGGATCTCCAACAGTGCTTCAGAAAGTTGCTAGCCAAATTCACACATATAATTCCTGACTCATCTCTTAAGATTCAACCAATTTACTATGGATCAGTAGTGCAAAGATTAAATGAGGTGCAAATGGGCTTTCATCTTACAGATTTACTGATGACCAATGTGATTCTGTTTTGTGATCTGAATATAGAGTATAGAATTATTCTAAGCTTTCTTTATCTTCAGGTATACATTGGTTAGCACGTTTCCTCCTTGAAAGGTAGTCTTCCTGTTATTGTTCAATCTTTCAGTCACTTCCTACTCTTCATGATCAGGTGGACATCATTAAGCTGGGTCTTAGGGTTCCAAGTAATGCATCCACCAAAAGCAGAACTTTGAGGCAGGTAGATTCCTCAAAGAACATGTTTATTGGACCCAACTGTAAAAGTCCCCGTGGTTTTCACCTAAATAAAAGAGCAAAAGTTCCCCCTCCCAGATGTCACCGGTCACATTGTCCAATGAATATAGCTGGCAGGCTGCTTGATCACTCTTCTCCTTCAGTAGCTACCTGTTGAGATGACCTTGATTCCCACAGGAAAACTTTTTGTTTTGACTGTCTATCTACTTCCCTCCTCCCTTCCTCCTTTCAAAGTTTGTGGCAGGAAAAGATGGCTTCAGCCAGGTCAGCTTCAGAGTTGACACTGGGATTGTCTGCCTGTAACTGCTTCCTTGAGTCCTTATACTTGTGTTATCAGTAATAGTATCTACTTATCTTCTGTTGGGTTCAATTTTTTTCTTCATTCAGCTTTTTTGATGTTCCAGGTTTCATAGCAGTATGTTGCAACTGGAAAATCATGGCCTTGTTAATACATAACTTTGTTGTTAGAGTAGAATCTGATTGTTTTAATATGTCTCTATATCTGTAATAGTCTTTCCTTAAAGTAGCAAACAGTTCCTTAATTCACGGTTTCTACTAGTATCCCTATGAATTTTTGGGTCTAGAAAAGTAAAATAAAAGTAAAAGTAAAAGTTTTTTTTTATACTAGATTGACATTGTATACTGACTTACTCTAAGGGGCTTTTGTAATACTGAGAAGAAAACCACCTTTTTCAACTCTTTTCCATCTTTAATAAGGTGAAGTCCTGTTTAGCTTTCCTTATTTCCAGCCGTCAAAGTGATATCATCAGCATATTAAAGTTGTTGATGTTTCTCCAGCAATTTTAATATGTTTTTTTATAAATGCCTATAAGAAGTCATCTATAGAGACTTCTGACTATAGAGTCAGATGACTATAGAGATTAATATTCTTGCTGTCTCTTGCCTCCTCCCACTTAACAAATATTTGTCTTCTAATTCAGCATTTTTCAAGATATATTCTGCAGATAAGTTAAATAAATCAGTCCTCTTCCAAGTTTGAATCATTTCATTTTCCCATGATTCATTTGAACTGCGGCTTCTTCAGTAGGCTGATTAATTTGTCCAGTATACCCATGTTTTATCTGCAGTGATTTATCCACTGTCATATCATACACAGTCAAACGCCATTGTATAATTATTAAAGCAAAAATTTATGTCTCTTTGGAATGTTTCCATAATTGTAATACCTGTTTCTTCATATAAATGACTAGATGTCATTTCCAACCATAGAGAGTCTTTTTAAAGGCAGGTATTATTTTTAACCAACCCAAAAGAGGCTGGCCAAAAATGCTTTTGGTCCCTGCATATACAAACCTTCTCCTGTACATATGTCAATTTGTTTACAAACCATCATTCCAAAGGCACTGCTTAAGTGTGAGCGGGAGAAATGGGAAGGTGAAATCTTTAGTCCTGTTTCCTATTATACTAGCAATTATGTAATGGTTTATATAGTGGATAATCTGCCCACAACAGCTCACAGATTTTTCATCCTCAGGTTGCTAAAGTCCCATTTCTTCATGTTCATTAACCTGCAAGTGTAAATTAGTTAATTGGTTATACACAACCAAACATGAATGTGATCTTCTGGAATCTTCCTTGCTTACTTGTCTAGTCCAAGCCTGAATCTCATTGCAACAGCAAGAACCTGCCATCAGAATTCAGCCATGGTGAATGTGTGGGAAACATTGTTCTAATCATAATTTATAGCCCAAAAGAAAACTTTCCTTGATTACCTTTTCTGTCTTTTTTCTTTTGAAATCACAGACCTGCAGTTGTCATGTGTGAGATTTTTCTGGAGAATCGTCTTTAATTGTGTGGCTTGAATGAATGTTTTCCTCGGATTTTCATGCCTTCAAATTGAATATTATGTACTAATGGTTGGTTGGCTTTAACAAAATAATTCTTTTCTTCTTAACATAAATAAACTGATTGTGTATTGCAAATGTGTATTCTAACGCATATGTCTCCTGTCTGCTCAGCCTTACTGCGCTTGCTGTTTCTAGCTGGTAGCATTTGTTGTTCGTTTTCGTGCATTGATTGTTGTTTCCTTTTACTAATACTTACAACTGCATGTTACATCTCTTGGCCTAGAACAGAAGTCAATATAGTATAAAGTAGTTTTCTGGACAAAAATAAGGAAGTAGTTATTATTGTCTTCTTTCTAGGGAAAGAAAGAAGAAAATGAGGATAATGAATCTGTTTATTTGATTATCAGGAAGAAATGTTACATTTTAAGGAATTTAAGGGAATTGTGTAGCTGCTATGTAGCCAGCATAGAGTAAGCATGTAGCCATAATATATATATATATATAGATAGAGAGGGGGGGGGGGAGGGGGGAGGGAGGGAGGGAGGGAGAGAGAATCATTATGATTGCAGTAACATTGTAAATACTACTCTTGAAATATAAAGCAAGACAATTCAAGAGTGAGGAACTCAGTCTAAGAGGAAAACAGTTTATTTCCTCATAAAGCCAGTATACTTTCTGAAAATAAATGGACAAATATAGCAAAATGTCCTATTTGACATGCATTTTGACTACAGATGAGAAATTGAATTGTTTGTGGGCAAAAGTATTAAAAATTACAATTATTAATTGGCATTGTGGTCACTAGTGAAAGGAACACAAGAGCCTGGACGCAATTCTGTGGTGATGGTCGATGAGATTATTTGTTCCAGTCCTCCGAAATACCGTTTCCCTGAAGCTGGCTTGCGAATAATGATTACCAATAAATTTGGGCCAAGAACCAGACTACGGATGGCAAGCAGGTTAATTATTAATGAGGTGAGTCCAGAGTGGAGAAAATAATTAAAACATTGACTAGCTTAGACAATTATTTTTTACGAGTCCTAGTCATTTAATTCCTACTATGTTCTGTTCTTAAAGTAATTAATTCATAGCGTAAGACATCCAGAGCTCTCAAAAAATTACATGTATTTATATTTCAATTTACATATTGAACTATTTCATAAATCATATTTATAATTGAATTATATTACAATTGAAATTACGGTAAAATTAAAGTCAAGTAAATAAAATTGAATTTATATAAATTTCAATAAAGTTTATTGAAAATTTCAATTTATAAATTGAAGCTATATATATAAAAAAGAAATAAATCCTCATGCTGGTTGATGAGAATTTTTTTTCCAAAGGTAAGGACTTACCATTAAAATACACAGGAGTGGTTGACGCTGGAGTCCTAGCGCTGCGAGTCGGGGAGAACTCCTGTCATTCACTTCAGCTTCTGTCCACCTAAGAGTTCGAAAGCATTTTTTATGCGAGTAGATAAAATAGGTACCACTTTGGTGGGCGGATGAGCTGGTTCTCCATGCAGGCAGGCAGATTCCTGCTCTTTGAGCCTTCCTGGCTGCATCACTCCTTTGCAAGGCGGCTCTGGTGAAGGGAGAGACCTTGGATGATGCTGCAGGAAGAGCCGCTCGTCTTTCTTTCTGGTGTGGTGCACCATGGGAAGCACACAATCATTTCCTACAACAGAGCTTGTACCTTGGCAACGAAATTACTACTCTGCAATTGCAATGTAGCCTCCTGGCTAATGTAACAATGCCGTAGCCTAATAATAAATAATAATAATTAGAATACTAGATTCTTAGAATTGAAAAGCCCAGGTAAATAAATAATCAAACCATATCCAGGTGTTTAAAGAGCAGTATGCTCTTAAAGTCATTGGGCTTTTTTCTGTACATTTTAGCGTCAGCGTCTAATTCATTCTTCCAATGGCCAGTTGATTCAGAATGGAAGACATGAGAATATTGAAAATGGGGCCATCCATGCTGACAACCAAGAAGAAACAGAACACATTTCCCAGTCTCCATTTTCACCACCAGGTAAATATTCAAGGCACATTATGGAATAAACAAAAGAGCAAGAACATTTCTCTAGGAAAATCCTGCCAAAGAATTAGGGCTACAAAAAAGAATGCAATTTTTTCCATTAGGGTTGGGAATTCTGGGAGTTGAAGTCTGCAAACCTGAAAGTTGACAAGTTTGAAAAACACTGTTTTAGTGGAAAACTGGAGTTGACCTATGGAATATCTATGGAGATTCTCAGTAAACCAGGTCATGGTTCTCCCAAAGATGTTTTTTCAAAAGGCAATTGGACTTCCTTCGTTTTTCCTTGAAGATGTTTCACTTCTCATCTAAGAAGCTTTTCAGTTCTGACTGAATGGTGGAGAATGGAAAGATTTAATGACTAGATGACTGCAAGGAATATAAAACACAGAAAGTCCAGTTGCCTTTTGAAAAAGCCCCTTTGGGAACGACCTGTGGAATCATTTCTTAGGCCTTCTAGAACAGTGTTTCTAAACCTCAGCAGCATTAAGATGTATGGACTTCAACTCCCAGAATTCATGTTTTTTGTCTTGTTTTGAGCCAGTGTAACCTCTCTAGCTATAAAATGGTATGTAATCTCCCAAAACAAATCACTGCAGTGTAGTGGCAGAAAAAAAGAGGCAAACATTCTGCAGCACTTTAAGCTTGAAAGTAATTGCTAGCAACATTCAGAATCAAACTGTAATTCTGGCTGATGATTGATCCACGGTCTATACATAACTTGGGCAAATTGCTTTGTTGATATCTGACTCTTATTTCATTTCATTCCCCCCCCAATTTGTTTAGAATCCTCAAAGTGGGAGAAATTTCATTCACACCCACCCACCCACCCACCCACCCACCCACCCGTCTTGCTCTTTTCAGAAAATGTAGTAGACTAAATTATGAATAAAGCTGGTTTATACTGTTAGCATATTTTTATTTGATGTTCAGCATTTTTTAAAATATTACTTTTTAACTTACTTTTGATTTTGTGTGTGTGTGTCACGGACAACATTCAAGAGCAACTGTTAAACTTTAGGCTATAATAGAATATAGGTTTGGGAAAGAGGCTAGATAAGTGGCTGTTTTGATTTAATGGACTTCAGAAAGTTATTTCCCATATATTCAACAATTTTCTTCTGCCGGAATAGACATTTTAATTTGGTGGGAACATAAAGAATGGCAAAATTATGTGGAGGCTGCAGCCAGGATTTCGAGAGGCTGCTTGCAACAAGCAGCCCTGAATTCATGTACCCTTGATCCAGGCAATTGGATATGATTAGGAATGCTTGAGAAGCAAAGCTACTCTTTGGAATGTGCATTTGTCAAAATTTGCAAGGCAGTTATTGAAAAGCATACAGACTGCATAAAAAATCCATACAATTCTGATACAAAGTAACTGCTCTGATAAACTGATATTATATCAAATACTACATACTGAACATAAAAAGATATATTTCTGGGGAATCTACATTATTACAGTATTGTGACCATGGATTAAGATTTACATTATTTTCTGATCAGAACATGATTCAAAATAAGAAAAGGTAGGCTTGTGCTTTAGTTCTTCCTCTAGTAAAGGGTCTTTTTTAAAAAAAAGGTTTGTATGTAAATGCTCCATGTAAATGCTCCAAAAGTAGAACTGAAACATCAGGATGCTACTGGCTTTTTAAAACAATCATCCCCATCCCTAAATTGGACATTGAAGAATCTGTTGACTAATTAGAATAAATTAACAGGGAGAAAACAGTCATATGGCATCTTTGTAAAAACTTTCTTTTTCAGTGCTTGATTTGAACATTTTAGAAAGTGCTAGGAACAGTTAGGAATTTGAGGAGAATATGAGAACATTTCCTAGGACACTTCTGTTTGTTAGAAAATGACTCCAGTCTGCTTCCTGGATAATTTTGGTCTAGCTATTGATTTATAAAATAATGTAGTCTCGAGTTAGAAATGACAGCTTGGAAAATTGATCATAGCTAGGTACTAAAGTTTCAGATTATACCTAGAAATAGTGGGTAACCCAGCTACTTTCCTGGACAGAAGCACATTGATGTTAGGAAAGATATAAAGAGAACCATTAGCTTTTCTTTTGCCAAAGCCATTGTGATCTTATATTTTCTGAATTTCCTTTTAGATCCAATTTATGTCAATTTAGACAAATCTGAGTGCTGTAATGGCTATCTAGCCTGGAAACAGCGCTCTGCTCATTTCATGGTCTCTTGTTGATCATTGCTGGGAATGCGGTGGTAAATTAGAATTACCACTATCTTAGCTGTATACTGAAGAGTGCCCCAGTGTTGCTTTCCTGAATGAGAACCATTTATTATTCATTTTCTCTTATTTTAACTCTGTTGTTATGGTTGTTTTTAGTGATGAAAAACATTTTGCTTCGTTTTTTTTTAAAAAAAATCTGGTTAACATAAATGAACAAGCTGGGAAGAACTGAATAGTAGACTGTAGAAAGTAGTGGCCACAATTTATCTTGAAGAGGGCTTTTCTGTCCTGGGGTACATCTTATCTTTCTTGCCCAATTTGCCTTGTTGAAATGCTTCATGCCAATGTTCTGGGACTCTTCCATTAGTTAGAAAAAGTCTTCGCATTTGTGGGTACATGTAGCAGCCTCGGTTGACAAGTGACTGTGCCAGAGGAAGCAAATAGAGCAATGTGAAGAATACAACAACTTTGCTTTGTAGAGTACTCTCAGAGCAATGCTACTCCCAAAGCAATGACAGATTGAAGCATTTCTTGAAAAAGGACCTCAGTCTATGCACAAAGTTAACCAGTAGGAAGATATATTTATTCATTAACTGGATGGTTTCACTTTGCCTTTGAAGAGCTTGCAAAAACTTCATGATGCAGATTGTATCAAAATCCCATCAATCCCACAATGGAAGTTTTGGTTGTTGTTTATTTCCTAGTCTCAGTTTAGAATACTTAACTGGTTTTATTCTTTAACATCCTAAATGCCCTTTAATGTCCTAAAGAAGGTCTTGCTTATTAAAAGGATTGTCTCTTCTGGTCAGATATTATGACTTTGATTGGCAAGCATCTTGGAAAAAGTTTCTCCCTTCCTAGGACCATTGGTTGGGAAGAGGGATCCTTTTTCTATACCACTCCAAACTGTAACACTCTTTTCCTTTTGAAACTGCAACTGCATCACTATTACAATTATATTTTTTCTCTTTGCTTTTCCCAAAAGTTTATTCTCATGTTCTTCCAAATATCTTCAGTATGACTATTATATGGCTTAAATAAACAGGGTTTTTTTAAGGATCTGTGGGTGTTTTTGTTTGGTGCCTTCAGGTCAGTCTTGATTCCTAGTGACTATCTGGACAAGTCTCTGCAGTTTTCTTAAGAAGATTAGCCTGCTTGTTGGGGCAGAGAGTACTTAGCTATGTTAAGTAATTTTTCTGTAATAACGGTAGCAGCAGCAGTAGTTATAATAATACTGGTAGTAGTAATAAAAATATGATAAAAATGCCAAATTCAATCTAAACATCTGATTGACTGTGTGACCGACCATTTATTTTAATCATATTATGTGACTAACCATAATAATTTAAGGATTGTGATTTAAGAAAAAAAAAGGGATGAAATCTACACTTTTCTGGATATTTCCACCCCAGACCACCCCAATGATGCCCTCGAAGTGATGTCCCAGTGTCTGGAGGCCGTGCGGGTCTGGATGGGGAGGAACAGGCTTCGGCTCAACCCTTCCAAGACCGAGTGGCTGTGGATGCCGGCGTCCCGGTATAGCCAGCTGGTGCCATCGCTGGCTATTGGGGACGAGTCATTGACCCCCACAGAGGGGGCTCGCAACTTGGGCGTCCTCCTGGACACACGGCTGTCTTTAGAAGAGCATATGACGGCCGTGGCCAGGGGGGCTTTTTATCAGGTTCGCCTGATACGCCAGTTGCGCCCCTTTCTGGATCGGGACTCCTTGTGCACAGTCACTCATGCCTTGGTTACGTCACGCCTGGACTACTGTAACGCTCTCTACATGGGGCTCCCCCTGAGGAGCACCCGGAGGCTCCAGCTGGTGCAGAATGCAGCCGCGCGGGTGATTATGGGAGCGACGTGGCGCTCCCACGTAACACCTCTCCTGCGCGAGCTGCATTGGCTCCCGGTGGTCTTCCGGGTGCGCTTTAAGGTGTTGGTTCTCATCTTTAAAGCGCTCCATGGCTTAGGGCCAGGGTATTTGCGAGACCGCCTGCTGCTACCGATAACCTCCCACCGGCCAATACGCTCTCACAGACAGGGCCTCCTCAGGGTGCTGTCGGTCAGGCAATGTCAGCTGGCGGCCCCCAGGGGGCGAGCTTTCTCTGTGGGGGCACCCGCCCTGTGGAATGAGCTGCCTCCTGGAATACGATTGATCCCGGACCTCCGGACCTTCCGTAAAGCCCTGAAGACGTTTTTATTTCATCAAGCCGGCCTAGCCTAAATGGTTTTTTTTAATTGGGATTTTAAATTTTATGGATTTGGGGTTTTAAATTTGGGTAGCCAATGATTTAATTCTTTTAATTATCTTAACTTTTGCATTTGTATGTTTTTTAATTTTGGCTGTTCACCGCCCTGAGTCCCTTCTGGGAGAAGGGCGGTATACAAATTAAATTAATAAATAAAAATTAATAAATTAAGTATCAAGTCAAGTAGATTTCATGAAGGAAACACACGATTCACAATAAATATGGAGAATGGAGGGAAGACTGAGATTGTGTATTTGGCTACTATATATCTTCTTATACAGGTAGTCCTCAATTTACAATAGTTCATTTACTGACCATTCAAAGTTACGACAGCAGTGAAAAAAGTGACTTATGACCGTTTTTCCCACTTACAACCATTGCAGCATCCTCATAGTCATGTGATCAAAATTCAGTCACTTGGCAAAGGACTCATATTTATGACATTATGGGGTCATATGATCACCTTTTACGATCTTCTGACAAGCAAAGGTCAATGGGGAAGCCAGATTCACTTAACCGCTGTATTGCTAATTTAACAACTGCAGTGATTCACTTAACAACTGCGTCAAGAAAGGTCGTAAAATGGGGCAAAACTCACTTAACAAATGTTAGCAACAGAAATATTGGAATCAATTGTGGTCGTAAACTGAGGATTACAGATTGTTGGGGGCAATATGCTGACTCTAAACTGCTTAGAGAGGGCTGTAAAAGCACTATGAATCGGTGTATAAATCTAAGCGCTATTGCTATTACCTGTAATCCCAAGCATGTCAACATCTTGCCTGCTTTTCAAGATGTCCTTGCTACAAGTACCACTGCTCTTCGCAGAAACATGAGCAGTCAATGTAGCACAATTCAGACATGCTGTCCCTCTCCCCAGGTCAACTCCATTAAACTGGGAATAGGATTTGGGTTCCCTTTCTTCCTCTACTTTCCTCTCTACTAAAATGCATAACTATAATATTGGCTTTATTTCCTTCTAATCATAACAGTACAGCAGTGTACATCAACAAACTTTTTTTTTCTTTTTGCTCTCCAGAAGGAAAAATGGAAAAAGTTAAATGGATCCTGACCTGGCCACTGATACTTCTCCTCTTTTTCACCATCCCAAACTGCAGCAAGCCACGCTGGGAAAAATTTTTCATGGTGACATTTCTCTTTTCCACAGTATGGATTGCTGTGTTTTCCTACTTTATGGTGTGGATGGTGAGTGATTGCAAAGATATAGCTTGATTAAGGTAACATTTTTTTTATGAAGTTAGGTAGAAAACAAAGGCAATAGTAATGAAGAACATGACTATTTGAGTCTAACTGAAAGAAAGCAAAGCAAATGTTTGATGTGTGCAATATCAGCATTCAACTACTGTATGTATGTTTTTTATTAAAGGAATCATTATGACACTTAAAACTTAACCTCCTCCTTTTTTAAAAACTTTTTTTTCATCTTTTGTTCCTTCATTTTTCTAACATACCAAGCAAATATTTATGCTACTGCAAAACACCATATCTTGCCTCCAATTCAACTAGCCTTTTGGAGCCTGTTAAGACAATCTGTTAATCACAAAGGTAGACATTGACCTGATTGGCATCTTTTTCAATAACTAGGAAAAATAAAACTTGTGTCACAGTCCCATATTTGGGTGTCAGCCAAGGCCAGATGAAGATCCTTCTTTTTTCACAGTTGAAAGTGGTGTGATTATTCATTGGATTACTATTTGACTTTTAATCCAGTCTTAAATCTCAATCTGGTAACCTTTGATATGCTAGATCTACAAATTCTAGAAAAGCCCAGATAGTTATTGCTCATGCTGTTAGGAATTCTTAGAATTAGAGACCAAACATGGACTCCTGCAGCATCCTATCAGGAAAACTGTGTACTATTAATCTCAGTTAGTAACAATTCATTGATCCTAGTTTAATCCAAGCAACACAGGACAGCGTACATGAATATCTCTTTAATCCTCAAAGAAGTAAATCCCGTGAGGTAATTTTGCATGTAATATTGGGATTAATCTACAGTTAACCCCATGAACTTCATGACAAAGTGTGGACTTGAACTCAAATTTTACGAGTCTTACCCATGTACATTAATTTCTGTGCTTTCTTTAAATTTCTGCTTCATGGAGGAGAAAAAAATATTCCTTGAAGATAAATAGTTTGAAATTTTGAAGTTCCAGCAGAACCAGTTTAGACATAACTAGGTAAAGATTATGATCATGCATAGTTTCTGCATTCCTAATATGCACATTCTTTTTTCCCCTCAGTTTTTATTGATTTGATTTTGATGCTGCTTGATTCCAGCCGACTCTGGGCAGCTCCCAAAATAACGAACATAAAAATACGCCATAAATATAAATGTAATAAAATTAATGTAAAAAAAAAAAGAATTACATGACAATTAAAAGATGGTAATCCAGACAACACTTCAATACATATACAAAACAGATTATCCCTAGAAATTCCAAAACATTTTTACTGTGTCCTAGGATTGGCCTAGAATTGCTGTCACAACTAGCAGGCATGACCTTTGCAAAGATAGGTTGAAATTCAACATGTATAGAAGATGTTAGATTTAGGAATATGTTCTACATAGTCAGTTTATGGCTGCTAATTTGTTGTAGCATTAGAAATTCTTGTGTTTGTTAGCTTGGTTCATTTTAACACCCACTTGCTCAAGCAGTTAAAGAAGGTCTAAGAGTCAGAATGCTCTTACTGTTTTCAACAACTTGTTTTTCTTTGTTGCACAGGTAACAGTGATTGGTTACACTCTAGGGATTCCTGATGTTATCATGGGCATTACTTTCCTAGCTGCAGGGACTAGTGTACCAGACTGCATGGCCAGTTTAATAGTAGCAAGACAAGGTAAGGCCTGCACTGATTTCAGATAAATGCTGTGCTTGTTTTCTACATTAGTAAGCAGAGCTCTTACATTATTGATGTAGAGATGGGGCTGAGATTGTTAAGATCACATTCATTTAATTCAGGTTTTTCAACACAGTCTAATGTAATTTGAATTGCCTAAATTAATGTCTGAATCAGAATGTGGACATCCTTCAGTTTTTGCAATTTTCTTATTTTAAATTACAGTCCTCTGATTAAAATGTGTACAAAATTGATTAGCAAAACCTGCATACAAATATGTCTGCGTTAAGAGACGTCTGAAAGAAAATACTGTGTAGGAGATATTGCTTACAAACCACTGTATAGTTTTGTGATTTGGAAATACATAAAATTGTCTGAATGAAAGTGTGAGCCTAAAAATTCATGACATTTTTCACACATTTTTTAAAAATTACAAATGACAGCAAAACTGAAGACAAGGCTGTGGTTGGAAAAAATGTAATATTATGGGAAATGAACAGATGAATTCAGTGTAAGAAGTGATGTGTATCTAAATAGGAATGAAAGTTGAATAAAGTCACTGATCCAGAGGCATGTCTACAGAGATTCTCAGTCATCCAGGTCATGGTTGTCCCAAAGGGTCTTTTTTCCAAATTTTCTTTGTTTTTCCTTGAAGATGTTTCACTTCTCATCCAAGAAGTTTCTTCAGTTCTGAAGTAATGAAGTTCAGAACTGAAGAAGCTTCTTGGATGAGAAGTGAAATGTCTTCAAGGAAAAACAAAGAAAGTCAATTTGTTTTTTGAAAAGACTTTTGAGGGTGATCCAGATGCAGTGATCCACAATTCCCATTATCCCATTCAAATCAATCGAAAAGCACAGCTAATAAATTTACAATTCTTTGGACTGACTAAAAAGTATCTCAAATACCCTGTTTCTCTGAAAATAAGACATCCCCTGATAATAAACCCAATTGGACTTTTGAGCGCATGGCAATAAGGCCAAGCGCTTATTTCAGGGTTCAAAAAAATATAAAACAGGGTCTTATTTTCGGGGAAACACGGTACTTGGGAGAGAAATATATTGATACAGATGTTAGTACACCTTTTATAAGAAGGTACTAGCCTTTTCTATATTTTATTCTGTATCTATTATTTGTAATGCAAATTCATAAGCAAAGTTTTGATCAAAAACACTAATTTAAAACACTATCCTCCTTTCTCTTATATAAACTTCTTTTAAAATATTGCCTACTTTAAACATACATATGTGTAATATATAATCAAAGGGTGTTTTATTTCACTAGCATTAATCTTGTGTAGATTTAATTGATTAAATCTCAGGTGCTTAAACAAAAATATTTAAGTAAAAATTAGCTTGGGAGCTGCCCTCCATTAATCAGGAATCTCTGTTTTATGCTTTCATGTAAATGTAATCCCTTTATGGGATTACATTTGATTAATTTATCAATGCAGTAATTTCAAACTCACCATCAACTTCTTATTCCAGTCTCAAGAGTTAAAATAGACTAGATTTTATCCATTTTTTCTTTATGAGTCTGTATTGGTGCTTTATCAATAAAGAGTCAAATTTGATATTTGTAAAAAAAAAAAAAATTCCCCATAGAAATTTTTAAAATTCATGGGATCATTACATTGGAAGGGGTGTGTTGTTTTATCTTGGGAATCCCTACACAGAATTCTATAATGTTGGAAGAGGCTCCTTGTTCTCTGTGGGAATCTAAACTAAAGTATCTCAACAGAACTAATTTTATTGAGTTACATTTTAAGATTCCAACTGTAGTATGTTACCTTCTGAAGTCAACGTTTTGAGTGTCTCAGGATTATAACTTACTTTGGTTTTAAGCACATTTACAGTATATACCTAACTTGTCTTTTCTCTCCCTCAGTTAAAAATAATTGGCCCTATGAAGAATTACTGTAGGAACCCTGGCCAGTTTACATTCATTATCTCGAGACCTTTTGGTACAGGAGAAAAGCTTATCCTCCCTGCTTCTTGCTTGTTGTAAAATAAATCATTGTGCAAATCAAAATGGCTTGAATTGTGAACGGTTTATTTTTCAGGATTAGGTGACATGGCAGTGTCCAATACAATTGGAAGCAACGTGTTTGACATTCTTGTGGGGCTTGGCGTTCCATGGGGTTTACAGACTATGGCAGTTCATTATGGCTCATACGTATGTATCCAGATGTAAATAAATCTGTTCAAAGTTTTTGTCACAGAAAATATGATTAAAGAAAACAATTATTTTGGTATGGTTTAGTTGAAATTGACTTTCTCCAGCTTGATAATCTGTAAATGCATTGTGAGCTGGGACAAGAGCTCTCAGAGTATTCAACGAGACTTTCACCATGATGGCCAATTATGCTGGAAATTGAAGTAAGACCATATGGGAATTGTGCCAAGGTTCAGAAAAGCTATCCTAAGTATCTTTACATAAATCTATATGGAAAAATTCCATAAAACTATTTCTACAAAATACATACCTCTTTCTTGGCCAGGGTTACAACTGCATTTGAAATAAGATGGCAAAACATCTTAGAAGCATGTGTAATTCACAGAGGTCTCTGCAATGTGTTTTATATTTCTCAAGAGCCTCCAGTAGGAACCAATACTATCTCGTGGAATCTCTTAATTGTTTCTTGTGTCTCTTAAGGTCTCTCCAACTGACATTAGAAGCTCAGTATAATTCTTTACCTTTGACTAACATTGTTCTCTCTAATGTTGTCATTATCATAACTAATGAGCCCTCTTCAAAAATGTTCAACTGTTTCCTGTCAGGCCTAGAAGCCATCTTTAGCATTGGGTCTTCAGGCCTGCCACATTTACTGATGGGGAGATTGTATGAAACATGAGTGATATATAGTCAAAATAACATTCCTTTCTCAAAGAGTCAAGGACATCTTGCCCTGCACCTGGAAGGCTGGAACTGGGAGGCATTTCCAGTTGGGATGGTATTTTGATTGGACCATGTGGTAGACACGTGGGTACTGGGCAGGGACTTGGACTTTCCTTTGGGTGGGGAAAACCTGGAAGCTTTCAGATTCGGGTTTTCCCAGATGCGCCAATATGACATATCTAATAAAATGGAACTTTGAGGAACTTTAAGCCTCAGAGTCTTCTTTCGTTGGGGGTGTTACTTGGAACCCTGACATTTCCTTTGCACTTTGGATTCCTGAATGGAATCTATTTTGCAAGATTAAATCTCTGTTTCCTTCTGTTCAACAGACATTGCTTGTTGAACTTAATTGGAGATGAAATCATGACTATTGTTTTTATATCCTCTATTTTATATTTTCTAGTGACTGTATTCTTGAGATGTAGCAAGTATTTTAAATCTATCTTTTCTGATTTTCATAGGTTAAGATAAACAGCAAAGGACTAGTTTATTCTGTTGTGCTTCTCCTGGGATCTGTAGCTCTTACCGTAAGTGGACTGATGAATTAATTTATTTCAGCATCCAGTCATATTAATACAACGTATCTAGAGATGAGATATAGTTAACTTATATTTGCCATGCAAAATGTAACTATTATTATTTAGTCAACATATCCATTTAACAGACTTTACCAATGAGTTGTACTATTAAGAAACTTACATTTATAAAAATAATTTACAACTTTGATTGGAAAAATGAATCGCTTTAAAACTTGCAAAAATATGTGCATTAAAAAGCTTGTATAGAATAAAATCCTGGTTTAACAGTACATTCAGGTGATACCGTGTTTTCCCGAAAATAAGATCTATCCTGAAAATAAACCCTAGCTTGATTTTTACACGTGTGTCCAATATAAGCCCTATCCCCAAAAGAAGCCCTAGTTAAGACCCCACCCACTCTGTTGCACCTGGTTGCATGGGGTGGGGCAAGGTGCATGGGTAAAAATCAAGTTATGGGGGGGTGGAGCTGTTTACCTTCAGACAGTTGCAGCCAGGCCTCGCACACCCTGACACCTGCCTCGCCTTGGCAGCCTACTTCTTCTTTGGCTGCTTTCCACCACTTGCGCACATCTCCCCCAGCCTCCATTTCACTATAAGAGGCCTTCAGGAAAGGGCTCTGCAGTCAATAAAAGAGCTCTGGATTGACATGCGCAGTGCCCCCAGCCTCCGTTTCGCTGTGAGAAGCCTTCAGGAAAGGCCTCTGCAGATGAGAAACGAGTTCCAGATGGATGTGCGTTATGCCCCCTGACAGGGGTGAAATGTAAAATTTGTTACTACTGGTTCTGTGGGCGTGGCTTGGGGGGGTAATGTGACTGGGTGGGCATGGCCAATTTTTTTAAAAAAAACTTTTCAAAGCATTTTTTCTAATGCTTTGAAAAGCCTCTCTGACGATCAGGCAACTCAGCTGGGATCATCAGAGACTTTTCAAAGCATTTTTTTTACCACCTCTTCCGCCAAGAGGTTGCAGAAAAAAATGCTTTGAAAAGCCTCTGACGATCCCAGCTGAGCCGCGCGATCATCAGAGGCTTTTTTTTTTAACTTTTAAAAGCATTTTTTTGTCGGAAGAGGTTGTAGAAAAAATGCTTTTAAAAGTAAAAAAAAAGCCTCTGATGATCATGCAGCTCAGCTGGGCATAGTGGGAAGGGCGCAGGGATTTTTGCTACTGGTTCTCTGAACCACCTGCTGCCATCGCTACCAGATTGGGCGATCCGGTCCGAACAGGGAGCATTTCACCCCTGCCCCCCGACCTCCATTTTGCCATCAGAGCTCGTTTCTTGCTGCAATTTCTTGAACGCCTCTTCGGGCCTCTGATGGTGAAATGAGGCTAAAGGGCACCATGCACATCAATCTGGAGCTTTTCAGCTTTTCAGCTGCAGAGGTATTTCCTGAATAATTCTGACAGAGAAATGAGGCTGGGGTGCGCTGCGTGCGTCAATCCGGAGCCCGTTTCTTACCTGCAGAGGTCTTTCCTGAAGGCCTCTGATGGCAAAATGGAGGCCGGAGGATGCCACCTACAAGCGGTGGCAAGCAGCCGCAGAAGAAGTGGGCCAGCAGCAGCCACATGAGCTCCTGCTGGGCAGGGCTGTCAATGCCACCACCACAAGGTGAGACAGTGGAAGACATCCCCGAAAACAAGACCTGGTGCCTCTTTTGGAGGCAAAAAACAACAACATAGGACTGGGTCTTATTTTCAGGGAAACACCGGTATGTTGTCTGTTGAACCTGAACCTATCAATTTATGTCATTTGAGAAAATACTTAAGTGACATAAATGGCGCCAGAATTTCTGCATTTCATGGATTTACCAGACAACTTTTAGCAGTCACAGCCGGAGGATCCAATCTGGGTCAGTCACCAGGACCAGAGGTTTAATCTTCTAAGCTTTTGGATTTGTGCTGGAGCTCATCCTCGGGAAATTTCTCTCTCACTAGAATGTGTCACATCCTCAGTTTAACAGACAGTAAATGGGGCTATTGTATCCTCTAAACTGAGGTCAAATATGTATACAGAGAAGATCCCATAAAAACATATAAAGTGGGGGAAAGGATGGAATAAAATATTAAAGTTTGATGAATTAAAAAAAATAGAGTCAGATGATAGAGTGAATCTATCAGGCATAATAGTTAGAACTCTTATACTGTTTGTTCAGGTAGCTTAGCAATTTTTTATACTAACTCTTAATTGAAATCCACAAAGCATCCCAAGAGACTTATTTCTTGATATTTGTACAACACTTAAAAGTAACATGTTGGATTGTCACCTAATTAAAAAAAAACAACCAATTAAGCATATGATCATAAAACACTCATTTCCCTTTATAGATATGCTAATAACTCTTCCACAAACATTTTGTATTCTAGGATTTAGAGTTTCTCCAGTTGTAAAGGTCATGGAAATTAGTTTCCTTGTATGATTTCTGACATTCTCATTTGAAGTGCTTTTTTTTTTTTTTAGCCTACAGCATATATTGCCTTCAATCTTAAATAATTCATTCCCCATATTCTTACAGGTTGGCGGGATCCACTTAAATAAATGGAAACTTGACAGGAAATTGGGCATCTATGTGCTCACCCTCTATGCCATTTTCTTGTGTTTCTCGATACTGATAGAGTTTAATGTCTTCACTTTTGTCAACTTCCCAATGTGCCGAGAAGATGACTGAGAAGTAAAGCCAAGAGATGTCATCTGTTTTGCTTTAAGTGTCAGGAGACATTTTTACACTTCAACTCCAAAACTCAATGTCTCTCCTGCTTCATCAACGTAGAAGCAATTTACCTGGGAGGAAAAGACATATTTCTTTGACAACACACAAGCTCAAGACTACTAAAGCTTTGTCATCTGTTCTTCCTCCTCCTCTTTCTTCATCAGGTACCCTCATTCAGCTGTGCTTCTTGCAGCTCAGTATGAGGTTTTAAAGGATGGTGCCCTGTTTCAGATTCCATTCTGGTTTGAGCATCATCAATATCAAACTGACATCACGTCTGCCATGGAAACACATTTTCCATTTGATGGCATGTGGGTCTTCAAAGAAGAGGAAAAAAGAGTAGATTCAAGATTCTACCTTGGCTCATTTCGAGGATCTCAGCTCTGGGCTATCATGTGCTTACATGCTTACATGCATGAAAAATCTTGGTTTTCCTTCTTTAAATGCTCTATTTATACAGAAGTTTCAACAATGCTGAGGAGATCATCCTCAATAGTAATTTATCATCTTTTAAAAATGTTTTTGAAAGATACAACAATTTTACTAAGAAAAAGATGGAAAATGATAATACAATACTATGATCATGTAATTCTAAAAATCTTGGAACTTAAACTATGGCAACCTGGATAAATATCTGTGCTTGAAAAAGATCAAATTGTTCTACAGTCAGTGAAGAACAATGGATAATATCTAGAATAAATGCATATGAATATTAAGTTGACAAGTTAGAAAATTGCACCAGCACCAGTGTGCATATTCTAATCTTAGAGGAAAATGGAAAACCTTGGGTGCTCAATAATTGATTGTGATGGTAATGATCTGGGGGGAAAGTGTATAATTGAGATGCCTTCCAACTCTTAAATGAACTATAAATTTGAAAGTATCTATATCTATCTATCTGTCTATCTATCTATCTATCTATCTATCTATCTATCTATCTATCTGCTTGCGTGCATATGTGCACACACACCAAACAATAATTGTACAATCCCCAGTTTTATCTTGTTTTAAAATCAGAAAGGTGGATTGCATGAAAACTGGCCAGCAGAATATGGGAAAAAAATCTGCTAGCGTTTGGAAATCCAGTACCTGCATGTACATTGAGATAATTATAGAACATGGTTCAATATGCACAGATGTTCTTCGGAGGTGTGTGAGTGAGATGTTATTCAATGCAAATGCTTACATTATTTGAGAAGATTGATTTCAGAATTATTCAGACACCTAAATCAATTCAAATAGAGCCTCCAATAGGAATGGACTCTATTAGGACCAATTCAGGCCTTAAGGTGCATGTGCACATGTAAGGAAAATTTCCAATTAATGTGAATTGATTTAGATGTATTTTATTTATGTTCCTTCAATTCACTGAGTTAATCTGATGCTTTGAATCAGTATGGTTGATTCAAAGCACTGAGTATTTGCACAGATCATTTCCTTCATAACTTACTTGAATCCCCTTTTGATCAAAAGCTCAGTCTCTCATCAAGCCTTGACAATCTTGAGTCAGCTGATCCTGGGAACTCTTACGTATTTCACTATTTGTCCAGTAAAATGTTTGAGACAAAACTAATTAAATTTGAAAGTTTTCACTTTAAGCAATCTATAACTGCATGGAAAAAAACAAAAAAAAAATCAGAATATCTACAAGAATGCAATAACAGTCATTGCCATTACATTATCTCTGAGCTAGCTTCTTAGTTCACTAGAGTCATAATCTGTTTTTCCCCATATCGCTAGTGACTCTCACAAATAAAATATATTTGGATATTTATGAGTATAATGGAAAGGAAATCACAGTCTATAAAATATAAATTTCAGAAGATTTGGGATATTAACGCAGCAGGGAGACAGGATAAATCTCATTTCTCTTTTTATGCTTCTCTTGTATAAAACCTGACACAGGACATGAGCTTTCCCAAGATTTACCCACTGCTTCAATTTGTAAGCTTCATGAGAAATACCAAAAGATGAAATGGAAATTACAGACATGTCTTATTGTCAATTCTAAGTCAATGAAGATTCCATTTCATTCATCACTAACATTACCACTTTTCAAATGTTATTAAAATGCTGAAGAATGCAGAGATTTCTAGAAGCACAGGTTACCTTTGTACATAATTTATTTTTTTAATCTTCTTTGCTATGTAAAATATATTGAATGGCTGAAGAATATGAATTTCAAACCATATTAAATCTATTTTTGCATGCATAAGCATTAGGCAAAGTTCCAAAGAGCAGAGTATTGCACTTCTGTCAGAAAGAAATACATTTTTTCACAAGGAATTTAAAAATGGGTATAATCACTTACGATTTATTGAGGATGGGACAGATACTCCAGCAGATTAACAATATCTCTATTCACAAATCATGATGTTCCCAGTATAAGAGTCCCTAAGCACCCAACTCAAGCTGGTACAGTTTAATATTTCTCCCAGAGGTCAAATTTTATTTTATCCCATGCTGCCTAATTCACACATTAAACCATATTTGAATATTTAAATCACAAACATTTGGATTCATGCAACATGTTAGACTATAAACTAAGGTCGTAAACTAAGGTTTACAATTCCCGGTGGTTGAATTTACACTAAGCCAAAACCATACAAATTCACATAACAATATAAGGTAATGAAGCCAATCTCAATGTGATCTCAATATCATGAATTCACAGTAACCACAGGAATACTTCTCAAAAAGGGAGAATATGAGAGAGAAAAAAAGCCTTGCCCTTAAATATCTTCCTCCCTGACAAAATGCAGATAAATATAGTAGTAGGCATCTAAGAGAAAGTTACATATAGATATAACCCGTAGTCTGTTGTCTGCTGCACTCAGCATAAATGAGCCATGAAATTCAATTGATTTAACCTCAAACAGAAGAATTCTCAAGGGAATCCAATCTCAGGGTTATTTCACATGACATATGGCGTGCTTGCAGCAGTAGCAAAAAACCCAGTCTTCCATAAGGTGAAATGTATGAAGATCATGTTTCCATATGCATAGCTTCAGCCTATGATAATATTTCTATATATCTGGCTATCACGGTCACATGCTTAGGGTAAACCTAACAATACACAGTGTGAAATTGCTCAAAATTTAGTTGCAAAATGGTCAGATGCTTTATAATCAAATTTGTGCATGTATGTCTGAAGCAGATCAGAGGCATTTACATATCTGTACAAGTATTGGGAGAGAGGTTCAAAGGCGTTTCTTACCCTTCGAGTTATTTCCTCCCATTCTTCTATAGATGTTATGCATTCAAATTAGTTTAGTTTTAGTTTAGTTTAGTTTAGTTTGGATTTATATACCGCCCTACTCCCGAAGGACTCAGGGCGGTGAACAGCCAAAGATAAAACACATATAGTATAAAATTTAAAAAACAATTTAAAACACATTAAATAAATTGTTTTTTTTTTTAAAAAAAAACAAATTAAAATTAAACAATTAAAAGGAATTACCCAGAGTCATAGTTCGTTTACAAAATAAAATTCTTCACACAACATTTATGATATTTAAAAAATGTTGTGTAAATAAGATTATTTTGCAAAAAAATTGCTGTCAATTGATATAAAGCATTCACCACTTGTTCTGAATAGGATGCAAATGCAAAGGGAGAAATTCTGAATCTTCTTTTACTCTCTATAATTAATATCAGTATTGATAGGGATAGCAACTGAAATGCACAAATCAGCTTTAGTATAGTAATAGGTGTCTGAAGAATTTCCTTCTTCCTAGGGTTGGCACAAGCAAGGTAGAAATGACATACTTTGCCCTTTATGTCTGGAAAAATAACAGGCAAGGATTTTCCCCCCCCATTTACATCTGGTTTAAGTGAATACAACCCTGTCTGATATGAAGTAAGCAACTTCTTTTTTTAAAAAAAATCTGTAAATATAATTCCTTTTACTAGGAAAAGCATTGTTGAGCATTTTTCATTATCAGCACTTTAATCTGATATTTTCAGCATTTTACACAAGGGGACAGCAGTCTTCCTGAACAGAATGTATAAGCATTTGGATACTTATACTGCACTATATATGAAGTAATAGATCAGACTATAATACCTCTGTCTCTTTCTTTGATTGGATAAACTATTATAAACACTGTATGTAATGCCCCAAATATTCCTTATTCGCAAAATTGAGGTTTTGCATAATAGCATCAGAGGAAACGTCTAAACAATGTTTAACCTTGAGTAACTAACTTTCTGTTTCATGTTTTCTGTGAAAGCCATAACAAGATTGAATAGTGACAACAAGATGTGTAATATTCTTGTGCAGTTCTCTCATGGGGGCGGGGGGGGGAGCTTGCCCGCTTCTTTCTTCTTGGATTTCATAGCCTAATAATACCCTAGCAAGCTACAAATTCTACACATAAATCTAACTAGTTGTGGCAAAATGACACAGAAATGGCACTTTAAGAAATCTTAGTTTACAGAATAACAGAGTTAGAAGGGACCTTGGAGATCTTCTAGGTCAATCCCCTGTTCGACTCTATACCATTTCATTCAAATGGCTGTCCAATCTGTCCTTAAAAGATTCAGTGATGAAGCACCCACAACTTCTGAAGGCAAGCCATTCCATTGGTTAATTATTCTCACTGTTAGAAAATGTCTCCATAGTTCTAATCTGGATTACAAAACTTTATTGCCCACAGATGTTAATTTATACCTGGTCTGTTATATTACTGATTCCTTTTAGACACATAGCAATACAGTTAGCTTAATCCTAGGTGATTATATTTGCCATATCTGTAAACATAAAACCATTGAGGTGAGTTATGCTCACCTGTCTGCTTGACACAGAGTATCTTGAACTAAGGCATATCCAGGAGTCAGCTGTTCAGCCTCTGCTTCAAGATCTCCAGCAAGAACTATAGAGTTCTCCAGCCTTCTAAATAATCGATTCAGTTGCCAAACTACTTTCATTCTCAATATCCCCCGCAATACATTTTATTCCTCCTTCACACATGCATATGATTTGCCAAATTGAAAATATATATGACAGTGAAGAAAAGTACATATGGTAATTTTCTTTTTTAGTTCTCAGAATAAATTATGTGATTACAAACAATCCATATGATTAAGACCATTGTGAGTTTTTGGGAACACCAAGTATACCCATATTTTTAAAATAGCTTGTCAAGTTGGTCTCAAATTCTTGCTTTGCATTTTTTATGCAATTAGTGATCTAAAAATGAAATTAATATATATTGACTTTTTTTCCTGTCAACACAATGTAATACCAAGAATTTTGCTGCACTTTCTCTCACAAACCAGAAAGAACTTCTTTTACTTGCAATAAAGACAAACTCATCACTGGATGAACTTATTACAAAAAGCTCACTGTTCAGTGAAACCAAATTCATTTCACCATATTATTAATTAAATTATGGCCCTCTTACAATAGCACAGATTTAAGATATTTTCGTTCCTCTCATCCTCGTGGACAGTTTTCTAAAACAGATATGCTTGTGCTTATATATTCCTGTTGTTATTGTCTCCAGTAAATAGAATGTTGTTTGTTTGTTTGTTTTTCCTTTCTATAATTTCCTTTCAGAAATTTATATCTTTTCATATTGGTTTCAAGGCAGTTATTGGAGAGTATGAATAGACACATTAAGAAGCAATTTGAATAGAATCAAAATGGGGCAAAATAAAAATCTGCACTAAGGAAGTGCACTCAAGCCACTTCAATTCTCTCTAAAATACCTCACCTACCAGTATGTTTCCACCCTCAGCTATTTCAAAATAATCAACAAGGCAGAATGTTTTGTGCTGTTATTTTTTGTTGAAAATTGCTGCTAAAAGCCTGACTCTTTTGTTTGGAAATTGTTCTCACATTCTAAGAACATCATATTTGGACAAGTACTGCAAGACGAGGCTTTGCTTTTGCTTTTGCAGTTGTGTTTCTTTTCCTGACTTGTAATGATTTGCCTTCTGATCCTGGAATTCAAGTCAGCTTGGAAGAGAGTTGGTCCACTTATCATTTGATCAGTTTTTCCCACTTCTTTATCATATGTTGTCATACCCTGTTTCTTTTTATATTATTTCTAATATTGATGATAAAATCCATGCAACAACTTAATCTTGATTTTATTTATGATTTGAGTTCTGCTTAGCTTTGCTTCTTGAAGAACAATTCATAGTGAGTAATAAAATGCAAACAACCAAACAACTAAAACAAAATATAATTTAAAGCTTCGGGGGGGGGGAAGATGTGTGTCCTTGTTCAGTGGATTTTAAAACACAAAGTTATGAAAAGAAGATTTCCATTTATATATTTTTAAAAATCATTTTGATACTGACTGTGCTTCAGAAAGTTGTACTTATTTTACCAAAATCCACCAATTGTGAATATTACAATTGGCACTTGTCTTTGCTGCTTCTTTTAATGTTCAGTTACCTGTCATTTTTCAATGCAATGAAGATATTAGATTTCTGTAGACCTTTGGATTAGTATTTAATTATAAATACTGTCTTAAGTGTTTATATTAATTCAAGAAATACTTTTAAGCAGAAGATGAATGTTTGTACCCATGTGAACCAAAGACTTACCCTATTAAAATTACAGCACCTTAAAATTTAAATTGCAGAGGGCTTCCTTTGCTACTTCATTTCCAAACTATCTCAAACTGTGTGATTTCCGTATTTAAAGATGATAGAGTTTGTGTAGCGTGAACCTTAGTAAAATAGTGAATTGTATACAGACATACTGTAAATCATCTTAGGCTCTCATAATCCACAGAGTTAGCTATTTTGAATTCAATTGTTTTATCTGGTTTAAATTTAAATCTAGATAATAACTGACAATATAAAAGCAAAATAGTTTCAGCTCTGCTGTTTGTGCCATTTAACTTCAATCGAGCCAAAAAAAAAAAAAAGGAGGAGGTAGGAAACAAGATCTAAATTACTGATCTATAAAAATCTAGCAAGAGAATAATATATGCAGCTCAGTTGTCCTAAAAATCTCTGTTTAGGTAGTTGCATGAAATCTCTTATTACCACCTTCAGAACTTCTAAATAGCATGGATGAACTTCATGCTATCAGAAGATCCTTAATATATTGACAAATCCAACAATGAATCTCAACACATTTTCAGATATGTGGAATTGGGAGAGGAAGGATGGCAGATGGTAGAAGGGAATTGCAAGGTGTGAGAAGGGCCCTAATATGCCGTGAACAAAGAGTGTTAAATAATAAAGTAATAAATCTTAAACTTTTTCCCCCAAGTCATTTGAAAAATCACTAGTTGTCTTAGTAGATTTATTCTGTACTGAGGAAAATATTATATTCTCTGCATTTTGAATAGCTGCCTGCCAATGGCAGGTACTAAGAAAACCCCCCTTTACGTGAGATAAATAACTCAGGATAAATAACTATTCTGTTCCAGTTTGGGGTTTAGGATTGAACTTGATAACAAACTCAGTTTCTGTCATCAGAAAATTAGGAGGGGAATTATTTACATATATTCGTATCTAATCAAAACCCTTTCTGCAAACCTGAATGGAAATTGTGGATAAGCTTAATTCTAAGACCATCGTTGTTAGAAGAATAATTCTAACACCTTCTTGAGAACCTCTGACTTGAAGGACAGCCTAATTTTCCTGCAGCTGCACATCGGATGGAAAATAGATTGGTAATAGAGAACCAACATTTCTCAGGGAAGCTTGCACTGTATATTCTTTCCAATCTTTTAATTTGCTCTTCTGAAACTTAACATCAAATGAACTTCTGAAGAATCCTTGCTTTTGAGGAAGATTGTTTAAAAACCACAGCCTGAGAACAAAGATGTCACAAGACTGAAGGTTTTCATCAAACAGACAAAGGCAGCATTGCACCGTTGGGACACAATGTGCCAGCCTTTTCATAAGTGTGGGTAGCTTTCCAACATATATGGAAGAGGGGCAGAACTTGTATGACAACCACACAACACTGCTTTTGTCATTTTCCTCAAGCCCCAAGCACTAGTAAATGGAAGCAAGGCCTTTGGGGTTTAAGTATATTAACACAGCAGATGATTCTCTCTCTTTTTTGTGCTTTACATTGTCTTTGTGATGCATGACATATTCCTTCCTCCCCCAGCCATTGCTGTCCTGAAATTCAGAGCACTTTAAGCAAACAATAGTAATTATTGGTCTCTCTTTGTCCCCGAGACTAATTTCCCCCCAAAGAATATTGCAATTCTGCTAACCCAATATTAGTAGCCTAGAATTGTGGTGAAATCTAAAAATATTAGTAGAGTCATATCCTCCAAAGAAGACAAAGCTCTTTTAGGGAATGAATTGCTGCTATTGTTGTTATTTACAGCAGGAATATAATTCGTATTTATCAAATGTAAAATTGTAAAAAAAAATAAAAAATGCAGTTCCTCAGATAACAACAGTTTTCTTTCTAGAAACGTCTCCATAAAAGTCTCTCTTTGTTGGGGGAAGAGAAATTGGAGACGTTCACAAGCACAGAAAGATTCCTGATTCAGAGAGGTTTTATTTATTTATCAAATTTGGATTCCACACCCATCTCACTCTCAAGTGAGCATTTGTAGCCTGTTCATCCCAGTCTGGGGGATGATGATCCTACTTCTCCTGAAAAAAATGATGAGGCGCTTTTTATAGTGCTGCTGGGAGAATAGAAAGGATAACTTTGTAAATTGAAATACAGAGATATAATTATTATTTATTTTTTCAATGACTGTGACCTTATGCACTGTGAATGCTTTTGTGATATGGGGTTCTTTGTACAGATCTATATGTCATACTGAAAAATTGAAATGTGATAATTTATTAGACAATATTGGCATGAATATTGATTATTTTTATTGTGAAAAGAAGGGACAGAACCCAGTAGTTACTGTAAACAGAAGATTTATATTTAAGATAATAAACCTAGCAGTCAGTATTGCCAGGAGAAAGAAAAAGAGATACATCCATACTTATGTACACAGTTAATAAAATGTATAAAAACAACAGGAAAGTGGTGTCATTTTTTTTTTGAAAAGTATACTCAGATATTTAGAAAAAACACTGAATTGTTTAGTCCTATATTCAGAAGCAATCTGCATCATTATTGTTTTTTCACAAGCTGACATTATTTCAAGGAGAACATTAATTTCATCACCAGCTACATCATCATCATCATCATCCTCATAGCTAGGAATTATCAGAAGTATGACCTACCTCTTCTAAATGGCCTCAGGCTGGAAAAAGTCAGGGAAACCATGACAGCAAATCCAAGGGGAACCTTTATATTGTAGATAGAGCCAATCTAAACTCTTGCTACTTGGGATAGCCCTTACTTCAGTAGAGTCAAGACTTAAGGAATCAGAGGATGCAACACATCATCAGAATTAAGAGAGTCAACACCACCATTTTAGATTAATACTGTAAATGAATTCCTGCAAAATGAGATCTTAAAGTTATGAGATCTTAAAATTATTCAGAAGTTACAGAATCTGAACTAAAAAAAAATGTATAGAAGAACGCTGCAAAACTTGCCCTGCAGTAAAATGCTGCTTTGGAGAATAACCCCCTTGGCCTGATTTATCTGTGCTAACCTGTGAGTGTACCTTAGAATAGAATAGAATAACAGAGTTGGAAGGGACCTTGGAGGTCTTCTAGTCCAACCCCCTGCCCAGGCAGGAAACCCTACACCACTTCAGACAAATGGTTATCCAACATTTTCTTAAAAATTTCCAGTGTTGGGGCATTCACAACTTCTGCAGGCAAGTTGTTCCACTTATTAATTGTTCTAACTGTCAGGAAATTTCTCCTTAGTTCTAAATTGCTTCTCTCTTTGATTAGTTTCCACCCATTGCTTCTTGTTCTACCCTCAGGTGCTTTGAAGAATAGTTTGACTCCCTCTTCTTTGTGGCAACCCCTGAGATATTGGAACACTGTTATCATGTCTCCCCTAGTCCTTCTTTTCATTAAACTAGACATACCCAGTTCCTGCAACCATTCTTCATATGTTTTAGCCTACAGTCCCCTAATCATCTTTGTTGCTCTTCTCTGCACTCTTTCTGGAGTCTCAACATCTTTTTTACATTGTGGCGACCAAAACTAGAGGCAGTATTCCAACGGTGGTCTTTCCTAGGCATTATAAAGTGGTATTAACACTTCACGTGATCTTGATTCTATCCCTCTGTTTATGCAGCCTAGAACTGTGTTGGCTTTTTTGGCAGCTGCTGCACACTGCTGGCTCATATCTAAATGATTGTCCACTAGGACTCCAAGATCCCTCTCACAGTTACTACTGTTGAGCAAGGTACCACATATACGGTACCAGTGCATTTTGTTTTTCTTCCCTAAATGTAGAACCTTGCTTTTTTCACTGTTGAATTTATTTTGTTAGATAGCGCCCAATGTTCAAGTCTGTCAAGATCCTTCTATATCTTCTGGAGTGTTGGCTATTCCTGCCAGCTTGGTGTCATCTGGCCTGGACTGATGGGGTAGTATATTTTAAAATTTTTAAAACTTTTCATATTTTGTGTATATTTGTTGATTTTAACAGTTGCTTGGTTGATTGTTGTTGTGAGCAGCCCTGAGTCCTTGGAGATAGGGCGGCATACAAATTTTATAAATCAATCAATCAATCAATCAATCAATCAATCAATCTGCAAATTTGATGAGTTCCCATCTATCCCCTCGTCCAAGCCATTGGTGAAGATGTTGAAGAGCACTGGGCCTAAAACAGAGCCCTGGGGTACTCCACTGCATACTTCCCTCCATGTAGATGCAGTTCCATTGAGGACTACATGTTGAGTGCAGTTGGTCAGCCAGTTATGAATCCATCTGGTGGTGATGCTGTCTAACCCACATTTTTCTACATCTAGTAGTAGGTTATGGTCTACTTTATCAAATGCTTTACTGATATATTCCCTTCCTGATATATCCCCTTTCTGATATATCCCCTCAATTGTGTCAACTCACTGGCTAGCACAGAGCTGCATTAAATAAAGGGTAGCCCTGCCAGTTAAAAAACCCCACCTTTGTCAGTTTTGCCTCAGGGCTTGGCAGAAAATCACTGATCTCCAGACACAGAAGTCTTAGTTCAGCTTCTTGGCTGGACTTGGCAAAGATTTATGGCCCAGCTGGATTAGAATTTTTATGGCAGATAAGAATGAATCCTCACTCATGACCCATTACAGTGCAAGTATATCAGAGAGGGCTACACACACACGCACACCGCTTGAAACACAAAGCATCTTCCACTCACCATTCTGAACTAATGGATTCTTGATAGGCAACTGAGCCTGGCACAGAATTGGGAGGGCAGCAGCATGAAGACAGTTTGGTCATGGCTGCATGCCTCTGTCCATCCTTAACTGCTAGTTGCTTCTCTTTACCTTCCAAGAGTCAGATAAAGCTTCTCTGAGGAGAAGTGAAATGGGAGAACCTGCTCTTTGTCAAAACCAAAGGAAGCTGAAAATAAAAGAAAGGAAAATCAGGTGAATATTAGAAGGAATTCCATGATGCTCTGCGGAACCCTGTTTATGCTGAACAAGAGGCTCTAGAGTAGATCACCAATAACATTTAAAGAAAAAATTAAAGAAAAAGTGGCCATCATATTAAGCCCCCCCCCCCCAAAAAAAAACAAATATACTGTATAGTTTAACATTTGCAGAATAGGCCATCAAATTGTTTTTCTGAATATTGCTTGATACTTTGAATTAAAATCTGAGATGTTCTGTATGGATACTGTACAGCAGCAGCCCCCAACCCTTTGGGCATCAGGGACTGGTTCCATGGAGAAAGGTTTTTCCGTGGATGTAGTTCCAGAGGCGTAGTTTCGCGTGCTGCCTGCATCCCGTGCATGGGGCTTCACTTATTTATGCAGGCCGATTGCTGGCATGCCAGAGCCCTGTGTTGGTCCAGGGACCAGGGGTTGGGGACTTCTGCAGTACAGAACCAGGTAGCTTCATTAAAGTGCATCCCTTCAATCTTTAAACTGGCAGAATAGTTATCCTGGCATAAATTTGCTGCCCTAACGGTGGGTAGAAAAAATACAAATGTAATAACAAAAAAAAAAAGCAGATGGGTATGTGAAACACACACACACACACACACAATGGTAGAAGCATTTGAAAACCTATAATACCCCCACCCACCCCAATAGTGATGGATGCATCAATAAATAGATTTCAAAACCTGGTTCTCTCTCCTGGTTTAAATTGGGTTCTGTACAGCACAGCACTAGTGCACTCTCAAAAAGCATTAATCTTGTTTTTAAACAGGGTCACCACTCTAGAAAGATAAGCCCAAGTAAGAAACTGCCAGCCTAAAACGGGCAACAGATCCTGCCCTTAATTGCAATGGTAACCACAATGATGAAGAGTGGTACATTGAATCCGAGGCCAAAATTGTATCACAAGAAGAGGGGAACATTTTTCTCGATAACTAAAAACAGGAACAGCTAGAGATGAGTAATTTCCTCAGCTGTGGAGGAGATGAAGAATCACCGAACTTGTCTCGCTGCACAAAGTGTATTGAAAAAACTGGAAAAACTGGCTTGGTCAAGTATATGACGAAATTTGTCCTGCAAGTGTTAACAGTGAAAAGTGATAGATTTCATGGAGATATGGCTCTCTACATTTGGTTCAACTGTGCTCTGAATCATTTAGCAGGAGGTTAAACTATGCCCTTGTGAGCCTTCCAGAATGAGGATGTTGTTACAGGATACAATAAGGGGACCACAGGGAAAGATGTGGCATGATCTGTGGTTTATTTTATTCATTTGCATGTTTCCAGGTTGTCCTTGACCACAATCTGTTTTTTTGGATGGCCTGTTCTTAGCTAATGTGGAAGGTGTTAGATGCAGATGTATTTGTACAACAAAGAATGGAGAGATGGATTTAGGGCATTTATTGTGTTGATCCTCCTGAACTGATAGTCATCCACAATCTGCATAATTTTCTCAACTGCAGGTGGGTCCTCCTGTCTCAGGCAATTCTCCCCAAAATAACCCATTTGACTGGTTTAATTGTTGTTTGTAAAGTCCTGTTGGGATCATGAAGTATTTTTTCCCCTCTGGAATATTCATATCAGATTGTGATCCTGTTAGTAAAGGTAAAGCTTCCCCTTGCACATATGTGCTAGTCGTTCCCAACTCTAGGAGGCGGTGCTCATCTCCGTTTCAAAGCCAAAGAGCCAGTGCTGTCCGAAGACATTTCCGTGATCATGTGGCCAACATGACTAAACACCAGAGGTGCACGGAACACTGTTACCTTCCCACCAAAGGTGGTCCCTATTTTTCTACTTGCATTTTTTACGTGCTTTCGAACTGCTAGCTTGGCAGAAGCTGGGACAAGTAACAGGAGCTCACCCCGTTATGCTGCACTTAGGGATTTGATCTGCTGAACTGCTGACCTTTCGATCAACAAGCTCAGCGTCTTAATCTTGGTTATACTGTTTTACTGAAGTCACAAAGCACACACTTAAGTGCAGCCAGCCATCAACTAGTTGATTGGGTTCAAGGATCCAGTGAAACACAAACTAGCAAACCACATTTTAGCCTTAGTGTGCTCTATGAATCTAATCAAGATGGGGGTAGTAGATGGAGATACTCATGGGGAACAAGAGAGAGAAAAGATATTTCATTTTACATTTGTTTGTGGGAGAGACGGTATAGCAAGGTGATGGTGATGGAAATCAAATTATTACGTGAAAGGAAGTCTAGAGTTACCTCTTCACAGTTTTTTCATTGTCACAGCCTTATTATTATATTTGTGTGATTCTCCACCCTTTTCTAATTCAATTTCTTTCTGATACAGTTGCAGGATATTTTAAATTGCACTAAAGGGTATCTTTATGTTTGAAATTCTAAAACTCCAGAGAGCTTAGGGGTGGGATAGGATGTTGATCTATTGATGTGAATTCTTGTTTCATCCCATCTTCCAAAAAGGGTTCTTACTGCCATCAATGTTGACTTTGGCTAATGAAAAAATCTCATTTAAGTAGAATTTAAATGACAAAAGTACAAAAGTAATTAATAAGATTCATCATATAGCCTGTATTTCTAATAAGGAACTTTGCTCCTATTGTTCTGTAGTTTCAGGCCAAGGACCTACTGCTTAATCTCTAGGAAGACTTTCTTAGCCCTTGACATCATCAAATATTGGACTGGCAAGCCATAATAATTCAAGTCTGAGAATAATTCTTGGAATTATCGACTTAGATTACTAGGAACCATCTCAAGAGGCCAATTTTAGCCAGTACTTTAATTGGCAGGATCGCATACAAGCCTTTATGGAAGCAAGGCTCAGGCTAAATTACAACTAAAGAAGAGCACCAGGCCCACAGTGAGAATCTGATAGTATTAACTCATAAGATTATATTGCTTTCCCTTTTGTGTGAGTTGGGGAATGAAATATTGAGACTGGCTGTGGTTCAGGATGGGAATAGGTGAATGCTGCTCTTCTCTACTGCTCCATTGAATAATGTTTCAAAGTTAGGGGTCATGAAGATGATCACACTTGACTTCAAAAAGCTTTATAGGGATGGGGAGGGGCAAGTGCCTTTGGCACATGAGAATGGGTCATCTTTCTCTGTCATCCAGGTTGTGTAACACTTTCAGAACAATGATCATACATTTCAAAGACAAATGTTAGTTGGCTGCAGATCAGGACTTTTGCTAATGAGATACTAATTCATCATGTAATAGCAAGCCCAGATATTTTGATGCAACGTCATTGGAAAAGTGGCATCCCAGCATTAAGAATTCCATTCTCACAGGTCCTATGTTAACAACATGAAGGCTTCCAGACTCCATCTGGTTCCAGTTACACCCTTGCATACACGACTCAGGAATTTGCAGATGGATATTGCTCTGCCGTACAAAACCCTTTGCAGGACTTACTGTACCTAGTCAGTGTAGCCTCTCCTCCATAATGTACCTGCAAGCCAGATGAACTCATGGATTCCTCTGACTTTAAAAGAAAAAGCAGGTACAGAGCTGGTGACTAATCATCACAGGCCTTTTGCCTTTAGCCATCAGAGTTAAAGTTTATGACTAAAAATGGGCCTGTTTAAAAAAAAAAAGTAGAGGAAAGAAAACAAATCACCCTTGACCACCAAGGACTGCCTCTTCCTGACGGCCCCTGTTCACATAAATACAGGAAGTAGAAAAGAAAGATCATGCTCTTTTCAGAGCGTTTGGGAGTCAATTGAAACAGCGGTGAGGAAAAGCTTCCCTTGCCATTGTGCCGAATCCATCATCTGCAATTCTTCTTCTTTTTTAAATCTGGGGTGGGGGACACGGTCAAGAGGCGTGAAAGTTTTGACGGAAATGCCAAGGTATAACTTTCTCCACAAGGAAAACTTACAAGGATTCTGAAAGGAGAAGTTTCCGATTCTGGCTGGGATGATGAAAACATCGATGGGAAACCAGGGAAGCGGGTGAGTCCTGAAACTTTAATAGCGATACTTTTTTTTTTCCAATTCCCAAAGGAAAGGAGTTTCTGTGTCGTCTCGTCTCTTCCCCCCACCCCCCCACCAGCCTTCAGCTTCAGGCTGCTTGTTTGAGAATTTGTCTCTCTTGAATGGTTGCTGGCTGGCTTTATGTAAAGGCGCCAGAAGTGCAACTTACAAGATAACATTCACAGCCCTTTCTTCAGCGGAGTGCTGATTTAACACAACTGCAAGAGGGGGGGGAAGGGGGAAGAATTACAATGGAGAGGAAATGAAGGCGAAGGGAGGTGAAGGAGTTATTTTTATACCCTCATGGTTGATGTCTGGAATGAAAGCAAAACATACTCGTGAATCCAGAGGGAAAAAAACAGGCTTTATTTTTTCCCATCATTTCACCAGAAGCGGCTGAAGAATGACAAAACTTGCAAAAGTTAGGAATGACACTTTTGTCTGTAACTTGGTGCCCATCTGTAGCCAACCTCTGCTTGGGATCCAAATGAAATGTTCCGATTATTTTGGCCCTATGCTGTCAGAAAAACTTTTCTGCATCCCAAGCTGCTATTACTTGGACCAAAATAAAGAACCATTCCTAAAGTATGTTCTACATAGCTTACTGAATATGCAGACTTTAAGACTGTGGACAAACACCACACATGTCCCATTGCTGTGGTCCAGGGTGAAGACAAAGCTATGGCAAATTTTTGACTTTGCAAACAGATGCTTTTGATTTTATTTGTACCCCACCCAGAATTGCTCTGTGAAGGAAATGGGAAATTCTAAATTTGAACATATATAAATAAATACATGGTTCCACTTAATGTGGTAAGCTTTGGAGAAACCAGGGATGTTAAGTGTTGGGAGAGATTCAGGTTGAATGGGGAAGTGATGCTCATAATCACAAGGTTATCAGCTAACCCTAATAAAGTCACTAATCACTAGCATGTTTTTTACAAATGTTTTTGAACTGGTATATACGTTCCTTGTAATACAACTTGTTTTATGTGCTTATTAGAAGGATATTCCCCAGCGTAAAAGCCTTTCCTATAATATTAACCATAAAACAAAGGACATTTAGTCTAAATATTAAAAAGAACTTGTGATAGTAAAAGTTATTAGGATCAAACAGTTATGGATTTCTTCTCTGTAGGTTTTTGAACAGAAACTAGATAGTGATTCCAGCAATGAATTGGACTTAGTTGCAGATTTCTTTTGATTCATAACTTTCTGTGAGTCTATGAAATTCTAGTTTTGGCAAGCCAACCGTACTAGAAGCTACTGTCTGCATCTGAGATACTTCATGCTTGGATACGTTTAGTACATGGAAAGCATATTGTTGGCAGTCATGACTAGGTAGGCTTCACAAAGTTTTATCAATGCTGGGCATGGCCAGTCACAAAACGGATGCCAAACTCCAAGGATGCCCCTTAGCATTGAATGCATACCTTCTTTTTCTTGGCAGGTGGGTTCATTTGGAACAAAACACATCTTCATTTCCTATTACTCCTGAAATGTCTTTCCGCTTGCCATTTATTTTTTTAGTTAAAAGATTGTTTTAAAAGATGAAGATCATTGGCATCAGAAAGTTTAATAGATGCCAAGTGAAAAGTTAGTGGATGTATTGCTGCTTATGAGCACTATATTGCCTGCTCCTTCTCTGCCTGTCGATTCAAAGACAGCAATTCTAAGGCTCCAACATCTTAGAATAACAATACCTTAGAAAAACAGCCTAACAAAATTAGATTATATGCAGGCAAAATTGCATTACATATATTTCTCTCTGCATTGCTTTATGCACAATCTAGTTAGTTGTTAATTACTAGCAAATGCAATGTTTCTTATTGCTCTGCGCATATATTGTATAGCAGCTTTGGAAAAAAAGGGAGGACTTGGTGGAAGAACTGGACTGCAGGTGAGCAGACCACAATCTCTCTTTAATTTAGAAGGCAGATTTTCCAACTTCAGAGAGATGTGTTTACAGTAAATTGAAATGTAAAATCCACATGGCAACTGGATTCTATGAAGTAATTAAGTCCACAAACAGTTCAAGAAACTATAGCTTTGGTGAGCAAAGCTGGACTGATAAAGAGGGGAAAAAATAGAAGAGCAAAATAAATCCCAAATGTTCCGGCAGAGTCATCATCTCAAAATTCCTTGGTAGTTAAAGCCATAATATTGTATGCAAGTTATGTGATTTTAAGCTCATGAATTTAGATTAGACTGTAGAATGACTTCAGTGAAGTAAAGTATAACTGGGAGAGTATTTATATAAATAATTTGCAAGGAAGGACAGGATACCCAGCAATTTTAGGGTTCTTTATATGGGAGAACTACATATGGAAATGGAGAACTTTCAATTTCTATGCTTAATGTAGTCGATGCATCTGAGAGTGAAACTCAAATGTAATCTTATTTTCTAATATAGTACAGTAAAAACAGTCCCAAGAAGATGACATCACTATTTATAAGTGCACTTTTTAGAACAGTATAGTGTACCAGCCACTACAAATATACGTTTTACACACCCTTGAATGCTATTTCCTATGCAAATATTTCCAGAGAGCATAAGAAAGTACATGAGAGATAGATCTGAACTGACAGAGAAAGATTGGAAGCACATGCATATTTGAAATATTTCAATGACTGCTCTGTTACATCTAGCAATTCAATCTTTATCATAAAGCAGAGTTAGGGGGGAAAATTTTACAGGGAGTGAGCAAAATGACATACCGGGAATTGTCAAAATGAAATTGCAACACATATATGCCTGCCTGCCTGCCTGCCTATCATCATATAATGTATTTATAAATTAATTATATATATTATATTATGATATATATTGTGTATATAATTGTTTTTCTACTTTGTATAGAATTACCCTAGCAATTACCCTAGCAATGTAACACCTCTCCTGCGCGAGCTGCACTGGCTTCCGGTGGTCTTCCGGGTGCGCTTCAAGGTTTTGGTTACCACCTTTAGAGCACTCCATGGCTTAGGGCCTGGTTATTTATGGGACCGCCTGCTGCCGCAAACGGCCTCCCACCGGCTGGTACGCTCTTACAGAGAGGGACTCCTCCGGGTGCCGTTGGCCAAACAATGTTGGCTGGTGGCCCCCACGGGGAGAGCCTTCTCTGTGGGGGCACCTACTATCTAGAACGAGCTCCCCCCGGAGATACGGAGGATCCCAGATCGACGCACCTTCCGCCGCGCTCTCAAGACCTTTTTATTTCACCAGGCTAGTCTGGCCTAACCTCTCCCATTCTCTTTTTAATGTAAATTTTAATGTAAATTTTAATTTGTTCTTAACCTGGGGTTTTAAATTTGTCTTGGGCTAAATTGATTTAATTCGATTTTACTTCTGCTCTTAAATTTTTGTATTCTATGTGTTTTATCTTGTGCCTGTTCACTATCCTGAATCCTTCGGGAGTAGGGCGGTATATAAATCAAATAAAATGAAAAAAAAATGTAAATGACTCAAATCATACTGCCCTTTTTGGTACAACAAAAGAATAATATTTAGGCCATATGTAGCCTTTTCTACATATGCAGATCTAAGCAGATCTCTCCCCCGCTCCCCCCCCCTGCCCAAAGTAGGATCTCACTGGGAATTGCTTTTTAATAAGTATGTTTTATCAAACTGCAATATAAATTGTAATCTGGTGGCAAGTCTATATGAACCTTTTCTCCTAGCATCATGACATCTGACTCAGAAGCACACCACCTATTCCCCAGCCAGTCTTTCTGAAGAGATTTTAACTCAGTATTCATTTTTTCTCCAGACTGCCTTTCTGAAGGCTGGTGTCTATGTTCCATTGTGAGATTGTAATCCATCATGAAGTTATAGCTGTTTTGATGTGTTTGGAAATCCAGCTGTACTCAAATAAGGGTTTCCACAAGGGAAGAAAAAAAAAAAAGATGGCACCCATGGCACTGAGCAATCCTACCCCTTATTTACAATAGTGCTGCTTTGACTTTTTTGGCCCTCCCCCTGCCCCGTGCCTCTGGGCTCTGCAGTTTTATCTCCTCTGAGGACAGTAACAGGATGATGGAAGGAAATAAAGAGAAGGAAATAAAAAGCAAACAAGACTGCACAGCATAATTAGAGCCAGGAGAGTTGCTGCAAACTATGCATAATTATGTTTTAATTTTAATTTTTGCTTCTGAACAAATTTGAATATTTTTAGGAAATTATTAGTTAAGCATCGATCCTGCCACGATTTGACCAATGATTGAGAAAAAGATTAGGTAATCGTATTGTGTGCCAATTTCAGAGTAGCCTTAAGGCACAGTAGACTTCTACAACTCTGCAGTTGCACTCCAGATGTGTAGGTGGCAATTCTCTATTGGCTGAGGAGATTGGCACCTCTGGAAGGCTTCAGGTTGGGGAATATGTCAAGTATGCAGTATGATGAATATCTGTTGAAAATCTATGAACAATTTTGCAATGACTGCTGGTCACAAAGAATTACTTTGGCAGCAAACACAGGAATATATTTTGCCAGAGTTGGTATGCCCATCCCACTGGTTTCTTTTTGCCCATTCATATTAGTTTTCCAAGTCTGACCATAAGTGATAATGAGATAATTTTATATATTGGGATAAATGACATTTGACTTTGCTGAGCAAAGTTATTTTTCACCTCTCTCCTTTAAGAGAGCAAAAGATGGGAATACAAAACCTTGTGGGATACACAAATGTGGCAGTGTGAGGGAATAATTTGTTAGGAAATCTTTCCCTTCTGATCAGTAGTTATTCCCCCTAATACTTCTTATGTGAGCACTATTAAGTGGCTAGAGAAACAAACATATTTGTCTAAGGATCACTTCAATATATTTTTGTTTTATGCTTTAATATTACCCACTACAGACTACAAAAAACAGCAAATAAATTTAAATCAAGGCAGTGCAAGAATAGAAAAATGAATGCAATTTTGCAGAGAGAATTGCATCTATAGAAATGCATGGACTTCTCTAAACCACAAATGTCTCCAGAAGTTATTTTGTTCAAGAACTCCGAGACAATATTTTGGAACCATAAACTATTCACATGCATTTCTTTCTGTTCCATGACCTCTGTCCAAGCAGAGTTGAAATATGACTCCTTTTATTTAAAATTACCTGGCCAGAGTTTATTTTTCCACTAATGCATGTAAAGTATTATAGGGTGTGTCAATTTTTCAAGTATGATGATTTATGGATCCCATCCTAATCAAGGCAAATACAAACATAGGCAGTTTTCTAAGTTTAGGAAGTACAACTTAAATCGTCAGAATTTATATCACTATCACTGTTATCATTGGAGCAGCTGAACACTATTTTGTTAGATCCTCTAGCTGCAACTCTTCTCCACTGTGACTTTCATAAATAAACTCCAATTAGTCAAATGCTCAGGAAGCCATAAATGACAAAATGTGAAATCTGTAGGAAACTCTTTGAATGTTCTACTAATTTTCATCTCTGTTGGCTTTATGTTTTACAGACAGAAAAGCTATTTTTCATTAACAGCAGTGGCAAACAGTGACAGCTACTGCAGGCATTCTCAGTTCCTTCCTTGATTACCAGCAGTAGGAATTGTCAACTTAGGTGCTTCTGTATTTGATTTGATGTTGTAGTCACACCAACAATGTACATTTTCTAGAGCAGACATAGATTGCTTGCAGCTGTATATCAGCAACATCCAAAATACCACAATGTCCTCCCCTTTGATTAGATGTGACCATCAAAAATATTTCAGAAATATTTGGGAGAGAGGCATATAGCTCACTCGAACCCACCTACCCCACCCACCCACCCAGGAGTGAAATGCTCCCGGTTCGGACCAGATTGCCTGATCCAGTAGCCATGGCGGTGGGTGGTTCGGAGAACCGGTAGCAAAAATCCCTGCCCCCCCCAATGCACAGCTGAGCCGCACGATGATCAGAGGCTGTTTTTTTTAACTTCTAAAAGCATTTTTTCCTGCAACCTCTTTGGCCAAAAAAATGCTTTTAAAAGTAAAAAAAAAAAAAAAAAGCCTCTGATGATCCCAGCTGAGCCGCGTGATTCGCGCGGCTCAGCTGGGATCATCAGAGGCTTTTAAAAGCATTTTGTTTCTGCAACCTCTTCAGCCGAAGAGGTTGTAGGAAAAAAAAATGCTTTTAAAAGCCTCTGACAATCCCAGCTGAGTTGCCTGATCGTCAGAGGCTTCTAAAAGCATTTTTTTCTGCAACCTCTTAAGGTTGTAGAAAAAATGCTTTTAAAAGTAAAAAAAAAAAGTTGGCCACGCCCACCCAGTCACATTACCCCACCACTACCAAGCCACACCCACAGAACCGGTAGTAACAAATTTTACATTTCACCACTGCTCCCACCCCAATAGTTGCATGAAAGTGGAAAAATTGCTTTGCAATCTAAGTGAAAAGGGAAGAAAATTATGCTAAATATTTTGGCCAGACATGCCTAAAATACTTATTTTATGTGGTGTTCTGATTTAGATCATTGGTTCATGGCTTATAGCCTAGTTTTCCAGCTTTTAAGGACTTCTAATTTTTAAAGTCTTCCATTATTTTACATAAAATCTGCAAATCTTGTACACATTTAGCTAGAAGAATGTATTTCTGATATAAGTACAGATACTTATGAATAGGCATATATAATTGGATAATTGTTTAATTTCACATTCCATATTTTAGGAAATGTACCAGACCAAGCATTAATGTAGTCATTAACATTAATATATGGCAGAGGTACAAGTTATGATTTGTTCTTTGGGTTGCTGTATGATAGCAAGTGGAAAGGAGCTATATGTTTGCAAATCAATAGGTTTTTGTTCTCAGTTTCCAGCCAATTTTCCAAGTTCAGTTGATTCGGAAACAAGACAAGATTCAAGAATTCTTGATCTGTGTTTTGCACACTTGGGTGAAAAGTGTAGAGTAGCTTTCTGGGCTTCTTAATTCTAGATTGAGGCACTGAATGGAACCTGTGAGTTAGCAATAACACAGTATCTTCCAGTGGATGGATCAATCTACCCCCTATCCATTTGAGCATCATATGCATGCATTCTCAACTGTGTCCTCTTCACAGGGTCAGCATCAATCCCTGATTTTTAAAAAATACATGAACATCTGCATTATCTTTGATGCATGTGTTACCCTTACATGTACATTTCTGTATCCATTTCAATTTTAGTTTTTCAGTTGAAAATTGTATGTTCCAAATTGTGTTTCAATCTGCGCCACCAAGGCTCACCAAGAGCCTTGGTGGCGCAGCAGACTAAAGCACTATTAAGTAACACCAGCAGACTAAAGCACTATTAAGTAACACCAGCTGCCTACAGCACCAATTGCCTAATTACTGCAAATTCAAATCTCACCAGGCTCAAGGTTGACTCAGCCTTCCATCCTTTTGAGGTAGGTAAAATGAGGACCCGGTTTGTGGGGGCAATAAACTGACTTTGTATAAAAAAGAACATTGCTTGGGGGGGGGGGACTGAAAGCCCTACTAAGCAGGTATATACAAAAGTATGAAGGCTATTGCTTAATGCATTGTAAGCCACCCTGAGTCTCTGGAAAAGGGCGGCATATAAATCTAACCAATAAATAAATAAATAAATAAATAAATAAATAAATAAATAAATAAATAAAGGCAGGGTTGTCAAGCTTGATTTCATTGAGGGTTGCATCAGGGTTGTATTTGACCTCGGGGAGGGATGCATGGCCAGGGTGGGCGTTGCCAGTTCACCATCACTCGTGTTGGCACCTGTGGTAGCCTGAGTGCTCTGCCAACGAAAACAATCTCCCGAACTCTGTTTTTGGCTGCAACAGCCTCCTGCAACCCTCTGCCAGTGAAAATGGAGTTTGGGAGGGCCGCCCACCTCTCTCCCGAGCTCCTTTTTCACTGGCAAAGGCACAGTGGGTCAGTCCTTCACTATTTCCAGGGTAGCCCCGTGGGCCAGATCTAAGCACCCCATGGATCGGATCCGGCCCATGGGCCTTGAATTTGACACCCCTGTATTAGGGGAATCATTTTGACAGTGGCAAACTGTTAATGACACAACAGTAAAAAAGAAAAAAAAAGAAGGGACCCCCCCACAAACATCCTGCATTTTTTGTCACATTTCCATCCAAAATTGGTTAGATGCCTTTGGCTTGTATTGAAAGACCACTACAACCCTCAAATGTTAGCAAAAAGCCTTGATTTCTCTGAATGGTATGCTATAATAACTTTTATTGTAATCTTTGACCAACATATATATACATATACATAAACAAAATTTGTAAAATATACATTTAAAAAAACTAATTAAAAAGGTTAAATAAGTTTTTGAGGAAGAAAGGAAGGAAAGGAAAGAGGAGAGGAGACAAAAGTAAAGGGATCAAAGAAATGCCTTTTTATGGACAATATTTATTGCCTCACTCTTGTAGCAGAATTTCTGTACTTTATGAGTGGTAGTGGTTTTACAGTCTGCTAAAAGATAGGAGACATACCATTGGTTCTTGGTTCTTGCTCTCCCTGGGAATTCCTTTATGAGAGAGGCTGAATTAATACTTCAGGCAGATTCAATTAGAAATGGACTGGACATGTTGAACACCCTCTATGGCAGGGATCCCCAACCCCTAGGCCGCAGACTGGTGCTGGTCCATGGTGAAGCTTCATCTGTGCACGCGCGGGATCTAGTTTGCACACAAAACCATCCCCCCTGTCCTTGGAATGGACCATTTTTCCCCCTTGAAATCGGTCCCTGGTACCAGAAAGGTTGGGAACTGCTGATCTGTGGTATGGGAGACAAAGATATTTGTGAAAGACAATTTTTTGGAATTTACCATCAATAACTGCTGAAGGAAGTATGTTGAATTGAGCCAAAGCAAATGCTCTGCGATGTCTATTGTTTATTAAGAATCAGCAATAATTAGCCATCTTAATCTATTATGCTTATAATAGTCTACAGGGCCAATGTTATGTAAGAGAAATCCTCCCTGGGGACTGTGCTGCAGAGAGGATGAGAACCCAACCTATCACAAATAGCCATTTTTTAAAAATAAAATGTATCATGTAAGTATCTTGCCAGGCAACATGGAAACTGCTGTGGTCAGACAAAACGGATGACCTGAGTTTTAAATGTTTGCCGCAAGCTTTCTTTCCCTGCTTCTCTGCATCACTGCTGCTTTTACAGTGATCGCACAGTTGTTTTGTCTTCCTTTGGTCAGGACTGCAGGCTGGGTTAAGACACAGGAAGAGAAATTTAAATGCAACACCATTATGCTATCTGAGGAGCAACCAGAGTAATTACATTTTAATTCATCAGTTCCAACTCGTCGCACTTAATCTTTGAATCTCTCAAAGGTACAAACTGATACCAATAGAAGAGAATATCTGTAGCTCAGGATTGAACTGTGGAGTCTTTGGTGCTGTCTGAGCTTGATTGTTTTCTTGCAGACATTTCATTACCCAACTAGGTAACATCATCAGTGCTAGAATGGTGATGATAATGGTGTTACCTTGTTACCTGCAAAAAAACAACCAAGCTTAGAGAGCACCATGGACTGCATGGTACAAACTGAGCTTGTAAGAAGACACTACCCTGCTTTCTTTTACTTCTGGTCACCTCAGAAGAATTGCAAATGCTGCAAAAATCCAGTTGCCTTTTGAGCACCTTTGGGACCCATTCCTACTACATTTTGCTCACTTGATTTTTCTCATAATACATATACAACTCTCACTTTCATATAACAAAATGGGCAGAGGTGTATAGAGGTGTATTCTTGTGTATAGACAATATTGCGCATCTCAATATTCATTCCGTTTTTAAAAATATTGATTAAGGATTTTTGCATAGAAGAGACAAGACAGAGAGAGAGAGAGAGAGAGAGATATTAAATATATAAGTGACTTTTAACCTTTTCAAGAGATAATTACAATCTTATTGTTCCTCCTCCCTCTTAGATGCTAAATCCCTTCAGCCCCTCATGTGATCCAAGTCTGTCTTAATCTTCAAATCCATAAATCATCATTTAATTTCTTTATACTTTCAGCAAAAAGTCCATGTAAAGTTTCCAGTCTTTCAGAAAAGTTTTGGGTTTTTTCTCTGAAATGTCTTGCCATTTCTACAAATTTTGACATTTTCACAATCCATTCCTCCATCTCAACATTCATTCCTTGTAACATATCATTCCACCAGCATTTTCACATCTTAAAAATTCTCCATTCATTTTATCTGTAATAAACATTACACCAAAGTACATACATTCATCTTAGAACATAGAACATAGAATAACAGGGTTGGAAGGCACCTTGGAAGTCTTGTGGTCCAACCTCCTGTCCATTCTGGATGAATGGAAGTCTTGTACTCCAACCTATTATACCATTCTGGACAAATGGCTTTCCAGTCTCTTCTTGAAAACCTCCAGTGATGGAGCACAGTGGTAGGTTTCTACCGGGCTAACCGGTATTGGTGGTGCCGGGCGGCTCCGCCCACCCGCCCGGATGTTATCACGGACACTCTGCATAGTTCCGAACCGGTAGCGAAGGTAAGAGGAACCCACTACTGATGGAGGGCCCCCCCCCCACTTTCAGAACAAACTGATTAATTGTTCTCACTGTCAGGAAACTTCTCCTTAGTTCTACATTGGATGTCTCTTTAAATGACCTTCCACCCATTACTTCTTGTCCTCGGGTGCTTTGGAAAATAAGTTGCTTCTTCTCTATGACAGGTCCTCAAGTACTGGAAGACTGCTAGCAGGTTAGCCGCAGTCCTTCTCTTCATTAAACTAGACGTACCTAGTTCCCTCAATTGTTCATCATATGGTTTACCTTCCAGACCTTTATCATCTTTGTTGCTCTTTTCTGCACTCTTTCTAGAGTCTCAACATCTTTTTGGTATCCAATTCTGGTCACCATGATCTTCTTGCTATCATTTTTATGATGTATATGTAACTTGCAAATGCACATTCACTGCAAATCATTTGGATTCGCAGCTCCAAAACAAGATCAACTGTACATAAAATTACACATATGTTGACATTCCCCACCACCAGATCTGAAACGTAAATATCCCTTATATGTGTATCTTTACACTCAATTATAAATGCCTTAAACAACCAGTGGTAGGTACATCATGCTTTTTTGTCTTATTCTCTGATCAGCGTTAAATCATTCACTAAGCATTCTAATTATTCTCACATATTTTACTTCCAACACATACCACTCTTACTGCATTCAGCAAGTAACTTTCAACTTCATCTTTGTTCAAAACACGCAGTAATTCAATCCTATTCACTTTATTTATGCTTTCTTTAAATCTACAAAATACTGTAAACTTTATTTCTCACACTCATGTACTGCTCAAAGATTTTCTAAAGAACAAATATTCGATCTGCACAGCCCCAGCTAAGCATAAAAATGACTTCACTTCCCAAGTGGTGCTCATTGTCACTTCTCATAACCTTTTAATCAGAATTCTGTCAAAGACCTTTCTGGGCAATTTAATTTCCCTGTAGATTTTCATTCCCTCTTGCTACCTTTCAATTGTTTTCATATGAGAACAATAACAGCATTTTTCCAATTGCTAGACACAGATGTCACCCTCACCCACATATTAAAGAAGATGTTTAGCCATTCCACAAGCAATCCACATGCATATTTTAAGATTTCCCATTTCCATCATCTATACCTGTATCTTACCCTTTTTCCATATTCTAACAGCATTGTTTTCTTTTCATGTTTTTTATCCCTTGAGTATGAGTGTTTGTAGCATTTGGTTCAATTCTACTCTTCATCATATTGCTGAATTTCCTTTTGTGTTCCTTTGAGCAGTCTTGACTCCTGGCAGGTGTATGACAAGACCCTGCAGTTTTTAAGCAAGATGTTCCAGATGTGGTTTACCATTACCTTCTTCCTAGGGCTGAGAGATAGTGACTGGCCCAAGGTTACCCAGGTGGCTTTGTGCCTAAGGCAAAACTATAATTCACAGTCTCCAGATCTCTAGCTGATGACTTAACCTCTACATCAGGGGTGTCAAACTCAAGGCTGGCAGGGTACTTAGATCTGGCCCGCGGGGCCTCCCTGGAAACAGCAAAGGACTGGCTTGCAGTGCTTCTGTCAGTAAAAATGGAGTTTGGGAGGGTCTCATGTGGCTCCCCTGGGCTCCATTTTCAGCTGCGATGGCCTCCTACAGCATTCTGCCAGCAAAAATGGAGCTCAGGAGAGCCGCATGCAGCTCCCCTGGGCTCCATTTTCTGCTGTGATGGCCTTCTGCAGCCCTCTGCCAGTGAAAACGGAGCTCAGGAGGGACGCCTGCGACTCCCCCAGGCTCCATTTTCAGCCGCGATGGCCTCCTGCAGCCCTCTGCCACTGAAAACGGAGCTCAGGAGGGCCGCATGTGGCCCTCCCGAGCTCTGTTTTCACTGGCAGAGGACTGCAGGTAGATCTCCCCAGCCCCACCCAGGCCACCACAGGTACCCCAACACAAGTGATGTTGAGCTGGCACCCACACTGGACACCCCCACATTGGCCACCCCAACTCCCTGAGGTCAAACACAACCCTGATGCAGCCCTCAATGAAATCGAGTTTGACACCCCTGCACTACATCATTCTGACGCTCTCATAGTATTTCCCATAGAAATCTCCAAAATATTTCTTCTGGGATTCCTTCATTTCAGTCATGCTTTAGTAGCCATTAACTTATCTGGATGCCTGTGCACTAAAGAGAAGATGCATCTGCTCTTCACTGAACAATTTATCTCTTAGTCTGCATTTTCTAATTTGGTTCTCTCCAGCTAGGTCAGGTCTACGGATCTAAGCGTTCTTAGTTAGGCAGTAGAAATTTAAAGGAGGAGCTAAAATATCAGCTTAACCAAGTGTTGAAAAGGCATCCTGGCAATTTTCCCCAAAGGCACAATTTGTAAAAAAAAATAATAATAATTACAGACTCTTGGAGACAGACAGTCAAGACTGTCTCTTATAAATTGGACAACTGTAGCAAAAGTTAAAAAAAAACAAAAACCTTGAATCTGGAGTGAGGAACCAAACTATCACTGTCCCAGCTCAGAAATCTCCACTAATCTTCATTAAAGCATCATGCTGCCTTCACCATCTCACTTCATCATATTGCAACTGTGGGGTTAACTTGGGAACCCAGCCTCCCCGCCCCCCACTCCATTAGTTGGCAATAATAAATCCAAACAATTTACCATCTGTTCAAGCAAAATCTAATGTGGTGAACAGTTTCTGTTTTCCTTGAGTGTGAGGGACACATTCTTTTGGGATGATTCCACTCAAAGTCCTTGTTAAAGGGAAACAGAAATAACTCTCCGCGTTGTATTTATTTCACAGATGGAAAGTTGGTTGGGCTTGAGCTGCTCTTAAAATTTTGCCTAGCAACTGTCTTGTGGGAAATGCCCTTTAGAAGAAATCTGCAAGTGAACAAGAGTCACCTTGAAACTTCCCTCCAAAAAGACATTAGGAAGTATATCTCTGCAATTTGGATAGCTGCAATACCTATGCATTTCTCCCCTCGCCTTTATACCCCAGCTGCTTGTTTTATTAATTGCCTCATGCTGCCAGCCCTTAGGGTGACAAACAATTTGCATTGCCATTTGACAAATGGTGGGCTGTTCATTGTCATAAGGAATAACACTCAAACTACTCTCCAAGGAAATACCTTCAGTGACTAAAGTTTTGCCCAGTACTTAGAAATAGTTAAAATTTTGTTTTTCTACCATGTATTCTATAATTAGGAAATTTTGCTAAGAGTACAGGTAGTCCTCGCCTTACAACAATTCATATAGTGACTCTTCAAAGTTACAATGGCACTGAAAAAAATGGACTTACGAACATTCTTCATACTTACCGCCTTTGTGGAATCCCCATGGTCATGTGATCAAAATTCAGACACCTAGCAACTGACCTATATTTATAACAGTTGCAGTGTCCCGGGGTCATGTGGTCACTTTTTATGACTTTCTGACAAGCAATGGGAAAGCCAGATTCACTTTACAACCATGTTACTAACTTAACAATGGCAGTGATTCACTTAACAACAGTGGTAAGAAAGGCCATAAAATGGGACAAAATCCACTTAACAAATGTTTCAGTTAACAACAGAAATTTTGGGCTCAATTGGGGTCATAAGTTAAGGACTACCTGTATAAGCAATTACAGAAAATGAAGAGAGAAAAGAAGGAAAACAGAGGGAGGGGGAAAAAAAAGATGTGACGCAATCTATTTACATATCCTCAAGGGCAGAGAATTGTCTATGGAAGTTTAAGCATCCTTGCTATCAATGGGAGAATGGTATGTGTTTCTCTTATTTAATTGAAGAAGAATTTTGATTTCTATTAAATCAGATTGTGTTTATGGCCTCCCCAGCTCCAGCAGCACTCTGCTGGCCAAAAATGGGTCATTCGGAGGCTCCACGTGGCCAGTTTTTTGGCCGGCAGAGTGCTGCTGGAGACCAGGGAGGTCAAAAACAGGCTGCCCATTTGGGCCAGCAGAGGCACCATGGGCTAGTCCTTTGATATTTCCAGGCCGGCCTCACAGGCCTTGAGTTTGACACCCCTGCCATAAACCAACTCTCCAGTGTGAAGTGGAAATCCCCAAAGGGCTGGTGGCAGCCATGGCCAGGGGTGGGGAGCTTTGTATGGGTTCATCTTATATGTAAGTTGTTTATGTTCCTGGACCAGGTAGCTTTGTTCAGTTATTAACTTCCTGGATGGATTAGTACAATGTGCACAATAGTCCTTGATGACTATTTGGAAGTTTCATCTATGAATGCAGGATTATGTACAGTCTTGGATGCTTTAAAGTTCATCCATGTAAGACACTGTGTTGTGGCTCCGTTACCTGAGCCTGTGTCATCGGCAGGAGAGGACTCCAAGAGTGAAGGAGAGGAGTTGGCAAGGCCTCCCTCTCCAGGACCCTCCTCTCTGGCAATGCCTTTGGTGTCCGCCGAAGGGCAAGAGATACGGCCGGGGCCAAGCACATCCAGGCAGCCACAGGTGGACAGTGATGAGGGTAATGAGTCTTGGCTGGATCCTCGGCAGCGTTGCAGAGAAGAAAAGGCGTGCCAGAGATTAGGCTGAGTCACTGGACCACACCCCACAGGGTATAAAAGGGGGTGAGGTGGCCATTCAGACTCTGTGACGGACAAAACTAACTACTATCGAGTCACATTGCATCTTTGGAAACAACATTATCGGCCTTGGATTTATTTTACAAACTGGACAATTCTTGACTGTGGGTATTTTGTTTATTGAGTAAAGTTCTTGGCAAGCAGCTACTGGGTTGCTGCCAAGCGTCTTATCGGAAGAATTGGTTGTCTGCCAGTTTATTTAACCCCCGGCTGTCTGTTTGTGTGCATGTGTGGGATGGGGACAGAACACTGTGCTACACAAGCTGTATTGGCAGCCTGTATGCTTTCACGTGGAATTCAAAGGGTTGGTTATCATCTTTAAAGTCCTACATGGCTGGAGGTCAGGCTACTTGTAGGGTTCATCTATCTCCAAAGATTTCTGTCTGTTCCACCTGATCCAACAGAATGGGCAGATGGATGAGAAAAAGAAGGTCAGTGAAGAAATAGAGCAGATGTGCTGAGTGGGTGCAAAGTCCATGGCAATAGAAAGATAGGCAAGTCCATCAAGTAGGTGCTGGGCAACAACAGCAGGGAAGAAAGGCAAAAGAAAGAGTGGGGAAGGACCAAATGAGTTGGGCAGCCACACTTGGAAGGAAGTGTAATGGCCATTAATAGAAGAACGGGGGAGAAAGGAGCTGGGATGATTGTTGGGCAGGCTGATGCACAGACCAAGTGGAGGAAAACAGAGAGTGGTAGCGTGCACCAGACTTACTCTACTTGCTCCTTAAGATTTTGGCTCAACCAAAGCCCCAAATCAATCTAAATTATCTGAGTTTTGCTTTTGGCAGGATCATTATGTGGCTTGAATAGTTTGGGTGAAGTTCAAAGGCACAATGCTTTTGTTCTATACTTGGAGCAAAATTCCTTTTTCCATTTTTGCACATTCCTATACCCTGTAGTGAAATAGGATCCTTCCAGTGAATTGAAGAAAGATGAGCTGCCCAGTATCTTATAAAGCAAAGAAGAACACAGAAGGAACAGAAGCAACAGTTATTTAAAGTATGAAGCTCGCTACTACAAACAAACAATTGTAGCAGTAAAGCTGCACAACAATTCAAATTTGAATGGAAAACAGGTGATTCAGAGCTTGTGTGGGCATACATATCACACTTCATGGAAAGAAGCTGAACGTTTTCATGGGTGTGCCATGATTTTAGCAAAAGATACTTTGATTTAAGAAGATGCCAGTAGGTGTGATGCATGCACCCAAATGCAGAACAAATCACCTTTTTTACTTCAAATATGAATTGCTGCCCAGTCCTAGGTGGCAGTTTATGTTTTTAATTACAATAAATATGCTGTCTCTATTATTAAGCAAAGGTCGCAGGCCATTTTATAAACTATATTGCTATAAGATATGTAAAAACAGAAAATAAATCACACTACAGTGCAGCAAAATCTATTAACCCAGTTTATAACTGAAAACTTGCCAGGATATAGTTTTTAAAAATCTCACCTGCTTTCTTCTTCCTCCCAATTCCTTTTCTTTCTCTCTGGTTTGCTTTAAGATGGTCAGCCTGTGCACAAACAGTTTCTTATTATTAAGCTTTATAAATCGCTCCAAAAGTGGCATAAAAGTACACAAAATAGAGTTGAGGGAAGAAATGCCCCACAGCTTCTATACAGTGATGAATGTATTGCTGCCTTGAGCAAGCAAGCTGAGGTCAGCCAGTCAGGAATGGCTCAGGATCTAAAGTCCACAATCAGGATCATGGATTTGTCCCAGTTGTATCCAGCACTGTGCTTGCAAGCAGACTCTGTGCTAGTTTTGGTATTTTGTTCAGCCTGGGTGGGTGTTGTGGTCCGCCAGCAGCCTGCGGAGCTGGCAGCAGAGTCAGACGGTGAGGAGGCTGGGGAGGAACATGGGCCAGTCCTAGAGTCTAGGGAAGGCCCAGACGAGGGCTGTGCATCGGAGGCAGAGATGGGGCCAGGGCCATCTGGGAGTGATGCACGGATTCCGGAGCCTCCAGAGTTTGACAGCAGAGAGACAGAGGAACAGGAGGAGCCTGTTCCTATTGCACTCATAAGCAGAGCTGCCAGAAGGCATGAACAGTTAAAACAAAAGAGACGACTCAGGAGTAAGGCCTGGAGATGATTGTCCCCTCCCATAAGGCTTAAAAGAGGAGCAAAGGCATGTGGGCACTTTGCAGGAAAGCAATGTTTTTAATTCTGTTCCCAGTCGGCATCTCTGTTTGATTCTGGAATCCGTGTGGCTTTGCCAAGTAGGTCTTTGGCAGAGTGTCAAGGGAGATAAAGGTTGGTGATTATCCCAAAGGACTTCTCCCGATGGACTTTATGCAACTAATTGGGACTCACAGTTGTGAATGAATGTAATTCACAGCTGTTGCAATAAAAGAGGTTTTTGGGACTACTCGTGTGTTTTAATGACTCAGGAAGCCTAGGTCACAACAATGGGTTCCCTAAAAATAAAAAAGCTTTTTGTAACTTTGCTTTCATTACAGATCAATATGCGGTCAGTTTTAGACTGGTAGCAGCTATAAGGCTCTGCAAGGATACAGGATAAATTAAAGAGGTCTAATCCAGACAGCTAATGAATCCAGGTTGTTTTCTGGGTACACTTGAGGAATATCCTGTCTTGCCTGCTCATAATACCATAGAAGCCCTGGTTGATCCAAGAAACATATATTCAACTCCAAGCAGATCTGTGCAAAAAATATTTTCTAGATACCTTGAAAACTAAAACTTCCAACTAGCCTTCCCTAATAGAGTTAACTTTAATTGGCACCATTGAGCAACCCTCTGTGGATATCATAAAAGTGAAGAAATATTGATGCTCTTATCTCAATGGTGTAAGGTCAAACCTGAACTCTTACCTCTGTCCACTCAAATTCCCTGTTATTTTACTGGAGGTATAGTTTTGATCCCACAAGGCCTGATCTCTAGCTTAGATCTAAGGATCTTTAAGAAAAAGACACTTTTGGCACTTTAGAAAATATTTGCTTGGTGCTTTAAGTCTGAAGCTGAAGCTTATCATTCTCTTCTGAGTTGCTGCTGGCACTTGCTGTTTCCTGTCTCTGATGAAATACAGATTGACAACGGCAGCACCACAGGTTATGGCCGGGCTTTTGATAGGTGCTGCAGCACTTAAACCTCAACAAAATGTTTTTCTCTGGGTATGTTGACTCTATTAAAAGTTAACTGCATTTCAAATCAAGAAATGATTAGACATTATCTTGAGAATAATGACATAATAAGCAAACCAGTAAATTCGAAAGTCGCTAAATTAATTACTAGTTTTAAAGTTTATCGTAAATAAATAATAGCAGAATATGAACAAGTAGTGTTGTAAGACAACCAATTTAACTATAGTAGAACTTCATGTATGGATGCATGGGCAACAGGTATGTGTCCAAGGGTTTTTTTCTGGGTGTGTGGGGGTGGGTGTCTTTCTGTCTCCAAAATGTTAAGGTGGAGAGTGAGAGCTTCAATTACATAATGACAGCTGCTGAGTTTTTGACATCTCTCTATTTCTATGGACATCCTTCTATGAACCTGAATATTATAAATGTGTATGTATGTATATATAAACTTTATTAGCTAAGAGCTTAGTTTTATAGCTATAGTTAAAAACCTGCCTGTTTCCACTATAATTTTCAGATTTTAAACTGTGAGGTAAAAGTTTAATATATCCAGAAATGTCTCGTACTGGTCTTGATTTAAAAATAGACCAAATTACATTCTGCCTAAAACTCATACAAATGTAAAGTGCTAAAATATTTAGGAACTGAAAAGTGTAATTGTATTTATTCCAAAGGTCAGGGTGAAGATTTGACATTATTTTTCGTACTGAGTTGTCGCATAATTTTTCTTCATTATCATAACTTGCTGATGTCACACCTCTAGAAAGCATATATTTGAATTTAATGCCAATCTAATCTATTTTTGGAATGACCTGTTTAAACCACATACAATATATTGAGCCTTGGTGGCGCAGCAGACTAAAGCACTGTTAAGTAACATCAGCTGCCTGCAATTATTGCAAGTTCAAATCTCACCAGGTTCAAGGTTGACTCAGCCTTCCATCCTTTCGAGGTAGGTAAAATGAGGACCCGGTTTGTGGGGGCAATAAGCTGACTTTGTATAAAAAAGAACACTGCTGGGGGGGGGGGGCAAAAGCACTACTAAGCAGGTATATACAAAAGTATGAAGGCTATTGTTTAATGCATTGTAAGCCGCCCTGAGTCTCTGGAAAAGGGCGGCATATAAATCGAACCAATAAATAAATAAATAAGTAAGTAAGTAAGTAAGTAAGTAAATAAATAAATAAATAAATATGTAATATATAAGAATCATTCAGAATTTTTCATAGCAAACTTCATTTTTTAAAAAACATAATAGGAAACGAATGTAATTGTAGACACAGAGTTTCTTTTATATTTATTTCAGAATGTCATCAGAAAAATTGAACATCAAAATAATGCACAAATAATTCTGTGCAAATGCATTGGGGGGGGTATTTACTTTTGAGTCAATATAGGCTTCTGGTGACAACCTGGACAAGTCCCTGTAGTTTTTTTGGCAAAGTTTTTCAGAAATGATTTGCCATTGCCTGCTTCCTAGGGCTGAGAGAAAGTGACTGGCCCAAAATCACCCAGTTGGCATTGTGCCTAAGGTGTGACTGGCATGTAGCCTCCCAGTTTCTAAATTGGTGCCTTTATCCACTATACCAAATTGGCTAAAAATATACCATATTAATTATATGTTTTGTAGACCAGCTTGATGAAATTACAAACAGATTAGCACATATTTTGTGTGTACCAACTTGTGGTTCTCTCATAACTGGTAAAATTATTAGATCAGATGGTCAGAATGATTCCTGCTATTGATTTGTCAAATATTTTTCCTAAATGGAAGCAATGTAAGAAATTGATAGCAATAGCAATAGCACTGAGACTTATATACTGCTTCACAGTGCTTTACAGCCCTCTCTAAGCCGTTTACAGAGTCAGAATATCGTCCCCAACAATCTGGGTCCTTGTTTACCGACCTTGGAAGGAAGGCTGAATCAACCTTGAGCTGGTAAGAACAGCAGAATTAGCCTGCAATTCTGCATTTTCTAACCACTGTGCCACCACAGCTCCGAAGTAATTACTTTTGTAATTTGCCAAGTTAGTTACTGCAAAAATTTTTTAAAAATTAAATATATATTTTTATTGAATTCATAGTATTTAAGTGTGGGATATTGTTTTGCCAGAAAAATTGATCCAGCAATAAACAGCTAAAAAAAATTATCACAAAAGAAAGATTAATTTAGATCTGATTACCATGCATTGGCTACAGTAACAATATTTTCTCTAATTATTGTTTTAATTTGCACAAATACCATTCTAGCTTAAAAAAGATTGAATATGGATGTCTAAAATGTTTTTTTATTGTTTAGATGACATATGATATGTCATTTACTGTATATGCATACATAAACATACTCAGCTCAAGCTTTATTTTTAACTATTTTTAGTTTTAAAAAAATATACAATAATTTCAATTAATAATTTTACCCTGCAAAGAAAAGGATACATTCTTAAGCTTAAGATCTAAGAAAAGATGACAATATTGTCTGTTTTAATATTGATAACATGAAGACTACCATATGGGTTTTTTTTTAAATACACACATTTGCCACTATTGACATGGAGTAAGATTAGGAATTACCGTATTTTTCGGAGTATAAGACACACCTTAGCTTTTGGGGAGGAAAATAAGAAAAAAGCTGATTGGTGGGTGGATCACCCTCCCAGAATACCCCCAATCAGCTGTTCTCAGAGGTGAATTTTAGCAACAGGTTCCTTGGTTGTGAGCTCTGTGCCTTGCTTTTTTTTCTGCCTCTGAAAGCCTCTGAAAGAAGCTTCAGAAAAAAAGGCTTCTTTCAGAAGCTTTTATTCTGAAGAACTATCTGTACTCTGTTCAATCTCCTTTCTTTGGTATTGGTATATAGATTAACCTCTTCTGATCTGTTGTGAATTATTGTGTAATTCTCCAGATTTGTTAACATAGTTTGGTTAGAACCTTTACTGATTCTTCTTTTGTTGCTTGCCATATTATTTTAGATTTTTTGTACCCAAACACCTTCTAATTATTGGAAGCTGCCAATTTTTGGTAGGTGGCAATCTATTAAGTTTCATAAGTAAAAAATAAATTAAAATCAAGTGCTGTTCATATATGCTTTTGATTTATTTTTCTCTATGGATGGAGAAATTAAGGGTCATAAAAGCAAAGAGGTTATCAACTTTCTCATTTGTTTTCAAAAGTTAACAGGTGTGTCTTCTGATATTTAAGGACAAAGAGAAAGAAAAGTGAAAGGACTATAGTTGTTTTACACCAGGGGTGTCAAACTCGCGATGACACGTTGTCATCACGTGATGTATCACAACTCCCCCCCCTTTGCTAAACCGGGGTGGGTGTGGCCAGCGCATGATGCTTCCGGCCAACGTGCTGCGAGTTTGACACCCCTGCTTTACATCATAGTTTGTGGGCAGTTTTAAACATTTTAGGTTTCTGTCCTATATGTAGGTTGTGAATTTTTTCCTTCTGAAGCATGTTACTACAGGTTGTTAACTTACCCGTGAATAACAATTACTATCGTAGCACAATTCAGGGAAAAGGTTTTCCTACTTCCTAGTATACAACACTGAGTGACCCTAGGGGACTAAAAGGGCTCTAAAGGATGCAAATCAACATGCAATTTAGCTGCTTATTCCTAAAGAAGTAAGTTAAGGTACATTGATTTGACTAATTGCATTGATACTACAAGATCCCAAAGGTAAATGATTATGACAGATCTGTTTGCTTCCAGCTGAGCCACTTTCTAACTCATGTCATATAAATTACAGCACTTTCCATGCGATTTACTATGCAATTAATTGTGCCATATTGCCAATTATCCTGCTAATATCAGCCATCTCTGCAAAATGAGATGCCTGGGAAAAGGCTCTTTGTGAATGGGGCCCAGAGCTCTCTGATCTGTAGATTTCTAGCAAGGTATTTTTTGCTATGAGTGATTGGAAGGGCAGATTACTTGTTTCATGGATAGGATGGTGCCCTTTAGTCAGCCACATTTGGAAACTGTTTTCTTCCATTCCAGAAACACAACCTTATCTGGGCTATCAGATCTGGTCTGCAAAAATCTGGATGTCAGCTAGATGGCAGCAATGACACTTTTATACAACTCTTTGAGTTCTTCTTTCTACAAGCCAAATGTCCAGCAGATGGATTACTGAATATAAAAAGTTGTTTTTAGCGGGCAGATATGTAAGGGTCTTCATATAAACTGCTGTGAAATAGAATTGGTAAGTCTGAACTGTTTTATTACTGTCTTGGCAGGACAGATTTGTGCTCTAGCACTTTAATATATCCAGAATTTTAATAGGAAACCCGGATATAAATTCACTGCCTTGTTTACAGAGTGACAATTAGTTACTTAGTTGTGGAAACTGATCCCCCCCCTCAGGAAAAAATGATCTCTGTGTTCAGAGCAGTGCAATTTTCTCAGCAGAGGTTGTGTGCAAAGTCATATGGCCTTTTCATGAAGTGCCACAGAAGAGAGACGGCCTCTCCCAAAAGCCTCATCCTGCTGTGAGCAGATGTAGGGTTTTTTGCTACAAGAAGAGAGAAAAAAACCAAACCACTGGGCCTTGCAAATATTTGCACAACAGAGTAGGAATTTTGGAAAAAAATGATAAAAGATGATTGAAAATCAATGATAGCTAGCCAGATTATGTATCTGCTGGTAGCAAAGAATCTACCTCCTGCTAAACTGCTATAAATTCATTAAAATTCACCATAAACCTCTTATACGTCTATATGCTACAGCTGTAGTTCAAAGAGTATACCAATGTGATGAGTGAGTGAAAGTCTTTTACGTGGTCTAGTTATTGCTCTTAATGTGTTTCTAAATTTGCTGTTGCATTCTACTAAATTTGTTCTACACTGTGTACTATTTGGGGATGCTTGAATAGGAGTACTGGTTATGCTCAGTAGTAAATATTCAACATTGATGTGAAGGAATTTCTGAAAGTTTAGATCCATTTATATAGGGCTTGTGTTCAGGGATGAAATTCACTTATCTTCGCTACCGCTTCGCAAATGTGAGCGCGCACGCCTCTTCCACGCATGCGCAGAGCCTTCTGAGCATGTGCAGAGGGTCAAAAGCGGGACATGATGACATCTGGGCGGGTGGGCGGAGCCTCCCGCCACCGGCGCTACCAGTTTTCCCAAGCCGGATAGAACTGGTTGAATTTCATCACTATTTAGGTTACTCAGCAGATCGGCTGAAGTCTACTAAGCAAGAGATTGGACTAGTTGACCTCCAAAGTCCCTTCCAATTCTGTTACTGTCTCCTGTTTTGTAATTTGACTCTATAATTCAGAAAAAAACCGAACATCCAGGAAAAGAGATGGGGGGGGGAAATTAGAAGACCAGGTTTGCACAGTTGTAGTTCTCCTTCCTGTCACTTCTGCCCCCTACATATAGATTTAGCTCTACTTCTGTGATCACTAGAAATCTGTCTTTTAAAAAAAGGTTTTAAAAAAACCTTTGTTTCCCTCTTTGATAAGGGAGGGAAACACTGCCTGCTGTCAACCTGCAGTGCTATCAAAGCAATGTGCAAAATAGAATGCATGCAAAGCAAAATAGAAATGATCTGCTTCTTGACCCTCATCTTGAAACTTGGCAAAGACATCAGAACTCGAACCCATTTTCTACTTTTCTTTTTGTTCTGTGGTTACCTGTGATGCTTGCAGTATAGCCAGATCAAACAGCTGATTAAGCTTTTTCACAGCTTGGCCTCTGTACACTTCACCTACTGAGAGCAAAGCAGAGGCCCAATGCTACTTCCACAGGCTGGATTAACCAATATGATTTAAAACTCAGCCACTCAGCAAAGGGAAAAAGATCCGGTGGGGATTCCAATTCTACTTTAGTTGAAATCGTTTTTTGATCAATGGAGTTTATTGTTTTAACCTCAGACATTGCAGTTTGGACTGTGGAAGCGTTGTTTTAATTTTGCATAACTCCCAGAATCACTGGTGTTGGGCTGTGGGGGGAGGTTGGCCAAATAACAAACAAACAAATTTAGAATCGTGTTGTTTGCAACAACTATAGAATTAGCTTCTTCAAGCAAGTGGCTCAAAAGATTTAATAAACTTTGAAAAGAGACCCAAGTTTGTAACTCATAATGCTACTTCAAGTCTAGCAACTGTTCTGCCAGTAAATAAAATCTGAATCTCATGCCCATAAATTCCCAAATTTGTTCAAAAGATTGGAGATATTCCAGAGCAGACTAGGTATGCACACAGGGAGGTGCCAAGCAGGAGAATAGTAAGGTATCTTATTCCTTGAGCTAAAATCTGTTTAACTGATGTTGGAAGTAATCTTGTGTTTTATTTACTTGAAAAAATTAGATTTATGCTACAGTGGACATACATACAGGAAAAAAGTATAGTGAACTACTAGTGTTTATTTGTTTATTCGCTTCCTTATTAATTTTTAATATTACCTGGTAGCCACAATTATTTTGCAAATGTGCAAAGCATCTTTCAAAGTCTAGACTAGAGCATAGTTTTAAAAGGCCAGAAACCCACCTCAAAGTAAAACGGTTTAAGAATAAGCAGAACATAATCCAACAGAAGTGCAACAATCTTTTTTAAAACTGAAGGGATTTCACTTTTAGCCACTTTAACGTGAATCAAGAGATTCTACAGCTCAGTTTGTCGTTAATACTTTACTGTTTAAGTTATGGGGATCACTGTAATAACAAAGATTTTTTTTTAAATTAACTTCATCATTTGGGGTGAACCAGGGAGAAGACTGTACGATATATATTAGGGCTGTACAGTACATAGATCAAGATTCAAAGAACAAAATGTGATTTGGATGTTCATGAATATGAATGTTAGGAGTTCTCATGAACACATTACGCCCACTTTGTCTTTTCTGGAGACTATGCATCAGATGCAGAAGACAGACACATGAGCCAGGGGTGGGGGGGAATGTGACACTTTTTAAATGTCCATTGTTCTTGAGAGAGGCTATATACTGTTATAGTCAAGATGGTGGCCACACTTGCATGATTGAAACTCTGCTCCTTTTTCATATGTGTTGCACTTACAATGCGTAAAGAAGGCAAATAAGGAAAAGAATAAGTTATACAAAGAAGGGAATTACGATAAAATCTTGGTGAGAAAGGTTTGATTAGAATTCAATGGTGAAATTTTTTTACTACTAGTTCTGTGGGTGTGGTGTGGCGTGGCTTGGTGGGCGTGGCAGGAGAAGGATACTGCCACATCTCCATTCCCACCACACTCTAGGGGAAGGATACTGCAAAATCTCCATTCCCTCCCCACTCCTGGGGGAAGGATATTGCAAAATCTCCATTCCCACCCCACTCTGGGGCCAGCCAGAAGTGGTATTTGCCGGTTCTCTGAACTACTCAAAATTTCCGCTACCGGTTCTCCAGAACCTGTCAGAACCTGCTGGATTTCACCCCTGTTAGAATTGTATATATAACTGCCAAGAGGAAGATAGGAAGATGAGATAGATAGTTAGGTAGATAGGTAGATAGATAATAGATGATAGATAAATGATAGATGATAGATATATAGAAAAAGGAAATTAAAAAGCAGAATTGTCTTCTTTTCTCTGTCTTTTTCTTTTTCTTATTTACTATATGTATATATATTTGAATGTATTTCCTATTATGTAAAATCTGCCATCAAGCTACCAGCTTGACTTTTTTAATACCTCAACACTCCTGCTAAAAACCTTCATTCATTCACGTCATTCACTTCATTCATTCAAGTGGGGAGAGACCCATCACCTTCCTGACAGTGCCCACGGCAGCAAATGGGAAGTGAAATGATCAAGCAAATACACCAACATTTTGAACCCAGGCAGTTCCCAAAGCCTGATTAAATAAATGCCTAATCCAGTCTGCAATCCTCTTACCTTGAAATAGGACCATATCATTACCTAAATTATTCTTCCATATATATTCTGAATTAAATTCAGCATGCAAATTTAATTACTACTTAATATGCTCCAAACCTAATTACTGTATTTAAATTTTAAAAGTCACTTCCAAATTTATTACAAGTTTGGCTCCAGTTTTTGCTTTATGTCACAAACACAAACTGTTCCAGCTCAGGAGCAAATTGATAGTATATATTAGTCTCATTTGTTCTGGCTTAGATGCTAAGCAGGGATAGCTTTCTATCTCCATCCACCCACTTCCAATCTTGCTAAGAAGGAGAAGGCATATGATTTGTTTAACTTAGCTCAATGACAATCCATTTACAACAGAACAGCCATCATATCAAAAATCTGAGTTTCTTATTGCAAGGGTACTTATGGAGGATGGGGAGTCAAAAAGTCAAGATGGCAACCTCAATCATGCAATCAAAGCTTCTCCCCATTTAACACTGGGAACATTCAAGAGCCTTTTCTAGTGGCTGTCAGTCATCATGGTAGTGTTGGAAGAAATATCTATCTGGTTCAGTTCCAAACAGGGAGAAAAGCACTGGAAACATGGAGGCTGATTGGAAAGATGGTTTATTGATGAAGCAGAACCACCAAGCACATGGTTCTGGGTAACTGACCACATGGAGTTGAGAGTGGGTGGCTTGTATACCTTCTCTTGGGCTTTGAACTTGAGCTTCCTGTTCCTGTACAAAAACATACATTCTTTTGGCTGTTGTCAGACTCCCATGGTGCCATGTGGGGTCATGTTTGTCCGAGTCAAGTTTGGTTGATGTTTGCTGGGTGATGCAATGTCCTTAGGAGATTGTGCAATGTAGTGAGCTCTGCTGCTAGATAATCCTATTATGTCCTGGAGGATTATGTCTTAATCCCATCACCCTGGAGCTGAAGGTCTTAAGTCTTGTAGATAGGCTGGCCCACTCCTGCTGGGGCTATTAAGAAAGACTTGGGGGCTGCTTTCTCTCTTTTAAAAACATGTTTCTCCTTTAGGGAAATATAATATTCTGGCTTTTTAAATATTTTCCAAAATATTTCATTCTTCTAGGAGAGGGGTGGGTGCTAACTTTGTATAGTAGCAAGTTGTGAAATTGGAGGGGGGGCAGTTTAAGGATGCTGTAAACAACACTATTAAAAGCTTCATGAGGAAGGGATTATGTGTTGAGAGAAAGTGGAAGTCATTTCATTGCATATTGAAATGGGGTGTTTTGACTGACAGAAAAATAGGAAACCCCTCCTATTTAAAACTGACCATCTCTGCTGGTTACAGAAGCACCACTAAAAGAGAATAAAAATATGATAATGTGGATTTGTAGAAAAATTATGGCCTTCATGTTGGAAATTGATGGGGGAAGTAGACACAAGCACTGGGTGAGAATCAGTAAGTTTCTGGCAGACCAGTGAAGATGTTCAGAAAACCTATCTGAGCCAGTCATAGACTGAATAGTCCTTTAGATGAAGATTTATTTATTTGATTTATTCATTAAATTTACATGCTGTTCCAGTTCCTCGATTAGGTGACTGGGCAACTCTGATGCCATCAAAGAGTAGATGGTCTCCTTACAATTTGTAAAAATAGCTTATTTGAATCAAGCTTGATTTCTGTTGACCATATGGCCATATCAGTGTAGGTTCCTTGGCCACAAATAGAATGGCTTCCTGTGCAGGTACTAACCAACTCCAAATGTTCTTAGCTATGTTGAGATCAGCCAGTGTTAAATTCTGTCATCTATTTTGGTTCTTGAAATATTGGACTGACCATTATAAAGCAGAATGCTGACCATCCTTTGAGATCCTCCCTCATTATCTTTCAGCTCCAAATCTCTTCTTTCCTCCAATAGGTTTGGCATCATGGTTTACTGGTACCACAATGTAGTTTTTCTTGCAATAATAGGGGGAGTTTAAAATATCACTCTCTGCAAATGCCATTCCACCTGCTCTGCATCTGTGAACAAATCTAACTTTAGATAGAAAACAATCTTAAATATTTTTAACTTGTTAATGATCCTCTTGCAGAGTCACTATGGGGACTCACTAACACTTTCGTTTGCTTAAGTTCTGGCCTGCTGTAACCTGCCCTCTGTGATAATCATCTCAAAATGCAATTTGACCTGAACGTGGAAGCAGCAAACTGCTTTGTTTGCAGCAGAGAAACTATTGCAGCCAACCAATGGGTGTTTGAGTACACAAAACAGATACCTGACAAACTTGTAATACAACAAGATTTGGAGTGTTCTGATGGGAATGGGCTCTAAACTTCTGATTTGGAAGTAGTCGGTTATTTTTAGATACGTTGTTATTAACTATTTTAATTGATCTTGAGGTAACATAGAACAGGCATCTCCAAATTCCACGTTGTGGCCTGTTCAGAACCACGCTACACAAGCAGCGTGGGAGTGACTGAAATTCCACTTGCATGAGTGGCGGGTGCTCGCACTCCCTCCGCTGCTTGTGCAAATGGAGCTGTGCACACAAGTGTGCTCGCCCGCTGCTTACATGGAACCATCCCCTCTCCCCACCACCACTGCCACCGTTGCCAGTCCACAAAGCCGGAAAGGTTGGGGACCACCAACATAGAAGATATATACATTTTGCAAAGTCCTAGAAACACTCATACAGAGAACTATATAACATTTTTATTAAAGACAAACTGCCATTATTAATCTGATTGGGATTTGTTTTATTTCTCCAGGCTTGCTACAGAGACTGGAGAGGATGAGGAAGATAAAGGTTCATCAAGTCAGCCTATTGCTCTGAGGAATTGTTTCCACCTGCAGAGGAACAGTATTCTTGAGAAGCTCATCAAAACCTGCCCAGTTTGGCTCCAGTTTGGCATCAGTCTGGAAAAGGCTTCTGACATACTCTGCAAGGAACCATCAGGGGTACAGTTATGCTTCTTCAAATAATCCAGTTCTTCAGGGACCAGATATTCTTTCTCAAACCTCGATCTGATCCTGAATCAGATCTTAATCTGCATTTGACCAATGGTTTTGTTTCCCTGCTATAGAGCTGTCACTTCCTCAAATGTTCATAGGACTGATTGTAAGGTAGCATTGAAGGCATAAATAGTACAGACCAGCCTTAATCAGCTTGTCCCACATCAGAATTCCCAACCAACATGGACTGTCTCATCTAGAAGCATCAAGTTGGGGAATGCAGGATAGCATGAAAGTGGCAGGCATCAGGAATGACAGGTTGTTGTTGTTTACTAGCCTCTCCAGGTGGGCTATTCAGAGCCAAATACAGCATATGATTTATTCATTCGATTTATTTAAAAATTCATACGCAGCTTTTTCCAAACACACTTTTTTTCCCCAGGACAGTGTGCAAAACATTTCAGAAACTAGTATCCGCTTCTGAATACATGCTTAGCCCAAGAATTTCTTCTATTTGATGCAAAAGGATTGAATTTTTCTTATTATAACAATCGTATTTTGTCCAGGGAGGGGGAACTTTTAATTATTGATAATAAAGGATTGCAATTTGATGAATGAATATGGATTGAATACAAAAGTTGAGTACAAAAGTATGTTTGGGTGCTTTGGTCATGAATGAGCATGACAATGACTGAGGACCAATTCTTTCTCTTCTCTCCTAACTTTAATTTCTCTGGCTTACTATTTCTTACTTTTCCTTTGCTTTATATAATGTAGCTTATGCAAAAAAGTATTGCGTGATGCATATGCATGTATGGAAATCTAGTGAAATTTTACTGAGATCTATTGGGAGATTTTGTTCTATCTTTTGCTCTGCTTCAGCTTGCAGGGATGAAAAGAGAAATACACCTTGGATTTATTTCCCCAGTAACTTTTTGTAGCAATTGCGTTGACCATAAAATGCTTTATAATTGTTACATGATTGAAAAAACACAAAGGCTGTTACTCATTGATATTCGACATGTGTTGCTTGTAAATAACTCAAATCTGCAATACAAAATTACACTTCAACTCCCATTTACCAAATCGCTCATCTTTTATTATTCCTTTGTAGTACCAGCTGCTATCTTTGAATAAAGGAGACACATACATACCACAGCAGATTGCTAACACATATACTCTTATTTGGTGCTTATCAACATTCCCAATTCAATTGTCCCAGAATTACCAACTTTGCTATCTGGAGGCCAACAGATTGGGGAAAGCTGGTGGACGTATTTATTTTTACACCAATCCTTTCCATGAAGAGCCTTTCATTTTCTTATTCCCTTAAATATCTCATCTCTACTTTGTTCCAAACCCAGCTCCATTTGCATTTGTTTTGCTGCTCAGTCCCAGTGGCTCTGTCCTTAGCAGCCATTCCCTCCAGCATACTTCTGCTTTCTTTCTTGTGTCATTCTAACTTCCAAAAAATCTTTTCCCCACTCTAGAGACAGCTCTTTACAAAAGACAGGCCTTGGTAGAGAATATGAAAGGGCTAAAAGCAGAATGGATAATCACAATGCAGGCAGCTTTATATCTCAACCAAGTTATTTATGCTAGTCTCAAATGAACTGGATCACAGAGAATAGGAAAGTAGTCTAATTTTCAGATGCTAGTAATAAAATGCAAAGCATGTTTTTTTTTTTTTTTTACAAAATTCTAGAAGGAACTGTAGGTAAATGAGTTACACGAGGAAGATTCCATATATTAAATAATGTATTTTGAATGGGCTTTCAGTGCCCCTGAAATAAATGTTGGGATCTTGATGGACACCTGATTGAAACCATTGATATATTCTGCAGTAGGGCAAAACAAAAATTAAACTGGAGACTAGGGGTTGATGTGGAAAAAAGATACAAATCCATGGCATGGCTTTCTTTGCTATGTAAGATATAGTTCCCAGGTGCTGGAGCCTTCTGTATTTCCCACAGCACCTAGGTCTTAAATGATATGCCTTAAGAACCCACTGCTCTTCTTCAGAATCGCGTTGAAGGCAGTGACATTCACAGAAGGGGTTGATGGAGGGCAACTGATGAAAACTGATTGCAGCTCTTCTTTTGTAAGTGCATCTTCTTTTGTAAGTGTACCATGTCACTTCCATGTAAAAAGGGGCAGGGTTTGTGCTGCCTTAGTCATTTTGATGAAGTGATAAATCCTACAGGTGCCTCTGCCTGAAAATATGATGTGGCTGAGGTTTCACAACCCTGTGAAGCACAGTTGCCTTTTAAGAAAGCAAGATAGAGAGCTTTCTAAGGCTGCTTCATGATCTTGGCATTGGAGCAAACATGTGTATCCACAGACACTTAGGTTTTGTCCCTTGCTTTATCTGATAGTGTTGTACTATGCTTCAGAAATTAAATTTGGTGCAGGACTGAAGACAACATCTCTTGACAACAGCATGACAATAGTAATGAAGCATGTTTTAAGAACAATAAAATCAGGAAAGCACTGATACGTCCGTTCCTTAGCACGACAAAGAATCTTACTTTAGCTGTGAATAAACCCATAGTTATAATTATATGGAAGTTTTCCTTATCGTTATAATGAGTGGATACTGTGGGAACATTGTTCTCAGGAAACTTGTGGATTTGATTTTAATAGATTCAGAAATGTATGAAAGTTTACTTCCATGAAAATACCTCAGTATGTGATAATTCTGCCTTGCCACCTATTAGATAAGTTTCTTTCATTTCCTTTTATCAGTAAATTACTTTTTTGCTATTATTTATTAAATGCTATTGCATATTACGGCATCATTAGCATTGCTAGCATTGCTAGCTTTACCCTTCCCACTTTTTGTAATAAGAGCAGCAGTCTATAATTAGTCTATAATTAGTCCATTTTTAAAGCTCTTGACATTCTATTTGGCCCAAGGCAAAATGTCAGCTATAAGTCTTCTCATCCCACCTTAAGCATGAAAGCCGTCTGGGTGACTATGGGCCAGTTACTCTTTCTCAGTCCAATCCACAATCAGAGGGTTATTGTTGTGGGTCAAATAGGAAGAGGAAGGGGTAATAGGTATGCTTGCCACCTTGAGTCATTTATAAAAATAATAAATGTGGGTAACAAGTAAATAATAAATGTGGGAAACAATAAATAAATAAGGACTTCATTTTCTATTTTAAGGACAAGCTAATATAATTTGTCATAATTAGAGCTCAAGCTCTAATTAGATGCCTACAGAAAGGGTCAAAGTAGTTATTATCTATTACTTAAGCAAATCTTATCAAAAACATTAGTGACCAGAGGATCATTTGTAGGGAATATAGGAGCAGTAAAAGAAGCATTTAATCTCTTGTTAGGGAAATAAAATTTCCAAGAATAAAAAGGCATATTAATTTCTAAAAAAATATTTATTTATGTATTTGTTTGTTTATGTTAATTCATAACTCAATTTTCCAGGAGTCCTGAGCAAAATTTGCAATAAATAAATAAACTTGAAATTTAATATGTGGAAAACAAAGCAGCTTTCAATACTTCAACACTTCCTGTTTCCTATTTGTGATCACATTTTGGACAATATTATTTCCAGGTCAAAGCAAGTTAATCAATGACTTGAGAAGCAATAGACTCTTCAATCTATGATTCAGGAAATGAAGAAAGGAGTAGATCCTCTTTTCCATCTCCATTAAGAAGATCTCCAATCCATTTACAAGCTTCCCCCAATCAGATTAATACAGAACTGTGACAACAAAGTGAGATCATTCATCTATGTAACAGTTCTGACATTCATTAAGAGAGAGGACCTTAGAGAAAAACCAGGCTCCCAGAGAGGGATTGTTTCTGATCCATTTGGCGTGCAGAAACAATGACAAGCAGGCATTTTTGTAGGTCCTTGACATTTGTTCTTCCCACCTTTCCTGAAATTAATATTTTCCCCTACAAATACTTCCCCACATTTTCCTCTCTGCTGGATTCCCCTACCATGTTAGAATCCAGAATGGATTGCAGATAAATGAATTTCCAGTTAAACTTAGTCTATGGCAGAAAAGCTGGGAATCCATACTGATTTTACTGAATCAGTGTAGTAGAGTTAGCTATACCATGACCAACGTCCCCTGGTGTTTAAGGAATACATATACCGGTACCCTGTTTTCCCCAAATTAAGACATCCCCTGATAATAAGCCCCAATCAGGCTTTTGAGCACATGGCAATAAGACCAAACACTTATTTCAGGGTTCAAAAAATATAAGACAGGGTCTTATTTTGGGGAAAACACGGTATATAACGAATGTGTAGCTGTAAATGCAACAATCAAGTCATCAGTCAAATGCATGCTCATTATACTGCCTCTTTTTAGGGAAAGTTTTGCAAAATGAAGAAACAGAGCAATCCTGGCAAAGCACTTTGCTTCTCCCACATTCAATAGGTTTATATACATTGCCTTTTGTTCTTCAACATTCTCATCTTTTTCATTTCATTTTTATCCAACCACAATTCCCTTGACTTCCCTGTTCTTCTCAGCCCATTCACTCTATTCCCTGTTTTGGCAATTCTATCCTTATTCACTCTATGTGTGAAAGCCACCAGAACATCCTTCTTTCCCATTTGTCCCTCATGTCAGCGTTCCAGAAGACCCCCAACTCCCAGTAAAGACGCGGAAGCAGGCATTTTCCAAAGTTCGCTTTACTGCAATAGGTAAACTGGCACATCTGGGAAATCCTGAATCTGAAAAACCCAGGCTTTCCTTCACTAATACAAAGCTCCCAAAACCAACCCCTCCTCCCCTTTCGGTCATATGCTCCAATCACCGTTGGTTTCACCTCCGCCCAGCCCTTGACCACTCCTCCTCCAGATGCTGGACCGCCCTGACCTTGACCGATATGAAAAACTGTTATTATATCTATTAACTCCCCTCTCCTAAATCCCCCCTCCTATTTTCCCACACATGAGGAGATGGCAGCATTGAAGCTTCCAGCTTAATATGGCTTCCACGGCTGACACCTCACATTAGTGTTCAATCCATGTTCATTCAGAATCCATCCATTCAGAACCCATTCACCCAATCTCTTATTATATCAACACACACTGATTCAACTTATGTTTGTGTTCCAACTTTCATTCAACTATTTCTTTTGATATACTCAGACTTCATGTGGATATATCCTGCGCACACAGAGAGAGAGAGTGTGTGTATCCATTTTCTGTTTTTCAACATTTCATTCCTCATAACAAAAATATATGCTATGCTTTGCTTTTCCAAAAGTATTTGCGCATCTTAAAATTTCTGCATCTAATTTCTCATTTTTAGAATACATTTTTTCAAGTTACATAAATTCATCTACTTGTTCTTGTTATTCATTACTTCGGTGTAACTTTCTATCATTCTCTCCATTTAAGAGATGTCAAATAGAGCTACCTTGATCTTTGTTAATTTTCAGCTCCATATTTCTTATTTCATCAATCTACCTAGCATCAACAGTAAATAATTTGGATTCTTGCAAACCACATGACCTCATCTACAAAGAAAAGTACATGTAATTCATATATCCAACCAGGACACTTTTTATATCAACTCAAGCATTCCTTAACTACAACCATAAAGAAACTCTTGTCTTGCTTCATTCTACAATGCTGGGCCTTTTGCTAACTATTTCATTTATACTCATGCAAATTTTATTTCAAGGGTTTAACTCCTAGACTTTTTGAGTCAATTGACTTTTGGTCATTTTTTCCCCTATCCTTCAGAATCAGAAATATCTGCTTCATATTTTCACAATGGCTTTGTCTGGCCTGAGAATCACTGACTCCTGCCTTCTTGGCTTTAGTGCCTTTCTTTCACTTCATTTATTAAGTCATATTATTTACCTTTTACACTTCTTAAGTACCAAGTTGCAATCTTGGACATCATCACCAGATTAGCCCATGTATGTTGACATGATGGATTTCTTCAACTGAAGCTTTCACATAAAGATTTTTATAAGTTGGAGAAGAAATAGACTAACTTATTAGTTATAGTGGTCCCACATGCAACATTCTGTGCTACACCTGATAGAATAGAATAGAATAGAATTTTTTATTGGCCAAGTGTGATTGGACACACAAGGAATTTGTCTTGGTGCATATGCTCTCAGTGTACATAAAAGAAAAGATACGTTCATCAAGATGACAGAACTGGTGAGCTTGGGCACATTTGGCCAGAGCACAAAGCCCATAAACGCAACCAAAACTGAATTCTATCCCAAGCATTCTTATGTTATGATATGCAAACAAGGAACTTTAGTTATATGCCTATAAGACCCTGCTGTCTATATCCCATCAACTAGGAGTGTTTCTTTTACAAGGCACCCAAATCTATAGTGACTCTGAGCAGTGATTGACATACTCAGGATACAATACCAAGAATACAGAAATTCACTTCCATCTCCTTACCATGCATACCTGCACATTTATGCATTCAGTTTATCTGATTCAAAATGATAAGAACCTGTAATAATTATATATGTTCCCTGTAGAAGCACATCAGCTTTTCTTCTTCAACCTTCTTCAAGGAGGAAGAAAGTAAGGAATTTGTAGGGGTACAAGTTATGCTTTAAGTGTTAAAACGATACACCAAATGTGATTTAAAAACAATCCAAAAACCTCTTTCAGTATTAAACTGATCATAAGAAGAATATGTGAAACTGTAATTTTGGTAAGAATGTAATAAAATTATGAGTTCATTTTACAATTCAGATATGATATTTTTTAAATGACAGAATAATATTTTATATTCTCATATAATCTCATTTACCCCTTTTCCTCTGTTCAGGTATTTATGGTTCAGAAAGATGAGACCCTGAAAAATCTATTCCTGTTAGTTCATTTTCCAGCCCAGAAAGAGGGGTGTGACATTCTAGAATACAAGATAAAAGAAGAAAAATCTTGTAAGTTCATCTCCCTTCTTGAAACACATTTCAATATTTATGCACACTATACCCACACTATGATCTGTTTCAGTACATATATTTACACTATATTTGCCTGCATATACATTTGCTATGAACTTCAGATTCTGGGGCTTGAAAGTTGTAGGAATTGGGTTTATCTAGTCTAGTGAAAAGAAGAACTAGGGGTGGCATGATAGCAGTGTTCCAATATCTCAGGGGCTGCCACAAAGAAGAGGGAGTCTTCTTCAATTCTCCAAAGCCCCTGAGGGTAGGACAAGAAGCAATGGTTGGAAATTAATCAAGGAGAGAAGCAACCTAGAACTAAGGAGAAATTTCCTAACAGTAAGAACAATTTACCAATAGAACTCGTTGCCTTCAGAAGTTGCTGTGAACACTCCTTCACTGGAGTTTTAAGAAGAGACTGGACAGTCATTTGTCTGGAATGGTATAGGACAGTGGTTCTCAACCTTCCTAATGCCGTGACCCTTTAATACAGTTCCTAATTATTTCTAAGACCATTGAAAATATGTGTTTTCCGATGGTCTTAGGCGACCCCTGTGAAAAGGTTGTTTGACCCCCAAAGGGGTCGTGACCCACAGGTTGAGAACCACTGGTATAGTATCTTCTGCTTGAGCAGGGGGATTGAACTAGAAGACCACCAAGTTTCCTTCCAACTCTGTTATTCTTCTGTCTCTGAAATGTAGGACTGAGGCAGATCTTCTCAAAGTGCTGTCCTTTGAGAGAGGAAGAGATTCTTCCTCGGTGTATTTTTAGCAAGATGATTTTAAAATTATACTAGACAAATTCAGAGAAGACAGTACTATCAGAAATTATTTAACCACGATAGCTACATGGATATTGTAGGTTCAGGAGTAGTATATTGCTTCATCTCAAATGCTGGAGACCAGCACTAAAGTAAAGGAGTTGCTTTCATGCTCTGTTTATGGACCAGTTAATTGATTGATCAATACTAAAAACCAAGTCTGGACTAGAGTATTAGATAAAATGGAATCTGGTAGTAATAATAGGAACTGTTACCGGATTGTGTTAGGTTGTTTGTCTTGGTGCATCTGTCCAGCTCACTATTTCCATTGGGTGGGAGCAGTGGTGAAATGTAAAATTTGTTATTACTGGTTCTGTGGGCGTGGCTTGGTGGGGGTGGGGGTAATTTGACAAGGTGGGTATGGCTAACTTTTTTTTTTTTTACTTTTAAAAGCATTTTTTCTGGGATGGTATAGGACAGTGGTTCTCAACCTTCGGCTGAAGAGGTTGTAGAAAAAATGCTTTTAAAAGACTTTGACGATCCCAGCTGAGCCGCGCGATCATCAGAGGCTTTTTTTTTTACTTTTAAAAGCATTTTTTCAGCCGAAGAAAAAATGCTTTTAAAAGTTAAAAAAAAGCCTCTGATGATCGCGCGGCTCAGCTGGACATGGGGGGGGGCAGGGATTTTTGCTACTGGTTCTCTGAACCACCCACCACCATTACTACCGGATCAAGTGATCCAGTCCGAGCCGGGAGCATTTCACCTCTGGATGGGAGTTTATCCATCAGCCAAAAAAAAAAAAAAGGTGAATAAAAATGGAACTGCAGAGTTATTATGATTGAAATGGAAAAACAATGCATTTTACCATATGAGAGAGATTGTGATCACATGGGCTGTGATCCTTTTGTTATAGTGCACAAGATTGTGGCTAGATAGACAGTTGTACCTACTCAATTTCTTGTCTGGCAGTTAACACTAAGAGGTAGTTTTCAAGAATATTGTTCTCTTTTCTTTCATAGCTGCCCATCGTATATTGAACTCTAGGGAGCTCCCAGTTTTTAATCTTCAACCAATTAAGACTGCATGGCCCTTAAAATAAAATGCAGACAAATTTGGACATAAGGCCACTTTAGCTTGGACCAACAGTTAATACCAGTATTATGCTATATATTACATGAAGTTCATGAAGTTTACAATTTTCCTATCATGGATCTTAGAAAATCTATGATTTTTTTCTTTTCCTTTTGCAATGTTATCTACACTGGTGAATGGCTATTGGAATCTCTTGGTAGGGAATTCCACAAAAGCATTGTCTTTCCGAGTAAGACTGATGTTCAGAATATAAAAATTCATGAAAAAGGCTGAACCTCTATCAGGAATGCTGTGTTATACACTATGCTACTGTAAATGTCTTGCCTCTCCAGTCTTCCCCAGAAAGCAGGACTCTTCAAACTGCAGTTGTTCCTAAAAGAGCTTTTATTGGAAGGTTTGTGATAACAAGAGATCTAGGCAAGAACTGAAGCTTCTCACGTAAAACCAGTTATTTAAAGCAATGCTAACCAAACCCCTCCCACATGACATCATTGCAGGGAAACAGAAACAGGAAACAGAAACTTCATATATAGACCAGTGGTGGGTTGCTACTGGTTTGCCCCGGATCGGGTGAACTGATAGTGGAGGCGGGAGGCTCCACCCACCTGCAGTAGAAGCATCACATGCATGCGCAAGCACGCGAGTGCCCACGAGTGAACCAGTAGCGATGGGTTTTGAAACACACACACACACACACACACTGGTTCCGACCACTCCATTCCTCCCAACTTTCCTCCCACCAAAATGCCAGTGTCCCTGTAGAAATATCTGGGACCTGACAGCTACATTAGTTTTACCTGCTTGCTCATAAAGGGAGATGACATTTTCCTTCCTTGAGTTTTGAAATGGGTTGTGTGTCCCTCCTTAATCACCACATCTCTCTGGCAATTTTCCAGGCTACTTTTCATTTCATTGTTGTTCCCAATTCCTGGTAATAAGGTTATTAAGTGAATGCAAATGCTAATGACCATTCCAGAGTACTAAAACATTTAGGATGCTGCTCTCTGTGGCTTGGCCCACAGTGGCCTCTTGCAGATTAATTCTTTTGCCCTAGCTATTCTCAGAAGCCACATTCTCAAGTGTAATGACTTGTGTCAAAGAAGCCAAATATTTTTAAAGTGTGTGTGTGTGTGTGAAGGTGTGCTTCCAAAGCATTCAGCAATTTGAACTTCACAATGTCCTGTTCCTGGGGGGGAAAAAAACTGTGTAAAAGACTGATTCCTCAGCACATGTAATCTCATTTTCTGATAAATGGCATTGCACACCCTCACGTTTGCCGAGCTGCTACTTTTGGAAAGAAGTTAAAAAAAAAAAGTGCAAACATTTCTCCAAATAGTTTGCACTGACATGTGCCTAGAATTATGGAAATACTTGGGGAATATTCATGAGTTCTATGGCACACAAAGAATCAGAGAGGGTTAAATTAGCTTGAACAATCACAGAGGTATGACATCACTGTTGCATTTCTGCACTATTCATATGGAAACTAATGAGTAAATGGAAAGAGAAAAACAAGATAGAGGCTTAGAAAAGACAGCTTTATTCTTTCAATTGAGCAGACCGTTTAGCTTCAGCTTGTTTCTGTATTTATCTGGAAATGTATTGTAATTCAGTATCCCTTGCAAAACATCATCAATCCTCCAAATACAGTGGAGCACATTTTAACATAATTCATGAAAAATGTCTAAACTAATTGCAATGGCCCTTGAGGTTACCTTTGTATCCTATTGTTGAATCTTTCTATTTAGGATCAGTCATTATGCAGCCTGCGTATGAAATCATTCTAGGAGGCTGGAACCAAATGGTAGTGATCTCAGCCAGGATGACTGAACACCTCCTTTTGCTCCAGCTGGAAAATAGATGTAGCCAAATGCAGCTCTGGGTCCAAAGAAATCAAATATTTGTTGGTTCCAATCAAATCTCATCGCTATGAGGCCAAATTGAATGAGAAGAGGTGGAGTGAAACAAGCTAACTAATGGCTGTGTTCGAGGTAGTCTCCCAACAAATATTGGGCACATGCTATAATTTTATCTAATGAGAGTGTCCATCACTTTAACAGATCCCAGGCACTTCTTGAGATCTGTTCTCTCTAGTTTGTTCCAGATCCTATTGTCCTCCCTTTAATTACTTCTGCAGTGTACTTCCTACAAGTTGTAAGCTCCTGGAGTGTAGCTTCTCGATTGCAGTTTTGCATATTACATAAAGAAGAAAACTAATGACTGATGGAAGCATTCCAGTTATCTTCCAATATGACTTCAGAACATTCTCTGAAGGCCTGAGAGTGGAGTGAAGAATACCAATCATCAGACACAGTTCAGAATGATTGATAGATTCTTAGAAAGAGGACTGATTGGAGCAGGAGAACTTGCAGGATCTGGATACTGGGAATAGGTTGCTACCAGTTCTCCCCGGTTCTTGTGAACCGGTAGTGGAAATTTTGAGTAGTTCGGAGAACCGGTAAATACCACCTCTGCCTAGCCCCACCCCCAATCTATTCGCTGCCTCCTGAGTCCCAGCTGATCGGCTAGAAGGAAAAAAATCAGGGCTCCCTTGACAAAGAAGAGGAAAAAAAAACAAGACACCTTAGCTTTAAATTGAGAAGCCAAGAAACCTCCCAACTGATTGGCTAGAATCGATCTGCTCCTTGTAAACCGCTCGGTGGTGGTAGATTGGTAATTGAGGCTAAACTGCCTGAAAGCGGTTTCTGATGTTCTCGGTGGTGGCAGAGTGGCAAAAAACTGTTTGAACTCTTGCCACGGTGCTTCAAAGGGCCGCCCTACAGCTGTTCAGCAGTAAAAGGCAGTGTGGTGGTAGACCAGTGTGCTCCAAAAACAAATGGGTAGACCGGTATGCTCCAAGAACAAATGGGTAGACCGGTATGCTCCAAGAACAAATGGGTAGACTGGTACGGTTCTGCAAGCAGTTAAAAGCCTGATAGACCAGTATCTCTGCTAAATCCTAAAGAATTGTTTGTCACATGACCATCAAACTACGCCCACAAAATAAGCCACACCCACAGAACCGGTAGTAAAAAATTTTAGAAACCACCCCTGGTTGGAAGGCTGGTCCAGACATTAAATAAGATCATGTACACCCAAGATTTTGATCTGGTGGAGCCAAGCCATCTACTGTTGTAGGTGGTAAAAACATCTGAAGTCAAGGCACATTCCTGCCAGTGGTGAAATTCAAAATTTTTTACTACCGGTTCTGTGGGCATGGCTTGGTGGGCATGATATGGCTTGGTGGGCGTGGCAAGGGAAGGATACTGCAAAATCTCTATTCCCACCCTTTCCTCTGACTAAAATAAAACAAGTCTCAAGCATGTGAATGGTGACAATAGGATATGCAGTATACTGCCCATCAACTGGACCCTCCTCCCATTGTACTTATCCTTGCAAGAAAAAAGCACAGTTTGTTAGCTTATTTTATTGTCATTGCACCTCGTACAACGTAATTAAATGCCATCTTCAGTGTACATTATAATTATAAAAAAAAATACACACATCCTTCACATTCTATACAATTGAATTGAAAACTGATATTGCATTACTATTGCACTATACAGTATACAGAAGCTCACAATCTGGGGAAAATAGTTTTCCAAGCCTCATTGCAATCTACCCATTTTGAGTGCCTGTTTTGATAGTTTATACAGAATGTAAAATATTAAAAACAAACAAAATGACACATCTAAATACAGATAGATGTCCACACAACCAGTATAGACATCTAAACTCCAATATCCACTCAGACAAGACCATCATAACTAGCTTGCAGAAGGCTAATAAGAAGAGTAACAGTCACATCTCTGCAAGCCAGGTATTTCATAGCAATGGGACCACAATAGGGAAGGATGCATGGACTACACCAATGGATCCATTGACCCTTGTATTCACATAGGACCCTGAGCATCCCTCTCTGCATGTTCACAGGACAGAACTGGGCAGATTCCCCCTGGTAAAGATGATACATGAGGTAACCTGGAGCCTAATCAAGTAGGCCTTTAAGCAGGCCTGTCAAACTGGCGGTCCGCAGACTGGATACGTCAACTGCAGGCCACGTCCACCCTGGCTCCGCAAAGGCAAAAAAAGTCACAATCTGGCCTGTGACATGTTTGACACCCATGACAAGTTTGACACCCATGCCTTTAAAGATCAAAACAGCCCTTTGCATGGGACTCAGAAGCTTATTAGCAACTAAGGCAGTGACTGCAATATAGAGGTCATCTGCTAATAACTTAACCATTGCATTGAGTTTTGTGCCAACTGAATGGTATAATGGTAGCCTCTGAATAATTTTTGCCTCATGTAAAGCATGTTAAAGATGAATATAAAGTCATGAGTCCCAGTTGCCAGTATATCTAGTCCAAGTAGTTTAAAACCGATGCACTAGCCTCAGCTGAGCAAAGAGTTCCTGGCCACAACTTCTATCTTTCTTATGGGGAGAACAAATCTGTCCAGAACCAATGTTGGAACAGTCATGGAACTAGAATAATTCCAGATAAGACAGTCACTCCCGCTTGCTAGGACTGAGGCTTAGGTTATTTCTACTCATTCAGATTCTCACAGTTTCAAGAACTAGGACTTACATTTCTGGTTTGGGATGGCAATGTAGAATTTAATCTCTCTCTCTCTTCCCCCGCCCTCTCTCTCTCTTCCCCTCTCTCCCTCCCTCCCTCCCCCCCTCTCTGCAACGAGAAGACATTGAACCCTCTGGTAACTAGGTACAGGGTGGTGATGCTTTCCAATGGTTTAGAAAAATTCCCAAGTGCTTACAGGAAGCTACTGAGATACATTTCCACCTACCAGTGGTGAGACAACAGTTCTAGGCAACAGTAATGTGCAGTTAAATTAGAAAGTGATCAATCTGATCATGGCCAAAAACTAAAGGTAATGTCCCCCATTTTCAGATCCACACATCATTTGCTCTGAGTTAAACTACTAATCACCAATATATGAGTAGGGATTAGTAGGCACATAATCTGGAAACGATAAATTCCTAAGCAGCACTGGACCTCATTCCTAAGGTGTTCATTGGTGTTGAAATGCTTAAGCATTTATATTATAGCATAAAGGACTCTGGAACAGTAATGAGGTTTACTGCAAGATTTCTCTCAAAAAGTCTCACAACTGGTACGACTGCTGCTATATTTAACTTCTAGGTATATAAAAACTTCATTTGAGCTTCTTCCCCAGCTGTCCCTAAATAATGAGGAAATGCTGGCGTCTATCAGAAAAAGGGCCTTGTTTGAGGCAATGCAACCTCCCCCACAAAGCTCATTTGATGCTAACATTATGAACCTTGGAGCAACAAATCAAATTTTTGTCTTTATTTCTCAGGTATTTTAGAAACCATTTTGGTGTTAGAAGTTAACTGTTTTCATGATTCTTCACTATGATTTTATACTTTTTAGCAATTACTATAGCTCTGTTCTCCTGTTCCCTAAGAATGTTTTAATTCTGTTTTCCGATTTTAAAAAATATATTAATGTTGATTTTATATTTACTTTTTTATAACATGGGTAGTACAAGTACTGGCCTACGGGACATGAGATTTCTTCCTAATCTGTTCTCAGAATGAGTGTCAGGATACCTTTTTAGGTGATAGAAGCTTGAGGACAAACGAACCAAGCTTCTGGCTTTCAATCACTACTCTCTCTGAAGTTGGTACCCTGTTTCCCCTAAAATAAAACATCCCTTGATAATAAGCCCAAACGGGCTTTTGAATACATGCATTAAAATAACACACACACCCGAAAATAAGCCCTCTCTGAAAATAAGCCCTCCCGGAAAATATTTAAATACATGTGCAGCCGGTCCCCACCATTTCCTGTGGTTAGGGTTAGGGAGACAGAGCTGGAAATCAGGTAAGATGGCAAGAGGAGCCCCGTCTTGCTCCATGCACCCAAAAATAATAAGACATCCCCAAAAATAAGGCCAAGCACTTATTTCGGGGTTCAAAAAAATATAAGGCAGGGTCTTATTTTTGGAGAAACACAGGTATGACCGAAGGGCAGAACTTTTTTTCCAATAACAGCAGAGAATCAAACAGCTCCAGAAGTAGCATAAGAACAACTGCAGGGTTTCAAATTTGATCCTTTACAATGCCAAGACATTGTCTCACAGATAAACAGAGTGGAGCCTTGGAGATGTTGCTTTCCAATCATGGTCACTGGTTTTATTTTTAGCTCTAGCAACGTGCCAAAGATAGCTGTGTCAGTTCTCCATATTTAGTAACCGTGACCACAGCACATTGGAGTAAGCTCAGGGTCGTGCCTCTGGTGTCTTTCCATATTTCGGGTAAGTTACCCACCTATTAGTGAGTTCTAGTAATTAAAAAATAAATATTCTCTTATTTATATTTTCTGATGGAAGCAAAGACCCCTCTGGCAGTCTAATAGATTCCTTAAGTCATTTTGTGAAAGACTAGCATGGCTTTAATAGTTTTATTGCTTTAGCAGTTTTCAGAAAGCACAATAAGTAGATTAAATGTGAAAGGCAAAGGGATATTATTGAGGTGAACTGTGATTCAGTTTAGATTGGTTGACTTTTACAAATAGAAGTATTAAAGTTAGGCTAATATAAAAAGCAGATTACAGAATTATGCAACCAAGAATGAAGCACAATACCAGAGAAGCATTCCTGAGAATATTTGTCACAACTTGGACTCACATCGTGCTGTTGGAGCCAAAATTCTAGCTCAGGAAATGAATGTTGATTTGGAGCCTTTGGACTTAAATCCCTTCTCCACCATGAAGGTTACCATGTGATTTAGTTAACCACCTAGTTTTGTTCTATATGGTAGGAATAGCCCTAAGCAGCCCAGTGAGCAGATGCACGTCTAGTAACACTATGCATTGTGTTATTTCAGAGGGAGGAATGATGGAAATAATAAGACTTAGTGGTACAGTGAGATTTTTTTAAAAAGAGCTGGAATTCATAGAAGTAGGGGGAATGCCTTTTAGGAGTAGCTGGTGTCAGAAAAGAGTTTTTTGGCCAGCACTGATTAGGGAGAGCCTGTCTTCTGTGCTAGATAAACTCTTAAGCAGATGGTGCTGGCCACTACCAACTATTTTAGAGTTTAACTATTCAGATTGCAATCTATTTATGTTTTTCACTTTGTTAAGGACAGTGAAAATACAAAGGAGAATACAAAATGGCATAGAGTAGAGAGTAGGGGAGGAAACAGCCTTGAGCCAGGGTTCTCCAACTATTAATTTGCTATTGACAGGGTGACCGGACTTCCTGAGTCAAGGTCATTTCCATGCCCTGGTCAAAGTTGGTTACTGATTAAAGGTATGATAGAATTGATGTTAGCTCCACCCTGGCGATTTGAGGCACAGCACGAGACAGCTAGCATGCATTAAAAAATTCCATTATGAAGCTAAATCCCCTTCCAGTTAAACTGAGCTTCTTGAAAAAGCCGGCTTCTAGGAAAGGGTCACCATTTCCTCTTTTTTCTTCTGTATTTTTTTTGGAATAAGGCACTTTATTCGTCTTGTCTCCAGAGTGTGTGGGTGTTTTAGAAAATGTATTTGTCAGGCTAAATGTGAAAACAAAGGTCATGCAGTAGCTTTAGTGAAACTGGGTCTTAATTGTCACATAACAGTGAGCAAGCTTATAGATTTTACAAAAACACATATTCAGGATGGAATTTAAGGACCATCCACAAACAAAACCCAACCAATATGGGAGAGTGAGTTAAATATGATGAGATGATTTGTCATCTCATAAAAAAAAAAATAGAAATAGGGCAGATCTGTGACTTGCATAGTTGTGGCACCATCTTGAATTTTTGACCTGCCCCTCTTCCCTCCTGCAGACACCCAAGTTAAAATTTTAAATCAAGTTTAACAAGGAAATCCTTCCTTGTTAAATCCCTCCTTCCTTCCTTCCTTCCTTCCTTCCTTCCTTCCTTCCTTCCTTCCTTCCTTCCTTCCTTCCTCCTTCCTGTTATAACTGTACTTGGCCAAAAGCTGAATCAACCCTCTTTGGAATGGCTAAGGAAAAAGTAATTTACAGTATGTGTGGGCATACCCATAGTACCTGTTAGCAACTCCGTAAACAGTGGCATCCTTTCTGGTCTTGTACAGGATTCCAAGAACAAGATTAACATAAGGAGGTGCTGACAATTGCTGTATGTATACCCACAAGTACCTGGATCATATTTCTCCCATCAAATTGGAGTCACTGCACAACTTCAGCAGTTAGGCTCAGGAAACCTCCAAAAAATCCCAGGTTTTAGACTGGACTGGGCAATTAAAATAAAAAAGGTAACAGCAAACCATTGCTATACTGTTGCAAAAAAAAAAATAATACCACCAATATAGACTGTCCACATATATAGTAAGTCTTTATTCAAGGGATACTTAGCTTTAAGTATTCTCCCCATTTAGGTGTCTTCTAATTTTCAACTTGTCATTCCCAGTCATTCCATAACTACATTATCTCTTCTCTCTAGAGAAGTTCCTAGTTTTTCTTTTCAAATAGGCATAGGAGAAGTCACAATACTTGTTTTCCAGACCAAATAATTTTGTGCTTTCTGCCAATTACTGGACTATTTTTGCTAAGCCATTCTCTTTCTTTTCATTGCAGAATGCTTTGTTCTGTTTAATCGTATCAAAGGTTGCTGAGGCATCATCATTGTTCAGGATTTGTAGCTCCATTCCTGAGTGAAGTGAGATTTGAGCAATGGGATAAAATCTTTGTTCTGAGAAGGAGGTTTTAAACAAATTGATAGGAAGTGGAATAGAACAGTGTTGATTCTAGTAACACTGATCAAAATAATTTTGATTCTAGCTCATAAGTTTCATTTGAACTTCACAGCAAATTATTTGTGGCAAATGTCAAATTGTTATCTGTCACTATAAATTTTATTTTTTAAACAGCACCAATGAAATGAGACACATCACCAATTTTTGCCATTTCTCCTGCTGTGAAGTGACCATTTCAGAACGAGACCATCATGCATCAATCTCTCTGATATAGTGAGACCAATCCCTGAATACTTTTCTTATTTCTCATCAGTATTGCACCTGGAAGGATCTCTTCTTGTGTTTGAAGACATCTTCAAACTGGTGGCATTCTACTGTGTCAGTAGGTAAGTTGGATAAATATTTTCCAGTCATGGGTGCCATGTGATCTTGCAAATCTGCTTGTAAAAAATGAGTAGCCTGCAAAAAAAAAAAAAAAAAAAAGGCTTCAAGAGGATGGTTGAGGTGGAACGGAGAGCATGCTCCCTCAACCCACAAAGGAGGGAAGAGTGATGGAAAAAACCTGCTTGTCCACCTGCATAGAATTCCTTGTTTCCTGGGGCTGCCAACATAATGCCTAAGTAAAAGGAATCCTGATCTCAGAGCATAAAGATAATGTCTGTCTGTCTGTCTGTCTGTCTGTCTGTCTGTCTATCTATCTATCTATCTATCTATCTATCTATCTATCATCTATCTACTAAAATCCTTGTTGTTTTGACTTTTAACTGGGTAAAACAGTGCATTATATGGCAACAACTTTTGAACCAAGATATTTCAAATGGGTTAACTTACAGAATTTATCCAAAATCCAGGACTCATGACTCCCAAGAGAATGACATTTGGGGAAGTTGTGATTGTTTCTGTGCTACTAGGTGCTGTGGTTACATGATCTTCCTTTCCAATATTCTATGACAGTTTCCCAGCCAGACTCACAATCTCTCACTGCCCCATCCAAAAGCAACTTATCTACCTGCTAGAAAGTGGGGGGGGAGGGAGGGAGGGAGGGAGGGAGGGAGGGAGGAAAGAAGGAAGGAAGGAAGGAAGGAAGGAAGGAAGGAAGGAAGGAAGGAAGGAAGGATGGATTTCCAGTGTTCCTTGCCAGATTCCCACAAAAAAGCTCAACAGGGAAGCCAAGTAAGGAGTCAGAATTCACTCTCGCTCCCACTGCTTATCCCAATATTTGAGTGGCTGCCACAAAAAAGTGGGACCTCAATTTATTCTCCAAAGCACCTGAAGACAGGACAAGAAGCAATGGATGGAAACTAATCAAGGAGAGAGCCATCATAGGAAAAATTTCCAGACAGTGAGAACAATTAGTCAGTGATTTGCCTTCAGAAGTTGTGGGTGCTCCATCACTGGAACTTTTTAAGAAGAGATTGGACAACCATTTGTCCAGAACGGTATAGAGACTCCTGTTTGTGCAGGGGGTTGGACTAGATGACCCACAAGGTCCTTTCCAATTCTTTGTTATTCTATTCTTCTTCTTCTTTGCTTATCTTTGGTCATTCTTTTTCTCTCTTTAGATAAGGAAATGTCTCTGAAACAATGACCCAATGGGACATGACTTGTTGAGCAGTCTATAACATTGCAGCTGGCATAATTTGCACAGGAAAACAGAAGAAGAAAATTCAATTTGTAGAATGTTATTTCAAGCTATGGACAGTGCAGTGTAGAAATTACATTTAGCAATGCTTTCTTGGTTAATTTTTTAAAAGCCTAGCCAAGCAGATCAGACAAATTTGGGATGATATTTTTCTATTCATAGGAAGTATTTTATTTGAAGGAGCATTCAGAATGGGCACCCTCTATCTGCAATCAATAATGTGAATCCAGCCCATTATATTTCATCCACTGAGAGCAATTCTGTATGCAGAACATATCTTTCTTTATAAAAAGTTCCCTTATACCTTCTTTGTTTTTCCCCATCACCTGCTTTGCATTATAATTACATAAATCTTGAATATATGAAGTGCTACCAAAAAAAACCAGAGGGGAAAAATAGTTTGGTACAATCAATATCCAAAGTTACTGATTTGAGACAATCTTGTTATGAAATTATTATGTCTCTTTTTTTCCACTCATCATTATTAGGAAAACCTAAGGAAGAGATATTTTGAGGCCCCAAAGCCAAACCTATTATTGTGTGAGCAAAAGAAACAAGATGGTCACCTCAAGCAAAAGACTCTGAGAGGCAGCATTAAAGTAGTAGGAGAAAAGAGTTGCCTCTTGCAGATGTTCTGGTGGTGATCTGGCAATTCACATGTTTACTGAAGAACTAATTATTTGAACATCAACTTCACTTTTGTAAATCAAATTGGAGGGAACATGAACAAGTTCCTCATAATACTATAGGTCATTTTGATGGAACTCGTTTGATTTGTTCATGGAGATATTCGTATAAAACAGAATAACAGAATAACAGAGTTGGAAGAATAACAGAGTTGGAAGGGATCTTGGAAATCTTCTAGTCCAACCCTCTACTCAAGTAAGAAACCATACACCATTTAAACAAATGTTTGTCCAATTTCTTCTTAAAACCTCCAGTGTTGGAGCACTTACAACTTCTGGAGGCAAGTCATTACACTGATTAATTGTTCTCACTGTCAAGAAATTTCTCCTTAGTTGTAGGTTGGTTCTGTCCTTGATTAGTTTCCATTCATTGCTTCTTGTCCTGCCTTCAGGTGCTTTGGATAATAGCTTGGTTGTCTTCCCCTTCTTTGTGGCAATCCCTAGGGTATTGGAACACTGCTGTCATATCATCCCTAATCCTTCTTTTCATTAAACATGATTAAATGTGTATATGAATATGAATATGAATATGAATATGAATATGAATATGAATATGAATATGAAAAGGATCTCTTTTATTTCAGGAACCCCAAAATGGTTATTACCTGACAATTTTATTTTATATATCCTCTAAGTAGGAGGGATATATAAAAATTATAATAATTAAATTATAAACCTTTTATAATTTTTTTTAAAAAAATAAGTAAAATGCTGCATATAATTAAGTGACTGCTGGATGTAAGTAGTCCAATTCTCCTAAATAGTCCTGTGAAAGTTTGTGGTAAGTGAGATTGCCTTGGATAGGATCACTTGCTAAATAAAATTTAATGTAGAGGATTTGGACTAATGTATAACAAGTATCAGCAAAATGGAATGGGTAGGCGGATGGCAGTGGTGAGTTCATCTCTTAACTTTAGGATTTGCCAAGGCAAGCAGTTTGTTTAACCCTTGTCCAATTGTGTGACAAAAACGACTTCCTTTAATATAGAGAAGCTATAGCCAAGCTCTATTAGCATATATTAAATGAAACTTGCTGTTCCAAGCTGTTTTTTTTTTTAAAAAAAAGAATGACCTCAGTCTGGGAATAAGAACAAAGAATCTTCATCAGTGGTTTCAGAATATTTTGCTGCATGGCCCTTTATAATAGCTAAATCTAACTTGTGTCCCTAATCTCCTGAAAGGACATGTATATATAGGCACTAATAGGTAGGAACAGAGAGAACAAGTACAGAATTCCACACAATTTGGGAATATGATATATCCCAAGAAGCATATTAATCATGTGCATGTTGTACTACCATTCATCTGGTGGCTAAAACCTCTATGGCTGCATATTGTGACATTTTAAGTGAGATAACTTTCTAGCGTGAATAGCAGGTTGCCGAATAAGCTGAACACCCTCTTTGTGGATATAGATAGGTGATCAATGATAGCACCAGTCAGTTAAACAATTTATTTATTGTTTTAAAATAGCATCAGTCAATCTGTAGTCTTTAGCTATACTGAATGAGAACTTTGGCAATTGCAGCCCCGTTACATCTGGATTGCAACTGGTTGGCCTGATTAACTACAGTCAGTGACGTCCTATGAAGAGCATGTACTTCAGAAGTCTTCCCCATTAATGCCTTTATAGTGCTCCCCAACCATCCAGAGCCTGTTCTCGTTACTATTATATCAGCACAATAATGGGTGGATAACTCTAGAAGACATTATGACCATTTCATCATTCCTGATTTATGTTCTTTCAGTATCACCAATCATTCTTGTGTTTATATTACACCTTCTTCATGCTTGATTGGCCCAGCAGTTGTAGAATGATGCTATACACTGTTATAAATTCCTAATAAGGAAATGTCAATTATCCCAAGTGGGGATCTTGAATAAGGACCCTTCCAAAGCGGTAACTAATTATGGCAGGAATATACCTTGGCAACATCTGTTTTTCTGCTCAGTTTCCATTATGTTGCCTTCAAATCATTGACAGCCCGAGAAAGCTATGAGAAAGGTTTAAGTTGTTCTTAATTCTGTCTGCATTAAAGTTATGTTTTCCTATTATTCTGATTCTGTCTAAGGACAGGCTCTGGATATACAAATGTGCAAACTTTGCCATGCATAACCTTGAAGTGAATCAAAGACTGGTAGTGACTGAGAAGAGGGGCAATAACAACAGCAAATGGGACTAGCAATTTTTGTGCCATCTCGGGGCTGCAACAGAGCAGTATAGAAAGACTCTGAGACAGGGGTGAACAATTATGGCAACTTGACAACTTCAACTCCCTGAATTCCCAAGCCAGCCATTTTGGCTCAGGAATTCTGGGAATTGAAGTCTGAAGATTGTAAAGATGCCATAGTTGGCCACCTCTAAGTGCTATGTTTATGACAAAAAAAAAATTAATAAAAAAAGTTTTTTACAGGACCACCCATGGTCTTATTTCTACACTCATATATACACACAGCTGTCACACTCTTCCTTTTTTGGTATAAACAATACCATGTGGTGCATAGAAAAGAAATAGGAAATAGTAATGCAGAGAGAAGTTAAGGGCAGTAGGAAGGACAAAGATAAGGAAAGAGGTAAAATTCCTTTATTCCAAGAGTATCCACTACACCTCTTCACACTCTTCTTGTCCGGACAAAATATGCTTGTTCCCGCTATTTCCTACAAATTTATTTGCTGCCTTTTCCTCTTTTCTTCTTTCTTCTTTCTCTTTTTATCATGGTTTTATCATATGTCCCCTTCCTATTGACCCTTTTACTCTTCCTTCATTTATGCAGATTATGGTTTGTTCCTCATGTATTGTCTCTGTATAAACAAATAACTGTGTGACAATTAGAACAGTTAATCAATGGAAGGACTTGCCTCCAGAAGTTCTGGATGCTCCATCACTGGAAATTTTTAGGAAGAGATTGGACAACCATTTGTTTGGAATTCCTGCTTGAGCAGGGGGTTGGATTAGAAGACCTCCAAGGACACTTCCAACTCTGTTATTCTGCTGTGCAAATCACTGTGCTTTTTTTGTACTGGTCTCTCAGTTTTGTTTTCCATCCACTTTGATTTAACACTCAGTCATTTGTGATCCAAGCCCTACAGCCACCTACACTTCATTATTCCTACTGCACTCAGCTAATTTTTATATTTCTTCCGAAACACTGAACTCTCACTTCCTTATAAGAAAAGGAAATGAGCAGAAACATGCCCATTACATCTTTTTTCACTTCTTTTGGCAAAAGTTATTATAAAAGGCATGTTCTGAATATACATCCTCATCCTCTTAAATCATCATCCATAAGCACTTCCTGCACATTTATCCACAAATACATTGAACATACAAGGCAAATTAACACATTCTTTTTTTTTACTCCCTCCTAAATGTTACTCACTGAAACAATTCCCTAAGCATTCCACTGATTTTCATGCAGGTTTTATTTCCATCATGACTTTACCAAATTCAACAACCAACAACAACACCATATTCATGCAAAACATTTTCCCCCAAAATTCAAGTCTGTTCATTGCATCGTATGCATCCTCTAAATCAACAGAAGTACAGCACATTTTCTTTCCCAAATTCATACATTCTAAATGACTGCTAAAGAACCAAAATCTGGTCTGCCTATCCATTAAAGTTGAAATATACGTCCAAAATTTGGCAATTGTCTCCTCATCTGCCTTTTATACCCTTTCACTCAGAAACCTGCAAAACGCCTTGATAAACACATTTGAGAAACTAATCCCCATGTAGTTCTTCTATTCAATTTTGTCGCCTTTCCCTTTGAACAGGAGAGAAAAAAATAGCTTTCTTCCCATCATTAGACTCTGATGCAAACTTGGTGCATGTTAAACAGGTCAGACAGCCACTGCATCAAGAAAGGACTCTCAGATTTTCACATATCTCTGGGTACATTTTCTATATCTGAAGCTTATTCTTTTTCAATGCTCCAACTTTCTTTTCATCATTTCTTTTTCCTTACTAACTCTAATAACATTTGTCTCAATTCTGTTCTAATGATAATATATGGTATTAATAACAGAACAGTTGTAGCTCAGGGTTGAAATGCGGGGGACATTGGTGTTCTCTGAGCTTGCTTGTTTTCTTGGTAACATCATCAATGCTGATAATATATTGTTATCATTCATAGAAATCTCTAAAAAAACACAAGTAAATTACAGCCTGATTCTATGTCAAGGATGCCTCCGCTATTCTGTTCCAAGTAGGACCTCATATCTAGAGACCACCTTGCAAATTAATGTATTATTGCTCACAACCCAACAACCCAGAAATGTTTCCTTCTTTTTTTATTCTCTAGAGATCTGCTTCCGTACACACTAAGATTGCCACAAGCAATATTGGAAGCCAATAGTGCCACGGAATTAGAAACCATCTCTGATTTGGGGACAGGTAAGATGTGTTGAAAACTGATACAATATACCTACAAATACGTACCTCTTATTTTGTTAGTTTGATTTTGTTATCTGATGCTACAGATTTCTGCAAGAAAAATACATTCCAGATTGCTGTGGTCTGTTCCTTCTCCCCATTGTGGAAGTGCTTTATAGAAATGTGTGAAAGGCTGTTGAGAAATATCTTCTATTTGAAGAGCCTTGGTGGCGCAGTAGTTAGAATGCAGTACTGCAGGCTACTTCTGCTGACTGATGGCTGCCAGCAGTTTGACAGTTCAAATCTCACCAGGCTCAAGGTTGACTCAGCCTTCCATCCTTCTGAGGTCAGTAAAATGAGGACCCAGATTGTTGGGGGCAATACGCTGACTCTGTAAACCACTTAGAGAGTGATGTAAAGCACTGCGAAGCGGTATATAAGTCTAAGTGTTATTGCAATTCTATTGCTATTGAAGGGATCCTCTCCTTTGATACATTGTCCAATTCAGCTCTGATTTAAACAGCCATTAAAGGGGATAACAGGAGCCTTGTATGTTTCAATCAACTGTAAGTAATGGGACAGGAGATGAAAAAAGAAAATCAGAACATTTTATTTCTGCTATTATTCTCAGCAGCGTTAGTGTACTTTATTGCAAATCTGAGTTCTATTTTCTTTTCTGATAATGTTTAAGGAACATTTTAGCATGGTGAGGGTGATGATTTGTTCTCCAAGCTTGTGGGTTGGTTTACATTTTAGCATGGTGTTTCTCAACCTTGGCAACTTTAAAATGGCTGAACTCAGCTCCCAGAATTGTTTAGGTAGCATACTGGCTAAGGAATTCTGGGAACTGAAGTCCACACATCTTAAAAGAGCCAAAGCTGGGAAACACTGCATTAGCACAACATTCTGCTTATGGCTCATGTAAAGAAATTCTAAATTGTGGACATTAGTCATTTTTGTTGCTTCACTTTGTTCATCGTTTATTGGTGGATAAATGGCAGAATCAAAAGGCATTGGGCAACTTTCTGCAATCAGAAATCTGTACCAACTTCCCCCACACATTTATGGGAAGACACAAATCTGAAAAAAAAACCAGGATTTTTCTGGCTGATGCTTACAACATTGTTAGTTACATAAAAAGAAACAACAGAGGTTTCTTTTTACAATTATATACTGTACATTAGGAGAAGCTGTATTTAAATGCTCCTTATGTGAGGGAATGAAACTAATTTTAGACATTTCTTTTTAAAAAAAAAATCATTAAAATAGATGAAGCAGAATACTTTTTGTACAGGAAGAATAGCATGGGTTAGATTTATTCTGATCCACACTATTCAATGCACCCAACCCTCAACAAGATGCCTTGAACATTTGATGGGATTGTAATGTTCTCATGCCATGCTGTCTAGAAGTACTAGAAGCTGTTGTCCCAAAATTATGGGTAGGAAAATCTAATTTGGTGTTTTCATATATTGAATTGGGCTCAGAGACATAAGGCAACCAATGACAATCGCCTCCAGCATGGAAATAATATGACTAGACTGACTTTTCACTGTCACTAATTGGGGGCAGTTACCAAGTTGTCTTCAAACACAGCTTCACACAGAGGATATGTCAATTGGCTAATTACATTTTGACAGATTTAAACTCATGTAATTGAAGGGAAGAAATGGATAGGAAGGATTTTTTAAAAAATTTGGAGTATAAATATTGCTACTGGGGCCTAAGAAGAGCTCACTTAGATCTGTCTGACTTGATTACATCCAAATTAGAATTCTACCTAAGGGATGGAGAAACACGTGGTTGTCCAGCTGTTGCTATTCTACAATTTCTGTTAACACTAGCCAGCATGAGGTATGGTGAAAGATGCTGAGAATAGTAGTTTAGCACAGGGGTCTCCAACCTTGGCAATTTTAAGACTTATAGACTTCAACTCCTAGAATTCCTCAGCCAGCTTTGCTTTGGTTGGAGATCTCTGGTTTAGCAAACATCTGGATGGATTCACATTCCTTACCTCTGAAGTAGAAGAGCACCCAACATTCTAAGATTGTCCCAGGGTCACCTCAGCTCTGGGTACAGACAATTTGCTCTTCTTCACAAAGATACATACAGAACTCAGTGACATCATCACCTATCTAAGAGGGCCAGGGAAAATGGTAGAAAACATGCAAATTTCTATCAAAAATTTGAAATACAAGATCAGAAGGAATTCTAGAAGGAATTCAATACATCCAGCTCAATCCCACTGTTTTAATACTGCTTTCATATGGAAGCATTATTCATTTCTGAGAATATATACTTATCTTTGTGTTTCTAGGTCTATTCTTACTTATTTTAAATAAAATAAGTGCAGTGTATTTGAGAAAAGGGATGAATAAACGGGTTCAGATTTCACCTGCGCTGCAATTTCACTGGAATTGCGGGTGTCTAATTCCTTGGGATTCATCAACTCATCTATAATATGAGATTAATATGTTCTGCCACATATAATTTTTCTCACAGTAAAGAATATGCCAAAGTGATTTAGATCAGAACTCCCGAATCCCCAGGCCACAGATCATCATCGGTCCATGGTCTGCCAGGTACTGGACCGCGCAAGCAAACGAAGCCCCATCTGCATACACACGGGATCCAGGCAATGCACGAAACCATGCCCCCCAGGCCATGGAAAAACCGCCCTCCATGGACCTGGTCCCTGGCGCTCAAAAGGTTGGGGGCCACTAGTTTAGATTATTAAAATAATATGCACACTAGTCTATGAGCCCTTGGAAATACTTTTTCAATTACAGAGTAAATTTGTCTTATACCAAATATATTAGCCAGGTAAACTTAATATTGTTTAGACTGACCAGCAGTTGCTTTCTAATATTTTAGGAAGGAACCTGGAAATACCCAGGACTAAACCTTGAACTTTCTGTTTGCAAAGTATGTGCTGTCTTATTAAGCTATAATACTAAACCTTCCTTTTAAAAAAGTCGTAATAAATAAGGGCATAACTAGACTGTAGTCCATCATATTTTTTAGGAAATCTAACCAACATAAAGAGGAGGTAACAATAGGTAGTGTGGCCATAGTTTCTTTCCTAAAAAGGAAAGATTTTATAATCTAAAACACTCACTTATTGCCAATTTCCACTTCCTCTGGAATCATAGGAGGTGGAATTCCCCATTTTGCACTGATCTTCCAAACTGATATATACATTGTTCTACAGACAACTTGTATTACCAGTTCCTTCCACAGTGAATGTGGTTTCTATCAAAACGTCATTGCTAAATTGTTGGTTTTTAGATTGCTCTCATTGGGATGAGACTGACAGTGCTTTTGTTTTTCAGTTTCGGTCTAGATTTTAACAGAATTTGTGTTTGTAGGACCTGGTTTAAAAAAAAAATAGCAAACACAAGAAATAAACAAATACAGTCAAAAATGTGCCTAGGAAGAATATGAAATGTAACAAAATTTTGCTTAGTACATTTCTGAAAAGAATTGATAAAACATTCACAGTACCAAATACTAGATTTTTAAATTTTAGAGTTATATTCCACTTTTCCTCAGATCAAGGTTGAATATAAAATTCCATCCCCCATTTTTTTCCCTACAAAAAGTAGTTTTGTCTATGCAATAGTGATTAGGTGAAAATTGGTCTATATGATACCATGATTGTAATGGATGTGAACATAAGTCTCCCCAGTCCTAGTCCAATATCATAACTCTAGGTTTTGTTGGCCCTTGAACCTTAGTAAATCAACCTTACGTGCAGCAAACATTTCTGAATTTCACCAAAGATGTCATCTATAACTCTAATTTGTTCAGTTCCTGCTGAATATTATGAAGAGGTTGAAGCCCTACTAAGCAGGTATACACAAAAGTATGAAGGCTATTGCTTAATGAATTGTAAGCCGCCCTGAGTCTCCGGAAAAGGGCAGCATGTAAATCGAACCAATAAATAAAGATAAGCTATCAACAGGACGTGGTGTAATTGTTCTCATTCAATTTAGAGTCTGTTGAATACTCTGCCTAAACTTGGGAAACGAACTTAAAAAATACTGTACTTTCACCACTTTTATTCTAAGCAAAAGGTCTGAAGCAAGCCCTATTCACAGTTAGGAATTCTTCTCCTTTGCAGGATTCATTGTCATGTATGCAGGTAATAGGCAATTTTCCTATATTCTAAGGTGACCAGACGTCCCGCTTTTGGTGGGACAGTCCCGCTTTTGAGCAATTTGTCCCACGTCCCGCGGCGTTTTAAAAAAGTCCCGATTTTTCATTCTGCCTCCTGAGTCCCGGCTGCCTCCTGAGTCCCAGCTGATGGCTAGAGGGAAAAAACTCTTGCCGCGGGGCTTCAAAGGGCCGCCCTACGTTGATTAGCTCGGCTTCCCCCTCTCAGATGATTTGCGCAGGGCTCTGCTCTTGCTAAATTGCTCAGCAGTTTTTTTTTTCTCTTTGTGCAAACCAAGCTCAAAACGAAACTGAAAGTAAAACAGGCTGTTGGCTTTGCTGTTTGCTTGCAATGTTGGAAAATTAGGCAGCAGATTTATTTTCCTTTTCCTCACAAAAAAGGTAGGTGCAAACAATGGGAAATTATTTAGGGCAAAAGAGGAGAGTTCAAGATTTTAAAACACAAAAGAAAAAAAAGCTCTTTTTAACTAGGGAATTGTAATAATTGAGATACTATTAATTGTATACTGTGTTGAAAGCAGAAATGGTTAAGTTGTGGTTTGGAGGAATATATGGGGGAAATTATTTGGTTTATTATTATTGGTAAGTATAATTAATTGATTTGTAAGAAATTGGATTGCATGGAAATAATTGGAATATTCATGTTCATATTGATTAATATACAAAAAAGATAGTTATATAACTAATTGATTTATATTAAAATGTTGAATTTGTATTAAACAACTGTATTACATAATTACATAATTAACCAATGTGAGGATGGATATAAAAATAGATGACAATGGGAAGGGGTATAATATAGAATAGAAGGGAAAAATTGAATTTGATTAAGATTATGAGCCTTGGTAGTACAGGGGTTTAAGGCACCCTGTTATTAAGCTGATTATTAAGACCAGCTGCCTGCAATTACTGCAGGGTTCGAATCTCGCCAAGGCTCAAGGTTGACTCAGCCTTCCATCCTTTCTAAGGTAGGTGAAATGAGGACCCAGTTTGTGGGGGCAATAAGCTGACTTTGTATAAATATACAAAAGGATGAAGGCTATTGCTGAGCACATTGTAAGCCGCCCTGAGTCTTCGGAGAAGGGCAGCATATAAATCAAATTAAAAAAAAAAAATTAGAGATGAGGATGAAGGGTAATATTGTTTTTTTAAAAAAATAGATGAGGAATAAATATGGCAAAAAGGAAATATAGAAATTGTAAATTTAATTGAAATGACTAAACACTGTTTAAATTTGTGAACCAGCCAAATATTCTGTTCAAAGAAAATACATTGTATGTTTGTATGTGTGTTTCTAATTATTGCTATTTATTCATATTTGTTCTCTTTTATTCTTTAAAGTTTAACAATTCATTCTTTATCTTAATATCTTTATATTTGTTTGGGGTTGGCTTTCTTCCCTTTCATCTTTTTTATTGTACAGCAATCTTTCTCCTCAAACCTACCACCTCTCTTTTCTTTCCTTCTTACTTTCTCTTCCCCTCACCCTCTTCTTCTCCTCCCTATTTCCTCTTCCTTTCTCCTTCTCCTCCTCTCTTCCTCCCTCTCTTACCATCACTCCTACTCTAATTTCCCTTCCCTTCCTTCATCCCTCTCTATTACTGTATCCTTTTATGCATATGGACTACTCAGAGGGCTGAAAAAGTTATTTTTGACTGGTCCTCGCACTTTTGACCAGTCCTCGAACTTACGACTGTCCTCACATTTTACATTTTTGCCCTATCTTGTCATCATGGTGAAGAGAAGCAGTTGTGAAATGAGTGACATGGTTGTTAAGAATGCTGCACGGGCATAAATGTGAGGATGGTCATAAGTGTGAGGACCAGTCAAAAGTGTGAGGACCTGTCAGAAATGACTTTCCAGCCCTCTGAGTAGTCCTTATACACATAGCCATGGCCACCCGGTCACATGACCAGCTAGCCACGCCCACCCAGTCACATGGCCTCCAAGCCACGCCCACACAATAAGCCACGCACACAATGATGTCCCTCTTACCAATGTTAAAATCTGTTCACCTTACCCTATACACATAGCCATGGCCACCCAGTCACATGACCAGCTAGCCACGCCCACCCAGTCACATGACCAGCTAGCCACGCCCACAAAATAAGCCACGCCCACAATGTCCCTCTTTACCAATGTTAAAATCTGGTCACCTTACTATATTCCCCAAAATAATAGCCCCTCTACAAAGTTGTTGTTGTTAGTTGCGAAGTCATGTCCAACCAATCGCGACCCCATGGACAACATTTCTCCAGGCCTTCCTGTCCTCTACCATCCTCTGGAGTCCATTTAAGCTCACGCCGACTGCTTCAGTGACTCCATCCACCCACCTCGTTCTCTGCCATCCCCTTCTTCTTTTGCCCTCAATCTTTCCCAGCATTAGGCTCTTCTCCAGTGAGTCCTTCCTTCTCATTAGATGGCCAAAGTATTTCAGTTTCATCTTCAGGACCTGACCTCAGGGTTGATCTCTAGGACTGACCAATTTGATCACCTTGCAGTCCAAGGGACTCGCAGGAGTCTTCTCCAGCACCATAGTTCAAAGGCCTCAATTCTTTGGCGCTTAGCCTTTCTTATGGATTTCTGTATAGATTACTCTACAAAGTAAGAGTAAGTAATCTCTGTTTCATTTAGGAATAGAAACCCATATGGACTATATGTGATACTTAGGCCCATAGTTTTATATAAATTATGGTTGTAATTGTATACAGTGTTGTGAACTATATCTACTGCAAAATATTGCCACCCATGTCCACGTTCAGCTTGGAAGACATTATACCAGTTAACAGATAGATGTAAAGTTGGATTATAATGTAGAAATTGAAACAACATCAAATGTGCTGGCTTTACCTTCTGAAAATGTTCAGCATTGTCTGTGTATCTGTGAGCGTGATCTCTCATCTATGAGAGCGTGAGCATGATCTCTCATCATCTACAGAGAGGACTACAATCTAGGTCAGAATCTTAGCAGCTGTCTGCATGATATTTTTTTCTAATTCTCAGTTGTTTAGTGAAGTGACTTATTACTATTAACGGTATTTTAGTATTTTTTCTAAATGAAGGTACACAGGAAAACTGGGGGAGTGAATTCTTCCATTAAAGAATTGTAAACTCACTTTCAGTTCTCTAAACAACCCCCTGCATTGAGCATAGGTTGTTCTATACCTCTGTTTGGTGGTAAAATTGTATTAGTGGATTTTCAGATTCTGGTATAAAATAAAATAGACTCTGGGGCATGAAATCTATCATGGGTAGCATTACAAGAACCATTCTAATGCAGGAAGCATTTTGGATACAGGGAATTCTGTTTTGCTATATTCAGTTAGACAGCTCGGGCAATTTTTCTGAGCACATCACCAGTTTGCTTCATAGACATCGTAAATTCTTGTAAATTGAAATAGACTATTCTGTACTTGTAACACAATTCTATACAATTGTCCATACCAGTAGTGGGTTTCAATTTAGTTTGCTACCGGTTTGCTCATGCGCGTGCGCTCATGCACATGTGCGATGCTTCTGTGCAGAAGCATCTGGGTGGGTGGGCGGAGGCTCCTGCCACCGCCGCTATCAGTTCGCCTGATCCGGGGTGAACTGGTAACAACCCACCACTGGTCCATACATGTAAAACATGTTAGTATATGTAATTTATACAAAATGATCTCTGTTAGGAGAAACTTTTGATTTCTAAAGAGTGGTAATATGGTTTTTCAGACCAAACCAAGACGTTATAGCAAGCTGCAATCTCTCTTCATCGTGCTGCCCTCTCAGCCCCCTATTCAAGGGTTAGATTAGGGTGGTAGCAGTGGTGGATTGTCCCCAGTTCGCACCGGTTCTATAGAACCAGTAGTAAAACCGGTGGGAGGCTCCGCCCACCGACCCCGACGTCATGAAAATGCTTCTGCGTATGCGCAGAAGAGCGCGCGCAGCCCCGCTGCAAACTGGTAGTAAAGGTAAGTAGAACCCACCCCTGGGTGGTAGCATTGGCATACATACACAACATATGGCTCACTGGCATTTTTTGAAACAATACATCCATTATTGGTAAATCAAATGTTGTCACCACCAATGAGAATCTGCCAATACTGTCCCAAAAGATATGCTGGCAAGTGCCTTCCGGCCTCCTGACACCACTAGCTCCAATGCTGCTGCCACATCGCTAACCACTGAACAGCTAATCCATTATGACTTAAAATTATTTTTAAGTGATCAACGTAGCCCTTTCACTCTACGAGTTGTGTAGGCTTGCTTATTGTAAACATGGAGGAGACCCCAACAATGTATTGGGAAGTAGACATGGGCAGAGTTGTCTCTCATGTGGTTTTTCTTCATAATTTGATGTTGACGTAGTTTATTAACTATCTTAACTACTTATTTTGCCCACCACAATAGAGTGATTTGGTTTTTAGCGAGGGTGGAATGCTTTCCTTTTTACATGTCATTTTAGGGCATCTTTGTACAACTTACTGATAATGCAAGGCTGAAGAGGCTGATAAGAGCTGGTCACTCAGGAAACCTCTCCCTGCATCAATTAGGTAATCCCTGCAAATAGAATCATAGTCTTACCATTACAATAAACTACTATGAGGAGAACTTTGAATCTTGCTTTCATGAGTTCTTCATGCAGAAACCTTTACACTTTTTATTTCTTTTGCTTGTTTCATATTGTTTGAGAGAGCATAGAACCCTTCCAGGTGCAAAGTCATGCAAACATTTTGGAAGCCTAGGACTCCATGCAACAAAGCTTTCCTAGTTTCATACAGTGGTAAATGGCTATTCTTAGCCCCATTAACTCATCTTCTTTGCCTCTTCTTATAGACCATCCTCCTTTCAAATGTTGAATTTACAACCAGTTGTGTGTACATTTATTAAACTGTTAATAAACTCTCCACTCCAGAATCAGCTAAACTATTGCTAAAAGGGAAGTATAATCATCTAAAACCAAACAGAGATGTCTTCAAGAGCCCAAGGATGCACAGCTTTGCAATACCGTCATCAGATTTTGCCATATACAAATTGTTGAAAGAGCTAATTTCATATTTGTATTCTATCATAGCTGATGAATAAAAAGTTGTTAGAAGTATATTCTGCAACATTGTTCCATATCCTTCTGTATCAAATATGCTTTGGGCACTGCATTTCCTTAATTATATTCTCAAACACATAGGTAAAAGCATTCAGAAAGTAGTCCGAAGTGCATTTCCTGGGGTCCAAGGAATTTTTTTTTAGAATCACATAGTTGAAAGGAAATTCAAATAATCTGGTCTTTGTTGGTAAAAGCAAAAGTCTCTTAAATCTTCCCTGATAAATGGACACCCAACCACTTATTAATCATATATAAAACACAATCTTCCAGGTAGAAATGAATCTATGTTTGACCTGTCTCATAAATCTTCAAATAATATTTCTTGCATAATATTTCCATATTCATTTGTAGATTAACACTCTACCATTAAAAAGGAAGCAATTTATGCTATGAGTTGGCCTGATGGCACCATTTGAAATAGAATTGAGTAATAAGGTTCCAAATGGCTTTGAAAGCACAGCTACCAACATGCTCACTAAAATTAAGGTGACAAATGACTTTGGAAGTAATGGGTCTCATCCTATCCAGGAAATTTACATTGAGAAAAATGCTGGCTATCCCTAAATATTCATGAAGGCTATTCACTTCCTTTCCTCCTACAATATCATTACACTATTTATCTTAATTTACATTAATTGGATTAGTTTGAAACACTGTGATATATTAATGTACAGGTGGAGACAGAATAATTCTACTTTTTAAGCAACATTGTACAAGTAGTGTAAAAACATCATTGCTTTTGGTTGGCTATTATTGTGGATATGCTTATTTATTCACAGGTTTCTGGAACTCTTCTTTACATCAAAGACAAGGAAAAAGGCTTCTCCATTCTGTGAAAGACCCTGCTTACATCACAGCTCAGGCAAAAAAAGGAAAGAACCCCAGCCAGCCTTTTGCAAGCGGCACGAACAATTGTTCATGTGAAACTGAGCTGGCAATAGGAAGTGACAAGCTGTGGTTTGTAAATCCTATTTTTATAGAGGAGAGCAGCTATCAATTTCCCCCACATGTTTCTCCTTCAGAGATCTTCAAGGAGAGTCCTTCTGGTGGTAGAAACCTTGTGACAAAACCTCCAAAGAAATCTCCTACTCGACGTCCTCCCCCTCCTCCTCCCCCTCCTTCTCTTCCTCCTCCTTCTCTTCCTCCTCCTCCTCTTCCTCCTCCTCCTCCTCCTCCTCCACCACCACCACCACCTCTATTGTCCTTTCATGCTGGGAAACAAGCCAAAACATCTTCTATGACCCCTTCCAAAGACGATCAATTCCATAATTTGGAGAAAACCAAAAAGGAGATGAAAACTGAAATTAGCAAAGACAAGGAAGATAGCAGACAAGAGCTCTTTTTGCCTCATAGCCTTCCATCTACAAATTCAAAGAAGATTCCTCCATCCATTCCACCAAGGCGATGTTCATCTGAGAGAACTTCAGGAAACTCTTGCTTTGATAAAAGTCAGAAATGTTCGCCGTCAGAAGAACAACAAGTAGAAAAACAGAATAGGAGGAATGAAACTTTGACTAACGATCACCAGGGTGATAAAGCTCCAGATGTATTGGTGGAAGTGACAGAGAAATCTGCCTCAAATGCTCAGAATGTGACACCTGATGGAGAGGACAAGAAGGAACTTACGGAGCAGCAGCAGAATTTATCATCTGGAAAACCCTCCCAGCCTCCCATCCCACCACTGAGAAAGAAGAGGTTCTTTAAACAATCATCATCTACCAGCTCTTTCTCTTTGGAGCACAAGAACATTGAAGAGTCAGAAGTTCAAGAAGAAAATAAACAAAGAGTAGAAAAAACTTCCTCTGTTTCCAAAAAGGAATCAAAATCTCATCTTAAGCTTGTCAGCCTATCAGATTGTGAACGGTCAAGTGATTCATTGCATTCTCCTGTAGGCAATGCAAGGGCTCAAATGTCTGCCTCTGAGCCAGATTCTTATTCTACAAGCAGCACTGAAGATGAATTTGAATTGAGGACCAGTCCTACAGTGAAGAAGACCCATTCTATGATTTTAGGCAGGGCCAAGCGTCGTCTGTCCATGGTCAGCCTAAGCAATGTCTTCACAGCATTTCTCTCTTCTGACCGAAAGCTCCAGAAGAAGATTGTGGAACTGGCCCAGGATAAAGACTCTTACTTTGGCAACTTGGTGCAGGACTATAAAGTCTACAGTCTGGAGATGATGGCAAAGCAGATCTCCAGCACAGAAATGCTACAAGAGATTCGCTTAATGATGACACAATTGAAAAGTTACTTAATTCAAAGTACCGAGCTGAAATCTTTAATGGACCAGACAGTTCACACAGATGAGAAGCTAGGTGAGTGTTCACATTTTTATGGCAGTTTTGATCTATAAGCAAGAATGGCATACGGTTTCATTGCATATGGACTAGGGTAATAGGAGATATAGTCATTATCATCTAGTGGTTCTCTAGATCCAACCCAACCTGTGATGGAGTCTTGCCCCCAACAGAGCATTAAGAATATGCTTCTGTTGTTCCTTCCCTTTTCAGAATGGTATTTTAGAAAATGGGATGGAGAAAAAAATCACTTGCCCTGAGTTAAAGAATATGTTTTTATTTCTGAACCCCATTCCCTGCATCTCAGCATACATCTACAGCTGATAGTTATCCTTAATTTTAAAACGCTTTGAATCATATGCACTCAACAAAAATAATCATCAATTTAACAGGATGAACATGGAGATAATGTAGAGACAAGTATCGATCAAAGTTGATACCTTTTTCCAACTACACTTTTTCCCATAGTCCTTTTTCTTCTTTTTATTTCACATGGGGATAAACTAGGGTACATGTGGTAAATTAACAATATAAATGCAAACAAGGACATGCATGGTGGGCAGAATATGTAAGGAGAAAGTAGGTTTCTGAAAAATTGGTTATTTTTTTTAACTTTTTGATCCTCGGCTTAGTTTTGGGTAAATATTCCCAGGATTAGGACAGAAAAGAAGATGCAAAGCATCTTTTGTTAAGTCTGATAAATGGCCGCTATTCAGTGGTAGATTTCACACACACAGTTATCCACAGATTTTTTAAAAAAACATGTTTCAAAACAACAGCTGATTGTGGGTGACTTGGAAGTAAATGTGTCCATTTCTTTTATAATATCCTGTTTCCTCCAAAATAAGACATCCCCTGATAATAAGTCCAATCGGGCTTTTGAGCACATGACAATAACGCCAAGCGCTTATTTCAGGATTCAAAAAAATATAAGACAAGGTCTTATTTTGGGGGAAACACGGTATTATCATGCACTTTGGTATCCAGGCATCTAGTCTATGAGACTGTTTTTGATATAAACACATGGAGAAAGCTTATTCTACTAATTTTCTCATTTCAGACTGCTTTTAAAATGTGTAGAAATGTCAGTTCGATGAAATTGAAATTTCCATGGTCATTAACTATCCCCCTTTCACTATCCAACTCCTTATTATTGTACAGATTGTAATTTTTGAGTTATTTAGTTTAAGGATATAATTGTATCCTTTGCATGTGTTACATTAATAATATTACAGATTTCAATTTCCATCAACCCCAGGGGCAAGGAATTGTGGGAGTGCATTCCAAAGCATTTTGAAAGCACCAGGAATGCCTATTTTGCCATGCCCATTAATTTGGTACTAACACTACTGGAGTCATTGAAATTATCTCTGATTAAATCTTGGGAGCTCATAAATGCTATGATTGCATGTAAATTAGTATTACTGAAATGTTAGTTTGTAAATTAGTAAATTAGTATTACTGAAATGTTTGTGTTGTGAATTAAATTATAGATTGGTCTGATTAGTTCTGAGAGAAGCAAGGGAGTTTGTCTTGGGAGCCATCACTGCATTTGTATGAAAGTGCCTTTTTAAAAAGATGCATCTTGTATGTGTATGTCATTACTTCTCCAGCTGCTACAACGAAGATCAAGTACTTTGGCTGTAATCTCAGGGACTGATTTGGATTGTTAACACTCTAGAGCTGAGACAGGACAGTGTGAATCAACTTGCTGAACTTTTGCAAAAATAAACTTGGGACTTTGCTCATTTATTGGAAACCTTAGGCAATGATTTTAGTAGAATATGAGCTATAGAATGATGAACTATGACGCTACAGAATTTAATACTAGGATTGCACTCCATGAGCAAAATACTTGTTTTGCAGATATTAAAACAACTATGAGTCTGATGTGGAAATGAAAGTTTTAAGAATTGCTCCATCACATATCCACTTGAAGGAATCATCTATTTACACAGACATGCTGTTGATATTTCCTCCTAATCAGGAACTGATGTTTTGACTACTTCATTCAGTTCCCAGAAACCAGGCACATATGTAAAAACTAAAAATATTTTTTAAAAAAAGCACCTTCTTTGATATTCTGTTTTAATTTATTATCTATACTTTCTTAAGTGAATTATCTATCTGGTTATCTCAAACATTGAACACTACTTTGTATAGAGCCCCTTCCAGGAGAATGGCTTGAGGCAATTCTTTCCTTTTCTCCATCTCTGTAAAAAGACCTTGGTAAGAATTAAAAAGTATATGTGAACTTGCAGGAGAAAGTCCAGAATTGCAGCATTCCCAGCAGAAAAACATTTTTCTTAAATGAGGAAACAGACAGACAGACAGACAGGCAGGCAGGCAGGCAGGCAGGCAGACAGACAGACAGACAGACATATTGCATCTGTTCACTAAAGCTGTAGGAGATGACCAGGCTGAGCCTGAGGGAGGGGTCAAATGTGTCATCAGTCATGAGTTCCTTCGCACCCATAAGAGATCTAAATTCAACTCACTGTGAATTCCTTATTTACAGCCAAATTGCTTTAACCGTTAGTAGTTCAGATTCTTATAGAGAGTTTGTAATAAATCTTTCTACCTATTTGAACTGCCTAGATCTCCTGATTTCCATGGTGCTTGACAAAAGCTCTGTCTTAGCTCAAGTGGTGATGAAATATGATGTTTATTTTATTTACAAATAGCCTTTAGTAAGAGAATACCTATCTTTGACTTCACCAAAGCCTAGTCCCTCAAATTTGATTATAAAGTGGCTAATGGAATTTGTACAAATATGCACAGGTGTCCAGAATGATGGCAGAGAAAACCAAAAATTACATCTTACTGTGAAAGTTAATTGAGGTCAGGATTAAAGTAGATAAAACAACAAAGTCATTATTAGCTGTGTTGATGTAAATCTCTATGGGTTCCAAAGTCTGAATATGCCAGTCTTATTATGTTGTTGCTTTCTTGTATATTCCTTTGACATGTTTTATTTTCCCTCTTTTCAGAGGTGATAATAGAATCCGCTTTGCACAAATGTGTCTTGAAGCCTTTAAAAGTGCCCATTGATACTTACCTACGGGAAATCCATAACAAAGATGGATCTTTCAAACTCCTAAAGGAAAACCAGCAAGTCATACAAAATACAACCACAACCGAATTGGGAGTCACCACTAGTGTGCCTGAATCTGCATTGCTGGAAAGAATATTCCATAAATTCACAACCATGACCAAGGCTTATTCTCCAGAAAAGAAAATCAGCATTCTACTGAAGTCTTGCAAACTCATTTATGATTCTATGACTCAAGGGAATCCAGGTACTATTTTAAAAAAAACTTTAAAAAAGTGGCCATACCTTTTAATATTAATAGCTATTCTGATAAAGTAACAATGATGATTAGTGTAGATTTTGCTAGATAAACAGAACCTTCAGAATTTTTGTTTATGGACGACAGCAGTATCTGAGCAGATACAGAAACAACTGAATTAAACACACTAGACTAGACTTTATCAAACAGTTGTTAGGTTGTAACAGTTGTACTTAACCAGTGGAACAACTTGCCTCCGTAAGTTGTGAACTCTCCAGCACTGGAAGTTTTTAAGAAGAGATTGGACAATCATTTGTCTGAAATGGGTTTCCTGCCTGAGCATGGAGTTGGACTAGTAGGCCTTCAAAGTCCCTTCCAACTCTGTTATTCTATTCCAGAGGTCAGCAACCCGCGGCTCTGGAGCAACATGTGGCTCTTTCATCCCTCTATTGCGGCTCCCTGTTGCTGGTCTGCTCCACAATAGATAGGGCTTTTGGTCCTAGGAGGAGACTCTAGGGTGGGAGAACCAGACTTCCGGTCAGCAGAGGAAAAAGGACGCTGCACTAGGAGGAGACTATGATGGGGGAACTGGACTTCTGGTTGGCTCCAGAATTGAATAGGGGCTTCTGGTTAGGACCTTTGTGGCTCTTGGCAACTTAACTTAAACTTGGCAACTTTAAGATTGATTCAGAATTGGATCAATCCTTCTTGAATACCTTCCAGATGTGTTGGAACTGCGACTCCTAAATTTATTTATTTGTTGGGTTTTTATTATTTTATTATTCCTAGGCCCCATAATCCAAAAATTCTTGAATTAAAAAACAGAAAGTAATAGTTAAAATTATTATGTTCCACTCATTTAATTTTGAGATAGCACTGCAGACTGACACATGATATCTTGGAAAATCACCCCAAATAAGTCCAAAAACATAATCAATAAATATATTGTGACATATATTTCCTAAAATAATTTGGCTTTCAATTGTTCCTGAAAAACTAAGATAGAGGAGGGCTGGTCATGTTTGAAGAAGAAGGAGGTACCAGAGGCAGATTTATTTATTTATTTATTTATTATTGAATTTCTATACCGCCCTTCTCCCTGAGGACTCAGGGCGGTTTACAGCCAGAATTAAAAAACATGCAATACAAATATTAAAAAAACAATTAAAAGATATATAAATTTGGCCCAATTAAAACTCATTACCAATTAAAACATTTAAAACATTTAAAAAACATTTAAAAATTTCTTCTTAAGCCAGCCCGGCTTGGTTGAAAAAATGGCTTTTAAGGGCACGACGGAAGGCACTGAGGTCTTGGATTCTTCTTATCTCTGGGGGCAGCTGATTCCAGAGGGTAGGTGCCCCCACAGAGAAGGCCCTCCCCCTGGGGGTCAACAGCCTACACTGTTTGGCTGATGGCACCCCGAGGAGGCCCTCTCTGTGGGAGCACACGGGTTGATGGGAGGTCGTCGGTAGCAGCAGGCGGTCTCGAAGATAGCTAGGCCCTATGCCATGGAGCGCTTTGAAGGTGATAACCAGCACCTTGAAGCACACCCGGAAGACCACCGGGAGCCAGTGCAGCTCGCACAGGAGCGGTGTTACATGGGAGCGCCATGCTGCTCCCTTCACTACCCGCGCTTCTGCGTTCTGGACCAGCTGGAGCCTCCAGGTGCTCCTCAAGGGGAGCCCCATGTAGAGACCGTTGCAGTAGTCAAGGCGAGAGGTGACGAGGGCATGAGTGACTGTGCACAGGGAATCCCGATCAAGAAAGGGCCGCAACTGGCGAATCAGGCGAACCTGACAAAAGGTCCCCCTGGTTACAGCCGTCAGATGTTCCTCCAAAGACAGCTGCATATCCAGGAGGACTCCCAGATTGTGAGCCCTCTCTGTGGGGGCCAACGACTCACCCCCAATAGTCAGTGATGGAGTCAACTGACTATATTGGGATGCCGGGAGCCACAGCCACTCAGTCTTGGAAGGGTTGAGCTTGAGCCTGTTCCTCCCCATCCAGACCCGCACAACCTCCAGGCACTGGGACATCACTTCAAGGGCATCGTTGGGGTGGCCTGGGGTGGAGATGTACAGCTGGGTGTCATCAGCATACTGGTGGTATCTCACCCCAAAGCCACGGATGATCTCACCCAGCGGCTTCACATAAATGTTGAACAGAAGGGGCGAGAGGACCGATCCCTGCGGCACTCCACAAATGAGAGGCCTCGAGGTCGACCTCTGCCCCCCTGCCAACACAAACTGTGACCGGTTGGAGAGAAAGGAGGAGAACCACCGTAACACAGTGCCTCCCACCCCCAACTCTTCCAGCCGGTGCAGCATGATATCATGGTCGATGGTATCAAAAGCCGCTGAGAGGTCTAACAGGACCAGAACAGAGGAGCAGCCCCTGTCCCGAGCCCTCCAGAGATCATCAACCTACGCGACCAATGCCGTTTCCGTGCTGTGCCCAGACCTGAAACCCGACTGGAACGGATCTAGATAAGATGTTTCCTCCAGGAATTGCGGAAACTGTCGCGCGACCACACTCTCAACAACCTTTGCCATAAAGCGAAGGTTGGAGACAGGACGATAGTTGGCCAATATTGCCGGATCCAGGGACGGCTTCTTGAGGAGAGGCCTCACCACCGCCTCTTTCAAGGCGGTGGGGTAGTAACCCTCACTCAACGAAGCGTTGACAACACCCTGGAGCCAGCCTTGTGTAACCTCCCGGGAAGCCAGTACCAACCAGGAGGGACACCGGTCCAGTAAACATGTGGCCGCACTAAGTCTCCCCAAAATCCTGTCCACATCATCAGGAGTCACAGCATCAAACTTTTCCCAGATAACATTCTCAAGACTATTCCTCGTCACCCTGCCCTGATCTACCCAGTCAGAGTCCAAATCCCCCCGGATCTGAGTGATTTTGTCATACAGGTATTGTCCGAAATCCTCCGCCCTGCCTTCCAAGGGATCCTCCCGCACTCCCGGATGGAGCAGGGAGCGGGTTACCCTGAACAGGGCGGCCAGATGATTCCCTGATGACGCAATAGAGGCGGAAAAGTAATTAAACTTTGCTGTCTTTATCGCCACTAGGTAGGCCTTAATATGCGACACATATTAAGATACAGCATTAGAAAAACAAAGTTGCAAATCTCCATTCGCTTTTACCTTAGGGTACTGGAGAACTACTAGCAGCTCTTTCCATGTCATATATATTGGGCAGGTTCTCCTGTGTGGAGAAGATCTTCCTGGAGAAGTTCATGCACAGCAAGGACTCGGGTACATTTGTTGGATAACAGATTGGAAATAGGCACACTAGTTCCACCAGTTCAGCAGGACCATTTGTTTATTTTAATAAAATGTATAGCTTGCTCCAGCCTGCTATAACTTTGGAAGGCTTATATAATACCATCGTATAGGTACAGTACAGGGGTGAAATGTAAAATTTGTTACTACCGGTTCTGTGGGCGTAGCTTGGTGGTGGTGGGGTAATGTGACTGGGTGTGCGTGGCCAACTTTTTTTTTTTTTTTTTAACTTTTCAAAGCATTTTTTCTAATGCTTTGAAAAGCCTCTGACGATCAGGAAACTCAGCTGGGATCATCAGAGACTTTTCAAAGCATTTTTTTACCAATGACTCTTCGGCCAAGAGGTTGCAGAAAAAAATGCTTTGAAAAGCCTCTGACTATCCCAGCTGAGCTGCACGATCATCAAAGGCTTTTTTTTTTACTTTTAAAAGCATTTTTTCGTCGGAAGAGGTTGTAGAAAATATGCTTTTAAAAGTAAAAAAAAAACAGCCTCTGATGATCCTGCGGCTCAGCTGGGCATGGTGGGGGGGGGGGCGTAGGGATTTTTGCTGTTGGTTCTCCAAACCACCCGCCGCCATCGCTACCGGGTCAAGCGATCCGGTCTCAACTGAGAGCATTTCACCCCTGGTACAGTAGTACAATAGTCCTCAATTTACGACTAGAATTGACCCCCAACATTTCTGTTGCTAAGTGAGACAGTTGTTGTGAATTTTGTCCCATTTTACAACTTTTCTTGCCACAATTGTTAAGTGAATTAGTATAATTGTTAAGTTAGTAACAGGGTTGTTAAGTGAATCTGGCTTCTCCATTGTCTTTGCTTGTCAGAAGGTCACAAAAGGTGATACACATGACCCAGGGACACTGCAACCATCATAAATATGAGTCAGTTGCTAAGTGTCTGAATTTTGACTACGTGACCATGGGGATGCTGCAACCGTCGTGTGAATAACAGTCGTAAGTCACTTTTTCCAGTGCTGTCGTAACTTCGAATGGTTTCTAAATGAACTGTTGTAAGTTGAGGACTACCTGTGTTGCAACCTGAATCTGTAATCAGTATCTGAAATTCATTAGTAAGATGTTGCTGATTTTGCTGTTCTATGAAAGACAAGAGCCTTTCTTTTTAGAAAAGTTGTGTTGCTCCTGAAAAGCATAATATTTGAATAGTTTGATTAACTGTGTTTGTAAAATATTTAGAAATCAATGCATAGCTATCTACTCCATTAATTATTTGTCCAGTTCCACCACAAAACCAAGGGAGAAGCACGTTTACCCATAAGTGAGGAAAGGTTCTTCATTCCTTTATGGACATCTGGGAAGGATTCCAATTCCTCTAAATTCTGTATTCAATTATTAAAAACCTCTTTTTTCGAGTCCGGCAATCACAATTAATGTTGACCCAGCAGAGTTTAACTAGGAGACAGTAATAGCATGGGGCTTTATAGCATTGGAGGAGTGTTTATTTTAAGCCTCTTATAGATATTTATGAAACAATGATTCATTTATTTGAACAAAAACCAAAAAGAAGACAAGCTGGATTTGAAATAAGGCAGTTTCACCTTGAGCAAGTGTGGCTGTTTCCAATGTCACTGAAGGAATCCCTGAAAGATTTACAGCTGCTAATTTGGTCAGAGGTCACAGGAGACCGAGAATTCAGGCAGATTTCCACAGATTCTTCTCTTTCCTTTCTGGCTTCCCAGAATGACAAATACTAGAGAGTACAACCTGTCTCTCCAGCACATTACATAAGCTAGCATCGTTCAGTCTAGCACTCACCAGCTGTGGACCACTATTTGCACTTCACAAGATGTGCCAACAAGATGTGCTTGCAAACAATTAAACTATAGTAGAAGCTTCAGTCATTTCCCCTTTGTTTGAACTAAGTGGCCCAGAGTACAGTCCTACTGGTTTGTGCAAAGCATAATTCCTGTCAGACACATTTCAGGTTTTTCCCCCCACTCTGCTTCGACCCTCTGGTTTGATCCATATGCAAGCAGGACACATCTGAGGTTCTAATATGTGGCACAGTGGTTAGAGTGCAGTACTGCAGGCTACTTCTGCTGATTGCCGGCTGACTGCAATTTGGCAGCTGAAATCTCACCAGGCTCAAGGTTGACTCAGCCTTCCAAGGTGGATAAAATGAGGACCCAAATTGTTGGCGGCAATATGCTGACTGTAAATTGCTTAAAGAGGCCTGTAAAGCACTGTAAAGTAGTATATAAGTCCAAGTGCTATTGCTGTTGCTATGTGCAGATAATTTAACAACCATGAACTGGCCTGAACTAGTTTGAGAGTCCCCCTTATCTGGGCACCCAAGTCTGGGAAAGATAGTATAAAACCTCTATTTTTTTCTAGATAACTTGTGGTCCCTTCCTTCCTTCTAACCGCATCATATTTAGCAGCACTAATTTTTTTTTCAAATGTCTTTCCATGCCATTGACTTTATCTTATCCACAGTCCATGACTGAGGCAGCTTTAAGTGATTCTTTGCTGCACTTGTGGTGAAGCAGCATTTCCTCCTTTACATTAACACATCTGACCACAGCCTCAGAGTGTGTAAAATGTTTTAGGTTTTGTAACACATTATTTTGGAGGGATGTCAGGTAATTCTAGTGATGTGAAATCTAGTATTCCTCAGAAGGACTGTCAACAGAGACATTAATTTTGTATTGATAATTGGTTTTTTGAAGACTCAAGGATGGGTGCACTTCAGCTCTGCATTGGGGAAAGGTCCCATGTATGCTTTGTGCTTAACATATATAACAACCCATAGTAATATGGCAATTTGAATTTTGTCCCAAGACAACACTTCAAAGGGATGGCAGAGGGACATGGAGGGTGAGCAGCCGATGCTCTTTGCTACTACTCCATCCTGATTGATAAGTCACTGAAGTGGAGAAGAGTTGTGTGTATTATAACAGAAGGTGTTGCTCCATCCCATGTCTCCCAACCCCTTTCTCTGATCCACTGATCTGTCAACTAAGCTGTTTTGAGACAAAGTTGTAATGTTCTACTGGAAGAATAGACCAGTGATTGAATTCAGCTGGTTCGGACCGGTTTAGGCGAACCAGTAGTTAAATTGCTGGCTGGCCCCACCTCTTCCTGCCCCACCCCTTCCAGGAGTCCCCAATCACCCCATTTTGGCTCCCAGGTAAGTGCAGGGAGGCCTCCTAGGCCCAAAATGGGACACGGGGGCGGCGAATCCCCCTGTGCCCCGTTTTTGCTCCCAAGGAGGTGCAGGAGGCCAAATGCTGCCTGTCACACCCCCTGGCCACGCCCACCAAGCAACACCCACAGAACCGGTAGTAAAAAAAAATTGAATGCCACCACTAGAATAATCCAATGTTCACAGCAGTCTGAGCAGCAGGTCAGCAATGTGGATTTTCCAACACTGATGATCTACCAGCAGGGCATCTTGAAAAGTCTCCATCCCAGGAAACTGCCCACAATTGTCTAAGTCTGTCCCGCTATATGTTAAGAGCAGCAACTGGAAGTGGCTTTTCCTGTCTACTGTGAAGAGAAGATGCAGCCAGGAAAGTGCACCAATTATTGTCCTTAAATTATTCCATATTAAAACTATAAGGACCAACCTATTTTCAAGTCTTGTGCAATAGTGGTGAATATATATAGCTCATGTGTAGGATGAGGATGAAGGTTTGTTCTCTGAGCTTGTGGGTTGGTTTCTGAACGTTTTGTTACCAAGCTAGGTAACATCTTCAGTGGAGTTTAGGGGATGTCAGTGTTCCTCTGTTTATAAGGCTTCAGGTGTGTGTGCGTCAAGAGAGGGTCTTGTGAGGGCTGACCCATCACAAGACCCTCCCTTGACACACCCACACTTGAAGCTCTTATAAACAGGAACACTGACACTGACATCCCCTAAATTCCATTGAAGATGTTACCTAGTTTGGTAATCAAATGTTCGGAAACCGCTTGGAAAACAAACCTTTGCCCTCTTTCAAGCCTTATCAATGAAACAGAATATAAGTTCAGCCATCTATGCAATGTAATTTATGTCAGTATACAGAACTATTGAATCAGGGATGGGAAGAATTATGCCAGCATAGCTGTGAGGAAATGCCCAGTGACTAATTGCAACTTTCTCTGGGTGGAGTTCAAAATGATTTACAAAAGAAGGGAAGTCTTAAAGAAGACTTACCAAAAAAATCAACAAGGTTTCAAACTATTGTTAACTCTAATAGTGATCTAAGTTCACTAAAAAATACTCAGAAAAGGAAAAGAAATAACAAGTTTAAAAGCAGTCGTTCCCCCCATCTATCTATCTATCTATCTATCTATCTATCTATCTAATAATAATAATAATAATAATAATTTTATTTCTATACCGCCCTTCTCCCGAAGGACTCAGGGCGGTGTACAGCCTATTTAAAAACACAAAAAACACGACAACAATTTAAAATTTAAAATCATTAAATAATTAGGCTCCAATTAAAATCCCAGAAATTTAAAATACCCCAATTTAAAACGTTATGTTAATAACCCTGCCTGGCGGAACAACAGGGTCTTCAGAGCGCAGCGAAACACCCGGAGGTCGGAAATCTTTCGTATTTCGGGGGGCAGTTCATTCCACAGGGCTGGAGCTCCCACAGAGAAGGCCCTCCCCCTGGGTGTCGCCAGCCGACATAACTTGGCTGATGGCACCCGGAGGAGACCCTCTCTGTGGGAGCGGACTGGTCGGTGGGAGGCTATTGGTGGCAGAAGTCGGTCCCGAAGGTACCCGGGTCCTATGCCATGGAGCGCTTTAAAGGTGGTGACCAACACCTTGAATCGCACCCGGAAGACCACTGGGAGCCAGTGCAGCTCGCGCAGGAGGGGTGTCACGTGGGCGCAACGGGTTGCACCCATAACCACCCGCGCGGCCGCATTCTGGACCAGTTGGAGCCTCCGAGTGCTCTTCAAGGGGAGCCCCATGTAGAGAGCATTACAATAGTCCAACCGGGAGGTGACAAGGGCGTGAGTGACCGTGCGCAAGGCGTCCCGATCCAGAAAGGGCTGCAACTGGCGAATCAGGCGAACCTGATAAAAGGCCCCCCTGGCCACGGCCGTCATGTGCTCTTCTAAAGACAGCCGTGCGTCCAGGAGGACACCCAGATTGCGAGCCCTCTCTGTGGGGGGCAAAGATTCACCCCCAATAGTCAGTGATGGCACCTGCTGACTATATCGGGGCGCCGGAAGCCACAGCCACTCGGTCTTGGAGGGGTTGAGTCTGAGCCTGTTCCTCCCCATCCAGGCCCGCACGGCCTCCAGGCAGCGGGACATCACATCAAGGGCATCGTTGGGGTGGTCTGGGGTGGAGATGTACAGCTGAGTATCATCAGCGTACAGATGACACTTCACCCCGAAACCACGGATGATCTCACCCAGCGGCTTCACATAAATGTTGAACAGGAGAGGCGAGAGGACCGACCCTTGCGGCACTCCCCATGCGAGATGCCTCGAGGTCGACCTCTGTCCCCCTGCCAACACAAACTGCGAGCGGTCGGAGAGGAAGGAGGAGAACCACTGCAAAACGGTGCCCCCTATTCCTAACCCCCTCAACCGCTGCAGCATGATACCATAGTCGATGGTATCAAAAGCCGCCGAGAGGTCTAATAGGACTAGGACAGAGGAGCAGCCCCTGTCCCGAGCCCTCCAGAGATCATCCACCAACGCGACCAATGCCGTTTCAGTGCTGTACCCCTGCCTGAAGCCCGACTGGTACGGGTCTAGATAGATAGCTTCATCCAGGTGCCGGGGAAGTTGTCGTGCCACCACGCTCTCAACAACCTTCGCCACAAAACGAAGGTTGGAGACTGGACGATAGTTGGCTAATTCAGCCGGGTCCAGGGAAGGCTTCTTGAGGAGGGGCCTCACTACCGCCTCTTTCAAGGCGGCAGGAAAGGCACCCTCACTCAGAGAAGCACTTATAATCCCCTGGAGCCAGCCTCGTGTAACCTCCCGGGAGGCCAGCACCAACCAGGAGGGACACGGGTCCAATAAACACGTGGCGGCACTAATCTTACCCAGAACCCTGTCCACATCCTCGGGAGTCACAGGATCAAACTCCTCCCAGGTAACATTCTCAAGACCTGCCCTCGTCTCCTCCCGTGGACTCATCCAGTCGGAGTCCAAGCCATCCCGAATCCGAGCGACTTTATCGTGCAGGAATTGCACAAAATCCTCAGCGCGACCCTGCAAGGGATCTTCCCGCACTCCCCCCCGGAGGAGGGAGTGGGTCACCCTAAACAAGGCGGCTGGGCGGTTCTCTGCAGATGCGATAAGAGCGGAAAAGTGGTTAGACTTTGCCGCTTTTATCGCCACTAGGTAGGTCTTGATATAAGACCTCACCTGTGTCCGGTCGGAATCGGATTGGCTAGTCCTCCAAATGCTCTCTAGGCGTCTTTTCCGACGCTTCATCTCTCTCAGCTCCTCAGAAAACCAAGGAGCCAGTTGAGATCGGCATCGGGTCAGAGGCCGCAAAGGCACGGCCGCAAAGCTCCAGCGGCCGCCCTTTCCCAGGCGGCCACCAGCTCTTCAGTCGAGTCGTGTGTTAGGGTCTCAGGGCACGGCCCAAGCTCTGTCAGGAACCTTTCGGGTTCCATCAGGCGCCTGGGACGGAACCATCTAATTGGCTCCGTCTCCCTGCGGCGGGGGGCGGCGGTAGGAAAGTCTAGTTGGAGGAGCGAATGATCTGTCCATGACAAGGGTTTAATATCTAGGTCCCCTCTACCAAGATCATTCAACCACTGACCAGAGACAAAAATCAGGTCCAGAGTGTGTCCCCCTATGTGAGTGGGGCCTTGAACTAACTGGGTCAGGTCCATGGCCGTCATGGAAGCCATGAACTCCTGAGCCGCCTCTGACGCCTCACCCGCGGATGGAAGGTTGAAATCCCCCATGACGATAAGTCTGGGGGTATCAACCGCCACCCCGGCAATGACGTTGAGTAGCTCGGGCAGGGTCGCTGCCACGTGGCAGGGAGCCAGGTACGTAGTCAGCAAACCCATCTGCACCCCACGGCCCCACTTTACACAGAGGGACTCACATCCGGCTATCTGAGGAACAGTGGTCTCCCTCGGACAAAGACTTTCCCTAACAATCACCGCCACTCCCCCACCCCTCCCCTGGGCCCTTGGCTGATGAAATGCACGGAAACCTGGTGGGCACATCTCAACGAGGGGGACCCCCCCCTCCTGGCCCAACCAGGTCTCCGTAATACCTGCCAGGTCCGCACCCCCCTCCGAAATAAGGTCACAAATGAGGGGGCTTTATTAACCACCGACCTGGCATTACACAACATCAGCCGCGGACCCAGGGCCTGAGACTCTACACAACCCAGGACACGAGTCACGCATCGGGGGCCGGAGTGCGCAATCGCTCGTAAACAGCGTATGCGCACCCCCGACACTTGATATGGCCCCCTGCGTCCGTCATACCTGCCCCTCCCACTCATTATTTCAATTTCACAGCCCTTCCTGTCATCCCCCTGCTTCCCGGTTAAATTTCCTTTCGCGACCCTCCTGCTGCAACTAATCGACCCATCATCCCGCTCGGTTGCTATCTGGACCCCCCCAGGTCCGCTTTTACAACCCCCCCTCCCTCCCGGGTCCCCTTAAAATTTTTTTAAAAAATTTTCCTAAAAAACCCCTCAACCCCCTCTTTGCTACATGCCATCTCTCGGGGTTCCAAAGCCCGTCATCAAGATAGGCCCTCGATAATGTGGAGGGCCAGGCCTGCGAGAGGGGGGAGTCTCGCAGCGCAAGAAGGTCGGCTTTTTGGAGCATCAACCGAACCAGAGATGGGAAAAAGGCCAGTCCGGGGGTCTATCATAGTCCAAAGGGATAACTGAACATACAGATCACAAAATGTCCATTTGTAGAGCTGGACTCCACTGTCCTCTCACAACAGGGAGAAGGTCCGATGTTCTTTTTCTCCAACAGAGGCTAATAGCCAACCATCCTCTCACGACGGCTGGTCCCGTTACAAGGGTTAACGGGAACAATGTTCTATCCTCCCCGTTGGGATACAAAAATCTCTCAGTTCTTTCAAATGGTGTTCAGTCTCTCCTACCAGCGAGGGCATGAGTGGAACATAGTGGGGGGGTCCAGAATGTCCAGAGCATAGTAGTTCGTAAGCCCCTCCCCCCATGAAAAAGGGGGGGGAGGCAGGGGGAAGGAGGGGGGGAAACAATATCCCCAGAGGAGGGTAACATCTCTTCCTCTGCCGATCTATAAGTCCAGGCCTCCTCACTTCGGCTTCTCCTCTCCACTCTCAGCAAACTACCACTGCAGCATTCTGTGGCAGACGTCGCACCGGAGCCAGTGTCACCCCCCACCCCAGCACCATAACAGATGCATGGGGGGGGGCAACCAGCGCCGCCAACTGGCCTCCACCGCCAGCACCGCCTTGGCTCTGCTGCTTTGAGTGGGGGGGGAGGAGGGGAGGGGGGGCATCGCCCCACGGCCGTTCGTACCACCGCCGGAGCCACCATCCCCCTCCAGCCCCTCTTCTCCGATGGGAAAAAAAAAAAAAACAAGGACCGCAGCTAGATGACTCTTTGCGGCCACGCCAAGCTGCTCCCACCATCGCTGCTACCGCCATTCCCACTGCTGCTGCCGCCGCCATCACCGCCGTTGCTTTCTCGGCGCCCTCAGCTGTTCTTCGGCGCCCTCAGTTGTTTTACGGCGCCCTCACCGCCGCCACAACCTCGCGGGGCTCCAGGCAGTCCCACAGCGCCCAGGAAGGTCTCACAGCGTCGCCGCCGCCTCCGCCGCCGCTACCAACCCTGCGGCGCTCCGCGGCGTCCTCGGCGTCCCCAGCACCCTTCAGGGCCTCTCCCAAACCGCTAGCCCCTCGCTCCAACCATGATGTCACAAGGGGAGCAAAAATCCTCCCCAGGTTGGGCAGGGGCTCTCCTCACTGGGGCTCGGGGTTGCAGGTGGATTTAGCGCCCCTACACCCCTCGAAAAGGCCAAATAGCCCCCATCATCAGATCGGGAGCTCACCCAGCACCGCCATCTTCGAGCATGCGCACTAGATAGATCTATCTATCTATCTATCTATCTATCTATTTATCTATCTATCTCGATCTATCTATCTATCTATCTATCTATCTATCTATCTTGTATATTATTTTTTTTCAAATAACTCAAGACAATGAACATATCTAGCACACCTTCTTCCTCCTATTTTCCCCACACAACAACTACCCTTTCTTGCGCGAGCTGCACTGGCTTCCAGTGGTCTTCCGGGTGCGATTCAAGGTGTTGGTTACCACCTTTAAAGCGCTCCATGGCTCAGGACCTGGGTACCTACGAGACCGCCTTCTGCCACCGATAGCCTCCCACCGTCCAGTTCGCTCCCACAGAGAAGGACTCCTCAGGGTGCCGTCGGCCAAATTATGTCAGCTGGCAACACCCAGGGGGAGAGCCTTCTCTGTGGGAGCCCCTGCCCTTTGGAATGAACTGCCCCCGGACATATGCAAGATCTCTGACCTCCGAGTTTTCCACTGTGCTCTTAGGACCCTGCTCTTCCGACAGGCAGGGCTAGCTTCATAAATTGAGTTTTAAATTTGGAATTCTTAAATTTTGGGGTTTTTTTAGTTAATTGGCCTTAAATGTAATACTTTTAATATTTTTTTAAATTTAAATTGTGATATTTGTATTGTGTTTTTACCTGGCTGTACACCGCCCCGAGTCCTTCGGGAGAGGGGCGGTATAGAAATAAAATTATCCTTATCCTTATCCTCTGAGGTGAGTTGGGCTGTGAAAGAGTGACTGGCCCAAGGTCAGGCAGCTGGCTTTCATTATTGTTTTTGGCAGCTAGTATTTAAGTTACGGCTGAGATTCTGAAAGCAAGACTTCCATTAAAGAAACTAGCAACCATTAATAGTTCTTTTCCCAGTGAATTTATCTAGTTCTTCCCAAATGATCAAAATCAGTACAATTATTGCATAAGAGAACAAATTGCACATTACGGTTCTGCTTTAGTTCTCTGTTCAAATATATGATGGATGAACCCAGGTACTAATATTCAGGAATATTGGAGTGAGGGGAGAATCGATGACTCTATTATGTCTCCTATCATTATAATCAAGTACCTTATATCAAGTATTGCCGTTTCATTCTGTTGGCTCTCTCTCCACACTCAAGAAAGCTTCCTCTGTAATCACAGAATGTGGAAATATAGTACAAAGAAAAAAATTTCACCAAAAATTATTGGAATAATGAAGTCTTTCTTCTCTTTAGTAATCATATTTTATGCTTTTGCAAAACAAGGTGATTGAATATTATGACATTCTATTGATACCATAAGGTACAATTTATAAAGAAAGCCTTAATGCTTTTAAGCTCTGCTACCTAACCTAGATATTTTCCTTTTTATCATATATTCTCATGATTTTTTGAGTTTTGCATAAAAAGAGTATTTAAGGTTGCATCTGAGTATAAATCTCATCTTGAAAAGTAATTTATTCTGAGGTTTTCTGACATATAGGGAAATATTTTAAAAATCCAATGGCTCTGTTCTAAAATCCACTTAAGCATGCTTAAGCCTATTGATTATGGTGGGCTTAAAGCATGATTTAATCTGTTTTGGACTGTGAATGGTGAGAACATCTGGAAACAGAAGATTATCTCATAGCATGTCACTTCAATATTGGTATACTTTTGAACTCAGTTTGACTATCATATTTTGTGTAAACTTTTGCATAGTAAGCATTTACAACAGTCAGATCTCTTCCATAATTAGATGTTCATTTTTTTCTTATATTATAAAATAACTCTTTCCATAATTTCATGGTATACTAGCTGGTCAGAATCCTATTCCTTTCCCCATGCTATGTTTGTCTGTAATGGAGCACTGTTACAGCTGACTTACTCTACAAAAATGTATTTTTTATAACACAAAACACTGAGTACTATTTCTTCATAAAGCATACCTCATTTGCTGCCATGAAATGAGGTAGTGGCTACCAGTTTACCAGTAGCTTTAAAAGAAAAGAAGTAAATTCATGGAAATAGAGTCAAAATGTTATGTTTAATGGCATACTAGTCATTAGGGAGAAGGAGAGGATGAATCTTGTCATGTCCTGTTTATGAAATCCTCAGTGTCTGGATGGCATTTATAGAAACAGTTTTCGGAGTCATCAAACTGGGCTGTCCTTGGGTTCATACCTCAGACAATTTATCCAAATCTGATGAAGACAATGAAGTTAGTGAAATCTGGAAATCTGGATTGCAGCCAAATCAGTTTGTATGTTTATATCATCTGTAGCATTTATTCTAATTCACGTTTTGGCAATTGTAAGAACAAAATGCTCTACAATGATTTGGATAAGGCCTGCTTAATTCATGAACGGGTTATTTGGATTGCACAACTAAGTTACACTTCCTTAAATTCAAGCAAGTGTTGTCTCCCACATACTTTTGAATGAATCAACTCTGTTCTCCTTTTAGGGAAGCCTCATGGAGCAGATGACTTCCTCCCAGTGCTCATGTATGTTCTGGCCCGCAGTGATCTGACAGAGATGATTCTCAATGTAGAGTATATGATGGAACTTATGGACCCTGCTCTGCAGCTGGGTGAAGGTATGAAAGAACTCCAGTGTATTGATGCAATGCAGGAGTGGCCAGTTTGCAGGCCACATGAGGCTTATCCAGATCCTTTCTTGCCCACACACCCCAAATCTCATCAACATTGCATGTTTAATGGAAAATAAAAACATTTGGTAGATTTCCAGGATTAAAAATAATAATAATAAGATCCATGCACAAAATTTCAGATAAACCTAATCCACATTAACCTCCCTAACCTAACCCCAAAAGGAAAAATAAAAACCAACCAAAATTTACAAGCACATATTTCTTGGTGATGTCACTAAAGCAGCATTAAGCCTTACAGTAGGGGGTGTCCAACCTTGACAATTTTAAGACTTGTGGACTGCAACTTCCATGCTGGCTGGGGAATTCTGGAAATTGAAGTCCACAAGTCTTGAAGTTGCCAAGGTTTGGACAGACCTACCTTACATCCTTTTGGGGTAGAATGAAAAACATATGGGCTCCTACCTATGGTAGTGGGAGAACATATCAATGAGAGTAAAATGGAACATGCCTAATAAACTATTTTTATCTTGGCTAATAGTCACAAGCTAAGTAGGATCAATCCTGTTCAGTTTTACATAGGGAGACCACTAGGGAAATGAGCAATCTAGGCAAGACTAGAAAGAAGAGAAGGGCAAATAACTTCCATACCATTGCCAAGACAATAACATGAATGCACCCATGATGTTACAGAAAATTAGGCACAACTTTAAAAAAGCTATTTTATTCTCATTGAACATTCACTCTCAAGGCTGCATATCTCTGCATATTTTTTATAGATATATTTTTATATAATATCAACCATCACATGCTCTAGTCTAGCAGGACTGAAGCCATATACAGAGTGACAACAGGAAAATGACATTAGCCACGAGAAATTGACATAATCAATAAAGTTAGTTAAGTTTGCAGAATGAAAAAAATACCTCTAGATACCAAGAGGAGGAATGGACTTGGGCTGTGCAACAATTTAATTGGGGAATCTTAGCTGGGAGCTATGAAACAAACAGCACTTCATATAAGGAAGTGAGCTGAGTGGTTGAAAAACTAGACCACAATCAAGAAGTATCAAATTCAGATCTCATTTCTGCCATAAACGTATTGCATGACCTATATGAGGAGACTCCTTCTGTCAATTAGGTAATGAAACACGCCTAAACATCTTATATACTGGTAAATTGTGATTATTGTTATTATTCAATCATTCCACCACAGAAGAATGGTGAAAGAATTTGTATAGAATAAAATACAGCATAGGTGGATTTAAAAGATAATTTTAAAAATAATAAAATGCTCACAAATATTTGTGTGTGTGTGTGTGTGTGTGTGTGTGTGTGTGTGTTTTATTTTTATGTATGTATTATATTAGAGCCATATTTCAGATTTGATCTGGAAAGCACAAGTGTTTGAATTCTCTGTAGATTTTTACTTCCATCTGTGATTATTTGGATTTTTATAACTGTTTTTAGAGTATTATACAGGTAGTCCTTGATTTATGATCGAATTGAGCCCCAATTTTCTGTTACTAAGCGAGACATTTGTTAAGTGAGTTTTGCCCCATTTAATTACCTTTCTTGCCACAGTTGATAAGTTGTTAATTCAACATCAACTTCCTCATAGCTTCCTCATTGATTTTGCTGGTCAGAAGGTTATAAAAGGTGATCACATGAACCTGGGACACTACAACCGTCATAATTTTGAACCAGTTGCCAAGCATCTGAATTTTGATCAGGTGGCTATGGGGATGCTGCAACAGTTATAAGTATGGAAAATGGTCATAAGTCACTTTTTTCAGTGCCCTTGTAACTTCAAACAGTCATTAAATGAAGTCAAGGACTCCTGTATAGCATTGTGACTGGAAGGTAACTAGAATTGTCTGTTTCTCTGTTATACTTGCCACTCGAGAATGAAGGAAGTGGAATAAAAATGAAAATAATAAATAGCAACATAAAAATAACACGTAATTCTTGATCAGTTGAAATAAAATCTGTTTTATTTCAAGAATATTCATCTTCCTCATTCAGTATGTCTTTGAAAATTAAATGTGTTTTATTGGGCCTCCCTAATCTGGTCTACTGTAATATAAATAGAATAGAACAGAACAGAACAGAACAGAACAGAACAGAACAGAACAGAACAGAACAGAACAGAACAGACAGAACAGAATAGAATTTTTTATTGGCCAAGTGTGATTGGACATACAAGGAATTTATCTTGGTGCATATGCTCTCAGTGTACATAAAAGAAAAGATCATAAGGTACAACACTTAATGATAGTCATAGGGTACAAATAAGCAGTCAGGAACAATATCAATATAAATCATAAGGATACAAGCAACAAAGTTACAGTCATACAGTCATAAGTGGAAGGAGATGGGTGGTGGGAACGATGAGAAGATTAATAGTAGTGCAGACTTAGTAACTAGTTTGACAGTGTTGAGGGAATTATTTGTTTAGCAGAGTGATGGTGTTCGGGAAAAAACTGTTCTTGTGTCTAGTTGTTCTGGTGTGCAGTGCTCTATAGCGTCATTTTGAGGTAGGAGTTGAAACAGTTTATGTCCAGGATGTGAGGGGTCTGTAAATATTTTCACATCCCTCTTGAATGATCACTAGAAAGCAGCAAAGAGAGAGAATTTTTTTTCCTATGTCTTTGTTGTTTGTAATTTGGATTTTTGCAGCTCATATTTGTTACTGAATGTTTTTATGATGACACTGACAAATGATTTTGGCCCCTACTCATGGGCCCCAGAAATCCCTGTAGAGGCACTAGGCACGTGCTTTTGCCTAGGTAATATTTAATCATGGCCCAAAGGGAGTTCGTGCACTTGAAAAGGGAATGAAAGAGAAATAGAAAAAACAAAAAAGAAACCATGGCACTTTAAGAATGAAAGTAATGTGGATTTATCAGACCAGAGCCCTTCATATTAAAGAGGACTCCTAGCAAACAATCCTGTTCTTTTCTATTTAGGGAAAAAAATCTCATTGACTTTAGAAAAGTTTATTTCCCTGTACTTCCTTGTACAGGATTCCTGGTTAGTCTCTAATATTCTATTCAGGATGTTGTTTTCACTGTAAAAGTACAAATACAACTTCCTTTCGGGAAATTGTAAGTGGCTCTTCCAACAGCTTGGCTGCAGTATTCTGAAAACAGATCTTTCTTCTGAAAATAATGATCACAACAACAACAAAAACTTGCCAGACTGCCAGAAATTCAGACACTTGTCTGATATTTTCTTTTTGCAGTAGTTCTGTTATGGCTACTATACCTGGGCAGCTAAGAGCTACAGTTACAGATAAACACAAGGCCTGGATTTAGGAGGAATAGTTCAGTGGTAAGAAAGGTTAAGAGATTAGCCTGGGATTACAAAAGCCCATCTTCCAGTGGTGGGTTGCCCCCGGTTCGGTTCTATAGAATCAGTAGTAAAACCGGCGGGAGGCTCTGTCCACCGGCTCCGACATCATCAAAACACTTCTGCGCATGCGCAGAAGATGCCTCACAGGGTTGTTTCTATGAATAAAATTAAGAGAGAGCCACATGGAGGATACCTTACATTCTCACACAAAAATAATGATATTAATACATTAAAAAAAATAAAAGAGGAGAAAAAGCAAAAAAGATGAATAAGAATTAAGAGACATTAAATATTCTTGTACAGATTCTTTTCTGGACCTCTTTTTGTGGATTAGTCTTACGCTATACAGGCAGTCCTCGATTTATGACCACAATTGAGTCCAGAATTTATGTTGTTAAGTGAAACATTTGTTAAGTGCCCCATTTTACGACTTTTCTAGCTTCAGTTGTTAAGTGAATAATTGCAGTTGTTAAGTTAGTAACACAGTTGTTAAATGAATCTGGCTTCCCTGTGGACTTTGCTAGTCAGCAGGTTGAAAAAGCGGTTCCCATGACCCCAGGACACTGACACCATCATAAATATGACCCAGTTGCCAAGCATCCAAATTTTGATCACATGACCATGGCGATGCTGTAACGGTTGTAAGTCTGAAAAATGGTCATAAGTCACTTTTTTCAATGCCATTGTAACTTTGAATGGTCACGAAACGAAGGACTACCTGTAGTTATTAGCTGGAAGGATATTTTTTTTTGGCTTTCAGCTATGATATTTTCCATATTTATAATATTTTGTTTTGTCTGTCAGCATTCCAGAAAGTCCCCAACTCTTGTTAGTCAGCTTTTTTTTTTTTAATTTGATTTATATGCCACCCTTCTCCGGAGACTCAGGGTGGCTTACAATGCGTTAAGCAATAACCTTCATACTTTTGTATATTTATACAAAGTCAGTTTATTGCCCCCATAATCTGGGTCCTCATTTTACCTACCTTAGAAAGGATGGAAGGCTGAGTCAACCTTGAGCCTGGTGAGATTTGAACTTGCAGTAATTGCAGGCAGCAGATGTAAGTGGATGTTAATTAGTCTGCTGAGCCACCAGAGTTCCTACAGCTCCTAGCTGTAGAGTATTTGTTGATGGTGGGCATATAAGCATATTGCATCAATGGACAAAGATATGTTGCATAAACATACAGTATATCAGATATATCTGCATACTTGGGAGTTGTTTTCACATGCAAGAGGACACTTAATTTAATATGTAGATGGTGCAATACTAAGTTGGACAAGGCTGAAAATACTCCTTTACTTCCCCTTCAGCCATATTGCAAAAATGCTAGGCAGCGCTTCCAGTGAACAGATGGAGGTGCACAAACTCAATTTATAAAAAGAAGAGGGAAACGTTCAAAGAATGAAGAAATAGTTGGGATGGAGACTTTTCAAAACTGTGTGCCCAATATTATGGAAATATTTGCATCTCTGGAAGTAAATGAAATCATTCGGAAGGAGAAAATAGAGTGCTGGTTTAGGGAAGACAAACAGGAAGGAATGCAGCTCTTTGGGCTATTTGAAATGACAAATGCAACAAGGATTTAATGTCTCCTTCAGTGTGTCTTAACTTGTCCTTATAACATGTTTGTAAGGACAATCAAGACAAAAGGTTACAAATATGCAACATATCAGAATTAACAAACTGAAAAATCTCTGTAATAAGCACAATATAAGGTTACTTCCCCAATATTGGTAGAACAATATTTCAGTGTCCATCAATTCTTATTTTTCTTTCTTGCCTGTTGTAAGAGTGCCATCTGTTGTTCAGTTCCACTACATTTTCATTGTCTTAAACCCAGTGAATTGATTTGAAACCAAACCTGAGTATCTCTCTATCCCAACCAGAATGATCCCCCAGATGTCCATGCTATGTTTTCACAAATGCTCCCCTCCATATTTAAATTTTGTTTGTTGGTTGGTTTAATTTAAAACATTTATATAGCCATTCTATAACTGGTAGCTTTTTGATAGTATTAAAATAAGCCATGAAGTGCAAGGGAATAAAAATTGCTCAGTGTATGTTTATGCTTCTTCATTTTTCCTAGGTTCTTATTATTTAATCACTACTTATGGGGCAGTAGAGCTTATCAAAAGCTATGATAAGATCGCGGTCACTCGACAACTAAGCACTGAAGTTCAAGATTCGATCCACCGCTGGGAGAGACGGAGAACACTTAACAAAGCCCGGGCATCTCGATCGTCTGTTCAGGTTAGGAAAGTGTGGATTTTATGCATTGATCATCTTAGTCAGCTTTAAAAGAATTGCATATCTTTTTTGAGCAAAGTTTCCAGTAGAGTTTAAAAGCAGAAAGAGTTGGTAGAACTCTCCTTAACAATTTTGTAATGCATAAGACCTAATAAGCAGAGCTTTGGAAAATAAATAAGACTCAAATTAAGTACCTAGATAACATCTAATGAATAATAGGATTTTTATCATAACTATTTTTAAAGCTTGGGAGAATAAAAGCATTTCTACTTTGCACTGGATGGATAAGAATGAGTTATGAGTAGGGCGCCATCACTAAGAGGGTTCTTTTTCTGATCGCCACCCTGTAACCATTCTAGAAAAAGGACTGGGGTGATATGATAGCAGTATTCCAATATTTGGGGGGCTGCCACAAAGAAGAGAGGGTCAACATATTTTCCAAAGTACCAGAGGACAGGAAAAGAAATAACGGGTGGAAACTAATCAAGGAGATAAGCAACCTGGAACAGTATTCAGGCCAGGAAGCCACAGTATGGACAGAACGTTGAAAGATTGGCCAAGGAATGTGACATGACTGTACAGTATACTCTCCCCTGATTTATTCAGCCTATACACTTAACATATATTAAGGAACATATATTAGAAAAAGATAAGTATGGTTTCAAAACTGGAGGAAGACAATGAAAACTTAGATTGCACTGTGAAACATAAGGATACTTCAGTGACAATGAAAGTTAGAATAATTAGAACAATTCTGTGGTAATATGTAGTCACCCAGAGTTGCTTTGGATAATGAGATGGACAGCATGTAAATTTAATAAATAAAATAAAATGAAGGCTGGCATTGAAAAAATAGATAAAAGGATGAATGCTTTTGAATAATGGAGGTGAAGAATGTTCCTAAGAAAATATGGACTGCAAGCAGCCAATCAATGAGTCATGGATCAAATAAAAGCTGCTGTCCTCGAGGCAATGATCAACAGAAAGAAATTGATCCACTTTAGGTATACAATGGGCAAGTTGATAGATTAGAAAAAATGATCATACTTAACTACATCAAAGGAATAAAAGGGGAACAATAGAGCCCCAATGTTCTTTTGATCTGAAGGCAAATAAGATTGTAGAAGAGACAAGGAGCAAAGATGATTGGAGGTCTCAAGGAGAAACTGTATGGTGAATGATTGCGGAAACTAGGTATGTTTAGTCTAACAAAGAGAAAGATTAGGGGTGTCATGATAGCAGTCTTCCAATATTTAAGGGGCTGTCACAGAGAAGAGGGAGTCAATCTGTTATCCAAAGCATCTGAAGGCAAGACAAGAAGTAATGAATGAAACATTATGAAAAAAAAAAAAATCCAACCGAGAATTAAGGAGAAATTTCCTAACAGTAAGAACAATTAATTATTGGGACAGTTTATCTCCAGAGACTATGGTTACTCCAACATTGGAAATTTTTTAAAAGAGTTTAGATGGCCGCTTGGATGGAATAGTATAGGGTCTCCTGCAGCGGTGAAATCCACTTACCTTCGCTACCAGTTCAGGAATGGGAATGTGGGGGAGTGCCTCTTCTGCGCATGCACAGAACCTTCTGTGCATGCGCAGATTGTAAAAAAAGGGACATAATGACGTCCCGGGGGGTGGGTGGAGCCTCCCGTCGCCTATGCTACTGGTTCGGCGAGCCGGATAGAACCCGGGGGGGGATTTCACCGCTAGTCTCCTGCTCAAGCAAGGGGTTGAACTAGAAGAATTCCAGGGTCCCTTCTTTTTTCTGTCATTCTGTTATTCTATTAAAGTCTGTGTGGATACATATAGCATCTGTCATCAACCCTTTAAATCAAAAGCATCTTTTCCTGGGGCGATGCTGCAGGTGGAAAAGTAGCTGTACCCAATTCTGGGTAAAGATGGCACTGCTTTGAAGGAGTTTAGGACAGTCTTATATGAGCATCAACTGTATGGTCTGAAATGCCTTTTTGCCTTTGAAACCAAGGCACTGCACAGCCTGGAAAAACAATGGCTAAGGCTGATGAATAGTATCAAGGCGATTGATCAAAAGTCCTTCGAGTAGTTAGGTGGTGTTGTTAAACAACAGACAATGATAGTGAGAATCTGATGGTGCAAGCATTACAAAACCTGACTCAGTGACACCTACAGTATTTGTAACTTTTGAGCTGCCCTAATGCAGTTTAATATTTAAGATTTCCTGCCTTTCAACCTCAAGGTGGCAGCAAAGACTTTTTTTTTTTTTTCAAATAACAAGCTTTGCATGTCTATATCCAGGGAGTGTCTTGCTTTTGTGCTATTTGTACACATTGTAAATAGTTCTTCAGGTATTACAATCAAAAGTTGCCTTCTGAATCTCAAATCTTTTCAAGCTATGAGGAATTTGATCAAAACAAATGATTTTATCTGGCTGGAGACCGTTGGCCTATCTTGCTATCCTGATTATCAGTTCCTTTTATTTCCCCATGTTAAATATTAAATTTCAAGATCAAACATTAAAATACAATCTAACATAAAAGGGAGGAGGGAGAATGGAATAACAATACAAAGTAAAAGTGACAGAAAAAAAAATACAGCAACCAAATTTCTAACAAATATGACCTTCAACTTTCTTTTAGTTCAGAGAAAATAACCATATAGCAACCTCTCTCTAAATTTAAACAGATAATATTAATAAAGTCCTGATAATTAACACTCTAAAATGCCAATGTTCTTAAAATATTCTTCTAACTTGAACAAATATTAAATTTAAATTATTAAATATTAAATAAAATAAAATATTAAATATATAAAATTTATATTTTAAAAGCTACAATAAGACCACACAGTAAGTGGTCGACTTACGACCAGAGTTGAGCCCAAAATTTCTGTTGCTAAGCAAGACAATTGTGAAGTGAGTTTTGTCTCATTTTTTGACCTTTCTTGCCACATTTGTTAAGTGAATCACTGGAGTTGTTAAGTTAGTAACACGGTTGTTAAGTAAGTCTGGCTTCCTCATTGACTTTGCTTGTCAGACATCGGGACACAGCAACTGTCATAAATATGAACCATGTCTGAATTTTGATCATGTGACCATGGGGATATTGCAACAGTCATAAGTGTGAAAAATGGTTATAATTCCCTTTTCAGTGCCGTTGTAACTTTGAACAGTCACTAAATGAACTATTGTACATTGAGGATTACTTGTAGACTTTTTGGCTGCTTTCTTGCAAAAGAATTCCTCAACTTCATAGTTTCAGGCAAGAGGTTTTCCCAGCCCTGTCAGAGGTGGAGTTAAATCTGGGGCTTTCTGCATGGAAAGCATTCATTACTTAGTTTCACTAAAGCTTAGAACACGTGAATCTTTAATCTTTTGAAGAAATCCAACACACTCTGCTTCCTCAGATCATATAACTAAAAATCATTAACTCCTTCCACATTTCCATACAGGACTTGACTTTCAATTACTACTTAACTATCTTAATCCAAGCTTATACTAAAGCTAATACTGCTGAACCTCTGCAGTCTACTCTTATATACTTGTCCCATTTTTTAATGTTTTCTTCCACATTTTTAAACCTTTAAAATCACATTTTTACCATAGTATCATTTCTGTGTTAACTTTTAGAAATTTATTAAAAGCAGTTGATTAGTTTTTAATGAATTGTATCCCGATTTTTGGTGGTGAAAAGGCCGGACAGGAATTTTATGCATAAATAGAGTTGCATTTTAATAGAGTCGGAATGAGTATTGATGTTATTTCAAAAGTTATCTTCCTTTTTTTCCAGGATTTCATTGCCATTTCTTTTATGGAGGCTGAGGCCAAAACAAGGACACTGGCATATCGGACCGACTCCACAACTCATCAGCTAATTCAGCAGTGCGCTGAGAAATTTGAAGTTTCAGAGCCCCAGGACTACGGACTGTTTGTCCAAGTGGATAACAAAACTATGCAGATGGATGACGATGCCCTCCCTCACCAGATCAAATCCCATCTCCTGAATAAAGAGCCCAGGCTGACTTTCTGCTTTATTTATAAACAACTTGGTGGAGAAGAGTCACCAGTTCCCGTTATCAAGGACACAGATGCCTTGTAGCAGCAAGGCTACTCTCTTGAAGCAAACTTGGTTTAGATGTTTTTTCTTCCAAATCATCTCCTCCAGCAGCAGAAACTTTCCAAAATACAGTTTCTTCTCTGGGTGGTGACATGGATAAGATATGCAATCCTCCTCTGGGGCATTTACTTTACAGAATTCGTTTGCAGTCATAAATGGAATAGCCAAGGAAAGTTCATTCTTGGAAAGGGGGAAAAAAAGCATTTGAATAGTAGTTTGGAGATTCAAACCATGAATGTCTGATATAGTGTTCATGCCAGATTCCTTGGCACAAAGTAAATGGTCTTGAAGTTATGGACTTCCTGGCAAATTGTTAGACATTGTAGCATCATCTCCTCAATGTATAACAGAAAGGGTGCAAGTTGTTTTTGATGGTCATCACAGAAAATCCAAATGGATTGGATTTCCCTTTAGTAGAACAAAAATTAATAATGAATTAAGTAGCTCAGAGTGATTAGGTTCTCACATATCTGGCCTAAGATGGCCTACAATGCCCAACTAATGGTAACTGACGTGGGGGGCTATAGAGGTCTGTGCACTTACATAAAATCTCAGTGTAGCAATATAGCATCTACTGATATTAACAAAAGAAATCTGAGTGGCCGTCTCTCATACTCTTTCTATGCCTTTGTTATATTCTCTAGTTGCACACATTGTATCACAGCCAATTCACAGCCATCTTTATATTTCCAGGTACTGTACAAAATAATTTGCCATGAAGATACAATTGACAATCAAGAGTCTGGCCATAAATTAATGTAGAAATATTTTCATTCCATGTCTCCTCTATCAATTATCGTTCATAAATTCATTCTTAGGAGTGTATCACAAAGCAGTTTTGCATCAGTAATTTACTTCTCAAAGGAGAAGAACTATATGCCCAAAGTAGAAGCTTTACTTTTGCATGCCAAACCCTCTATATAGGACTGACAATGATACGTGTTAAAAACCAGGGAGAACCGTTGGCAGTCAGATTAGGTGTGTGTCAGGGGTGGGTTCCACTTACCTTTGCTACCGGTTTGTAATGGGAGCATGTGTGTGTGCACACTTGCTTTGCTTGCACGTGGCACTTCTGCGCAAGCGCAGAGTATCCATGATGACGTCTGGGCGGGTGGGCAGACCCTCCTGCCGCCATTACTACCGGTTTGCAAGATACGGACCGAACCGGTAGCAACCCACCACTGGTTTGTGTGCCAGATTCTAACCTTTCATAAGGTAACCACCTTTATACCTGGATGAAGAAGGAAAGCAGCAACATAAGAAGAGATGACAAGGGTGGAGAGGGCAAAGTAAAAGAACATTATTATAGCAAAAGTTTTCATGAATCACAGACCACTTCATTTATCTGTGTCTTTAAGCTGTCATATGATTCCTCATTGTCATTATAATAGGGGCTATGAAAAAACTGTTGATTTGAGGAATCGTTGTTGTCTTCTGTTGTTGGTCCTCTGAACATTTCACTCTGGGTACAGAATGTGGCTCTTCAGAGCTCTCCACAGCAATACAAAGCCAGACACACAACCTGGCCATGAGAAGCTGAACCTTGTGTATTAGCTTAATGTGGATGATGGTTTTCGTATATGAGTCTGCAATGGCATCCAATAATGCTGTTTTATACAGTCTGTCATCTGTCTGTCTATCTGTCTGTATCTACCTACCTACCTACCTACCTATCTATCTATCATCTATATCATCTCTCTCTCTCTCTATCATCTATCATATCTCCCTCTTTCTCTCCCTCCCTCCCTCCCCCCCCCCCTTTCTCTCTCATCTATCTCTCATCTATCTATCTATTATCTGGACTACTCGTTCAGCAATAATTCCAAGTTGCAATGGTACTGAATGAATTGTACTTGCAACTGGTCCTTGAAGTTTTGATAGTGATCTGGGCATTTGGCAACTTGTTTGCACTTATGAGGCGTCTCATAGTCATGTGGTCACCATTTGGAATCTTCCTTATTGGCTTCCCACAAGCAAAATCAATGGGGAAGCTAGCAGGGAAGGTTGCAAGTCAGTGTGGTCGATCATTTGCACTCTTCTCCCACCTGCTTCCCACTCACCATTCCCCGTCCAGCAGCCTTCCTGCACTTGCACTGGGCCTTCTGGGCTACTTACATGCCCTCCCCTTCTGGGCAGCAGCTACTTACCTGCCTGCTGGTCTGCTTGTGAACCTCCTGGGACTCGCTTAGCAAGCTGCAATCCTCACTGAACAGTAACTATGGGGAAGTGCCAAAATTGCCGTCACATGCCATCACGCTTAGCGATAGAAATTCTGGTCCCATTTACTGTTGTTATTCAAGGAATACCTATATCTGTCTGCCCGTCTGCCTATCTTGCTTGGCATCTAATTTTGGCAGCTGTTTGGCTTACCATTGATCAGTTAAGATGCTAAACTGCTCTGGCAGAGCCTGAAATCAATAGTTTTGTTAGGTAGCTCTGCTGGACTAATATATTGACGTCTCAGCGTAAGAGGCCTTTTCTGCCACACAAAAAGTGTACCTTCCAGTTATGTATTATTTCTTTTAAATCTGATATTGAGAAGTGTGTCATCTTTATCATGGCATTTCATAAGATCTGTGCTCTAAGAAGACGTTCAGAAATATATTATTTTCTTGATTTATGTGTATTTTAATGGAAACCGTGTTAACAAAGACTTTGGAGTGGAAAAGCTTTAGTCACCCAGATAGCCAGTCCTCTTATATCAGTCTGATAAAGCAGTTTAGAAGGTCACAAGATAACCTTTTGTACTCAGGGTCTAGAAGTAATGTGGCTACTTGTATGGACTGTCATCATCTCTTCAAATAATTTTGCATTATTTTGTGAGTTTATAATATAAATCATGTGTTGTCTGAGGACATTCCTCCTCCCAGATATGCTTGTTTTCTATTATTGTCAACTTTGCCATTAAATTCCCATTCAAAAGATTTAAATTTGCTTTAACTATTCCTTAGTACTAAAAAAATAATATTGGGGTTGACTATAAATGTTTAAAACTTTGAGAGCACCTTACATAATGATTGCAGTGGAAACCGGCATGCCAAGGTAACTCACAAAATGCTCATTTTCCAGAAAACAAAATTAATGAGGTTGATTCTTATAATCCCATAGGATGTTCTGATCCCTCAATTCTCTTTCTCTTTTTTATTTTTCTGGACATGTAGGCACATTTTCAAACTAGATGACATGGCAAAGATTATTTATGTAATCTTTTTTAGCAAGTTAGGGACAGGAAGCATAGTGGGATACTAAGGGAAATATTCTTAGGGTGACTGGTACCAAGAGCTACCAAGCTATGAATCCCTGGGCCATAGATTTGAAATGTGATTTAAGAAAAGAAGAAAGAAAATGGACTTCAAACAGAATAGACAGGTATGAGTCCTAAAGAGAGGAGAGGAGGAACCAAGAAGAAGAGCCAGTCCAAAGCACTGTATTCAGCTGCTTGGACACCATGTACTATACCATGTATTATACCAGGGATCAGCAACCTTAAACATCCAAAGAGCCATTTGGACCCGTTTTCCACAGAAAAGAAAACACTGGGAGCCACAAAACCCTTCCTGTGCCTGACTATTTCTTGAGAGGCCACAAAACTAGCATATGTAGTTGAATTAAACATTCTGTTTTCTTCTGAAACTTTTCTTTTCTTGGATTTATCCATGGTCGGCCTACCCGGGGTTGAAAAGCTCAATAAATCGCATGCCAGCAGGTGTCGTACATTGAGTGACAAGGAGCCACAGCAGAGAGGTGAAAGAGCAACCTGTGGCTCCAGAGCCACAGGTTGCTGACCCCTGTACTATACCATGTACCATGTACTACAGCTTCATGCCCATTTGCTTGCTGGGGATCAGTCTTAGACTGGCCCAAATTGTGTTTGGACTAAATAATCTTTACACCTGGTCCATTTTCTATATGAGTCATAGCAAGAAAGTGAAGTGGAAGTGAAAACTGAATACCAAGTCTTTCTCCTTTTTCTCATGTGGTGAACTCATGCCAAGATAATATTTTCTGGTCATGGGGAATCACTTTGACTGACCTAATGCTTCTAGATTCAACTCTGTGCTTTCAGACAATATAGCAATTCTCTTTGTTTTTGCTTAGAAAAAAAAAACAAGACAGATTCTCGTAGAACAGGAAAAATATAAACTAATCAAGAGGATAAGGCTGTGATAATTTGTTTTACCTAATAGAGGACAATTAATTTGAAGAGGTGTCAGTAATGATCTGTTTGAATGTCTATTTAGTCTAAGTGCAATTTAAAGGTCAGGACCAGGATCAAAAAATTGAAGAGAAGCTTATCTCCTTTATTTTGCTAACTGTTAACCTATGTTAAGACTTTTAAGTATAATTTTTCAGTGTTTCCTAATTTAAAATTGTGAGAAAATGTGCCTTCAGTTTCCAAGACTCATGGTGAGATGGGTTCCAGTGGCCTCACAAAGAGATTTCAGGTTATTTATCCTTGATTTAGAAAGTAGACTGAGAATGCATACAGTATCTTGTTATGCTGAGAACTGTTAGCTGCTGCTGTTGTTGTTGTTCAATCACTAAATTGTGTCCAACTCTTTGTGACTCCAAGGACCATAGCATGCCCGATGGACCCTATTGTTCTCCACTGTCTCCTGAGTTTGCCCGAATTCATGTTCATGTGTCAATGAAACTCTCTAGCCATCTCATCATATTGTCCCCTTCTCTTTTTGCCTTCAACCTTCCCCAACATCCCAACAAAAATAGCTTTCTATTTAGTTTTATTATACTTTAAAGAGTTATACGTACACATACACATCAGCATGTGCAAATTGTTTGCAAATCTGTGTCTTTTACAAGTTGTCATAAGGGGAAAATTTCTGACACAAGATTAAGGTGTTTCAAGACGTCTATGAAATGAAGAAGGCTATGAATATTCTGATTGCTGCCATAATCCAGAATTCAGGTCCAATCTCAGGCAGCCCCAAAAGCTTTAAGTGAGGTTCTAAGAGATTTCAACATTTTTAGAAAATACCATTGTTATAAGACAAAAAGAAGACTATCATATAAACTATATTTAACTTACTGACTATAACTATATATAAATATATATAAAAAAATCATGTCAGATTCCATTTTTGTCTTGGCCTTAAATTGTGGCTGTCTGGAAGCAGGTCTCAGGAAATTATCCAAAGGACAAGTATGGCCTTTGGCCCAGAAAAAGTTGCACACTTCTAGCCAGGTTTCGGGAACTAAAGCAACAGCAACAGCAGTTTTGTTGACATGAACCATTGTCATGTGAAAAAGTAAGTGGAACATTCCTCTAGTGACTTAGATTATTCACATGACTTATCAGCTGATAGTGCAAAATTCACTCAGCTTCTGGGAACTCTGCCCCTCTGTTAGTCACCTTCTGTAATTTGGATAAACATCTGTCTCTTCTTTATTTTTTCACATATGAAGTGGGGGAATCTCACAGGAAAGATTCATAATTCATTATAAAAGTTCTACCAAGACTTCACTATTCAACACTGAGTAAAGCAGAGGCCTTTTCATCTCAGACACATAAATCAGCCATGCCCTGAATGGGGAGACCCATTGCTCTTCCTGTTCAGGTCCCTTTGCTGATGCGTCACAAGATTTTGTTTAATGAATCGGAACTTGTACTTTTAAAAACAGCTTGATTTTTAAGATATGAATTTAATCTTAGATTCATGCAAGGAAAGAGTGACAAGTCTAGCTAGTTCAAAGGAAAAGAGGATGAAGAAACACAGGCTCCTAGCACACTGTTTTTTAACTTAGAGCAGGGCTGTCAAACTCCCGGCCCACAGGCCGGATGCATCATGTGCTGGCCACGCCCATGCCCGGTTTAGCAAAGGGGGAGAAAGTCCCAATACATCACGTGATGCCGCTGTGATCATGTGAGTTTGACACCCCTGACTTAGAGGAATGCACCTGTTGCTGTTTGATGGATCCTGTTTCAAAAACTCTGCTGATGGAATTTTATTTTTTCACATGGTTATATATTACTAAAATTAACTGGGGGGGGAGGGATGGTGCATGGAAACAATGAAATTGTTTAATTTTGAAAATATGTTTACTTTTTAAAATATTTTATTCATTTCTAATGCACACTTAAATGATTGTGAAAGCACTCAAAGACATAAACAATTGGGGATTGATTTGTTATGCAAACATTATGCAACATCCTTGTGTACAGTATTAGCTGAGGTAATTCATACATGAATAAAGAAGGCTTGAATAGCTCTCATATACACTGAACTGGAACCAGTCAACTACTAGGTGGCAAAGTAATCTTGCATTCCATTTATATCCTAATTTTATTTTTAAAAAATATGGCATTTGGAAAGGGCAAATTGTCTACCCAAATAAGAGTTTCAACTGCGTGTCACCAAGCAAACATGGAAAAGTTGAACTGATAATTCCAGACTCTTTAGGATACAGGGGCCCTGGACAGAAAGTATATGTCCACAATAAATATTTTTCCTCTTTTATCTTACTGAGTCTGAACTATATATCATAAACCTGTGGCAATATCACCCTTGTATTGTTGCCATGACAACTAAATGAAGGTGTCTGTGACGTCACCAGGAGTCAAGCACTATTTGAAGGAAAACTTTCCCCTGTAGAAGCCAAATAGCAGAAGTGGGAGGGGGAAGGAAGTGTAAGTGAAGGATCATCTGTCTTGTATTCATGTGGTTCCAAAGTTGCAAAGACTGTCTGACTTAACGGGTATGATTTACCTGTGCTAAGAAATTGGAATTCTATCATTTACCTGGGAATAAGGGTCCTTTAACTCAACCGGATTCATATTTGAGGCACATACAAGATTCCACAAATAGCAATTTATCCATTCTACAGAAAAATGTGCTTTCATAAATAGCTTTTATGCTTTTATGCCAGCAGAGTGAATTTCTGGGGCTAGAGAGTAGATAGAAGTTGTTGTATCTGATTTGTGTAGTGAATTTATTCATTCTCTGGGAGTAGACAACAATGTAGGTGTCCATTCCCATAAAGTTACAGAACTCAGAAGCCAGGAAGGCATTTCTTCAATGAGAAATCATTGTGGTTTCTAAACTCAGCTGAAAACTTCCAAGTGCACTTTTCTAGCAAAGACCAAAGACAAACTCCTAACTCAGTGCTACTCCTAGCTCAATTTTGCACCACTGGGATCCCCTCTACCCATATTAAATGTTGGAGATCTCCACAACGACAAACATAAAGTTAGCCCTTCTAATCCTGAGTAGTTTGGTTTTCATTAATCTATTATAGAGTTGTAAGTTAGGGTATCAAGTTCACTTGGATCAATGTAGAATTTAGAATAACAGATGGAAGGGACCTTGGAAGTCTTCTAGTCCAGTGGTCACCAACTGGTGGTCCGTGAAAAAATTTTGGTGGTCAGCAGAAAAATTATTTGCATTTTTTATATTGCACTAAATCAGGGGTCCTCAAACTACGGCCCCTGGGGCAGATAAATGCAATGAACGTTTGTGTTGCTGCAGAGTCTCCTCCCCCACCTTTGGGGTCTTTTTGTGCAGGTCGGAGGGGGGGCAGAAATTCTGACTTGGGGTCTGCTTCAGCCTCCTGGTGTGGGGCTTTGGGCGAAGGCTGGACGGAAACGCCACTGGTGGCAAGGAGCTGGAGGGCCTCATTCCAGTGGGACTGCATCATGGCCTGGAACTGGTTGACCATCTCAGCCCGCTGAGCCTCCAGGCGCCGGTACTTGGCCTTCCACTCCCGCAGGTCTTCCCTCTGCTTGGAAAGCCTATGCTTCTAGTCCTCAGTGAGGTGCTTCTGCTGAGCCTCCTTCTCGGTCAGATCCAATTTGAACTGAGCTGTTTTGCCAATTCTTTCCCGTGGTGGCTGCTTAGCTCCAAAAACTGCTTCCTGTTGGGGCCTTAAGGAGCCCGGGCACGGGCAGGCAAGGAGTGGCTGGGAGGGGAGTGGCGAGTAGAGGCCTGCGAGGCACCCCTTGACATGAGTGACATCGAGTTGGCCACGCCCACCCAGTCACAAGACCACCTAGCCACGCCCATCCAGTTATTAGGCAGATCATATTAGTGGTCCACGGGATTTAAAATTATGAATTTATTGGTCCCTGAGGCCTGAAAGGTTGGTGACCCGTTCTAGTCCAATCCCCTGCTTAGGCAGGAAACCCTACACCACTTCAGACAAATGTTTATCCAACATCTTCTTAAAAAGTTCCAGTGTTGGAGCATTCACAACTTCTGGAGGCAAGTTGTTCCACTGATTGTTCTGTCAGGAAATTTCTCCTTAGTTCTAAGCTGCTTCTCTCCTTGATTAGTTTCCATCCATTGCTTCTTGTCTTGCTCTCAGGTGCTTTGGAGAATAGCTTGACTCCCTCTTCTTTGGGGCAGCCAGAGATATTGGAACACTGCTATCATGTCTCCCCTAGTCCTTCTTTTCATTAAACTAGACATACCCAGTTCCTGCAACTATTTTTGTTTTAGCCTCCAGTTCCCTAATCATCTTTGTTGCTCTTCTCTGCACTCTTTTTAGAGTCTCCACATCTTTTTTTACATTGTGGCGACCAAAACTGAATGCAGTATTCCAAGTGTGGCCTTACCAAGGCATTATAAAGTGGTATTAACACTTTACGTGATCTTGATTCAGTATATTTCAGTAGAAATTTCATGAGTATTTCATGAGGACTGGAAATCTTAATAAAAACAAGAAACGTACCAACCACCATTGGAAACCAGTGCTACTCTAGTAGTTAAATTTCAATTTAATTCATTCAGATTCTAAGCAATGAATTTCCAACCACCCGTGAGAGATGAGGGATGGGAGACATAATAAGAGGAAGGAAAAAGTACAATGTCTTGTTTTTTAAGGAAGAAGTAATTTAAAACTCAGACAAAGCTAACAGCTGCAGGAAAGCCTATTAGCTTACTAAGGTCTTTAGGGAACAGAGGTCATAGGATCAAACCATGTTACTTAGTTCAGCAGTTCTTTCTTGTGTAATGATTTGCTAGAAGCAATAGGAAATAGGAAAAGCAAACAAGCAGGCCAGTAAACGTTTAAGAGGAAAAGGTTGGGATGGGTGGGATGGGAGAAAAGTGGTGAAAAGGAATAAGGCACAACTTTTCTTTGAATTGTGAAAACATACTGTGGGTATTCTTTCACAACCAGTCTTCTTGACAGAAAGCCTCTTTTGGGTACTTGTTATTTTTAACACACCTCACAGATGGATCAGCTGAAATCTTGCTTCAGAACAGTTTGACTTGATGCCTTTTTTTTTTGCTAGTCAGCGTGATATCTCTGTAACACAGCTTTTTCACAGTTTAGCGTCTAAAACATTTTGGGCTTTTAATATTCTCTGAAAAATATTCTCTGGAAATGTTTGAACTACTGCAAAATAATGTTTTCACAGGACATTAGAAACGAAGCATCAAAGGTACTGTATGTTGAACACACAACTTATGCAGTGACTCGACTTCAGCAAGTTTGTGTGTGAACTTCAACTCCCAGAATTAAGATGTCTACATGTCTTAAACTTGCTGAAGTTGAGAAACACTGAGATAAGTATGGGAAAGGTTTAGGAACTGTATAGTACATGTATGATTAGATACAACTTTTTATAAAGAAAATTTAGTGGGCAAACCCCAACATTTCATTTGCAACCCTCAGATTTTTCCCATAATTGGGACTCCTGGGAAGGAGATTTTAAGTGACAAAATAGGTACCTTGTTCCTGTGAAACCACTTGTTTCACTTACTAAAGCACTAAAAGTCCCCAAATCTTGGACCAACCACTTCTCCTAAATCATAAGATTAACATCCCATTTTTTTATAGTCTCCAAGACAAGTCAAGAAGTACCCTCTCACCTCCAGGCTAAGATTTTATCCATTCAGGTGAATCAGTGTGTTCGTGTGTGTAAAAAAAAAAAAAGCCAAAATGGCAACCACAACTGTATAGTTGGAATTCTTTTTACATCGATATGTGAAATAGTTGTAACAAGGGCAGGGCCCTAATCAGTCATGGCCACCATATTGACTGATCCATGCTTTCAGTAGCAGGATGAAAGCAACTTGGATCAAGGAAACAAATAGAATGAATATTAGGTTTTTGGGTAAATGCCATTTACTAAGATTCACAAGATTGGCATAAATGAAGTATATATTTTTATGACAGCAGATATCAAATAAGTCACACTTTCAGAATCCTCCTTCTTACTAAGCTAGCTAATGAAGAACCCTTACTTTTCAACATGAAACTCTTGGCTGCTGTGGTACTCTTATCTTCAAGGACAAAGATAAGGACAAACAATAACTTTGTTATTTGCTTCAGGAAACCAGCAGAAAGATTAGTTTTACTGGAAAAACTTCATTTTGTGCTAACTTCCCTGCTACTATTAATTTTCTCTTCAAGGAACATTTCCTAAACTCCTGGGGAACCCCAAAGATTCCAGAAAACACTTCAGGTTCCTCATGTAAAAGCTAAAATACAGGCAGTACAGGCAGAAATTCTTTTGCAATAACATATCACCCATTTAAACACAAAAACTACAGAAGCACACATATGGTTTATTAATTTCTTTTTAATTCAAAGATTGCCCTAAATAAGGCAATGTCACCTATCAACTTTTGTAAACATACATCAGACTTGAAAACAAACACAATATATATTCTCTTTCAGAAGAAGCTGCGGAATAATTCTTCCATCACTCCTGAGTTTAGAGACCGTGATTCGTTCTTTAATGAAGCTGAATCATGTTAAAGCATTATAGCACATTTCTCCACTGCTTTAATGGGGAGGGAGAGATTGATGGCTTTTTATTCTTGAGCCATGCAATGTAAACCTTTTAATTAATAATGTATCCTTCAAATTATGAAAGCACTGACCTACAATTATAAAAACCAAGAATATTACATTCACAAAAGGGAATTTTGGGAAATCTATTGGGTCACCTGTAAATGGTTGAGACACCCAAAGCTTCTGTAAAAGGATTATAATTCAACGTATTTCAATTCAAAAGAAGAGCTTCCGCAAGTTAGCCCATTTGTAAAATATTACAAATAAAACTATCCCAGGCTGACACAGAGGAATCCAGGTAGCAACTGGGAGGGCTCTGAAGAACCAGGAACCCAAAACCCAGAAGTAGCTCCTGGAGTAAAACACAGACCTGGGTGGATCACAACACCGCATTCTGTGAAAACTTTAAAGTGTAGGACCCAGTCACTTGTTTTAAAAATAACATGAGCTTGTTGCTTTGTAACGTATGCCTGTAAATGATTTTGCTTTGCCTTGCTTTGCGTTAATTCCTTGTTGATTATTCCAGATTAATGTCATGGTTATTGATTAATTTATTGAAAGGAGGTAGATTTTCCTGGAACGGATAGTTATCCAAGGCACACTTGATCCATGGCTAACTGTATTCTGCAAGAGGAAACAATGGTAAATTATTAAAACCTTCATAGCATTAATGTTTTATATTTAGACATCAAAATTTTATAAAGTACCAACCACTAAAGCACATTTTCACAGAGCTCCAATAAAAATGTCTACATGTGGAGGTTACCAGAGCTAGCAGTAGGCAAGGGCTGACAACAGTGGACCAGTGATGGGTTGCCCCAGGTTCCCACTGGTCCTAGTAAAACCAGCGGGAGACTCTGCCTACCGACCCCGACATCATCAAAACGCTTCTGCGCATGCTGCAAACTGATAGTAAAGGTAAGTAGAACCCACCCTGCAATGGACCATATGTGCCTCCCTTTCTTGAAATCCCACTGAGATTACATTATAGAAATTTGAAAACACATTATTTTTTTAAAAAAAATTAAAATCACATGAAGATGAGGAAAATTCCATCCAGGAATGTCACTGCTATACCCTTTACGGCTTTCAGGCTTTTTTTAAAGTGGCCTTTGATTATAAAATATTATATAATATTGCCTTTCAGCAGATCAATAGATAAAATACACATGTGCTTTTTTTACCTGACAACGGGATACCCCGTTTCACAAACATTGACCAAGGCGTACAACTGTCTCAGAGCATATTCATACTGAAAATGAACACAAACAAGAGAAATTACTTTTCATCACTCAATCTGCAGGTTTAAGAGATTTTCCTAGATTTTATTAATCCTATTCATTTTCAATGGATTTATCTGTTTTCTTAAGTTGCTCAGTTTCTGAAAATTCTGAGCAACTCACAGCAAATCAATAGAACGGCAGTAAAACCAAAAGCAAAACTGTTACTAATTAGCTGAAGCCAATGTGATGTACCATCCCTTAAAGAAAGAGTAATACTCATCTTCAAATGCTCTTCTCAAGAACTATGTTGTTATAGCTCTTTAGAAGCATAATAAGGAATGGACGTCCAAATAATGGGATTCACTTTTTCCTCACTGAAAAAACTCAGCAGGGGGTCTCTGCAGATGGCATTTCCTCATAAGTACATAAGTCATAACCCCTAACAAGCCTTCTTTCTCTGATCACTTCAGGTGGGCAGATGCAACCTAAGAACATGGTCCCACTGATATATCCCTGAGCCACGTGAAGCTTTCAAAGTGACAACTAGCACCTTCAATAGTAACCAGAAGCTAGATGGCAGCCAATACAGCTCCCTTACTGGTGTTTTGTACAAACAAGTTCAAGTCCCTGCCCAGCACTCTCATGTCCATCACATGGTCCAATCATCCACCATCCAAACTGGAAACACCTCCCAGTCATCCGACTCCAGGTGCCAGGGCAATTGACTCTCTGAGAAAGGAATGTTATTTTGACTACATACTACAATCCCCCTCCTATTTTCCCACAGACGAATATGCGGCAGGCCTGAAGGCCCAAATGGAAAAGATGGCTTCCAGTTCTGACAGATTTTTTATTTGATTTGGTACACCTGTAACAAATGAGCCTTCTCCTGCTGGATCATCCAACACTTTTGAATGATCTTGAAGGCCAGCTCTTATAGACCAAATTACAACAGTTCAGAAGTGAAGTGACAAGGCCACCTTTTTACAGGCATAGTTGGATCCAGGGGAGGACCCAATTTTCTACCATGACATAGGCACACACCATACCAAACATTTTTTCCCCATAATGGATTATTTCAGTAACTTTTTCTTCTGTTGAACAAAGTTGTACTTCACAGCAAATAAAAAATGTATGGTAAGAAGTTTTATCAAACCAGGAATGAGGAATCTTGATTTTTCACACTTGAAGAAGCTATAACTTCCAGCAGCCCCAACCAACTTGGCCAATAGCCAAGGGTGCAAAAAACGGAGGCTCAGAAACACTATGCCCAACATATCTTAGAACAGGATATAAAATACACTGCTTTCCCAAGGCTGCTGCAATGCTATCTTATTCAAAATCAAAGTACCTTGACACAAGCCCTTGACAATTCCAGACAATTCTATTAAGATTGCAAGATCTACTTCTTCTCAAGTGGAAAAAACAAAAATGCAAATATTCACAATCCCGGTCAACCAAATAACCAAACTGAACTTTTCCTTCTTATACAAATAGAACAGACCAGTTTTTCAATTTTACACACTCCAAGTAAAACCAGTTCCAATCCCTGTTACCTACCCCAACACCTGGAGTTAACTTACCAAAGGATTGTGCCAGTTAAAGCAATGCTTTTTAAAGTGATCCATTGCTGACTCGTAGCAGTCATAATTTCTGAGGTTCAGTCTAGATGACAAGATTTTACTTGCATGCTCTTTAGAACCCGTTATTAAAAACATGATATTTTGCATTGATTCCTGAATCAGCTGCCTGGCCTAAAAGAGAAAAAAACAAGAAAAATTGATATTTTTAGGATCTTAGAAATGTAACAAGAATTCCTCAAAAACACCAGAAGAATGAATGAATGCTGGAACAATTTTCATTTTCTTTCAGGATAAAGTAAAACAAGAACAGGCTTTTAGCAACCACCAGTGGGACTAGAAACTCAGCGACCGCTAAGTGAAACATCACAATTTTCTGATTTTACTTCAAAATTTCATTTCATAATTGCAAGGACTGGTTGCAAAATTATTTTTTTCATCACTGTGTAACTGTGAAGAATTGCTGTACAAGACAGATATTAAATGAGAATTGTCTGTATTCACTTGCACATGAATGTTTTCCCTCCTACAATCTGCCTACAATCATCATAAAAGCTTTTCAAGGTCAAATTTTAGGGAAATATCTGGTTCCATGCCATAACACTTAAATTCTTAGTATTATCTTCCTCCTCATTCAGACTGATGTTTCATGCATTTTTTTTAAACTTTTTGGAATTTTCCAATTCTACAAACCTTGCAAAATAGAGGTTACAATTATGCAGATGGTTGCAAATATTTGGTCATAATTCCATACTTATGATGCAACAATATACAATCCAGTCACTCCTGGAAGAAGTAACTCATTCTTTGAGTAAAACCATTAAGTTAATGGAATTTAATATACTCAAAATATACTAAGATTTAGGTCTCAACATTTTCAATGTTTTCCTTTAAACCGGATTAAATCTGAACCCAATATATATTTTTAAAAAGGATATTTCAAGTCTGCATCGGCAGCTGAAATAAAGTCTGCATTGTCAACTCAGCTGAAATAAACCAGACTATTTGCACTTTATCTATTTTTAGCTCACTGGTTGTTTACTGTCCCTATTCTTAAGAACATCCTTGCCAAACTCCATACATTAAAACATCCAAGTTTAATGCTTCTGGTCCCAGACTTTAAAGCTCTAAATAACAAAAAAGTATAATGATATCACACTAAAACAAGACCGTGTGGAGTTTAGCAACTTATTATAGAGGGAGGACTATGGCAAAACTGGCTAGTTGATCTTCCACTATCCCTGCTTAGTATGATGAACTTTAAATCAACAGTTCTCACTCGCCTAATTCAGAGTAGAGAGAGAGCACAGTTCTCCAAAATAGATGGTTCCTGCCTCAACTACTACTACTACTTTGAATTCTTGTAAACTCATGTTTGGGTCATCAGTGGTAGTATCTAGCCAACTTGTTTGCTGACAGCATATTTTTTATTGCTTTTGATTTTTTCTCGGGGTTTTTTCCAATGATTTTTTTTTTCTGCAGTGGCTGTGTTCCTGGACTCCCTCAAGTGTGTTAAGGGTCCTGTATTCTGGATATATCCATAGCTACAGTTTTACATGGTGTCATATGTATTTTATTTTACACAGGTTTAATTGTTTTATAACCTTTAATTGTTTTATGTTACACCTTTTTGAGATAGGCGGGTTATACTAGTCAAATAAATATGGTACTGTATTATCAACTGGTTTTTTTCCTAGCACCACAATTCAAAGGCATTATTTCCCCCTCGAATAAGACAATGAAGCAGCATTTTCTAAATACTGAAATACATTTAATAGCACATTTTTTTTAATCCCCTTGGGCAGCTAGTAGCATGAATTAAACATCATGTTAAATCATGATATAATTTAGTTAATGCATTGTGTGAATTTACCACACAGATTGAGATTTACTAATAAATTAGGATTAAGCATGGTTTAATATAAAGGTGGCAATTTTTTGCTAGGAGCTACATTTTACATATGGGGGGGGGCAGAGTAGATAGAGTCAAGATGCAAAGTGTATCACAGCCCTAAGCAGGATATTCTTTTGCTTGCTTGAGGTAAGGTCCCTTTCTGTAAAGCTTGCATTATAAACCACTGGTGAGAAAGCCATGCTGCTAAAAAATTTTTACCACTGTCAGTGAAAGGGTTTCCATTTTCAGAGGCATGGTATGAACCCCTGTGGCTTCAGCTTGCTCAGTCTTAGCTTAACCCAATATGTGAACGGGGCATTTCTGTTCTAACAGAGATGCTTTTCACAGAGACACAAGACAGTCCCTTTCCATATGTTACATTTCCTCCTCACTCTTACCTCCAGATGTGACTTCATCTCTTTTACAATTGCCTTTGCTTCATAGATGTCATTGGTGGCCATCAGTTTTCGCTTCATAATTGCAAGGGGCACATCAGGGCTAGGTGTGAGGTCATAGTGATCGACCGGCGGCAATGAAATGGGGATGCTGGAATTCCTTTTTGAGCCCTGGAACTGCATTACTTTCATATGAGAGATAGACTGCAAGTGGAAAAATAAAAAGACCACCACTTGAAAAAAAAAACCACTTGGTCATAAGGATCACATTGTAAAACATGGTTCCTATTGTTATTTGGACAAATAGTTATTTGTCTAACTAGTTGGTCAGGCAATATATAAACCAACAATGTATGTTTGCAGTCAGAAAGATATTATATTGCTTTAAGACTGTATTGCATCATCCTGAATCCTGATTGGCTAAACTCTGTAGCCAATGAACTTAAGGGAAGTCAGGATCCTGGCTTGTGTGGATACTACACCATTTTACCTGCTTATTTGCTGTAACTCTCTACCTGATCTCTCTGCATGATCACTGTTTGATCATAGCTACATGTTGTTTTCTACTATTTATTGAATGTTTTGATATTGAACTTGTTCCTGTTTTGAAACTCAAGAAGAACTGTTTTATTGTGTATGACTACAACTAGTAAGAAGACTTTGTACTTGAAATATCCCTGGATTGATCTTTTAACTCTCGTCTTATCTGTGTATGACTTAGATTGTTTTTGGACTTTGCTTTACTTTTTCTAAAAGTAAAAGACTACAACAACTCAGTGTGTTTGTATGTTGACTGTGATTGTTCACAACCACTCGCTTTTCATGCGTTTACTCAAAGAGTATTCTGCTCAATAACCTACAACATCGATTATGAGCCAAGAATATCCTTAACACCTATTGGTCTACCTGGCACAGAAATGATAAGCAAAGGGAAAGTTGGATGCTGCTACAGATGGGTTTACTGAGAGTTGTAGTTCAGCAAAATTGTGAGCTCCATTATTCCCTGTTCCCTATGCTAAACAACTTCCAGCATCATCTCAATCCTAGAACTGGGAAGGAGTCTGCCCCTTATGTGAACTTAATTTAGAAAACTTATGTTAGAGAAGACAGTTGCCCATTCTTTATCCTCCTAGAAGCCAGGGCCATGCCTACCGTGGTAAACTAATCTATTGAAAGTTAGATCTTAATTAGAAACTATAAAACAAGGAAGGTAAAGGATTCTCCACCCCCCTCCCTCTTTTTTTCTTTTTTCTTTTTTCTTTCCATCTTTCAAACTCAAAGGCCTGGCAGTTTAAAAGTTGCATTCCTTGTATGGAGCTGTAAATAAGAATACTCAACAATGCAACATCCATGGTCCCCCCCCCTCCACTTTTCTAATGTAGCTTTTAGAAAGAATTTTACAGAAGTGGATGTCTATGGGGAGTCTCAACCATCCAGGTCATGGTTGTCCCAAAGGTGCTTTTTCAAGGGACTTTCTTGGTTTTTTCCTTTGAAAATGTTTCACTTCTCATTCAAGAAGCTTCTTCAGTTCTGGGTAGAAGGCTACTATCACAGAAACCTGTCGCGACACTTCCCTACTATTAATTACTCACAATGTTTCCATATTGCATCACATGACTAGTGTTGGTGTAGTTCCTTACTAACACAAACTGCCTGTGGAGGGTTTCTTTTTTCAAATCTTCCTGCAAAATGAAAAAGAAACAATGTGATTAAGACTTTTATGAACAAATATTCAAACACAGTTTCTCTCCAAAGTTTTGGTTCCCGGTTAGCATCTTTATAATATAATCTTTTTTAAAAATGCTGAAAAACATCCCAAGTGGCAATTTATGCAATAGAGTTTTAAGCTCAAAAGAGCTTAAAACTCTATTGCATAAATGGAGCCTGAGTGGCGTAGGAGGCTAATGCCTCCTAAGGCAGCATTTAACATCCAGATGCCTGCAATTACTGCAAGTTCAATTCTCATCAGGCTCAAGGTCGACTCAGCCTTCCATCCTTTCTAAGGTGGGTAAATTGAGGACCCAGTTTGTGGGGGCAATAAGCTGACTTTGTATAAATATACAAAAGTATGAAGGCTATTGCTTAATGCATTGTAAGCCGCCCTGAGTCTCCGGAGAAGGGCGGCATATAAATCATTTTTTTTTTAAAAAAAAAAAAGGAATTTCCACAAAACTCATCACAGATCATTTGTCTTACACTGAAAAAAATTATGAGGAACATGCAAGGACTAGTGATTAATATTCAGAGAAATGAAAGAATATGCGTCATTTAGACATTTTTGCAATACACTTTACTAATGGTATTCAGAAGTGTTTTGAGGTTACTTCTCTCCCTCTCTCTCCTTCTCTCCCTCCCTCTCTCTCTCTGATTTCCATAAACCAAAATAAAAAAGCTAAAAGCAATAATAGTGTACTCAATAACCAGTGCACATTTTTCAGAATTCTTGCCACAGGCCAACAATGGGTGCCTATATAATTAACATTATTTAGTGTGTAAATAGGTTAATCTCCCCAAAAAAATTTGTCCATGGATGAAAATCATAAGTATAACGCTCACAAGGGAAAAAAATAGGTGTCGTTTTGAAATTGCTAACAAAATTGGAAGATGAACCAAACCATAGGGAGTACCAGAATATGACTTTACCTAAGGCACCAAAATGTCTAGAGCTGGCCCTGGATGACCTTATTGGTCTTAGCTTCAGCCTCAAATAGGTGGGTGGCTGAGGACATGGACCAGACTGCTCTTATGTGGCTTCTCTCTATCACCTCTCCCAGAAACTCTGGGAAATGAAGCACCAGAAGGGAAAGACAAAGACTAATCAGACTAAACATGAGTAACAGCCCATATTCAGGCATACATCATGGCAATAACACCATTATTTCTCCAGATTTGTTACATCTGCATGACCCAGTTAGTGAGGAAAGTCAGAATCCAGGAGTCCCCTACAGGGTCACAGAGCCTTTCTTGTTATTTGGTGGATAAAGTATTTTATTTATTTATTTATTTTATTTTATTTCTATACCGCCCTTCTCCTGCGGGACTCAGGGCGGTGTACAGCCAGGATAAAACATAGCATATAAAATTTAAAAACATTTTAAAAAACAATTAAATAATTTTGGCCCGGATTTAAAACAACCCAATTAAAACCGAATTCAATTAAAAACTGAGAGGATGGGATCAAGTAATTTGGATTCACTCAAGAGTTGGACTCTGACTGGTCAGGTCCAATGAACTGCCTGGGATACAGTCTTGTGATGCTAGGTGGACTGAATTTGACTCGTGATTCCTTATTAAATGGACAGGGTCATTTAATTGTGAATTTGGCCACCTGCTTCTTAAATCCAAGCTCCTCCTATATCATTAAGGTTGCACCATCCTTATTTTTTGCAACATAGGTCACTAACCAGTGCAACCATCATGCCATCTTGGTGCTATACAATCTAGATCCAACTGATTCAGGATATGAATAATCCACTTCTTCCAGGGCTCTCTGCAGGTGTAACCCAACCATCTTCTCAACAAGAAGACCAAACAAAAATTGTCTAGGATAGTTATCTGGATAAATGGCCTTTTGAAGATGGGGCATACTGATGTCTCTTTCAAGGCTAATAGAATAAGCCTCTCCCTGCCTCAAGAAGGCTGACACCACTGCACAGACTCAACCTCATGTCAGGTGACTGGCCTAACAGCCCAAAGGATCCTGTCCACTTCCACAGGAAACGTTTCTGAGAATCCAATTATTCCCAGATAATCGACCATGCCTTTATCATCTTAATGGGACCAGCCTAGTCAGGGTCCATCTGTGAGTGAATCCGAGTGACATAATCCCCCAGATGCCAATACTTTTCACAAGGGCATCCCAATTGATTCTCTCCAGATAGGAATAAATCATTTGGAATGGGGCCACTAGCTGGCTATTTGCAGATGCAATAAAAGCAAAGGAATATCTCTGTTTCATCTTGCCACAATGTAATCCCTAATATGGGTCCTTGCACAAGCAAATACCAGATCTTGGCAACTTACCACATCAGAATCTTCCATCCATTTTACACTGTACAAATCCCCCAGGTATGTTTGTCTCTTTTCATCGTAGTAACACGCATAGGAAGATTCATCAGGGTTAGATGCTGTTGTGGCATAAACTGTGAAGAAAATGGATAAGGCCTATTGACTTGCTCAGGACAGAAGTCAGTTATACTTGTACAACCTGACCAATGGTGCCATTTGAAGCACTTGGATTTTTAGGTAATTTGCTCCAATAACAATGAATAATCTTTAAAAAATCTTTTCACTTTAAATCAAATGAAATAAACTAAAAGGACAGACTGAACAAGGTAATCAATCAGTAATGAAACTTCTAAGATATGTTAGCAATTTCAGCCTGGCACAGGATAAATGGTTCCAGCTTGAATAGTATCTGAGATTTTAATTTGCATTTTTAATTTTAATTAGAGCTCTCAATTGAACATACTGTAAATTGTATTTATATTTCATTTCATTTTCATTTTATTAGATTTCTATACCGCCCTACTCCCGAAGGACTCAGGGCGGTGCACAGCCAAACAATAAAAACACATACAATTCAAAATTTAAAAAATAGAATAAAATCAAATTAAATAATTTTGGCCCCGACAAATTTAAAACCCCAAACTTTTAAAACCAATTTAAAATTGAATATATAAAATACTAAAAGATATTTAAAATTTTAAAAATCTTTTATAAAAGAGGGGGAAGATTAGGCCAGGCCGGCCTGGTGAAATAGTAAGGTCTTTAAGGCGCGGCGGAAGGTGCGCAGATCCGGGATCTCCATATCTCTGGGGGAAGCTCGTTCCAGATAGTAGGTGCCCCCACAGAGAAGGCTCTCCCCCTGGGGGCCGCCAGTCGGCATTGTTTCGCCGACGGCACCCGGAGGAGCCCCTCTCTATGGGAGTGTACCGGCCGGTGGGAGGCTATTGGTGTATATATTATATATATTTAGAATCTACAAAAGGGACTAGGTCAGTGCTGGCGAGCCTTTTCAGCACCGAGTGCCGAAACAGGAGCACCAGAAACTGAAAGAGCAGTTCCCCGGCGCGCATGTGCGCACCAGGAAGCTGAGCTTCTGTTTCCGGCGTGCACATGCGTGCCAATCACCTGGTCTTCTGCTTTGTGGGTGCATGTATGTGTGAAGACCAGTTGGCTGGCACACAACCCAGAAAAGCAACGGGCGACGGCTGGTGTGCCCGGGGAGATGGCTCTGCATGCCACTTCTGACACACGTACCATAAATTCACCATCACAGGACTAGATGGTCTAACCTCCTAAATGCCAATGAATGTGCTGGCATTAATTTGAAGAGAACTTTGACTAAATACATCTTTACATTTTAAATCTTTGAAGAATGTACCAATAATAACCTACTTTGGTCTTCATTCTGGCAGTTTATTTTTCATATATTTTTCATATTTGAATACCGCCCTACTCCCGAAGGACTCAGTTTAAAGTTTTTAATCTAGACATGGAAGAAGTCTAGATTACAGTCTCTTTTCATACACATAAATAATGCAAATAGTTCTTTCAGACCACAATTTGTGTTTGCTTGCACATTCTTAATGGTTCTTCAACAATTTCAAAGTCACTGATTCTGAACACTTGAAAAGAACTACATATATTGTTTATCAACCACAGTTGAGATTGACAACTCAGTGGTTAAGCAAAGTGGTCACTAAGTGAAACCACAATTGTGTTTATGATCTTGTTTCATCTTTTGTTGGCTTTATTGGCCTGCAAAGAGGGTAATGTGAGGATTGGTCACAAAGTTACTTTTTCACAAGATTTTTTTAGTTCTATTCACAAAATACTATTAGATGCCCCCCAAAATGTAAAGTTTTAAGTGCTAGAAGAAAACCCACAGATTGAAATAAATAAATACAAAATAAGTAAAACATCAGCCAGTGGCAAGTTAGTCAAGGTTCTCTATTGTTAAACCATAATTAACTAGTAGTTCAATTATACTGTCAACATATATCCTATCTGCTGAAATGAACTACAATGGAAACTTGGATTAATAATCATTTTACTGGATATAGCCAACCAAATCTTCACTCTTTAAGAACAGTCAAATTCATTGTTTTTAGTCTGTCGAGATAAATGTCATTTCATGTCTCAACTACTGTAAAGTGCTGTACATGGATATGCCCTTGAAGACCATTCAGAAGCTTCAATTAGTCCAAAATGTCCATGCCCCTCTGCTCCATGGTTGTATTAATTGACAGAGTGCATCTATGTGCAATTCAAGGTGGTGTTATCATCTATAAAGTCTACATGGCATAGGGCCTGGATATCTGTGGGGCTGCCCATCTCCCATGGTTTCTGCCTATCCAGTACAATCCAGCCTAGTGGACATGGCCCCTCAATTAAAGAGTGTCATCTTTTGGGACCCAGGAAGCATATGCCTTCTCTGAAGTGGTATCTCCTCTTTGGAACAAGGTCCCTCCTGAGATCCATATAGCATTCCAGAAGGACTTCAACATCTGGTTGATCTCCCAGACTTTGCGGTAAGGTGGATGACACTTCCCTCTTTGTGATTTTTTAAGTGTTTCCTTTGTTGTTGGATTGCCTTCTTGTCATTATTCTGTACTTATTTTTGTATTCTGTGGTTTTAATGCTATTGATTTTTGTGAGCCTCCCAAAGTCAACTGCAGCGAGGTGGCATCATCAAATAAATGGGCACAAATTATATGAGAGTGTCAATTATGTGACTTTGCAAATTACTATAATTTCATAAATTAATGTCTATGATATAAATTTGGATTTATAAGGATTGAGAATTTTTCCTTCAAATGTTCCTTTAAGCTGAGTTTTCACTAGTGTTTCCTACTGATTTCCAGATCAAAATATTGACTAATCACTTACCATTAATATCATTAGGTAAATTTTCCATCATTGATCCAGACTCACATGCTTCAATGTAAAAAACCATCTGTAATTTACAGAAGACTCTATTTAGAAATATTTTAGCAGTAGTTGGTTCATTATATTCATGTTTTCTCTCTAGTATATTGCCTTTTAAACCAGCCCTCTCTGATCTAGAATCCTCAAGATACATTGAGATTATAATTCTTAGTCAGCACTCCCAGTGATTGCGAAACCTGGCTAGGGACTGTGGGAATTATAGTTCTCACATAGGTTGGCAAAGAAAAATTTTGTAAAAAGTTGATAGAAAGGCAGTTGAAACTCTTTCCAATATATTTACATGAAAACACTGTACATTTAAACACAATTATTTTTAAAACCTATTTCAAATTTGATGATTTATTATACAAGTTTCTAGGACACTGCAAAGGGAATATAAATTGGACACATCAACAAAGTCCTACTTAGGGGGTCTCTGGATTAATAGAATTGAAGAAAAAAGGTTCTATTTTATCCTTTTCTCTGGAAATGAGCATTCACATCAAGCAGAGAATAATATAAGCACCTGCGTTTCAATTCAGACGTTCAAAACAGATGACAGCTTAGCTATGTAGTGCTGTATTTTTCTTTGTACTTTTTTTTTTTAAAGTGAATGTAGTGGTAAAATATTCATAGCTCAGGGTTGACCTATGGGGTCCTTCATGCTCTCTGAGCTTGGTGGTTTTCTTACAGATGTTTTATAGGTAACATCATCAGTGCTAAAAAGGAGTGAAGTTTGCTGTTATTTTATTTACATCTTATATCCCAAATTAACTCTTACTTGTCATTAATCATACCAGAGTTATAGCAGCAAGAGTACTGACAAAAAGAAGCCTTCATATAACTGAGCCCAGATTTAACATCAATTTCCCCATGCATTTTCCTCATAATCTTGTGAACAAGGCCACATTCCAAGTAGTTTATTAGTGTAAAATTTATTGTATCACAGCATAGAACTGAATACTGTATGATTCCCAGGCACTTCAAAACCAAGATTTATAACAAGGCTTGTAGGTTTGCTGCTATAGTATAATTCCTCATACTTGGAAACACAAACTTCTAACTTTCTATAATGTCATCCATTCCATTAAACTCGTGTAAAAATTACAAATAAAACTATAAAGAAATCTACACTATTTTTACACCTTGAACATAAGAATTTTACCTTTTGATATTTTTTATGATGGTACATATACCTAATTGTCTTGTTCAGGTGTTGCACCTTGAGCTGGAAAACAAATTGTTCACAATTAGCTCTCGGGCAAATGAAATTAGAAACATACAGTGCATATTCCTCTCCCAAAATTATATGAAACCCTTACAATTTGAGATATATGCTAGCATAATTATACATGAATATGAAATTGAAGAGAAGGCTGATTTTTGAGTTTAGTCCCTGTTTCGGTAAAATCAAGTTGTTGGAAGTAAAAAAAAATCTCATAATTTATCTAACTTCAATATATCCTCATGTTAGAGAAAGAAGATATAAATTCAGAAATTAAAGCAATGATTATTTACATTCTATTTTTATAGTCAATCTAAAATATATATATTAGTTGGAAAATTTATTACAATTCTCAACCAATATGCATGCATTTTTTCATACTATTATTCATACGTACACATGGACCTCCCCCCCAACATTCAGAAATGATTTTTTCAAGGATCCCATGTCAAATTCAGGAACTGAGTCTGGTTTCTTTTTCATAAAGCACCAAAGAAATAAACACCCAGGAGCTTTCTCTCCCCTCTCCCTTCCTCTCCTTTTTGATTTTCTTGCAGACACATAAAACAGGCATTTTGTGTGGAAAAACATACATCATCATCTGGAAAAGCCAGAATTCCAGGGCCGCCATGATCCGTGAAGTAAACAAATACGTGATCCTTGGGGCCACTGTAAAATAAAAAAGAACTCATCACTTATTTATGTTCAGTCTGTAAAATTACATTAGCTATGAAGTCATCTTTTGGGAACCTAATCCGTTCTTTTTCCCATTACCTTTGTAATACTTTTCCTGATCCTTTATTCTTTACTGCTTCAGCATCACCCCTCAGCACAGCAAGGAAGGTCTCCGGTGTTACATCCTACAGATTGGTACAAATTGAAAACCAAAATGAGCTCTGCGTTCTGTATCTGTAGCAAGCAACCCATAACCAGCATATCTATTAATGTATTTATATCCTGCCTTTATTGTTATATGTAATATAATATCGCCTTCATTATACGCAAGCAACAGCAATGTTTCTCAAGCAGAGGGGTAAGTACAGTATAGGATGCGACTCCCATCTTAAAGAAAAAGCCTGTTGGAGAGAATGATAAGAGCAGAGAAAATACATGCAAACTGACTGGTCTGAGATTAACAAAACTAGGTATGGAGTCTAGAATTAAAATGGCCTCCAGCAGCGTAAAAGCCAAACTGAAATAGCATTTTCTATAGTTTGCACTCTTGTTATTTGGATATACAGTATTTTTTAATTTGGGTTTAATTACTGCTTTTATAGCAACAAGCACTGTTTCATCACGAATTAGCTCTTCTGTTCCAATATCATCATGCAAGGAAATCAGACACTTACATCGTTTGTGTAGTCCTTTAATACTCCTTTGTATACATCTGTGCCATTTGGTCGATTAATAATAGTGCCTTTGGTTGGATTTCTGGAAATGGAAAAAGAGTGTGAAAATTACAGACATACATAAAATATGTCTCCAGAGATTTCACAACATGAGCATCAACTGCTATAGAAAGGAGAACCTTCTATAAAGCAGGTCTAATGCTAAATAAGAATTCTAATCATTAGGGGGAAATCTAATTTTTCCTTCAGGGAAGCCAATTTCCCCATCCTGATCCATTAAACTTTCTCCCTTTGATTTCCTTTTTCTTCCAATTTCATTTTATTAAATACGTAAGATCTCCGACCTCCGGGTGTTCCGCTGCGCACTGAAGACCCTGTTGTTCCGCCAGGTAGGGCTGTCAATATAATAATTTTAAATTGGGGTATTTTAATTTTTGGGGTTTTAAATCGGCCAAATCTACTTAATTATTTTAATTTTTAATTGTTGTGTCTTGTGTTTTTAAATTGGCTGTACACCGCCCTGAGTCCTTCGGGAGAAGGGCGGTTTAGAAATAAAATAATAATAATAATAATAATAATAATAATAATTATTATTATTATTATTATTATTATTATTATTATTATTATTATTATTATTATATTAGTCTACAGCTAGCAAAGAAAGAAAGAAAGAAAGAAAGAAAGAAAGAAAGAAAGAAGGAAGGAAGGAAGGAAGGAAGGAAGGAAGGAAGGAAGGAAGGAAGGAAGGAAGGAAAGAAAGAATATATACACACAGCTTTTCCAAACTTTTAGATATACATATCTTTTATGCTGAGATAATAAAACACCCAAAATTTTTGGAATTCTTAACATTACTTCATTATCTTACCACTTACTCAATCCCTATGAAAAACATTATCCTTTCCTTATCTATAGATCATGGATTGGCCCCAGTTTTAGGTAGTATCATGGAGTAGATACAAGGGGTTCTTTTTTAAAAAAAATAAGCAGGATCTTAAGTAAAAGAGCTGAAATTATGCAATCTGTCTTTGTTTTATTCAGTTTATGGGCTGTGGAAGCTGCTTTAGAATGGAAGTGATATCCTGGCCATGCGGCCTGTTGCCAAGCATTGCTGTAAAGAAATGGAATATTAGATGCTAAATAACACATAAAATAGTATATGGCAGCTTGGACCAGCTGCAAAATGCTTTACATAGTTATTTTACTTCTTTTGTTGCTGGATAGCTTTATATGTCCTATGCAGCCTGTGAGTGTCAATTCAAATATGATACTCAAGTGTATCTGTACCTATAAATTGCCCTAATCTGCCTTTGAAACAAAAATGGCCAATCTTAAGCCATAGTTTTGTGATTCCCAAAATGAGCTATGAGCTAGCTTGTGATCACATTCTAAGAAAATATATATATTTATATTTTCTGTCCCCTTTATGTCTTCTTTCAAATTTACAGATACTACCCCTCTTATAACCACTTAGTTGTTGAGTGATGTGGTCATTAAGTGAGATGCCAACTGATTGTTTTGCTCAATGACTACATTCCCCTCTCTCTGTTGCAGTGACTGCACAGGGTTATTAAGTGAACTGCTAGGGAGTGGGCTTGAGCCTACTAGGCTGGTGGGACAAGGAGAGGGCCTGAGTGTCCCAACACACCCGGGAGTCCCAGGCCGTCTCCCTTTTCCACCAGAGAAAATGACTGCAAACACCATCATTCTGGAAGACTCTGAACACTGGCATTCACCAGTTTCTGCCTCTCCAGAGAGAAAACACTAGTAAATGCCAGTATTCTGAGTCTTCCAGGACGTTTGCCAGATTTGAGGTCCATTCTTTCAGCATGGTGGAAGATTTCCCTTCTCCGCAGAGGGCAAATTCCTTGGTGCACTGGGGAAACAGATCTCAAATCCATTATCCCTTCCACTTGCAACATTCCCTGATGGCTTCCCCACTGACTTTTTGGGGAAGCTGGCAGAGACAATTGCAAATGGCAATCACTTGATTGCAGGACACTAGTCGTGAATGAGAACAGGTTGTCAAGCACTCAAAATGCACTTATGGGACTAGGGGACCCGGTGCAAGACTTAAAGATGGCTGAAAGTGCTTTAGGGCCGTAAAGTATCCGTAGTGAACCTGTCATGACCGCAAACAGTCATTAAATGATTGGTTGTAAGTCGAGAACTATCTGTATCGATCATTCCAGTGGAACGCAATATGTGTTATTGTTTCCTAAGAAAAAATAGAATGTTAAGGCAGTTGGACAAGCCCAAATAAGTTGATTGTGGATGTGCCTGAAAGCATTACATGAAACTCATTCAAACAGTAAGCAAAGGTGAAGTTGTGAAATTGAGACTTTATAAGAAAAAAAAACCTTGTGACTTTATTGTAGCATTGTTGTGGTTAAATGTTTATTACTTACTCATCATTATAAGCAATGTCATCATACATCATAACAACGATTTGTTCATCTGGTATACCATTCCGATGCACAATTTGATAAGCATGGCATGCATCAGCCTGAAAGATGTAAGATAGTTTTCTTTACCAACTGTTTTTCAACAAAGACGGTATGACATTATACGGATTTTGCTTAAGTTAATATCTTGTTTCTCACAATATAGTGTTGGAACATGATTGTCAACATAATGATTACTCACTGTACAGTAACCAAAATGGGGTTATTGCGAAATTAGAGGTGTATTTGGAGAAACCCCTAAATACAGAGAAGATGAAACATGCTGTAGGAGAAATGCCAAGGAGACTAGAATGTCCTCACCTGACAAAACACATCCCAAGTAGAAGTAGCAGCATCACCTAAAAGTGAAACCTTAGAAAGCAGAGGAGGAATAGAAAAGATGGAATGAATGTGGATCTGGGCAGATTCCAGAGAAAAGATGATGGGTGGCTCATGGCAAGTCCATCTATGAGAAGAAGAGAGGGAAGAAGGAAGGAAGGATCACTGTTGCATGATACGGATGGAAAACTGATGAGAAATGCAAGAATCCATAGCGGAAAAATATTGGGCACAGTGCTGGGGTGAAAAAGTCTGGCAATGAGTTAATGGAGAAAATAGCAGACTGGGTGACACACTGGGGAGAGAGAAAGATAGCACCATCTAAAGGAAATAACTAAGGAAACAGGTAGGAAAACAAGTGAGTGGCATCAGCAAGTGTACACAGACAACACAAAATAGGGAGGAAAATGGTATTCACATCATTTTGGAAGAGGTCACTCATCCCAACAGTTACTTTGTTGGTCCTCAGCACACCTTTTCCAGAATTCCAGAAGCAAATATAGCCTCTATCATAGATTCTCCGAGTTGAATTAATGTTAAACTCAGAACCAAATATAAGTTATGCATAATTCCAGTAGCATTGTCTGTGCTCCTGTATATTACACTTTAAGCTGCAGGTTCTAACACAGTATTGCAAGGAAGTCTAGCTAGAACTCAATGATCAGAAACCCAAAATGATGGCATTTGCCAAAAGGCTCACAAACCACTCCTGGACAATAGATGGCCAGAAGACTGAGCATGTCTCTTTTTTCAAGTATCTAGGAGTAGTCCTTTATTCTGCCAACAATGGAAAAACCCAGAAGGACTGCATTGCTTAAAATGCACAGAGGAGCTCATCTGCCATCTTAAACTCCTCAAAATAAGAGGTGCTTACTATAAACCTGCAAAAGCCAATAGCAAATCTTCTTTATGGTATTCAGCTGGGCCCCTTCCCTGATTTTGTGTCAGTAGAACATGTTCAATCCAAATTTCTAAGATAGGCCCTCCCAAAATGAGTCTCTAATGCTACCCTGAGACTAGGGACACCATAGTGGAGACTATAGTGTGGGTGACCATACTCAACTATTGGTTCAACTATCATTTTCACACCACTTGCCTTGCTCACTATCTATGAAGGATGATTTTCAATCCACATGAGAAAAGACAATGACAATTAAAATCTCATCCTTGGGCTTTGCTCCATATCCTCTACTCAGCATGGGATATGGTGAGGACAATGAGTGTAGCAAACACATATTTGGATCTAATCAGGTCTCCACCTTTACTGCTGGTGAATCCAACAGGTACTCTGCCTTCCCTATTGGATACATAACTAATCTTGAAGTACCTAACCACCAGAGGTTTACTCTGGCGAGATATCATGTCCTCTCCTCAGCTGGCCTTGAAGGCTGATACCGGAAAATTCTCTACCAACATACACAATATCTTTGTGACTCTGAACACACAGAAATAACAGAACATATTTCTCTAGTGCCTGTACTAGAGACATTTGCACTAGCTTCATCTCACCATTACTGTACAATGGTGTACACCCAGGATGCATAGGAGAAGTCTACATCTCCCTGTTGTTTGTGGATACCGACCCTGATACAACATATATTGCCCTGTTGTATGCATCAGTGCTTAAAATTCATCAGATGATCTGGGTCATAAACTAGTCTCAATGGGCATTACTTCCTCATCCTAAAGTGCTTTGTACTGTGATAATTTAGTCTACCACTAACTTTTATGCCCCCTACATCCATCTAATGCTTCTACCTCCCCTTTTAGAGTCTTTTTAGACTTTTGCTTTATATATACTTCTCTTTTATATCCCTTAGCTTTTTATAATTACTATTGTTTAGACTCTGAGGTATTTTCTATGCTTTTTAATTGACTGTATGTCGCCCTCCTTATGATGATCTTTGATCATAATAAAGATTTGATGATGTGGTAAACTGCAGGTGTAATTCTGGAATTTTCCAATTGCAACAGCTTATAATGTTTGCATATCTAGCAACACAGTTTTGAAGAGGCCAAAATTGAGACCATATTTAAAGCATTCACACTTCACTAAATTTCTGTGGTTTGCTGTGTGGGTCACTGCTTGGGAAGGAGAAGCCAACACCTGCAAAATTATGAGTCATTCTCCAAATAAACTCTATATGCTCACAACAATACTTTTTCATTCTAGCCACTCTATTGTAGTAAATCTAACTTATTCCAAATAAAGAGCAGGAAAAATGGTGAGATTTTATAATTTATTTTGTAAATGCTTCTATACGGTTTGAAAAATCCTGGAAAAATTCCTTTAAACCAGAAATTAAACCTATAGCTAAGTCAAAGGAACAATTGTTCCAGTTCCTAGTTGTTCAATATCTGAAGTCCTCTAATTTCCTTGTTTAGAAAGAAACGGATATTACTCAACATTTAACTTTCACAGGACACTGTAATGAATGACTTTCAAAAGTGCTTAAAAATTCAATAATAGAAAAGATTTATTGCAAAAAAACAAAAACAAAACTCACACTGCACTATAGTGGATATCAGTATTTTCCTTAATATTTGTTTTCTCGTAAACACATAGAATGAACAGCATTTCTTACTCCAACAATTCTGAAAATGTATATGTATATATGTTCCAATAGTGGGATAACTTTGTCACACAAAATGCATAGGTCAATGTTATGTTAGCCTTTCCATTTTCTTCTCTATTGCAAGCATAGTGGAATAAAGATCTACAGAGACATTTTAGCCAGGTTACATACTGAAAAGTCAGAGAATAAATGGAGATTTATAATAAAAAGTAAGTAGGGAATAAAAGAAACATCTAAAGACATAGTAATTTTTAGGCATTGTTTCTCAACCTTGGCAAATTTAATATGTGTGAACTTCAAGTCTCAGTATTCTCCCAGAATTCTCATGCCAGCTGGAGAAATCTGGGAGTTGAAGTCCAAATAATTTAAAATTGTCAAGGTTGAGAAATATTGGTTTTTAGATCATGAAAAGGGATAGAATCTTAGAGATGAAAGATGGGCTGAAAGTTTCTACCATGTTCATTTTGTTTCCTTCAGTGAAAAGTTCAGACTGACTCTTCTTTAAGAGGACTGCACATTTCTGTAATGTCTGGTTATTTTGCCAATTGCAGTCTAGTACAGTTTCCATCTTCTGTCAACAAGTTTCTAGTTGCAACAAGGACAAACAAGTTTGGGGCAAAAGAGAGGAAGGTTTCACAATAAAAATCACTGTCGCTTTTACTTAGCGTTTTTTTAAAAAGGTAAACATGTCCTTCTGCAGAATCTGACGCTGCTGTTTCTACATATTCTGTTGCAACTTCTCTTCATGTGACTATCTATGAAATTTTCCTTACCTCAAGCTTCCTCCTCCATGCATACCTTATTCTGTCTGTTTCTCTTTGACCTGTTTACAAAACTGAACTGGAACTGCAAAACCTATCAGATTGCCTTATTTACAGCACTTCTTGCTTGGTGACTATATTTGTGACCATGCACAAATACAAAGATCATAAACTGTAATTAAAAAATCATTTCAGAACTATGTAGCATTTACAAAATTTCCTGACAGTGAAACTGATTATAGTTTGGTCAGTTTCAGGCAGCAGGGTTCTAATCAACTTATTAAGATCAGGACGCTGAGCCTGTTAACTTGCATTAGCACTTTTTAGGGAAGCTCTGGGAGGGGTGGGGGGGTGAAGCAGCTCAGGAAGAGACAACTTGTTTAAGTAATCTCTCCACCCTGAAAGGGGGCAAAAAAGGGAAGAAAATCAGGTTGGACATTGTGCCAGAGAAGTTTATCTGAATGAGATGGTAGTGATTTTTGCAGCATCTCTCTCTTATTCACGTATTCACTTAGTGACAATAGCACTTAATGACCAAGTCAATGGAGCAGAATGCAGCCACTAAATGAGGAGAAAGCATAGTCTGTTCTGTCTGTGCACTACAGCAAAGAACGCCAAACCTCATAAGTGTCTCAAACTTTGCTAAAAATGTTAAGATTTGGTGCCAAGTTGGTGACTTCTGGATGGGCTGGTGACTTCTGGATGGGAAGTCTAAATAAAGCTGTATCATACCAAAACCTGTGCTAGAAGCAGAATGGTAGTAATATTTTGACTCTACTTATGCAATGTGTATCCTGCCTTCCTACTCAAGAGGACAATTACTTAAGACAATTAACAAGAACAATTTCCTCTGCCATATTACACCCATGCAGAGTTTCTTCAAGCTGTAAGAATAAATATTTGAAAGTGAAGTAGGGAAGATTGGTTACAGTGATGGCTCTCAGTTACTTTGATGGGCAGCTCAGGCTTAAACATCTTAGCTCTGGGTTATTTCATTATTATTATACATCAGGATAGTATTAATAAAAAAAACCACATTGAGTAGGCTAAACTTCAACAAACAAGACATTCATTCTCAGTGCAGTCTACTGACATTTTTAGCTAGGTAAAGGGAGTCCTACAAAATTCTCTTCAATTCAGCACAAAGTCTTCTGTTTACTCAGTATTGTTCAACTGGACTCAAAGCCTTCTCACCTGGTGCCTATAGTTATACCAGCCATTGGAACCAGCCACGATGACAACCCAATGCTTGCCTCCATCCTCAGGGTCCTCCAGGGTCAGGGTACTAATTGCCAGCACACAGCTCAGAAGTACAGCTACCTTCAAGGCCATTTCTTCTTTTTTATTCAAGACCTACCAGAACTGAGAGACAAGATAGCAAACAACCTTTGAAACAAAGCCGTAGCAAAATGCCTGTAAAAAAGAATTTTACAAAGTATGATTCACATACTCACAGTATGTGTGCAGTAAGGGATAATATGACCTATTTTCAACTTGGTTAAACTAGGCATATGTGCCTGAAATTAACTGATAGATTGATTTGTTATTGTATTGCATTTATACTTGACTGCTTGGAGTTGGATCCATGGCTGATGCTTTAGCCACCATTACTATATTGGTATAGTATTCTCTACCATACTATACCAAACTGACAACTTAATTTGGCCCCAATTTAGCTACAGCAAAAACTTTTTATTTATTTATTTATTTATTTATTTATTTATTTATTTTTTCAATTTATATACCGCCCTTCTCCCTGAGGACTCAGGGCGGTGCACAGCCAGAATTAAAAACATGAAATACAAATATTAAAAACAATTAAAATCTATATAAATTTGGCCCAAAATTTAAAAAGAGCCTTGGTAGTACAAGGGTTTAAAGCACCCTGTTATTAAGCTGCTTAAGACCAGCTGCCTGCAATTACTGCAGGGTTCGAATCTCGCCAAGGCTCAAGGTTGACTCAGCCTTCCATCCTTTCTAAGGTAGGTGAAATGAGGACCCAGTTTGTGGGGGCAATAAGCTGACTTTGTATAAATATACAAAAAGGATGAAGGCTATTGCTGAGCACATTGTAAGCCGCCCTGAGTCTTCGGAGAAGGGCGGCATATAAATCAAATTAAAAAAAACAAAAAACCAAAATTTGATCTATTTATTGTTACATAAATCCGCTGTTCACCACAGTCTAATTGTAGACTACTTCACATTTTTTTCTTTCTTTTGGTTTATACAAAACAATAAAAAGGCGAAAGGGCACTGCAAGTCATTAAAAATTGTTTAGCAGTTGCACAAATCACCCAATGATCCAGCTAGTGTTAAATATATAGAGATTGTTTTAGTGCTTCTCTACCTTTTAATAATTAAAGTGGGAAAAAGCAGATGCATCCTAGAACATGAAACATCAGGACGAGGAGATCTAAATATAGTCAGGAGCAGGGAAATCTTTTTGCTTCAACAATTTTGGCTATAGAAAGCATGGTGCTGACATCACCCAAGGAAGCAAAACTAAAATCTCCTAATTATTAGCATTTCTTTCTTTCTTTTTTTTAGTAAATTAGGCACACTTAATTTAATGGAGGCTTAATAGAAGGTATTTGTGCCTGTTTAAGTAGAATTATATGCCACTATTATTTGGTGATTTGGCACAATATCAGTAGAATACGTTTTGGAGGCTCTAGAGCAGGGATATCAAATTCACCACGGGCCAGATGCCTCACATGTTGGCCACGCCCAGTCCCATTTTAGCAAAGGGGGAAAAAGTCACGATATGTCATGTGACGACACGAGTTTGATACCTTCTCTAGGGAGAACAAAAAAAGCTGGAGTGCAGATACTGCTATGTGTCTTGATCAGGGTTGCCAACTCCCAGCCCGCGGGCCGGATGATTCATGCGCTGGCCGCACCCATGCCCGGTTTAGTGAAAGGGGAAAAAGTCCTAATATGTCATGTGACGCCGCCATGAAGAGGTGAGTTTGACACCCCTGGTCTAGATGGTGTAATTCTATCTGTTACTATGAAAGTCACCATATAAGAAGGGGCATGTTTTCTCCTCCAAAGCTTCTTGTGTTAATTCAGCCCTTTTATCATCAACTTCGCAGCAATTTGCTTTTAAATTTCTCACTTTATGGGAAGCAGTTCTGGCATTGTTTTTGTTTTGTTTGGCCTAGCTTATTGGGCTGACATTGACTTAAAATGAGTACATCAGGGAGTTGGCTTCTTTCAACACAGAATCACAAGGCATTATGGTGTTGACTCTCCTTATGCAGGAAAAGTTGGGAAATCATAGGAACTTTTCAATCACATGAAAAATGCCAGTATATGCATTTGAACTCTCTGAGTATATAATCATACCCAGTGTGCTGTACTTTTAACTTAATTACATCTGGGTTTTTTTAAAAAAATGAATCTGCAGGCTTTTGTGAGACTTCCTGATAAATAAAAACAGCATTACAGCCATCCTATTAAAATGATGGATTAAGGAACTATTTTATTAAATAGCCTCATCATTTTTAGATAAAGACAATCCAAGCTGGCTAGCAATGATCTATTAACATTTCTAAGAGAAGGAAAGGGCTTGATTTTAATATCCTTGTGTTGAATATCCAACAATCTCTGAAAGCATCAGAGTTTTAGGTACATGCATTCAACCCACTTAGGATTCTGGCTAAGCCAGTTAAGTCACATATTAAAGGTGGACCCCAAACACACCCAACTCCCTTACAGTCCTGTTGTCATGCTTGGCAGGGAAAGATAAGCAATGGAGAAAAAATTGTCACTTGGGAAAGCTTATCTACCACTCTTCATCCTTCTTCCAGACCATTAGTGCTCCTCATACCCTGACTTTATGCTGTATTGAAAATATTATCTCTTAAGTATGTTGAAATTCTTAACTGGTAAACTCAAGGTAGTTTTTCTTACATCACTATTACACCCATGGCTGAGTGATTACAAGTGGAGCCAGCTTAACCAAGTATCTCATAACCTACATATAGCTTTCAGGATTTTGTAAATGTTTCATGTTCTTGTCCTGATTCTACTATCAACAGCAGCACTTCATTAACTTGTGACACATTGCCTAAAATGCCAGGGTCCAAATCTCATGTTTTACCATGGATCCATAGTTCTCCTGATTTGAAGCAAACTTAATAGGAAGAGAAACCATTATATACCTCCCAATAATCAGAAAAATCTCACAAAAACAAAGTTTCTGCAAGTCAGCTGAGAGCAATGTAATCGTGTTACAATGGAAATTTATCTACTTCTACTTGAAAAAGTTACATTCATTTTCTTTCATTAACTAGTGGTAACAGTGACATTATCTAGACTTGATTAGAACAGAATATAATACCCAGCCACTGAATACTTCAAATGCAAAACACCAATTTATTTATGAAAATTTATATGGCCTCCCAACTCACTCTCAGTGACTCCTGTTGGCTTACAAAAATATAAAAGCCAATACAAAAACAGTAATCCCAAAGATAGTCCAGTCCCATGAATCATTAAACTTATGTCAATATGTCTAAGTTTTAATGCCCCAATTTTACATTACTTCAAATACATATATATGTTCAGTTAGGCCCTTGTCACCTCTCAATTGGATTACAGTAATATGCTCTACATGGGGCTGCCCTTGAAGAACCTTGAAGTATCCAGAACCTTCACTTGTGCAAAATGCAGCAGTGCAGGCAGTTATGTATATTTCTGCTTTGCTTATCATGCTGTATTGGTTGTCAGTTTGCTTCCAGGTCCAATTCAAGGTGTTGGTTTTAACCTTTAAAGCTTTCCATAGCATGGGACAAGGTTATCAGAGGGACCATCTCGCCCCAATTACATCTGCCCATCCTATCAGATCTGGCAGAAGATGCATGCTGCCGGTCCTACTTGTTAGGGAATAACGTTTGGTGGATTTGAGGAGATACATCTTCTCTACAGTGGTGCCCCTCTTATGGAACTCCCCCCCCCCAAAGTGAGGTCAGCTCCATCCCTATTTACTTTCCGAAGGCGGATGAGAAGCGAAGCATCTTCAAAGAAAAACCAGAAAGTCCAGTTGCCTCTTGAAAAAGTACGTTTGGGACAACCATGATCACCGTGACCTGGATAACAGAATCTCCATAGACATTAATTTTGGGTCCTTCATCAGAGGCCTAGGAGAATTTTAAGGTTCTGTACCATATCTTAGCTGTTCTTATCATTACATTCTTCTGGACAGAGAGCTCTGATTTTGTTCCTGGGGTCTGTTGGAGCCACTCTCCCAGCTTAGGAGGCTCAGCTCCAAATGTTCCTACTGCCACTGGGACACTTTCTATACCCTCACATGAACACACACACACACACACACACACAGAGTTTACTTAATGCCTGCTGCTGATAGGGGACACTTCTCATGTTGTTATGAAACTATGACTGATAAATTCATTTGCCTGTATTATATACCTTGTTTCCCCCAAAATAAGACATCCCCTGATAATAAGCCCAATTGGATTTTTGAGCACATGGCAATAAGGCCAAGTGTTTATTTCAGGGTTCAGAAAAATATAAGACAGGGTCTTATTTTCGGGGAAACACGGTAAGTAAACTCTCTAGATATTAATTTTTTTCTCATTTTTTTCTTTATTAACCGCTGGTATGGGAAACAACTAAGTAGGTATAACTTTCTTCCTATATATCACTTGAAACCATGCACGGATTTTCACCAGTCATGTAACTGTCAAAGGGAACGCTTTGAAACTGGAGCACTAAAATTATTATAGTAGTTAGACTGTACAAAATAAGTAACTCATTAAACCAACATCTGGGTTTCCACAAAACACTGAACACTAAAGTAGTTTATGAGTGGTTCACTGTGTCAACAATCTGCAGTTTGTGTGAACACAGCTACTCAGGGCTCTTAAAATTTAAGGCTGCCCTTAAGTGCTTTTAGAAAAGTGATTTGTAAAACTTACTGTTCATAAAGAAATATTAATTTTTATTTGCTGAGAAGCCTTGTATTTCAGCCAGGTTTTTAAGATAGTTTTAAAATGTTTGTAACATTTTTCCCTTCAGTTTCAATGCACTTTAAACAAATAGCCAAAAAAAGGGAATACTTAACTTGTTGTGTTATTTTTTCTGATAATTGTATTTTTGTCATTCGATTTCACCAAAGGATTCTAAGACATGTGTAGGCAAGATACTAATCTTCTAATACTATAATTTAGGTAAGGGTCATAGATTCAGGCTTGATTCCTGGCAACTGTATGAAGCCATACATATCCACTATCTTGACCTGTTTTAAGTTTCACATTCCAATTTAAGAATTACTGTTCTAAAAGAAATGCACCCATCTGCTTCCTGCATCTTTAACCACAGGGGATCCAACTACACTGAGTTCTGAATACATAATTCAGTATTGCTCCACATTTTCGCAAGCTAACATTTTAAGTCTTGAGTATACTAACAGTTATAAATAAATACTGCTAAATACCCCCAATTCTAATAAGATTTCTTCCAGTAACTCCATTTACTGGATTTACCAAGAATATGGATTGAGAAACTGCAACCTGAAGAAATCCTTATACCCAGAGCAAAACAAGATAAATAACTCTGGTGAAATACTGAATTCCGGGAAATCAGATTTTCTTTAAAGTTCTGGAAAGGCAGAGACCATCCGCTTCATCGCTGCTTCATCCACAACCCAACACCGAGAAAGCCAGGTATACCCTTCCCTGACAAAAGGAGAAAGGAAGCCATAGCAAAGGTGGCTAGTGAGACTCTCATAGCCCAAGCTGCAAATTTGGGGGTCACTTCTATTTATGAAATCAGATTATACATCAAAGCCCGAAAACAATCAGTCCATCGATTCTCCACACCTGACGTAGCAGGAGCCGGGCATTCCCAGCCACAACTATTGGTTGCGAACCTGTCCATCCCGAAACCAACAACAGGAAATGGCTGTTGTTGTTCTGGCGACCCTCGGGCAGGGCGAAGTGCTGGATCCTTTCCAGCTCAGCAATTCTTGGGACCTTAATCGAATCATTCGCCCCTTCAAATTGGGGGCGGATGAAGTCCGGGAAATGTAATCCCAATTCCGTCCCATCCCCGCCAGCAAGAATAGAATAGAATAACTTCATTATCACTTTGAATGTACACTAATCGGCATACATTACAATGAAATTTCGTTGCAAGCTGCCCGAGTGGGGTCTTTCTGCAAGCTAATGCCCACCTCCTAGCAATTCCACGTGCTCTTCCCGCCAAGCAACATTTAACCTTCAGCAAGTGGGCACTTACCTACGCTGGAAGAAGAAACGAGGTGGTGGTGTAAATGGGGCTGCTCCCGCCCGATCCGTCCTCTCCAACTCCGTTCCGTCGGGAAACAGAGAACCAACGGTGGCGCCGGAGGTTCGTGCGGGTGCTGGAGACTCTTTATGAGAGGGAAAGGGGGGGGGAGAAAAACAAAACAAGAGGTGGGGCAGGCGCGTGATTGGCGGACTTTGCGACCATTGGCCTCCCAGCAAAACGCATCCAGAGGCCAGGCCCGAGTGCGTAGGATGGCAATCCTTCGGGATGGAGGCTGTCGCGTGAGAGAGCGTTGCATGATGGGAACGGAGATAGGAATCCGAGGATAAGCTCCCGTGGATGTGGGTAGTCGAGGCTGCGATTAGTGCTGGGAGGGAAGGAAGCTTCTCGCAAACAGGATTCCCGCTTGTGCAGCCTGATGCGTGTTTGCTCAAGGGTTCCGTCGGTTTCTCCGGATTAGCGAGTTTCCCTTTTTTATACAACTCGTATATGAGATTTAACCTCATTGACCGCAGCAGAAAAAACACTTCTGAATGTGCTCGTATTTCTCCTGGCTAACGTTTGTCCTTCCGCAACGATGACTCGCACTTTCTCATTTTAAAAAAATAGAATCAAATTGCACACATTGTGACATCCTACAAAGAAATTGGTAAAAGAAAAAGAAACCTCTTTAACTAGAAAAATAGCAGTGATAAATGACTGCATTTCAAGGTGAACCATATTTTAGCCCTTTCGTCCTACCTTATTCTCGAGATGAATAGCTGAATATGCCCTAAACAGATTTTACCTATGGAATATCTACCCTAACAGTCATTTCTGAAAATCACTGATTATGTGCCATCGAGTCAGTGCCTATTCTTAGCAGCCAAATAGATTTCTTTCTCTGTAATGATCTGTCTCTAACCTTTTCTTGCAGGTTTTCCAATGGTGCATACATTGCCACAGTGATCAAG